>NC_138052.1:79675766-80893528 GCF_964194185.1 Rhinolophus hipposideros | reverse complement strand
CTTTATCAGTTAATAAAATTCTACCTTTTTACTTGAAAGACAGAAATTGGTAAGCTTTTTATAGTGTTTATTTTTCCTTCTACCATCTTGACTCGTTTTATTTTTGTTAGGTTGGCAGTAGTAAAATGAACCCCTGGTTTATTAACTGAAACTTTTTATCATGGATCCATGACAAATAGTCTGAAATTTAGATGAGTCGAGCCATAACTTAAAACATTGGATTTGTTTACTTGTTTTCTAATTTCATAAAATACTTGTGAGTTTGCAAAGATATGTCTGAATATCCCAAACCTGGAAGCAAACAGTCTATAAACAGACCTCACATAAGTTTCATAGACAGAAAGGAGCCTCTTACTTTCCTTTTCCATTGTATCTGTTACATCCATGTCTCAAGCCACAAATGAGCAAAGAACTTTTTTTAAAAAAATATAGGCTGTGTGATGTCAATATATCAATATAAATTATGTCAATATATCAACGGGCCACAGATTACCATAAACTGCTTACCAAGTAATGTACTAATTTTTGCTCTATGTAAATGTTGCACTGATAAAATTCATGGTAATTGTTCCATTTTGGGAAACGTTTATTAAAGTCGCTGTCCCATAATTTTGTCTATGGGACAGAAAAGATAAATGTGAGCCTCAATGGCATTAATACCAAGAACGTCGGTCTAATCAAGACAAGTAACCAGCCAAGTAACCAGGTTCTGTTCAGCAGGATGGTATTTAAAGATGTTATATCAACCCACATGCAGCTCTTACTCAGTGACTCCAATCAGTAAGATGAGATATGAACTATATCCTCCCCTGCTTCCCTCTACTTAACATTTGAGGAAAAATACATATCCAGATACTTTTAAAATAATGAAAACATTGACTGAAACTTTACCACTGAAGTACTCTTCTTAAATGCTACCATTTCCATTAAGTGCTATGCAGAGTAGGATATCTTACTGTGAATAGTGATTTGGTTACACTTTGTGACATGTTTAGTGGGGGGGGGAATGACATATTTAATGAAAAGATTTAAAATTCACAGAAATGTCTTTAAGTGAACTTTGTTTTGTACAGTTAAACAATAACACTATATTTTGCTAAAGATGTTTTGTTCATCTTTAAAACTAGAATGTAAAAATAATATATAGGTGATATTAAATTTAACCACAACATTGTAATTTCACAGCTTTGAAAAAACTAATAGCTTTTAATTTGGTAGAAAATCTTAATTGACTTTCAGTGATTCTCAGAAACCAGAGTATTGATAGGTAATTTAGAAAGAAACAATCATTTTCATTAGTTTATCATTTATCATTGAAAGAAAAATATAGATATGTATTTCTGGAATCAACAGATTACCAATGTTATCCTACAGAGAACCAAACCCTTGTCTTGATATGTGACACTAGATTTTTTTTTTCTGTTTTTAAGTTTTATAAAGAGATAAATTAAATTAAAATGATTAATAGGTAAGTTTAGCTATTAGGTCATTTTCTTAGAAAATCAGAAGTAAATTAAATGTCACTTAGTGAGTCAAGGTATTATTATATTCATTTGTATAGTTGTTCATTCGTTCAACAAACATTTCTACATTTTAGGCATGGGATGGGCAATGAGGCAGAATGATGAATAAAATATGCAAACCCATTCCTTCATATATTTCAAAGGCCACTAGTATATACATAATAAGGAAAAGAAATCATAAAAATAAGTATGATAGATATTATTATTTTAAAAAGACAAAATACTATAGGGCACAGAACCAACTCACCAATCCATGAAATTTGCAGAAAGCGTCAGAAAAGGAAAGTCAAGGGAAACATTAAAAAAAGAGTAATATCTAATAACATTTAGAATGAGTAGAAGTGAGTCAATTGAAAGAATAGGAATATGAGATCTCAGATAAGAGTGAGAACCGTGTGATGAATTAGAAGAACTGATTAAGGATTTTTTTAATTGGCTTAAGCATGATCCAGGGAGTGGAAGGATAAAATTCTACATGTAAGAAATGGTTATATCATGAAAGTCTTTGTAATCAATGTCTTCGAGTTTTGATTTTATCCCAAAGTAATCTTTGCCTCCTACCATTCACACCCTTGTGTAGTTCCCTCCCACAGTAAGTCAATGGTGGCTGGCCTATGTAACCAACAGAATATGGTGGAAGTGATAAAGTAAATTCTGAGATTAGGTCATACAATTCAGTGAAGAATTCTGTCTTGCTTTCTTGAATCACTCACTCTGGACTAAACTAGACACTATGTTGTGAATACACTCAAGTAGTCCTGGGGAGAGAAATCAACTTGTAATCAGCAAGTATTTAGCCATCGAAGAGAGTCTTCCTAGGAGTGAATCCGCAGCCTCAGTCAAGCCTCCATAGAGTTGCAGCTTCAGCCAACAAATCACCAGTAACTCAAGCAACCTCAGGCCAGAACCATCCAGCCAAACCACTCCTGAATTGTGGACTCACAGAAATTGTGAGTCAAAGAAAATATTTTTTTATTGTTTTAAGCAACTAAGTTTTGGTATAATTTCTTACAGACCATTAGTTAATGAATTAACCTACTAAAATATTTCAACGAAGGACATAGATTTTCATTTCAGAAGAATCTCTGGCTACACTGTGTAGAAAGACTGCAGAAAGACAAAATGAGAGGAAAGAAGACTATTTCAGTATTTCAGGCAGGTTATGCAAGTGCCTCAAACAAGAGTAAACAGTGAGTATCGCATTAATCTCACTGCTATATTTACATTTACTGACATTTTAAAATAAATATGGAGTCTTTCTGGAAAACTTTTAGAATGATAATAAATGAAAATTTAAAATAAATTATTTTAGCCTTTTCATTTAATTCAACACTCAAGAAATATCACGGAGTTCTAGAAGTATAGGTAAGTCAGTAGAACTTTTATTCACTCAATCATTAACTCTTGAAGCTTTGCAAAGTGAAAAAAGAGCCCTGCACTTTCCTGCCTCCTGAAATTGATGTCAGCTGTTCAGGAGAACTCACAAAGAGCCCTGAAAGTACTAACACCTAGTGCCTCTGCCACCTCAGCTCTGCAATGACTTTGGAAAGCTCTGCTATGGTCATGCGCAATAACTACACTCTGCAGCAATTTCCAAAATGATACACTTTGCCAGGTTTGTGGCAGATGCAGCACAATTCCAAAGCACATGAGAGTGAAGTGGAGCACGTTTCTTTAGTTTCTCTACAGTTATCTGTATTGCTTCAGATACAGACTCAAGTCATTACTTTTTATGACAAATACCTAGTTTCCCTGAGTGACAAAGTTTGAGATTTCCATAAGTCCTAGATTTTTTTAAAGGAAAGTTGGCTTTATTGGGAGCTTGCTTAATATTTTTCACACTTACAAAACACCCCTACTATGACTGACCCCCCCATTCATATTTAAGTGACAGTTCTAAGACGTTACAAATTCTCTTTGAAAACACTAGATAAGTAAACGTTTATTGTGTTTAGGGAGCTTAAAAGCAAAATTGAGAGGTCAGAGGAACATAAAACAGGATGTTAAATGCACTTTATTTAGAGTTTTGCTCCCCCAAAAGAGCTTTCTTAGTAATGTCATAAATGCACAAATTCCAAACCAAAGTTATCCCCAATCTTTTCTACTATATTCATGCCTACAAACCCACCTAACCTGTTCCCTCCTTTCCCTTACCCTTTTCCTTTTCTTCCCCTCTCACTCTCTTTGGATAGATACCATACAACTGAAAAAATTTGAGCAGTTTCTTCATTCAAATGACGCCTTTTCACAACTAACTGAAGTTCAGATGGATTAAACAACCAGATTAATGTGACACAACTTTGTGGCATGGCTAAATCTAGAACTGGAATTTCCTAATTTTTTCCCAAAATATTTTTATTCCAATTCTTGTTGCTATTACCATAGTTTAGGAAGCTCTCACCTCTATTCAGGATATTTTCTACAATTTCCATACCTCCATTCATGGCCAAGTTCAGTTCATTGACCATACTACCTATGGGGCCCATTGTTGACATATAAATCTGAATGTCAGCCCCTTAATACTCTTCAATAATCCTCGATGGCCTCAAGATAAAGCCCAAATTCATTAAATTGATTTTAAAAGGTCCTTCCTTTATTTTTTTATATTTAAACTATTCAATTATTTTTCTTCCTTAACTTGAAAACAAATAAATAATCATAGTTGTTAACATGTATTGAATGCCTACTCCAACAAATGCTGAGCTAAAGTCCATGGCAAACATGCTGTTAAGTCCTTTACGGAACCTATTCAGAGGGAGTAGGGCTGAGCGGCCAAGAAAATGAGTTGTGACTTCACTCTGTTTAAGCTTCAGTCTCAGCTCAGCCTATCACTACCAGCTACATGTCATTTATCCTCTTTGGCCTGGTACCTTCACCTGCTGAGGGATTAAAACAACTTAGTGCATGTAAAACCTTACCAAAAGCCAGCACTGAATGAACACAAACTATCCAATTCTTGTTGCAACTCTATGGGGAAGTGACTTTTAATATCTTCACTTTACACTTGAGAAAATTATCAAGCAGAACATTTCATTTCAACATTTCGACAGAACCAAGGATATACACTTAGATATATTTTTACAAGCCACTATAAATTACTCTTTTGTGACAAAGCATGATTACCCTGCTGATGATAAAGCTGCCCAGTGAATAACCACAGACAGGAGACAGGCACTGAGAAAAATAGGTATAGACGATGAGGATAGAGCGAGCATGCATTCATTCATTCGTTCATTCATTTGCTCCTGATTTTATATCTAGGAGGGCACTCCAAAAAAAGAAGTTAAATATTGTGTAAGTTTGTTCCTCCAGGAAGCAGTTGCCAAACTAAAGTTGGGATTACAAAATATCTTGGAACTAATATGTTTAAAGAAACAGTGGAAAGCAGGATTGGGCAGGAGAAATTGCTAGAAGGCAATGCAAATCTGGCTAAGTCTCTGTCATCCCAGGAGATCCTCAGAGTAAAGATTATCCATTAGAGAAGTCCCCTGTTGAAAGCAACTGACTGGCACCATTCTGTCTTAGTCACTGACTGAGGCTACTATGAAGAAAGCATGGCCTCAGCTCAAGCTGAGGTGGATCTGATGGAGTTAACAGGTGGTCCTCACAGCTGGGCAATAAGTCTTTTCTTGAAGGGAGAGCTGATCTGTGCATCTCTGTAGTGTCCGCCCCAGATGGTAAGAGGCACTCAATTGCTAGTGAAGAGCGGGCACACAAGACTACACTGCTATCAAGATGTTTCATCTTGGGTTCCCTATGGAATTGGGGAATCAGTAAAAATATGAGAATGTATACTAGATTCTGGGTTTTCTGACATCTAGTTTTAGTAGTCTTTTAAATGGTGCTCTTTCAGCAATGGATAATCAAGAGAAGTATCTCTTGAGCACATTTGAGTCAGAATATTACAGAGTAGCAGCATTGGAGAACAGCATAGTTGAGTCCTTAATAAGCTGCACAAACTTGTAGCAGCCAGTCAGCCTAGTTTGTCCTTCAGCATCAAATGACTCCAAAATATCAGTGACTTACAATATAAAGGTTTATTTCTCACTCATCAGACATGTCCATTTCTGGTCAGCTGCAGTTTTGTCATGTTAAATATATCTGTCATCATAAGAGAGGGGAAAAAGAGAGAACGGGAAAGCATGTGCCAACTCTCAAAGCTTCTTTCAGGAAGTAACATCCTTCACTTCTGTTCACATTTCCCTGACTAAAACACATCACATGGGTACACCTGGGTTAACCTTGTGGGCAGCTATAATCCTCCCAACAGAGAAGGGCAGAGCATAACGTGGAACAATAACACAGTCCATGACAAAACCCAGGGAAGAGTCCACGTCAGTGGGTCTGGCTGCCAGCACCATTGCCAGGCTTCACTTACTAGGAGGAGACTGTTTGATTTAGGGCCAACCTTAAATCTTCTCGACTTATACCAAATAAGGAAACATGCCTTTTCCAAGAATGGTCAAAAGAAAATCCATTTTGAGATTTTAATTTCATCAAATTGCTCGCCCTTGTAATTCAATGAACTGAAACACTGAGCTCTTAGCTTCTGTGTGCTGTAGATTATGACATTTATATATTAGAAATGTCATTATATCATGAAATATTTTGAAAAGTTAAAAGAACTCATATGTAAAGACGGACTATTATTTTTATTTTACTGTAAGTGGTATTGACTCCTCTTTCTCTTAAACCCAGATGGCTTTTTTGATTCCCAAATCCCTGTAGATTGTAATCCTCTTTACATATAGCTTGTCTTTAAAAAGATACAGAAATAAAAGTTAAGATATATCCAAAGAACCCTCAATAAAAGGAAATAGAGAATTTTTAAAAATCTGTAAAAGGAAGAGAGAAAAGGGGCCTCAGGTAGATCTTTGAATTCTTATCAACAGATAACACTCAATCTCACTCTCAAAAAAAGATTTCTATTTTCCATTTGATACATGATGCATTAAAAACACAAAAGAACGAAAATTCTTTCTACAAAGTGAAAGAATCACTGAGAAATAAATGTGATGTCCAAAACATAATGCTTTGTAGCATGATTATCCTGTCAGTAAGATGTAAGCAGCATTCTAGGAAACGTTGTGGTCCTAATTACAATATGATGGAATACACATTTGTTTGGAAAATAGAACACTCGAGAAATACGTAATATTCATTATAACAACAAAAACAAAACAAAAAAGGACACAAATATGGCACGTTATATTTTTACTTCAGATAAATAATACCTAAATAGTTTAGGCTACAAATTTCAAAAGAAGATGGGAACATGAGCTAACATTATTTCTTATCTGTAAATTTGGTTCATATGTAATTCAGTGAAGAAATGTGTATATTTCTATGGAAACGGTTTTTTACATAATTAGAGGCTAAATGAATGAATGAATTATATTTTTTTAACAGTCTAAAATCCTAGAGGCTCTATAATAGCAAATTATTGGTCAGATTGATATTTGCTCTTATAATATTATCAAGGCTCAGAGATACAGATATTCATCGATGCATTATGTTTTCTGCATGTATACATGTTTCTTTACTGAATTACATATGATAATATATTGCCTCAAAGGGAATTGTAATTATTACAGATAACTGTGTTGGAATCATAGCCTAGTAACAACTCAGGTAACTAGAGAGATTTCTAGCAACTTGAATTATCTGGAATGCTAACATATCTACTGAGAAAACAGTTTTAACTGTCAAGTAAGACTCATACAAATCATAAACCTTACCCAGTATCAAGCTTTACTAATGATTCTAAAAATGTATGATCAAATGGTACAGAGAAAGCAGGGAAATATCCAGAATTATTAACACGACTTCCCATCCCTTTTTTATCAATCAGGTCACACTGGCCCAGATGAACAAATAAAGCCTACAAGTTATATATGTATGGTCACAAGGTTTACCCAAAGGGAGCTATTTTGGCTTGAAAAATCTCTGGTTTATACTAGGAGTGTGACATCTTGCACCTGATGTTTCCAGGGGGCCATATCACATACATCTATAGATTCTATGTGTGCTTTCCAGAAGCACCTTGGACATCCTGCTACAGCAGTTTATAGATAATGATACTCTCACTAGCACATACCATTAGTGTTTGCCAGGTGGTCTGTCACTAGCATATTTCAAGGAAATACCCTTTTCAGGGCTGTCTTCAGTTAAGGGAGGCCTACAGGCCTGCTACTAATCATCCCCTTCCCACCTTTACTATAAATAATAATGATAAATCAAATACAAATATGAAAACTAAAAAGCAGAACAAGGTAATGAGGAAGATGTCTTAAAGACTTCCAAACTCATTGGTGAAGAAAAAAACGGGAGGAGACAAAGAGAACAAAAAAAATAAGAGCGTGGGGATGACAAAGAAAGTGAAACAAAACAGAAAGGAGAATACAGAAGTGACAGGAAAAATTATGAAGAAAAATGCAAAGAGAAGTGGGGGTAGCAATGGTGGACTAGGAACATCAACAGTTGCGGAAGAGACTAGAAGCTACTATAACAACACTGATGGAGAACAGGAGTGCATGTAATTACCAGCAGATACAGCACTTGGAAAGGAAAAGAAAGCTAGCAATAATGATAATTGCCAACATATATTAATGCATATTGTATGACAAGTACTATGCCTTGAAGTTTATGTGCATTATTTCATTTTATTACGGTTTACAAGAGTTTTATTATTGTATAGATTAAAGTAGGGAATCACAAAAAGCCATAGCAATCCTGAGAAAAAAGAACAAAACCAGAGGTATCTACCACACTCCCTGATTTCAAATTAACTACAAAGCTACAATAATCAAAACAGCATGGCAGTGGCAGACCAATGCAACAGAACTGAGAGTTCAGAAATAAACCCACATATATACAGGCAAATTATCTTTAACAAAGGAGCTAAAAATACACAATGAAGAAAAGAAAGCCTCTTCAATAAACGGATCAGGGAAAATTGGAAAGCCACAAGCAAAAGAATGAAACTAGACTGCTATTTGACACCATATACAAAAATTCACTTAAAATGGATCAAAGACCTAAATATGAGACCTGAAACAGTAAAATGCATAGAAGAAAATATAGGTACTAAGCTTATGGACCTTGATCTCAGAGAGAATTTTATGAATTTGACCTCAAAGGCAAGGGAAGTAAAAGCCAAAATAAATGAGTGGAACTACATCAAACTAAAAAGCTTTTACACAGCCAAAAGAACAAAACAAACAAACAAACAAAAAACCATCAACAACAACAACAACAAAAAAAGGCCTCCAACCAAGTGGGAAAATATATTTGCAAACAATATCTCTGATAAGGAGCTAATATTCAAAATATATTTTAAAAAAACCTATGCAACTCAACAACAACAACAAAACAACAATCAAAGATCTAAGATGGTGGAGTTGATAAATGCTTTGCTTGTCTCATCCCTAGAACACATAAAAATTACAACTATATAACAATCAACCTGGAAAACCATCAGAAGTCTAGCTGAATGGAAGTTTTATAACTAAAGATATTAAGAAGAAGCCACATCGAGACTGGTAGAAGGGGTGGAGATGTAAAACGGGCTAATCCCACACTCGTGTGGTAGTTGAAAATCAGGAGAGATACCTTGCCAACAGAAGTTCCCCATGAAGGAGCGAGGGATCCCAGCCCCCAACATCAGGTTCCCCAGAGCAGAGTACTGGTGTCAGGAAGACAAGTCCGCACAACATCAGGCTGTGAAAAACACTGGGGATTCCGACCATCCAGGTGGGACAGAAGGCTGCGGAATACCCAAACATCCTCTTAAAGAGCCTGTGCAGGCACTCACCTGGGATCCAGTGGAGGAAAGTTGACTTTGGGGATGTCAGAGACATATGGTGAGAGACTGAGTTGTGTAACTTCAGGGCAGGATCTGAAGGGACAGTCCCCATTTGCCCTGTGTGGGGGCCATCCTCCTATGTACCCAGCAAGCACCCTCTTTCCTGTGTTGGGCCCACCCCCATAGGCCAAATTTGAATCTGACTGGCCTGGTGAGCCCTGCGGCTCCATCCTACAGACTCACTGAGACCCTGTATCACCCTACTTTCATACCACAGGCTTTATTAGCAGTTGAACCTTAAGGGAGCCAGCAGGTGGCAGCAGACCTTGGAATGTCCTGGCTTTGTGCAGAGCTACCCCCAGCTGGCACTGGTGGCAGATGTTCTAGTGAGGAAAGTGAGGAAATTTAGGAGAAGTTTCCCTAATGGTCATGTGTTAAGAAAAAGTTACAATAGGAACTTGACCTCAACTGGTGAACTTTGGACCAAATTCTATCTATAAATGTCTTCGTGTGTGTGTATATGCCTGTGTTTTCTTTTATTTCCTCTCTCTCTTTTTTTTTTTTTTTTTTGGTCTTTTTCAGAGCATAAAAGAATGAAGTAAATTTCACTATTCATTAGTTATGAGATGTGAAATGATAAATCCATATTTCTGGCTTTTTTGAAGGAACAAAATACCTGCCATTCCTGGGCCCACATTCCTGCATGGCAACAGTCTGTAGAGGTAATTAGTAGCTGTCTCACTTAGGGCTTTAATCCTCACTATATCCACTTTACTTATCTTCACCATGTTCTAGGCCTGTGACATTTGATTTTGGCTTCCCTGAATTAAAGCTGAAAAAACAACAATTCTGCTTCACATTAAAGAAGCATTCTATCATCAAGAACTAAATAATCTTAAATTGTTCTTCATGTAAAGCTTCACTTCCACGGGGCAACATTGGCCCTTAATTGACTTATCTTAGTTCTTAGTTATCATGATATTCCATTCTATATGGAAAGAAATATAGGATATGGGTAATGTAATGTAATCAGCACTTTAAAAAAACCTGTAAATTATTTAGCAAAGTACATGCTGTATTTTTGTTTAATACCATTGTCTATTATTTTGTTTTGTTTTGTAATGTGAAAGTTGTATGGTAGAAATGTAAATACATAATAATTTTGCCTACAACGTAAACACACAAAACTTGAGTTTCATGTGCTGCAGTAACGCCTGGTTTTAATGTTGGTTTTTCTCCAAATTCAGGCTAAATTTTAGCCTTTGCCCTTCACTTAAGTTATGACATCTGAATTTGTATGCTGATTCTGTACTATCTATCCGTACTGATGTTTCTAAACACTTCCAAAAGGTATGCCTCACTGCTTTAAGTGGTATTGGCACAACGGCTGAATTCATTGAACATGAGAATTAATAAATAGCCCAATCATACCTGTAAGATGTTTAAGTTTAGAAGGAGCCAAAGAGGATTAATTTAAAACTCACATATATTTTAAGCTTACAGAAGCATGCTTGGCATTTTTCTTTGCTACACTTTGCTTAAAAATGAATGTTAGCATGTGAATTAGAAGTCAAACATTGATGATTCTTTTTGCAACAATATCAAGATTCTAGTAATACAGTCAAAAATAAATCTATCTGAATGTTTTAAAATTCAGACCCTGTAGTTTGAAAGGGTTTTCAGTGAACATTCTTAAAAAGTATTTTTCCTTAAAAACTCATTCTTCATGTCACTTACTTAACTATCTAAGAACTGAAATCTACTTTTCAAGATAGAACATATTTAAGGAAACAATAAGACATCACTCTCACAAAAAGTAATCTGAGCTGCATTTGGACACCAAACACAAATCAGTCTCTGCCTCTCCTTTTTAAAAATCTATTTGATATATTTTGAACACAAATGCAAATCAATCTCTGGCAGACATTCCATTAAATAATGCCAAACTGATATTAATAAACATGTATAACTCCAATTATGTTAACTCTTTAATCACTCAAAAAAAGTACAAATTCTTCTATTGAAAAATAATGGCTATATGCTCGTCATCTTAAATTTAGTTTTGTTACTTTTGAATAAAAAAAATCAGGTCTTTTGTTCATTAGGACTCTATAAAATGTTATGTTAATATAAAATCACTACCAAGAGTCTTAAATGGTTGAACATTTGAAAATAACTTCAAGTACTTGTTATTTCTCCTAACAGTTACCTTTCAGTTCACTATTTATAAGTCCCTGATTTAGAAGACACTCTGTAAAATTTGGGTTGATGTCTTAATTTAGCAGTTTTGTTTGGGGAATATGCTACATTTAAGGTGAATTTGGGGTCATCTCTAAATTGATTCTCTTTTAACATTTTATGAGAGACCTCTGCCTTGTTTATTCATTCTTTCTCCAAATAGTTTTTGAATACCTGTGCTGTATCAGGCATACTGTTCTTGACAATTGAAATATATCATCAAGGAAGAAGATAATGATTTCCACCTCCTTAGAGTTTTTAATCTGGTAGAGACAGCCAGACAAAAAAATAAATAAATAAATAAATACTAAATATAATAAATTAGTAAATCATATAGTGTAGGAAAGAATACTAAATGCTCAGGGGAAATAGAGGAAGTAGAGCAGGGGATTTAAAATTTAACAGGGGAGAGGGGATACTTAGTCATCCTTGATTATAAACTACACCAAATCTTAGTGGCTTAAAACAATTTATTTATTATTACCTTCCATAGTACTGTACTTTAACTGGACTCAGCCAGTTGGTTCTAACTTGGTTTCTCATGTGCTTGCAGAAAGATATTAGCCAAGGTTTTTGTGCGGGCTGGAGGTCCAAGATAGCTCACTCACTCAGCCAGCAGTTGAATCTGGCAGGGGTTACACAAGGTTCATTGAGGGTCATTTTCCAAGACTGGCTATAAAGAAAGGTTGTTGCAATGGGGTGATAAGGCCTACTGAGAAGTCTTGAAAAGGGGGAGCGAATTAGGCTGGCATACAGCTGAAGGAAGACAATTTCAAGCCCAGGGAATAGCCAATGGAAATGCTCTAAGGTAAAACCATACATATTGTGTTTGAAGAACTAAAAATAAATACAGTGAAGTGAGTGAGGAGGAAATTAGAAGATGAAGTCAAACATTATGGGGCCAGATCACTCAGACCAAAAATCAGTTACTAGACTTAGTAAAATGATGGTCATTGGTGACTTGATACGAATTTCAGAGGGAGTGAAAGCCAGATTGAAAGAGGCGTAAAGGAGAAAATAAGTAACGTAAAGAAAGTATAAACAATCTTTCCAGGAGTAGACAGAACTAGACAGTCTAAAGAGGCCAGGTGGTTAGTCTCTGTAGGGCAGCATACTGAATATGAGAAAACAGCAGAGAGGACATCCAGAGATCTAAACACATGTCCCTTTAACGATTCAGCTGGGTACTGATCAGTAAATGTTTGTGAGGAAACCAAGGCTGTGAACATATGTAACCACCTGAAAAGGATTAGAGGAAACTATATTCAGAGCTCACACAGGGCTGGGAATAATGAATGTTTTTCAGACTAGGCAAACTCATTATTCATGGGGGAGGGGGTATGATGTAGCGTACTCAGAAAGATCCTACCTTGGTACCAAGACAAAAAAGCCTAGAACTAAATACTGTTCTGTTTTCACCAGGGTTTAAAATTTTAAAGCAGGACCCAAAAGAATCAAACCATATCTAACCATTATAATTAAACTATTTCCCAGAATAGTGGTAAAAAATATTGATAGGATAACAAAAATATTTAGCATCTGAAAAACAAAAATGAGAAAGCTTGGCAAACAATTTAAAAATTACCAGATATGTAAAGCAGTTAAGAAAATCTAGACTATAATGAAAACAAAAACATATCGATCAAAACCAATCCAGAACTTAATATTTAATTTAAATATATTTCAAAGATAAGTGAACTTGTGAGTTTTTTAATATAGGTAAAATAATAAGCTTAATAACATAAAAATCAGAGGAAGAGAAATGGAAGTATATTCCTATAAGTTACTGATATTATATATGAAATGTTACATCACTTAATGTTACATGAAGGAGAAACAACCACTAAAATAACCAAAGGATAATGGCTAATAAGCAAACAAAACACATAAAATGAAATAATAAAAACAGTCAATCCAAAAGAAGGCAAAGAAAAAGGAAAACATACAAAGAACAAATGAAACAAATAGAAAGCAAGTAGCAAATGGCTAATACTTAACCATGCCAACAATCACATTAAATGTAAAAAAAAACCCTAAACCCTCCCAATTAAAAGGCAAGTATTATCTTATTAGATAAGAAAGCAAGACCACATTATTTGCTGTCTGCAAGGAACCCACTTTAGTACAAAGAAATAAATAAGTGAAAGATAAAAGGATGAGAAAAGATATGCCATGCTTATGCCATAAGCAAAAAGAAAAACTGAGGTGGCTATGTTAATATTAGATAAAATAGATTTCAGAGAAGGGAGAATTATCAGAATTAAAGTCATGGCACAGGAGCACTAGAAAATTGTTGGTCTTGCATATTTTTATTATCTTGATTGTGGTAATACTTTCATGATTATATAAATAAATCAAACTATATTAAATATTAAACTTCACACTTTCAATATGTGCATTGTATGTCAACTATATCTCAATCAATTTGTTATCAATAACCACAAAAAATACGAACAGTATACTTTGATACTTAGGAAAATGATTCAGCACAGATTTTAAAAATTGATGGTAAAGAAGAGAATTTCTAGAGTGATGTCCTTGAGTAAGCTTGCTTTTTTGTAGTCTATTCATAATTTTCAATTCACTTCCTTGTTCCCATTGACTTCTCTTCATAACCATAATCTTCCCAAGCTACTATCATCTCTTTCTGGACTGCTTAAATCCTTTGCTCTGGAATAAAAACAAAACTTCTACAAATGTTCTTCAAGTTTCTCCATGATCCGGCTTCTACCTATTGTTCCATCTTCTGTTCTGATCACTTGCACTTACTTTCCCTTTCATCGACATTAACCTGCTTCCATTCCCCGTATTCGTTTCCTTGCACTACTGAAATAAAGTACTACAGGCTGGGTGGCTTAGAACAACAAAAATGTATTGTTTTACAGTTCTGAAAGCCAGAAAGCCAAAAACAAGGTGTTAACAGGGTCATGATCCCCCTGAAGTTGCCAGAAAAGTATCTATTCCAGGCTTCTGGTAGCCTCGGGTATTCCCTGGCCTTAAGATGGCCATCTTTTCCCCAAGTCCCAACATATGGTCTTCTGTCTGTGGATGTCTGTGTCCAAATTTCCCCTTTTTATAAGGACACCAGTCATATTGGATTAGGTCCTACCATGATAACCTCATTTCAACCTTGTTAAATCCATCCTCAAAGACTATATTTCCAAATAAGGTCAGGTTCTTAGGTACTGGAGGTTTAGACTTAGGCATATCTTTTTGGGGTAACACAATTTAAGCCAAAACAGTTCCTATGTTATTGAACTCCATATGGCAATAGGCCTTTATACACCTCTTCTGCCTGGGCAGATCCTTCTCTCACTCTTTCCACCATTAGCTCCTACCAATCTCAGATCTAAACTCAACTGTCACCTCCTGGAGACTTCCTTGACCTGCTCCATTCTGTCAGATGCTACTATTAGAGTCTCAGATTCTTCAAAACCTCTTCTTCATAGCACTTGTTAGATGTACAATTGTACGGTAGAACTAGTTAAGTATAAAGAGATACGTGTGTGTATATATACATATATATACATATATATATACGTATATGTATATATACCGTGTTTCCCCGAAAATAAGACCTATCCGGACCATCAGCTCTAATGTGTCTTTTGGAGCAAAAATTAATATGAGACCCAGTCTTATATTATATTATGCTAGATAAGACCTGGTCTTACATTATAGCAAAATAAGACCGGGTCTTATATTAATTTTTGCTCCAAAAGACGCATTAGAGCTGATTGTCCGGCTAGGTCTTATTTTCGGGGAAACAATTTATATATATATTATTTCCCCCAATAAACTGTTAACTTCATGAGTATAAGCAATATGTCTGTTTTGCTTACCATTTTACCTTCACCACTTTGCAGAATGCAGAGAACATAGTGCCTTATCAATAAATATTTGTTACATAATGAATAAGCATATTTTTAATTAAATAAGTTGCCTCTTAATGACTTCACATAACATGTTTTTATATTTAATATATAAATATAAAATATCATATATACATACATATAAAGGATTTTTTTTATTACTATATGAGAGAAGAGTCATGAGGGCCTAGTTAATTAATTATATAATTTAAGTAGAACTTTAACAAGTTTTTCACTCTCTTATATTGTAGTAAGCTAAACATGTGAAGGGGCATTTTTCACTTTTTACATAAAATTAATTGTGTTCTAATATGTGAATCAGTATGAAAGTTAAGTATCAAATCAATTCTGGAATGGTCTTCAAAGAAAAGAGATTTTATCCCCTATTTTTCTGATTATGGCAAATATTGAAATTCCAATTTTAATTAAAAATCTTCCACATTCCTTTGTATGTTTTTAGTATAAACAAAAAAAGACACTATTTCATTTCTTTACCATGAATATGCACACATACGACATTTCACAAGTTAAGTCACACATTTAGAACTGACTGATATTTTGAGCTAATTAACAAGTAAATTTGGTTTAATTAATCTTTAATGAAATGCCAATATTAACAGGATAAACTTGAAGCTTTTACAAGCCTTTTTGTACTCCTTAGTTTCACTATGACAGGCAATTCTGACAACTTTTATCAGCTGTCAATCCAATGTTGTCAGTTTGGAGTCAAGATTAACTCTTTTTATGCACTTACGAATCCAAAGAAATTGAAGAAAGAATACATGGTTAGAACAACACAAAATCTTTCCTAGATTTTAAAGTAGAATATTCCAAAATTTCTATAAGCTAAATGTTAATCTTATATACTTAGAAGTATTTAAGGACCTTTTCTTCAAATTTTAAGAAAAGAATTTAAATGAGACCTTTTCCAAAGCTGATCTTGCCTTAGTTTCTCAAAATGTATCATTGCTGAATATCTACCAAATCATATATACATGCATAGAGAATCACTAATATGGCATAAAAAAGCTAACATACACTAGATTCCACAACTCAGAAGATTTGATTTCCATATGTATGGCCTTTTCCCATGAATTGAAAATAAGATGATACAAGAATGAAATACATTTCAATGTAAAAAAGTAAATATATAAAAAATAATGCATTGATTTCAATAAATTACATAGTTAATGGTATATATGTATCTTTCAATTCATACTTTGTATTTGAAATAGTAATTACTTATTTAATTCAAACTTGTATTGTATATCAGATCTCCTTAGTAGGTGATTTTCTGCCCAGGAAATGCATCATTGTATTAATTGAGTTTAACCTTTTTTTTTTTAAAGATCAAAAGCTATGTTTCCACTATCATAAAAGTTTTGCCCACCCTTTTATCAACATGAGAGTTTTTCGTAATATCACGGAAAATATCATGAATTCATTGTTTGGATTTACCATTCAGTTTGTGGCTTTAAGAGGTTGATATGTGATACTTAAGCCAGTCTGTTTTTCTATTCTGTAATCCCACTAGACAAAACATAATAACCATACTTAATTTCTCCTAAGTAGTTGAATCAAACAACCAACACAAATAACTCACTATGAATGCTTTCAAATCATAATGAAATTAACAATACTCACCATCATCAAAAGCATGTATCATTAAATGGGCACTGGGGTAAAAAGAACCATAAAACATATTTCCTGTCCTCTAGGGGATTATAATCTGGTTTGGGGAATAGACAAATAATACAAATCACATAAAAATACTGAGGGTTATCATTATTTAATTTTATTTAAATCTTGATCTCATACCCAGTAATTCTAGTCTTTTACGTAGATGTACAATTCCCTAGAGAACCACCTCCCCTTCTGTCAAGAGGTAGAGCAGATACATAAAAACACAGAAATCAAATCAAAGTTTTGCTTTGAGGACAGTTCTGGAGGAATAGAAAGATATATAAAGCAACTTACTGAAATTAGTGTCTCATTAGAATCAGTGTGCTGGGTATAGGACGGGAGGGCACAAAAGAGAGTCGGTGGGGAGGCGGGGTCAGAGGACAGCTTTAACAGACCCAAGATGAAAGTGAAGGAGCTTGGATCAAGGTAATCGCTGTATATTTCAAAGGAAGAGAGAAATATTAAGAAAGAAAATGACATTTAGTGCATCAAAATTAGAGAAGGTGAGGAAGTGGACAGGAGAAAGAATAAAAAGACAGGCTGATTCATTAATTCGACTTGGTGGCTAAGAAAATATGGTTTTAATTCCTGAAAGAGAAAACAGCAGAGGGGAACTGATTTGATGCTCTGAGGTCGTTTGCTTCCGAAGGTCTTTCTTCCCATAAATTTCCTTGCTGAGGAAATCTATGCCCTCAGTTTCTGCTCCATTATGCAAGCCATGTTTTGTCATATACACCCACTTCTACGTCAGCTAAGGTTAAGTATACTAAGGGTGGATGGATGTCTTTCTCAGAAGTAACTCATTCATAAGCTTTCCTTAAGCACATAACTTGGACTGGAGTTCATGCTTCTGAGAGAATGCAATAGTCTATGATAATCAGATATTGTCTTTAAAAATTTGAGCCTAGAAGCATAGCAAGAGGTCACCAGCTATTAGCAGGCATTAGAACTAGAAAGTCAAGTACTTCTAAGGCTGAGGAGAGGGGCTCTTACGAGCAGGAGCCACGATTACTGGTAGCAGAAGAGTTAATATATAGAACAAGGATCAGAAACACATAGTTGAGTAGATCATCAGCAGAAGGGTAAAAGAGAGACCACCCTTCAAGAACACACATAACACAGGTTTGGTTCCTGATGTCTTTCCATAATTCTGGGCCTTGGATTTCCATAACAGTCTCTGCTCTGCCTTTTATAATTAGGCATCATTTTTTGAACTATCCAAAAAGATGTTTGTTCATCATCAACAAAAGACAATATGGAAGTCATTGTGTGTTGAAAGGTCTGAAACTCACGCCTGATATTGTGTGTTGCTTTGACATCTGGTAAAACAGCGAGGATATTGAATGGCTTTGTCCCAAGCTCCCCTCCCCAAGCTGATCCCATGGATAAGCTCCCCTAGCCAAACAGGTCTCTTATCAAAGGGTCTAGGCACAGTTTCTGCGTGTCCCTGAGTCACAGGTTTTAATTCTCTAATGGCATTGGAATTATTGAAACAAGCCAACCACCTCCTCCCTTGGGAATCGAGGGTCATCTTGTCCTCTTAGTACTACAAAGTCTGCCTTGTCCAGCCCCTTCTTGATCACTCTTCTCCTGAATGCAATACCCATGTGTCCCAGAGTGATGTGCTGTGTCCTCCTCCCCTAGGCTCTGTTTACATGATAATCTGCTGTCTATCTCATCTATCTAGTGTCAAGTGTGTGTCGTGTATGTGGCCATCCCCATAACCCTGGTGAAAACCCCTTTCTCACCAACAAGGTGAATAGGAGGTGATAAAAACTTTTGATGCATGTGTCTGAAGGCTGTAAGTGAGTTCTGTGAGGTCCCTAATGTCTAGACTCCCTATTCCAGGCATCTTATCTTTAGTATCTCACCTACCTGTTGAAAAAGAAATTTAAACAATAAAAAATAAAAATAATCTCTATTTCTCTAAAGTAATATCCTTATCACATTTATTTGAAATTTTTAGTCCTAAGTATCATATAGCCTTGACATTAATAGGCACTTCCTACCCAAATTAACTTTACCAATATTTTTTATCACAGATAAAATGGAAAAAAAAACACAAAAATTATTAGAACAACAGTGAATTGTGAAATACAGTCAACACAAAAAATTTAGAAAGTGATAAAAGAAGTTTATCTACAGATGTTTTTTATATGTAGTTATAGTTTCACTGCTGTCTGGTAAATGGGGAAAAAGAAGGTAAGGCAAAAATTATAATTGCTCTTAGTATCAGGACCAGCAGTACAATTTTAAATCAAATTGAACTATTTATTTTGCTGAATCTACCTTCTGTAGTACCAGATTTGCAAGACTGAAAAAGAACAGAAATTTGCCATTAATTTTGTGGTTCTTGGAATAGCAATTCAAATTCTGAAAGCAAGAACAACAAACAAAATTGTAAGAATGTTTCATCTAAAGTTTCCAGTAAAAGCAATTTTTGATGATTATAGTATATAGATAACGTTAAGCAAATTTATAAATCTGTTTCACGTCACAGAACTTCAGACTAAGCTTAAATTGACATTTAGCTCTATGTTAGAAATGGAGGCATTCCGAGCTATCCATGTCTAAGAGCTTCTTTGAATTCAGGGAACGGATCCTACAGAAAGGAGGATGTTAGGTGCATGCTTGTGAGCAGAGACCCAGGAAGCAAGGAAAAGAAATAACAACGTATGGAAAGGTGTACATTCCCCACTGCAGCCTCTGCCCAAACCTCTTCCAAGCCCTATTGGGAGGTGGTTGTAAGGAAAGGACCTGGGGCACAAGCAGTGTCACAATGGGATCTGGGTTGATCACCAGGGTGTCCCATGCGTTTCTTTGTTACAAACAGCAGGGCTCAGGTGAGATAAAACCAAAATAAAATGCTGTCTATTTATAATCTTTCTGTTTTGCAGCTTTGGGGACCCAGAGGACAGCAACTTAAACAGAAACAGCATTCTCCCAAAGAGTGGCTCCAGGAGCAGTGACTGGGCTCTGCCTTCAAGTGAGCTTTTCTGCAGCTGGAGGCAAGGAGCGAAAAGCAAGAAAGGACTGATAGCGTGGGAAGGTCAGACAAAAAAAGGGACTTGCAGACCTAAACAAGGGAGAGTTTTCAGAATGAAACAATAGAGATTGTCACGCTGAAAGAATACAGGTAAAGGCTATGAGCAGCAAGATTTGCGAGACCTGGGCAATTCTAGATTACATTAAGAGAATATATACAACAACTTCTTTATCCATTCATTTATCGAAGGACATTTTCGTTGTTTCCGTGTCTTGGCCACCGTAAACAAAGCTGCAATGAACATTGGAACACACGTGTCTTTATGTATAAATGTTTTCAGATTTTTTGGGTAGATACACAGGAGAGGGACTGCTGGGTCATATGGTAAGTCTATCCGTAATTTTTTGAGGAACCTCCACACTGCCTTCCATAGCAGCTGCACCAGTCTGCATTCCCACCAACAGTGCATGAGGGTTCCTTTTTCTCCACAGCCTCTCCAACACTTGTTACTATTTGTCTTGTTGATGATAGCCATTCTGACTGGGGTGAGGTGGTATATATACACAATGGAATACTATTCGGAGGTAAGAAAAGATGATATAGGAACATTTGTGACAACATGGATGGATCTTGAGAGTTTGATGCTAAGCGAAATAAGTCAGACAGAAAAAGCAGAGAACCCTATGGTTTCACTGATATATGGTATATAAACCAAAAACAACATGAGAACAAGACAAACAAATGAGAAACAAAACCTCATAGACACAGACAATAGTTTAGTGGTTACAAGAGGGTAAAGGGGGTGGGGGGTGGGAGATGAGGGTAAGGGGGATCAAATATATGGTGGTGGAAGGAGAACTGACTCTGGGTGGTGAACACACAATGGGATTTATAGATGATGTAATACAGAATGGCACACCTGAAATCTATGTAATTTTACTATCAATTGTCACCCCAATAAATTTAAAAAAAAGAGAGAGACTAACGATCATTTCTTACTTGTTCCAAAATCTAATCACAAAAGAATTAAGTATGTTGTCTTAGAGAATTGGATGGAACTTCGAACTATAAAATATTGTAACTACAAAGTTATATCAGCATGCCATTTTCATTGATACGGTTTTTATTGTTATTATTATTATTGCTATTAGATTAAGTTCTCTATTCAACTGAAATACATATAGTAAATTAAATTTGTTTAAAATTTATAACACTTCCCAGGTAAAGATAATATATACTTCTCAATTAATTAATATGAACAAATGTAGTAACATAAAACATAGCTTCAAGATAATAATTTAAACATACATCTCTATTTCTAAATGACACTTGCAACTGTTAAGTATTAAAGCTGTTAACATTTTATATAGAATACACTATTACATATGTGACTTTTCATTTTTACAATAATTCAACAACTAGGAGTGGAATGAGTATTTCCTTTAGAGTTATGGTTATTTTTCAACTGCTATTTTCTTTCCTTATTCTGTTGTTTTGTAATAAATTGATTTTATTATAACACTAATTCAGGCTTATTGCAAAATTTCAAACTATAATGAAATTTATGAAGTAACTATTGCACTCCCTAGTAGGAACCACTATTGAGAACTTTTTGCATAATTTTCAAGACCCCCCTCTGAATATATATTTATAATTAATATTCATTTATTTATTAATGTTACTGTTAACACAGATTAGTCAATATGTGTATCAACATAATTTTGTATACACATAATGTTAATCTGTGTACCCTCTTTTGCAATGTGTCCCCCCCCCGCACTGAACAATATTGCAAGACATGTCAATATGGCTATATCTTCTTCAAAACTGTGTAATGTTTCACTACACGGAAGTATCATAATTTATTTTTCCAGTAACTTCCTTAATGGACACTTGGATTTCCATTCTATTATAATATCTAGATCAAATAACTACACATTGACATGAACATGAATATTAACATATATTAGCCGTACCAGCCTCCCTGCCTACAGTAATATTATTAAAATTAACGTATTGCTAGAGATTCTAAGGGGGAAAAAATATCCTAACCTAAGTTAATTGTCGAATGGTAATGTTAAAAAATGTAAAATAAGAAGGAAGACGAGGAGGAGGGTTGAGGAGGAGGGGGGAGAAGAAGAAAAAGAAAAAGAAGGAGAAGGGAGGTGAGAGAAGTATTTCTTCTATGGGGGGCAAAATATTTAAATTCTGATAAGGACTGAGCAGGAAAAGGAGGGAATTCTAGACCAAGGCACAGGGTGGTATTAACAGGCTCCTGGAAGAGAAAAGAAAACCAGAAAGGAAAATGAAAAATAGTCAAAGTGATTCAACAGTTTCAGAAATTGATCTTGAATACTTTATAACTTTCTAATAAGCCACTCCATTTAATAAGCTACTCCAGGTCCTTTAATTCCCCCTCCACATTACTGGAGTCTATTTTATATATTAATTTCCTAAAGGAAAAAATTCTAACATATCTAAATAATTTTCAGTCACTTAATATCTTATGTGCTACTGATCTATAATAAATATTTTTGGACAAATGGTGATAATATTTGATTAGCAATGAGCCCAATCAAAACTAGACTCTACCTTTGAGTCTGTGCTCATTTGCTGTACGATTAGCCTTTGGCTTCAATTTCCCCCTCAGTGACATTAATGATGTTCCAGAGATAATCTCAAACTCTCATCCTCAGCTCATGGCCTGTCTAAATGAATATGCCTTGCTCACAGCTCTGCGTAGATCTGGCATTCCTGCAGCATCCTGGCCATAAGTGAGTATATCAAGAGTGGGGTGTCTAACTCAAGGCCATACAAATTTAGAGGTCATGATGGTTACTTTTATGTGTCAACTTAACTGGGTCACAAAGTGTCCAGATATTTCTGGGTGCTTCCATGAGGGTTTTCCTGGATGCGATAAGCATTTGAATCAGTAGACTCAGTAAAAGAGACTGGCCTCCCCAGTGTGGGTAGACAGGGTCTAAAACCACTGAGAGCTAAATAGAGCCAAAGACACAGGAAGAAAGAAGTTTCTTCTTTTGCCTGAGTGCTTGAGGCCTGAGCTGGGACATCGGTCTTCCACCCTCAGACTCCCATCAGCTCCCCGGTTTCTCAGGACTTTGAATTCAGACTGAACTATATCACAAGCTCTCCTCTGTCTCCAGCCTACAGACAGCAGATGGTGGGACTTCTCAGCCTCCATAATCACATGAGCCACCCCCTCATTATACATACATATATGGTAAAAGAAAGACGTCTTGTGGAAGAGACAACAGGAAATGAGAGGCAGTATTATGGGAGAGACCAGGTTTCCAGGAGATCCTGAACGCAGCAGCTCCAAAGTGCTATCTTGGTTACTGTTAAAATCTCAATCCCGTAATCTGTTTCTTCCCCAGAACAAGATCTCTTAGTCCAAGGGTCCTTTGAGAAATCTGGGCTCCCTGCAAACAATTAATGCCTATGGGTATGAAAGGGCTGCACTGACCACCATTTCCTGAACCTCCAAGAGTCACAAACCACCTTCAGAGAGCTTGCCATAAACAAGCTCCAACTGTCCTGTATTTTCCTTAATATTCTTTTTAAAGTAATTTACGTTTTCACTTACATTCTTTAGCTGCATCTTAAACAATATTAGTCAAAGCATTGTTTTAACATAATAGTAATATCTTAGCATATTAAAATAATGACACGATCGTTAAAATTAAGACTATTCCATATACCCCCTTAAAATCACTTTATGTAAATTGGAGCCGCTTTTAATTTGAAAATAATCTAGGAATTGATCCTGTATGATAGCAGTGAATCATTTTCATAGTTTCGCTGTTGTTGTTGTTGTTGTTTGTGTTGGTTAGTTGTTTCTTTCACAATTAAAGTTACATGTGGAGTTTTCTGATCTACAGGAGAGTCTTCTAGAAATGATTGGAGAAACAGTTCTGACCTCTTTTGTTTTATCATGTGAGAATTACTTCTTTCTGTCTTGAAATTCCAATTCTGCTTTAATTTTCTAACGGACTTAATTTTGCTAAAGGGATGGGAAAAGATATTTCATGAAAATGGAAACCAAAAAAAAAAAAAAAAAAAGCTGACAATGGAAACAAACAAACAAAAAAGGCAGTCCTTATACCAGACAAAATAGACTTTAAAACAAAGGCTATAACAACAGACAAAGGACACAGTAATCCCACTTCTGCATATTTATCTGAAGAAGCACAAATGCTACTTCAAGGGGATATGTTCATCCATATGTTCATTGCAGTATTGTTTACATGGCCAAGATGTAGAGGCAGCCTGGGTGTCTGTTGATGGAATAATGGATAAAGAAGAGGCGGTACATATATACAAAGGAATATGGCTCGGCCATGGAAGGGAATGGGTTCTTGTCATCTGCAGCAGCATGGATGGACCTGGAGGGTATTTTGCTGAGTGGAATGTCAGACAGAGAGAGACAGATGCAATGTGATTTCACTGATATGTGGAATCTAAGAACAAAATAAACAAACAAAGCAAAAACAGACTCATAGATACAGAGAACATTTTGTTTACTGATTTGAGACATCTAAAATTACTCCAGCATCCTAAAATATTGCAAACACATTTAAAAACTAGAAGCAACACACAAGACAGAAGTTTTATATTTGCATGCATAGGGTGAAGAAATTAGTGGTGTGATGATCAATCTGCAGTAGTTAGAGAGTTAGCTTCTGAATATTAATGTATGTATTATCAGTATATGAAAAGGTCTCTCATATTTCCTACGACACATAAAACATACTAAATATTTAAACTCAAGGAGAAAAACTTTGATTTTTAAAGAGCTAAAAATCACTGGAAAATTATTCTTTGAGAAAAAAAATAATCAATAAGTGATTTAAACCGAAATAAAATCATGCTCTTGTCAAATACTACCTTGTATGTGTAATATAACAGTTTATGAGAAACATTAGTTTTATGATACGAAGCCAATTATCAGTATTAGTTTTTTTAAAGCACTTAACAATAATGAAATTACTTTATGTAACACATGATTACCTGTTCAACAATCATTTTCAGATGAATTTTAAGAATTAGAACATGTTTGCCAAATGAAAATTAAGAGTCCCATTTTCACATATTTCTAAATCTAATCATCCAGGAGGAAGCAATACAAATTCAGATGTTGCTACATTAAGGACGGTTTTCTCTAGTTACACCCCGCAACACAGTCACTGAGAGACACAGGTTCTGTTCCAAGGGGTGAGAATGAAAGAGCAGAAGCAAGGGAGATATAAGAGCAATGGTGTTTACATGGCTAATAATACTGTGCTAATAAACTACAACCTAGAATCACGAATCCACTTTCTTTTCATTCTAACAGAATACCCCTCCTTAAATTCAGGGGCTTTTCACTCCCAGTCTGAGAACTACCAGGACTAGTAGAGAATTTGTATTGTCCTGTTCTAGCATTAAGGAATATAAAGTTTGGGGAGTTTTATTTTCTCCATTGTCATTTATTTTTGTTAACAAAAAAGGCTCAGCTGAACATCTGTTTGGTGTTATCCAGCATTACAGAGTTTTGTGCTTAACTATTAGTTTTCTATGTGTGGATATTTTTGAAAACTTGTTTTAAAAAAATAAAGAAAGGGTTTCTATAGACTTCTCATAGCTAAACTAAGATAAATGATGTTTTTTCTTACAGGTTGCCTTACAGGGAATACCACAGCCAAAATAACAACATGCTGTGACAAGAGCAATAATAAGAATTTGAAATTTTTACTCGTCTATCCCAAGGCTCAAACTTTAATAGCCATGTAGCTTTGGTAATATGCTACTAATATGCATCACAGTTTTCCTAAAGGAAACAAGATCAGGATCAAGGCAAACACAATATTCACATCATATCTGTGAGTTAAAAATGCCACTGGGAAGGACTCCCACCTCCGGTTTAAAAATGTGAAAACAAATCCCCATAAAAAGAAAATCAAACTTACTGTAAAAATTTTTCTCAGCTAATACCTCTAAACAAGCAAAAATGCAACTCATAAGTATTTTAAATTGTTAAGCAAGAGACAAAATTTGCATTTTAATATAATAGCAAAATGTATGGGCTATCTTCCAAAGAGACTTTTTTTTACGTATTATTACATTTCTCACAAAATGCTCATTAATAATGCAATGTGCTACACCCAAAGACTATGCTAAATATTAATTACATGAGAGTAAAATGAAAATACACCACTCTAAAGATTTAGTAGAATTCAATCTGCAAATAAAATTGTGTTGCCCAGCTTTAATTAAGACATTACACACTAATTTTCCTTGGATGCTCACAATCATAACTATTGAATGCATGAATGAGTCCCTGAATTATTGTAATAGAATTTAGCATGTCCTTGTGTCTCTCAGGCCAAAAGTATATGGATTTTTTTTTAAGCACCCTTATCAATAGTAAAACAGAAAATTATCTAAATATGAATAAGACATATATTTTTAAATGGAATTTTTAAATTAAAAATGCCCAATTATAATTTTATAAAATGAATTATGTACTCTTCCTGAATCTATGCACCTCACCACTCTCTGGGGCGGTGACTAAAGAAATAATTTTGTAAAAATAGAAAAAACAACATCCATGGACCATATTTCTTCTCATCTCTATGTATGTGAGACATATTTATTGCTATATCCAGCATATAAAGATTTTTATTTCACTCTTTACCTTTTCTACTTCTATTTTCATAACTTAGTTATAAATTTTTTTATAACTACTCTTATAACTTAGTCTCATTTTATAAGACTAAGCACATAGGTTGCATAACTGCTGATACCACCCTCTGAAGGGTTTTGATTTATTGTGTTGCAGCCCCAGTTAAGAAGTACCAGACTGACTAGTATGCATACAAGTTGTATGAGTTGGCATACATAACCAGAGAGACATAACCAAATGATTAAACACAGGAACCAGGCCCAGAAATAGATGTACAGTATCAGGCTACATTTTATCCAAATAGACTTGAGCGAATGAAGCCACATCCCTCCATGATAAATTTTGTTTGTAACATAGAGATGGCTGTGTAATGATAATTGGTGTAACTGTTCAAATTAAAGATAAAGTTCCATTATAACAAAAATGAAAATTATAATAAAAACATAATTTTGAAGTGTATTTAGTTGTAATATACTAAATAGTCAAGTTTAAATTTTTAATTTTTATATCTAAGCCTAAGATAATAAGAATTACAAAAAAAAAACCTAATACTTAAAGGATTTGGAGATAGGGACACTTGTTATTAAATGTGACATGCTGTAAGGCCAGACAGATGAGCAAGAACAGAATAAAAAAACAAACAAAAATACATAGGCCTGTTGATGAAACAGGTATGAGTTCTATGAAGTAATAACCAATTTTAAAAAACAACACAAAATTGCCATCTGCAAAGCCAGTGAAAGTCACTGGGACATATGAAGATGTATCCCTACTTTCAAAGTTCTCTTTGCAGTGGTTAATCCAAGTGATGTAAGCAACTCACGATACTACAAGGCACAATAAAACAATTACTTAACTGGGGTAAAAAATGCACAAGAGCACTCAAGGGAAGAAAAAGTGAAGTCTGCACTGGGCAGTGCGGAGGTGGGGATGAAGTAGGGGCTTGTCAGGAAAGAATGGTTTTGTTTTTACGGGTGGTCAGTTAGTTCAGTTGGTTAGAGTGTGGTGCTGATAACACCAAGGTTGCTGGTTCAATCCCCACATGGGCCACTGTGAGCTGTGCTCTCCTTAAAAAATAAAAAGAATGTTTTGTGTGTTTTTTTCCTTATGAAAATCATTTAAGTCACAATGATGATGTTTCTGTGTCTTATTTATTTTTATGAAAACAATCATATTATCCAGTTTGGTATCAGTTTGAGTGATCCTATTTCAAGTTTCCAATATTGAACAACCATAGCTAAAATAATTAGTAGGTGAATCTCAGTCATTCAACTCTTTTTATTTGGTTACAAAAGGTAATATTTACACATCCAGATAAATATAATTGCATCAATAAATTATTTCAGTCTTACAAATTTTTATTTTTAAAATATGATATAAATTTTAATTTTTTATTTTAATAAAATTAAATGGTGTGGGAATAAATGTCAATTGTAGAGCAGTTATGTAGATAAAATAAACTATTGGTGTTTTGAGCATAAACTGTCATGTAAAACTCTGTTTTTCTTTTATTCTCTATGTTGAGAATTTCTTCTATCCCTATCACTGTAAATTAACAGAATTGTCTTTAATCTCCCAGATGTCCCCTTGAAAGATTTACAGAAAACCTGGGTGGAGAGGAGAGACAGAGACGGAGAAGAAAAGAGAGGAGAGGGAAGGGGAGGGTCTGGGAGGGGTGGGGAGGGGTGATGAGAGAGAGGGACGAAGGGAAAGAAATAAAGGGAAGAAATAAAGCAAGAATTAAAAATCTGAGTAATGGTGATTTTTTTTCTTTTTTTACAAATTATTCTCCTTTGCTAGGTTGGATTTTTAAGATTTTACTAATTAAATTACTCCAATTTTTACATATGGCAGCAAGATATAGTGGGGAGAGCAATGGAATGATAAAGAAAGAACCTTGAATTCTAGAGCTCCTCTGATACTCCTATGTTGTGTGAATTTGGACAAAACACTTCACCTCTCTGGTCCTATTCATTCATCTGTAAAATAAAAGAATTAACCTGCTAATACCTAAAATCCCTGCCATCTCAAAAGTAATTTTGGGTGGTGAACACACAATGTGAGACATAGAAAGTGTATTACAGAATTTTACACCTGAAATCTATGTAACTTTACTAATAATTGTCAGCCCAATAAACTTTAATTAAAAAAAAAAGTAATTTGGCTTTCAAACACTTATTAAACAAATTAGCCTTTCCTGATATTTCCTTTCAACTTGACAGTGGCCACGTCCTGACGGGCACTGGCAAGTAATGATGAGTGTGGAGATAAATGCCTGGGTTCTTCAAGCAGAGGGAGCTGAACGCAAATGGGAACCTGCACTTATTATCGGAGTGAAGTGAGGTCTTTGATAACATTTCCCAGAACCTCAATTTCAGATTTCATAAATTGAGGATCATAGTATCAATCTCACAAATTTATGATGAGGATTAAATGAAATAACTTTATAAAGCCCTTATCCCAGGTATCTACTACAGTATAAAATTTTAATCAGTGTGCTCTCATACTCCTCCACTTCTCGTAGTCTTTGGTGTCCAAATTGCCTTTAATATAAAAATAAATAGTGAATAGAAAAATCGAATAGATACATAACCTAACGAGACTATGAGACAGGTGTTTAGTTTTTTTCATATATACTTTAAAACATTCACCAAGAAAACAAAAACACCTGATCATTTAAAAAAGAAAGTTTTCTTCTGAATAGAAAGGCAGAAAACAGAGACATTTAAAAAATAACAATTCAATTGGATCCACAATGGAGAACAGTGATACTTAAAGAAGGGTGTATCATGGAATCAATCTACCTGGATTAGACCTCTACTTCACTATTTACCAGCTGAGTGAACTTGGGTAATTTTAGTATATCTATTCCACAGTTTCTACATCTGCAAAGAAAAATTAATTTTCTCCTCTTATATATATATATGAGAAAATGTAGAAACCACTCACCAAACAGTAACATTTTTATTACTGATGAAAGAGGCAGAAAAAGTTGTTTTGTATATAATTAAATATACCTATTAGAAAGTTACTATACACATAGTAACTTTATCACAAATAGGGTGAAGATAGTATTGTATTAACTCCAAATTTTATAGGATTGACCAAGAAAGGAAAATTCAATGATTGGTGAATATAGCAACAAAAAAACTTGAGATCTCCCTGAAATAAAATTTACACCCTGAAAAAAACTGGATAGTTGGGGATTCACTTTTATTTTGTCAAGTTAATTTGTCATATAGAATTTGTAGAAATGAATTACAGTTTATTCTTATTATTAGTGATTCTATACTTGCAAATTTGTCTACTCATTAAAATTATTTTGTATCCTCCAAATCAACGGTCTCCACGCTTTCATGGTTATTCATGGACAATTTTCAGAGAAGCAAAAAATTAGAGTAACCTGATACACATGTTCCCAGCTGAAGTACAACAGATAATGCTCTGCCTTCTGATTAATTTCTTTTTATTATTTTTTAAATTTATTGGGGTGCAATTGGTTAGTAAAATTACATAGGTTTCAAGTATACATTTCTATAATACATTATCTATATATTGCATTGTGTGTTCACCACCCAGAGTCAGTTCTCCTTCCATGACCTTATATATGACCCTTTTTACACTCCTCTAACACTTTCCTTCCCCATTTCTAATACCGTGAACAGTGTTCTTTTCATAGTTTTTTTTTTTTTTTTAGTGCCATACTTTTTGCATTGTTTTGCTTTTTGTTGGTGATGTCTGTCTTAAATTGTTCGATTTCAGCTCCAGACATGGTGATGAAGTAGCAGCTAGTGTTCCTAAGTGCAAGAAGTTTGTGTGGTGTCCTCCAAAAAAATATGTGTGTTAGATCAATTTTGTTAAGGCATGAGTTATAGTGCTGATGATGGTGAGTTCAATGATAAAACATCAACAATAAACACTAAATAAGATATCTTTAAACAGGAATACACATAAACAAAATTATATTTTGACTAATATATATTAGTTGGTGAATAGTGGTGACCAGAGTCTCTCAGGAACGTGATCCTGTATTTCCTCTAGGAACAATGGTTTAGTAATCATTAACGCAGTGTTCACAACTTTATAGAACGTAACTACCATTGATAAGGAGAATTCATTATACCAAGTTAGTAAAAACTTAAAATGCACATTTCTTGTGGAAAAGAAAGGCCTAAAGTCAACATATCTTTGACCTCTAATATTAGGACATAATCACAGATGTGTTCCCTGAATATCTCTATATGTACGTTCATAATAGCTAAGACAGTAGAAACAACTTATAGGTGCATGGATAAATTAATCATGAGCTCCTCATATAGTGAAATAATATGCAGCCACAATTTAGCTTCAAATTAGAAGCTAATGGAAATATAACATATGTTCCTCAAATGCCATTTAAATTACCGTAGCAAGATTTAGTGAATTAATCCACATCAGCATTATAAATAGAAGAATACAATCAGGCAACAAGAGTTTTAAATAAATTTTAGGAAGCTCAAAAGTAGAAAGGGAAATAATTGAAATATTGAAAGAGAAACCAGAACAGAGGAAATACTGTGCAAAATAGTGAGATGCTTCAAAATCAGAGTCCACAGATCCAGATGACAGAAAACTAAATTAGCAAATAGGAAGATAAAATGGAATAAATCTCAGAATTTCAAAAGGACAGACATAGAAAATATGAAAGAATTTAAGAGACATGAAACACATACTGAAAAGGGTCAACATATTTATTGAGCTCCAAAAAGAGAAAGAGAAATAAAAATTAAAAGTAAAAATCAGGGTAATAATACTAGAAGGAAACTTTCTTGTATCTGAGAAAATTATTTATCTTGAGATTAAAGCCCCCAAATCCTTTGAGTATAATGAATAAAAAAGTCCATATCTAGCTATAAGGAAATAGGAAAAAAATTAAGTTTGTCCAATAAAATCAAAACAGGTCCCTTTCAAAAATGGAAATCGGACTGAACTAGACAGCTTGTCATTTCTTACCACTCTAGTTGTGTACTCAGGTGACCAATTGTCTAGGTTTTTCAAGAACAGTTCCCATTTACCTCTGTGGTCCTGCAGTAATTATTATAGTGTCCTCTTTCACTCTCCAAGAGTCTCCTGGTTCAAATGATAAATATGGTTATCTTAGGTATGGTGGGCAGAATTAAGTCCCCCAAAGATGTGCACATCCTATTCCCAGAACTATAAATATGCTACCTTACACAGCAACAGCAATTTGCAAATGTAATTAAATAAGAACCCTGAGATAAGGAGATAATCCTGTATTATCTGGGTGAGTGCAGTGTAATCACAAGGGCCTATAAAATGAGGCAGAAGAGTCAGTGATAGAGGATATGATAATGGAAGCAGAGGGAGCAAAGGCTTTGTGATGAGGGGCTGTGAGTGAAGGAATGAGGACAGCCTCTCAAAACTGTAAGGCAAGGAAGCACATTCACCATGAGAGTCAATAGAAGGCACTGACCCTGCCAACACCTTAATTTTATTAGCCCATTGAGATTGATTTTAGACTTCTGACTTCTGGAAATGTAAGATAAATTTGTGTTGTTTTAAACTACTAAGTTTGAGATAATTTGTTATAATGGCAATAGAAAAGTGATACACTATGCACACCATAGATAGAGTTTAATTTCTTGCTTTCTTCAATTAACATAACATCATGAACATTTTTTATGCCATTAAAGTCTTTGTACACATTGTTTATAGCTTGAATAATAGCCCATCAAATGTATGAACCATTATTCTCTTAACCGACTCTGTAATTTTAGACATTTAGGTTGTTGTTAGATTTTATTTAAGAAATAAAAAATAATTCATAAAGCATTTTCATTAATACATCCTTATAGGAATGTTTTAATGTTCCTTGTGAAATGTCAGACTATAATTATTGAGTCAAACAGAATGGATGTTTTTATGATCTTTGGTACATACATTACCAAATTGCTTTCCATAAAAGCTTTAGCAACCACAATATAGCTAAGTATGTTTGAGAGCAACCATTTCACTAGGTTTAAAATGATAAAAAGCCTTAACATTTTAAAAATGTTAGCTAATTTTATATATGAAACGCATCCATTCAACTGACTTTATTTGGTCACTGTCTTTAAAGATCACTTACTTTTAAATTATTTGAAAAACATAGATTGCTGAATGTTATATTAACACAATTTTTATATATTCTTATACATCTAAATTGAGACTCAGCATAGAATTTAAGACCATCCTTAATAAAAAATTATAGGAGTCAGAGTCATAGTCCTCAGGAGGGATTAAGAACTCATTATAAAATATCCTTGATTTTTAATCTATTATAAAAATAATTTATACAAAAACTGTCTGCTATGCAGCTGGGGAGTCAGGGATGCGGGGTGGCTGCTCCTATGCCAAGAGCAGAAATACACCAAAATCAACCACAATTTACCTTCCAAACCCTCCCCTAGAAGTAGCAAGTCTTCAATAGGCTTTAGAGTTCCAAAATAATTCCGTCAGAGTAACTGAGTTATGCCAGTGTAACTGTTGTCTTGACGGGGAGATAGATTCCTGCTGCTTCCTACTTCACCATTTTCCCAGGATCATCCCATCTTTTTCATTCTTAAACCCATCTATAATATGGGCTGTGCAACCTTTGTAATATTCAATTCTATTGTTTTATTCTTCATTTCCAAACTCTCTTTAGAGAACGTAGCAATTCATAATCTGTCACAAATATGTGATGTTCCTTTTTAATATTTCTTATATTTTGTTCACTGTTCTAAGTGACATTTTTTCTATATTGTGTGCTCAACTAAATTATACATTCCTTTAAAAAGGAATATTATTAAATGTCAAGAACACATAAATTATTAATTAATTTCACCTAAGTATTGTCCTCACACTTTAAATGAAGCCTCCTTATTTAGTATTTGTTATATGGGTAAACATATCAGCAATCATTATATTCCTATTAGATACTGCAAAGATTATAATTATACTAATATTTATTGGCTTTCCTTTGCTCTTGAGAAATCAACCCAACTCTTTAACATAGTGTATTTGAAAGTGGCCTCTGCCAGCCACTCCAGCTTCATCTCTCACCCTTTTCCCTCTTGGTCTTTGATTCTTCTCCATACCAGCTTTTCAGTACTTGGAATAGTCTGCGCTCACCCTCCACATGGTCATTCAGGTCTGTCATAGGCGAATCCTTTTATCTGGGGAGATATTAATCTCCCTTCCCTTCCTAAAAATTGCAGATCTTTAGATTTCATACTTCAGATTTCAGTTCTATATTTAATCTTGTAATGATCAGTGTCTATCTTTCTACCCACCTTCTATCAATTCTGTAAGGTCGATGAGTAAATGGATTATTTGATTTATGCACCATTGAATTTAGCACCTAAAACAGTCTCTCCTAGAGAAGGTTTTTAATCAAGTTCATTGTTATTGCAAGTTACAGACTGAAACAGCTGCAAGCGGAAAAATTAATCACACACACACACACACATTATTAATTATAAATCCTGGGAAAATAATCCAGAGTCATACATAATAACCATAACCATTTTGTTGGTATGACAATAGCACCATTTTTGAGGAGAAGGAGGAGGGATGGTACATATCCTCATGTGAAAACCATGTTCTCCTGAGTAATTACAATATGGATTAATTCAGGAATTATTGTCTACATTTTAATCACTGACAACTGAACAATAATAATACATTTTTCCCACAAACTGAAATGTTTTAAAGATTTTAATTAATTAGCATTATCCTTCAGGGAAAAAATAATTACATTGTCATTAAAATGACATTTCTTTTTAAAATAACCTTTTAAAGAAAAGACAAAATCGAGTGATGGAGGATGCTTTTGGATTCAAGTGGCAGTATAACCTTAAGCTCACATTAGGCATTAGGTGTTCAAAATCCATTCTTTTTAAATCACAAGAAATGAGTCAGAATATCCTATTTTCACATATTGGGGCACATAAAATATTGATCCATCTATTTAAAATTGAGAATAAATTTAGATATGACAGAGAAGCCCAATAAGATTATTTACAAAATCATATTTTTTCTAGAGAAAGACAAATACTTAGATACAATCTGATTATCAAATTAAATGTTGATCTAATTAAAATGTTTATATTACAATAACTATTAGGTTGGTACAAAAGTAATTGTGTTTTTTTAAATTATTAACCTTTTAAACTACAATTACTTTTGCACCAACCTAATATTAGACTATATATATTGAGAACCAACAGAAATGTTTATTAACATCTATGAAGACTTTCATTTAGTCTTTTGAGGCATTTCCGACAAAGATTATCCAACCTTTATTTTCATAGTTAGGTGATCTTTATGTACACCAAATATATATTTAAAACAGAAAGTGGTGTATAATATTACACAAACACAATGGTGAAACATCAACCATAGACCTAGCACCATCATGGACGAATACCACTTAAACACATATACACATACATAAGCACATACATGTTCACCTACATACATGAATATATACCTACGTACGTGCACGAATGCATACACAAATACATAAACATCAAGAAATAATCAGTTTTGTTTAATTGTGCTCATTCGTGGAGTTAAATACAATAGATTAAAAAATCAACTCGCATATTATTATTTGAATAGATAAAATTCTGCCTCACTTTGAGATGGTATTGTTTATTGAGCTTAACTGTGTTTAAAAAGCCCAGCAAGTTGCTTTTTGAATCAAAAATCACTTCCTAGGAGCCTTGATTAGTCTACTTTGGTTTTTAATACCCACAGTATCATTTTTAGTTATATCATCCAGAGGGAATCTAAAAATAACTCTAGCAATTGGGATGTTTTAAAAGAGGGTTCTATATTTTAAAAATTTGATAATGTGAATCTTATCTTTGTAATTGAAGAATTTTTAAAGACAAAATCTGTTTTACCTTTATAATATTCATTAATGCAATATTTCCTATCTAAATGTTTATCAGTGAACACTTCTATTGGTCTGTTGGGTTTTTTTTCTTTTTTTTTTTTTTTTTAAGATTACTGGGCCCTCACCTTAATACTGCTAAATCAGAATATCTGGGATGGAAGCCTGAGAAAACATACTTTCTAAAGGTTTCTGTAGTGTTTCTCATACACTTTAACACTTGAGAACTGCTTTGAAATATAACATAACAAAGAGATACAGCAAAAGAAACTTGTAAAATCAATACACATTTAGACATGAGTTATACTGAAGAATGCATCAATACAGTACAGAAAATAGAATTAATCATTTAAAACTTGCTCTAAATTAAGAGAAATTAAGTAACTTCATCAAGGCCACCACTCATTAGTGTCTAAACTGATATTTGAATTTGCTCTAATTGATATTTGCTCTAATTACCCCAAAGACTGGCTCTTAGTGTTGCTTTTCATACAAAATAGTCCAGCTCTCTCCACTCTTCAGCACCGTTCCAGAGAGGCAGCGGATCACGGTGGTTCAGCACAGAGGTTCTGGAGCAAGCTGCTTGCCTTTGTCCCAGCTCTGCCATCCACCCGTTACTTAACTTTTCCCTACCTCAGTTGTCCAATCTGTAAAATGGGATACTGCGATGAACATAGCTAAAGTTAGTGAATGCACAGTGACTAGAACAGTGCTTGTCCCACGATGCCTGACTCATTAAATGCTGCCTCTTTATGATATAGGGATAAACAAGACAGTTGCGCCTATAGCCAGATATTTCATCATATGCATAAAAGTGTGATGAGGGCTATACAGTAATCTATGAGAAGGATCTCAATCTAGTCTGGAGAAGTTGGGGCAGAAGAGGGGCTGCTTCATGAGGAAGAAATTAGTAAATGACACCAAAAGGTGGGGATTACTGAGGAGGGAGTTTTGGGCCCCGGGCACATTATGAGCAAGTGAAAAGTAGTAGTAAGTGGGCCAGAGAGAGGAGGGGGCTCGAGATGAGACTGGAGAAGAAGCAGTGTGGTAAGATTTTATAACATAGGAAGGAGAAAAGGCAAAAGATTTTCTTCTGGTGAATCAGGGACTTTTCTACCAAGAAGAAAACCCCTCTTCATGACCAGAATCATATTGCATGAGTCGTCTTGAATGTAAGGAACTGAGGGAAATCAATAATTTAAGCTTTCTGTAAAGTAATGAAAGACAAAGGAGAAAGAAATTGTGAATGGATCGTGAATAGCTAATTCACACAGTACACCACATTTTTTCTCACATTTTTCTTAAAAAAAAAAAAATCATAGGAGAAATTCCAGGTGAAAATACTCATTCGTGATCTTCATCACTACAATTCTGAAGACTCTACAAACTTCCTTTGTTACTTTCTCCTTCTAAAATATTTAAAGAAAAGCTAGTATGATTACAAAGATTCTCTCTTTACAAAGATTAGATGACGGTAGTAAATCGTTAACAGGAGGAACTCTGATTTTAAGAGGAGATTTAGGATCACAAAATTTCTATGCTCAGTGTCTTCCTTTCTGTAAAATTCTTTCCAAGGAAGAGATTTCAAAACTCTAAAACTAATAACTCTTTAGGAACATGCTGATGAAAGGACTTTGAAAATTGCTTAAAAGCACCCAAAGCTTGCATGAAGTTTAAAAAATTGAAAAGGGCAATGTTTGTAATTTACTTCAAATTATTGTTATTTTCTATTTACTGAAAAAATGTTTTAAAAGCTATCATATACACAGACAAATGTACACTATCACAGTAAAATAACAATACAGTTAATTTTCTATGAGTACTTATGAATCAAGTACTGTACTAAGATTTCAAATGTATTATCTCATTTAACCCCTATAAAGTAGATGTTATTGTATCCTCCCCCATTTTACAGATCAGGAAACTGAGCAAGAGAGAAATTAAGTAACTTCATCAAGGCCACCACTCATTAGTGTCTAAACTGATATTTGAATCTTTGAGGTATGACAATGGAGTTTGCATCTGGAAAAAAACTCATTATTGTAAAGATTTTACAATGTTGTTTTAAAAAATATTGATTTGTATATGTTTACAATTCCAACTAGTTACATAATACACTCAGTAGTGCACTTGTACTTACCATTTCATAGTCTCAATTAATGGACTAGTATGAATGAAACATAATACAGAAATGGAAAACATAAACTTAACAGACTGCTTTAGCCTTGATAAAAATAAAAAGAAACTGCATAAGTCACCAAAACTATTTTAAAGGCTTGAAAGGATTCCATCATGTCAAGTATGTAGGCATTTCAGTGAAATGATGATGAGCTGGAGAATAATTACATTTCAGTGATGTCAAGATCTGAAGAAACAAAGTCCAGACTGGCAAGCAAAAGTCCTTATTTAAATTTAATTTTAAACATTGTCTGCCAGTTATTTTGTTTGATATGGAATGGATTAACTAGGCTAAACTACATTTCCTTGAATTTCCTTTCCTGTGTGATTCAGATTAGGGTGAGCCATAAGAGACATTTTTGCGTGTGATTTACAGGAAAGAGGTGGAGCAGTAGCCATATCATTCCTTATACTCTAAAGGAGGTTGGGTCAGAGTTAAGAGGTGTAATTTTTTTTAGTTCCCAAATGTTGTTGCATATCTGCTGTCTCAGTTGATTGGTATACGACAACAGCTGGTCCTCTGACTTCACCTTCTCTTGGATCTCTCAGCAGTTTCTCAAGTGTTGTGCTTTCCTTCAAGAAGGAAGTACCAGTTTCGCCTGTAGGGCACTCATGTTATCAAGGCTGGGGGAATGAGAATTGACACATGTTCCAGCCTGTCCTCATGAGATCCAGCTCACATTTGTGGGTTTTAGCCTGTCTTTGTTTTCCTTCACTTTATATCTCCTTCCCCCACTTTTTTTCCCTTCCTCGCTGCCTACCTTACAGATTGCAAGCTCCAGAATCAGATGCAAAATCAACAGGCTTACAGTGACTGTTGTCACCAATTTCCATAACTGCAGATGGTCAAAGCCTTGCAACAAATTGTGTGTGTGTGTGTGTGTGTGTGTGTGTCCCATGCATGTATGCAAACTTCTAGCAATTCTGCTTCTAATTCATAGAGCATGTGGTAAACATCAAAGAACAATTATTTTGGGGCTTTCAATTCCTACCTGAAGTCCACCTGAATTAGAAGTTAGAAGTCCATCTAAATTAAAAGTTAGAAAACTTCTAAGTCTGCCTTAAAAGGAATCATTATCTCCTGTAATATCAGGTCTGATGCGTCTGAAACCAAATCTAACGTCTAATCGCAATGGCTGATTTACAATGTAAATTGAATTCTCAAACTCACAGGATCATAAACTTAAACTTTCATTTTTTGAAAGTTAGGCCATTAATTGGAAAGGAATATAACCCTGAAAATTAGGACGAGGATATGTGGGCAAATGAAATGGAGACACTGAACCCCTAAATTCTAACAAGACTGCTTTGCCAGAAGAGATATCCTTTTCACTACTGCCTGAGAAAGCTAGTCTTCCCTTGCCTGAAGAATCTGTAATGGCCTTACCTAAGGTAGTCGCCTTATAAGGGACATCTGAGAAAATGGAATAGGTAGCGGAAAAGGTAGATAGAAATATCTACTACAACCATAGGACCAACTGCAGGAATTATAACTGTAAAGTTGTAATTGGTGAGTTTTTGTTATTTTGATATGAACGAATGTTGTGTGTGTGCATTCCGACGTGCATGTGTGTGTGTGTGTTTATGTATGTATGTAAAACTAACATTGTTTCTTCCCATTCCCCTATAGTCTAACATGAAATGTGTTAATAGTAGTTAACAAAACATAACTCACTATTTATTATAATTTCTAGGTGTCAAAGGGAGAGTGTGAATCAGCTAAAAGAAAACATTCTAAAAATGGAAATTTGTATCCATTTGGGGGAGAAAGAATGAGCACATATTCTATTTTAAGGCAGGGTATTTGTGTCATATCTTCACATTAGACAAAAGCATGGCTTCGTTTACTTGTAGATTTAAGTATGGTTTAAAAATATGTGTGGACCTTGCAGTTGAAAACTGAAAACTGTAGGCTTTATAATGGGTCAACTAGGCCTGGTTGAGCTATGTTTCCCAGAACTCCCTTCTTGGTATATTTTCAATTAAGGTGGACCAAATGAGGTATTTTTTCCCCACAGAATTTTGAAGACAGCAGTAAAGCAGCAGTTGTATCAATTATTAACCCCAGCTTGTCAGGACTGGGTCCACAGGTGCTTTTGTAGGTCATACACATGGTTGCCAATGTCCCCGCTCATCTCTGTGGTAGAGATGGCAGGCAGGCAGGAGCACCACTGCAGCAGCTTCCTTTGGATCCGTCCCTGGTACCTGGGCCAGGTGTGTGTTTATTTCTGACACAAGGGGGCCAGCTTCTCTTGCAGGACATCCACACCATCAAGGCCGGGAGCAATGAGAACCCACACAGGCTCCGTCCATCCTTATGGGTTCCAGGGCCTAACTGTGGGTCGCAGCTTATCTTCGTGCTCCCTCAGTTTACATCCATCTCCCCTTCCCAAACGCCTTCCCTGAAAACTTCAAGTTCCAGCATCAGATACTAAGACAACAGACTTACAGAGATTACTTAATCAGCCCCACAAAATAAATACGGGAAAGTCCCTGTTATGAGTCCTTTATTCTATTATATTTCAGGGACTATTTATTGGTCTTACATTTATTTATCAAAACACCATTTCAGAATAAGGAAAGGATTTTTAAATGAACTTCTAGTAGACACGAAATAAATTAAACTAAAAACTGTCTTTCTCCATTTTGAGAGTAGAATATAATGAAATTCAGGAACTTCCTTTTATTTATTTTTTCCTTTTTGTAGAATGCTCGGTATGGTCATAATAGTCTCTGGAGCCTTCTATTAAGAATCCACTCTGAAGTTGAAACCTCAATAACTGAATGAATCTCTTCTTGGTAGTCCTGAATAACTAACTTTGCAATGAGCTTCTTAATGAAATGAGCTGTGCAGAATCAAATCTATTTTTCCTCTAGTTTATTTTGCCATTCTTGTATTCCCTATCTTCCAGCATTCTACTTGATTTTTTGTAATCATAAAAGGTGCATGCTTTTTCATCATCAGTTGGGAAAAAATTCATCCATAACTATTGTAACCATTGAGGCAGAATTAATAGACTAGTCATTATCCACCTACCCCCTCTTTGTGAACCTTCAGATATAGAGATACATATAGATACAGAGTCCTGTCCTTCTACTCTAATTCCTCTCCCTTTATAACATTATATTTGGATGATCACAATAGTCTCTTATTTTTCCAGCTCTCTACTTTCCAATCAATCCTGCAAGCTGCTACTAGGTAAGATATTAAAAAACTCACTTTTCTGCTTAAAAATATTTTAACTGTTACCTTCGTTTTTATCTGATGGGAAATCACAGTTTCCCCCGCCCAGTATAAAAATAAAATTTACTTCAAAATTTATAAGTGAGCAATGCTGATATTATAAAAATAAACAAAAAAAGAAAAGTAAAGACAGAATTTACATGGTACATCTATCAATAAACATATAAATCAATTGTCCTACATCGTTCATGTAAGTTATTCTTCCAACCCCAAAATATTTTGGTCATCTGCTCCACCCAGAGATGGTTCCAGTTATGGCGATAGGACTAAGCAACTAATCTAAACTGGGTCAACCAGGATACCCACTCCTGTTCAAAACAGCACGTGACCTGCGCTGAGCAAATCAGAGAACTTGCCTGGGACTTTTCAACTTTCAATTGAAGAAATATGATAATGTTCTTTTCTACATAGTTTGTGGGTTTATGAGCCTGCAAGGACTTCAACCAAATACCTCATGACTGAAAGACTGAAGAAATGAAGAGAGAAGCAGAGACAACTAACGTATATGCCTTAGTGAGTGTGTACGTGTATATTTGTGAACATGCTAAGGCTGATGTGAGAATGTTTCCCCTTTTTTGCTATCTTGTTTTAATCCAGGTATTACAATAATTTTCTATATAAAAGTTAGTGAATTCATTACATTGCTGAAGCTGCGGGTTGTCAATAGCTCAATGAAGGTGTTAATTGGCTAGCGCTGAGTGTGGTGTGAGGTTAGTGGGCAGATGGCACCCAATGAATATAGAGTTTTGTTATACCAACTACAGATGTAGTAAGCTTTCTCTATCTGTGCTGCATTCTTTTTCCCAAATAGACATAGGTGATAAAACACCTGCTACTTAATTAACACCCGTTGTAGTCATTCACCAAGTTAGATTATTCTTAAACCTGCTCTACCATCTGTAAATATTAAAACTTTGCTTGCTATTTCTGGAACTTTTTCTTTCCTTTCTTTTGCAAAGTCTGAATTGAAAAGTATTCAAGACTTGCAAATGAGAGAGAATAAACGTTATTAACAAATGAGCAAATGGATAGATACATATGTAAAATGTTTAAAATCTGTAATTTTGAGCTGGTCATCCTATGAAAATGAAAACTAATCTTTTCAGATAATAGACATTTTTGGAAAAATAATTTTTAAATCTCCTGGCTCCCCTTTACTCTCAAGTCCAACACATCTACCTCCTATAAGCCAAACTGCTGTGTTCAAAATGGAGGAGTAAATTAGAAGAGGCAACTTGATCCTTCAGGCTTCCTGTGGTCCTGATACTTAGGATGTGACTTGACTCCTCGGGGGTTAAAGCCTGGGCCTGGTGATGGAGAGACTCATGGCTTAAACTGGGCTGACAGACCCTCCTGGCAAGAGCTTTGTCTACGCAGATCCTTGGAGTTGTGGAAGGGCACCATATGTCACATTAGTGTGTCTAGTCTGGCATCCTTCAGAGCTTGAAGAGGAGCTGCAAGTTTCTCTACACAACTGAGGCTAGGAAACTACAAGGACAGGTGAGCGGAGACACTTTCCTTCTGGGGCCTCAACAAGGAACTCCCAATCTGCCTGTTGCTAAATCAAAGACCAAAAGGAGCAGAGCAAATGAACCATTCACTGCTCTCTAGCAATTACCGCCATATAAGGTACATTAGCAGCTGAGTCCTAAATTAGACCTGAGTCCTAAATAAATGGACAAAAGTAATAGCATACTCCTAAGGAGGGCTCCAAACAAAGGAGAAAGAACCGGTCTCTAGAAAAATAACCCTCTAAAGTAAACAACTTTTGGGTCTAGACCATAGTATATACAATTTGATCAATCATAGGCCTTGGCGTGTGACACTTTCATAACTTGTCCCTGCATGTCCCTCTCTTTTTATTTATTTGTTCATGCGTTTTGAGCAGTGTAATAAGCAAATGAGAGTCCACCATATGTGATGCAAAAGGTAGGATGTGACCAATCATTTATATCTATTGATGTGGCCTTCCTTCATTCCACTTCCTCTCTGCCCTCTCTCAAGAAAATAACCCTTCTGAAGATTGTGTTTGTTGTTCTTTCTTCCCTTTTTATATAGTTTTACCTCATCCACAGTTCTTGATAAAAAATTATTTTCATTTAAATTGTATTAAGTTTAAATTGCATTATGTTTAAATTGCTCTAGTTTATATTGCTAGAATACATGCATATTGTTGTACACCATTTGTATTAGTCAGGATTTTCTAGAGAACAGAACCAAGAGGATGGAGAGAGGGAGGGGGAGAGAGGGAGAGAGGGAGGGAGAGAGAGAGAGAGAGAGAGACAGACGAGATTTATTTCAGGAATTGGCGTATGCAATTATGGAGTCCATGAGTCCCACAATCTGTTATCTGCAAGCTGGAGAAGTAGGAATGTCAGTGGTGTGATTCAGTCTGAGGAGGAAGGCCTGAGAACCAAGGATACTGATAGTATAAGCCCCAGGCCAAGTCAAAGGCCTAAGAATGGAAGTAAGGGGGATGATGTGAAAGTCCCTGTCCAGTTCTGAAGGCCAGAGGACCAGGGGCACCAATGTCTGAGGACAGGAGAAGATGGATGTCCCAGCTCAGGCAGAGAGATCAAATTCTCCCTTCTTCCACCTTTTTGTTCCATTTACTCCCTCAATGGATTGGATCATGTCCACCTGCATAGGCGAAGACAATCTTTACTCAGTCTACTGATTCAAATGCTAATCTCTCCCAGAAACACCTGCACAACAAATCCAGAAATAATGGTTCATTAGCTATCTGGGCATACTTTAGCCCAGTCAAATTGTCCCATAAAATTAACCATCAAACCATTGTAGTTTACTCATCTTACTAACTTATAACAGTCTATTCTGCTATATTCAGTCACTCTCCTGCTGTAGAAGCATTTAATTTCCTTTCACATATTTGCAATTGTGAACACAGCTATTCTCAATGTCTTGTGTATGTCTCCAGTGGACACAGGAAAAGATTTGCTCATGGATATATAGCCAGAATTACCTCATCATTAGGTGAGAAAAACTACACGATAATATCACACTGCTTTTCAAAGCTTTTGTACCAATTTGTATATAAAGAAGCAATGTATAAGAGACCCTGAGAAATCACATCCTCTTAATCACTTGGTGTAATTGAGCTTTTAATTTTTTCCCCCAATCAAATAGATGTACAACAGAGCTCATTATGGTATGGTATGTAATTCTCTGGTCACTATTGAGTTCAAAAAATGTCTTGATGTTTATTGGTATGATATATTGCCCCTTTTGTAAAGTGTCATTCATACTTCATGCTCATTTTTATACTGGATTACTCGTGATTTTCTATTGAGTTATAGGATTTATTTATATGTATTCAATATGTAATACGGTGTTGGTTGTGTGTAATAAAAAGGCCTCTCAATCTGTAATTTATCTTTTAATTTCTTTAAGGTATATTTTATAGATCAAAAGTTACAAATAACAACTTAATCAAATTTACCAATCTTCTACTTTTGAAGTTCTTCTTATGTCTTATTTATGAAATTCTTACCCTCCTCCCAAGTTTTGAAAGATAATTTACCTTTAAAATTCTACCATCATTTAAAATTTTTTATTATTGACATTTCATTTCTAGGCCTGCATAGAGTAGGTTCTTGTGTATGTGTATGGAGTAAACAACAGTCAAATTTTGTCTTTTGTTGTCATTGTTCGTATGGAAAACCATTTTTGAGTTTGTATTAGAGAGACAGAGTCCCAAACAAAACAAACTGTTTTGTGAAATAAAATAATCATAATCAGAAGCAAAAACGTTCAGAAAATGAACTGAATGATGACCATGTTCTAGAGCCATATTCATTATATAGAGTATTAAATGGAAGGATAATCTGAAATCATAAAGCCAAGACACTAAGAGATGGATATCATGAGGGGAAAAAATGTGAGGCTCAAGGTTTAAATCCAGAAAAACTAAATTGTGAATAAGTGGATTTCCAGAAAGAAAGAAGAATTATTGCAGGAAAGGTAATAATTAAACAGGGATAAAATTTTCACTTGTTTAAAAAGAATGGAGTCTCTAGATTGAAATGATCAGAAATGGAGGTATAAAGAATGAGAAAGAATACAGCATTAGGTATATTCTTGCCAAATTCCTGAACTTCAAGTGATACCAAATGCAAACAAACAGACATTAAACAACAAAGAAATATTCGCAAGCTTCCTACAGAACAGATAAAAGGGGAAAAGTCAAATAAAACAATTAACCACCCAGAAAATATTAACACTCAGGTTAATAGATGCATATATCACATAAATATTATGAAAATAAGAATAGGCAAAAATAACTTAATATGATAAATATTATTTACCACAATCAACAGAGTATCATTATAAACAACAAAATTTTAAAATCATTTTAATCAACGTCAGGAAATTTATAGTGATAACTATCATTATTTAATATTGAAGTTCTGAGGAAATACAAATGTTTTGTATAATTTTATACTTAGAATTAATAACTACTAGAATTAGTAGAATAATTTATGATATTCTCCCACAGAAGATACATGTACCAAAAAAAACCCACAAAAAAACATAGCTGTTCTCCATTCTAGAAACAATAATATAGAAATTAAAATACACACATCTGTATTTTCCTCCTTTCTCAATACAATGTTTTAAAGACAAATAGGTCAATCTGCTTACAGAGTAATTCAACGCCATAATTAATATTATTGAACTAATTTTGTCTCAAAAATATACGTAAAGAGGCATTAAAAATTGCATATATCTTTGAATGCCAAAATAAACTCTGTGTTTTCTAAGGAAGTATAGTTTGCCCATTTAGTTCAACAGTTGAAATTGAAAAATGTTTAGAAATTTAGACAATCTTGCTATAGAATCATTGCTATGGTAATCTATGTGTTTTGACAACTATAAGGTTGCATCAAATAATTAAATATTATTATTGAATCCATGTTTTTTTCCTTTTAGTCCAAAGTACCACAGATTAGGACACACGAATGTTATATTGATTTCTGTATTCCAACTCCTACCCTCTGCACTTCCTGTGAAGTTACAGCCATACTATCTTACTCAGCCGACTACATATACCACATTGTCTGTGCAATACACATGAGGGAAAAGATAAGACAGGAACTCATAATTTAGTACAATCCCAATATAAAACTAATTGTGATACAAGACAGAATATAAGAAAGAGCCACACTATTGAAGGGATTGCAAATGACACAAGATCATGCTTGATAAAGGATCTTCACATGGTTGGGGAGATGGTTGCAATGGAGAAAGACGGGATTAAATTAAAATCAGCCTGTATGACTCAGTGTCCTCACTGAGGATCTGAACTCTGAAATAAACACTGATTGTTGTCTTAAACCACAGAGTAATAATTTCCTATTGCCCACCAAAGGTTTCTTCTTTCAATAATTGGAGGAATGCTTCTCATCATGTAAGCCTCTGCTCACACAGAATCATCTCTAACAAAACCTCCCTTTTTTGACTTCTCAGATTTCCTCTACAAAATTAATCATTTCCTGCTTTCTCCTCGCAAAGCACTTTTACCCATTGTTTTAGCAATTTCAGTGTGTACTATTTTAGTTGTCTTCCTCCTTTACCAAACCATGAATTCTTGGAACATCACATCCCCTAATTTCTAATCTAAAAATAAAATGAACTCCATAATTGTTGAAAGAATGAGAAGGAATGAATAAATTCACAAATGAATGAGTTACATAATGAAACAGCCCTGAGATCTCAACCAGAGACAAATAAAAACAGTATGTCAACGGAACATGCTATAGGGTAAATTTACCCACAATATACCTTAAACCTCAAAACTGGCATAGTCCATCTTTACATTGAGGTCAAGCTCTTTGGTCCAGCTATCATAATACAAAACAGTAAAGAGCTTCTCAGCATCACTGACATAATTCTTCCTCCAGTCCTTCAATCACCAACATCCAAAGTAGTATTTCTCTTTCCCTCCAATCCAGAAACATCACCACTGAAAGCTTAAAGCATTTTAAAAAGTTCAGTACTTTGTCTACATAATGCTATTCAAAGAAAAAGGATATAGGCCTTAGCATTGCCTCATACATAGATTTGAGCTCTGAATTAGTTAAAAAGCCAGTGAACAAGGTGGTATTCTTTCAATACTAGTTTGGAAATTCATCTCTCAGAATTACCACAGTCACCTTTCCACAAAGCTGTGAATATCTAGCTATGGTTCAATCATGAGGTCAAGTGTTTTTGGTAAGTAGGTTCCCAGCCTTTTATTCTGAGGTCAGAAAAATCCTGAGAGTTTTCCAGGATGCAAATATTTCCGGTTTTACAAAGAGCACCATGAGCTATATGGGACTACTGATTCTCCCCAGTAGTCTAGTAAAGCACAAAGCAAATTCTACCAATTAATGACTCTTTTGTGTAACTAAAAACATAGCTTGTATTTTACAATTTCTGTATACTGAGGGGTTCATTTTCTTTATTATCCTTATATTTAACTCTTATGAAGAGTCTTATTAACCATCTATATGGTCATTATTCAAAGCAGTATACAATTTCACCAAAGAAGAGATATATGCCAGATTTAGAAAATTGGTTTAAAAAAATACATGCCTAATTCCTGGTCATAGCACAATGCGTAGAGGGCTCCTTTATTTTGCATACCATTATAACTGATAGATTAGCACAATTTATGTTTTACTTATAATTTCCATCTCCTACTTCTTGACTTGATTCCTCTTTGAAATGTACATCCCATAACTAGTCTTAATTAAATTGAATTTATTGTGTGACATTACATTCCTGCAAATGGTTTGGATCACTATCAATTTTGGTAATATCTATTTTTAAATAAATGCCACCTGTAAGTGTATTAAATATGGTGTGTACCTCATCAATAAGGGAGCTGTGTTGACCTAACCAAGGTACTCGTTTTATTCACTCATTCATTCCTTTATTCATTCTTTTATTCATTGTGTCTGTGGACCATGTTGTATGTGTCACACACTAGGGTAGGTGCTGAAAATGATGATAGAAATAGCAATGCACCTACCCTCAAAATAGCTAAGAGAAAGAGAAAGAGCAAGGTGAATAATGTGTTCTACGTGGTATGACAGAGGTAAGGCAATAACTTTCTCAGAGGAAGTAACACATAAGCCAAGGATTGAGAAAAACTAAAAAGGAATATTAAAATGTCTGCATAGATGAAAGAGCATACGTTTTGGAGTCAGAAATCCAGACTTCTAAGACGAACTCAGTATGTCACGATGGCTGACCTTGTCCCTTCAACTACCTTACCTACTATAAAGGCAATGGACAGATTGGGCAGGATGATTAGCGCCAAGAGTTACAGTAGGTATCCTTTTTCTGCGAGCCATTGCCAACAGGTAGGACTATGTGTGTTACTAACCCACAGGTGTAGCTGCAGCACCCAGCCAAGACTGACAACATTTAGGGAATAAATTTGGGAGTAAAAGTAGAACTCGCAATATATTCCAGAAGATGCCTATGCACGATGCCAAAAAAAGAGCCATCAAACTTGACTTTATATTCTTTAGAAACGAACACATGGAGAGAACCATGACGAGCAACATATTTTAGTGCCTCTTATATACAAACAACTCAGTTGCCATGAAGGGCCACACCTATTTCCCATCCAGAGGATGGAGTGCAAGTTGACCTCTGCTTCCTTATGGACTGGAATACCAGTCCTGAGTGAGTTTGACTTCAGCTCTATTCCTCTCCCATCTCTGCAGCTGCTCAATGCAGCAGAAGCTGATATGAAAGCCACTTTCCCCCAAGGTCCCCTAACAGCTGATTTCCAGCTGGCTTCAGCCAATGGAAAGTGCTGACTAGAGATTAGAGGGGGCCAGAAAGGGAGCAAGCAGGATATTTCTTCCCCAACTTCTAATATGAAATTTCTAGAAGTTGCTGTGTTGCTCACTTGCATGTCCCTCCCTCCAGATCTCATTACACAGACACAGTTTCCTCCTTCCAGGAATGCCAGTCCTCTAGATTCAGAAATGTCACCTAGTCATTTGTCCCTCCAGCCTAGTGACGGTAACCAGTCTGTCGCCATTTTCTTATTTGCCTCATTGTCTCATTTGTTTTCTCAGTATTTCCATCACCCATGTAACCACTGCCCAGCATTAAATTCCTTCCCTTCTGTTTTGACTACTTAAAGTTGTTTCTGTTTTCATAGATTACCTATATTGAGGGCATAAGTCAAAGCCTCAATTACACAACTTCTGAAATAATAACGGTTTTACAAGTCTATTTCTTATACCAGTCCTCAGTGTGGGGGACATATTGTAAGAACATAGTCCAGTAAAAGTAATTCTGCAATTTTACAAGTAGCAAAATGATGCCAGAGACTCAGCTTGATGACAGCTGGTTAAAAATTCGGAATAAAGCAAAGAATACCTATAAGAATAGATAAAAGTACAAATGATCCAGAGACTTCCAAACATGTGTTTTCCTGCCACAACCAAGTTTTAGGTAAGTAGTAAGCAGCAGAGGCGCACATGCTTCTAATTGTACCTAGACCATGAAAAGCACCACCATACTTCAGAATTAGCTGAACTGGAGGTAAGATTAGCAACAAAGGGCCCACTGAGATCTCTGCCCTTGAGTAGCTTACATTCAAGCAGGGAAATTAGACAATAAACAAGTGATAAACAAACATTCATTTGTTATGAAATGAGAATAGCATTTAGGGTGACTGGTACAAGAAAATGAAACACAGGAATGGGATAGAGAATGATGAGAGAAGACTGCTGTGGTGGTAATATTAGATGAGGTAGTCAGGGATGGCTCCTCTCTGAAGAGGTGCCACGAAAATGAGACGTGAATGATAAGATGGAGCTGACTCAATGAAAATCCAGGGAGAGCATTACTGGCAAAGCAACAGCAATGCCACAGGTCAAATGGATATATTTGGCCTGTTTTGAGAACGAGAAAGATAAACTTGTTTCTGAATCAGAAACTTGTGCTTGCTGGTTTTTCAAATGGCAAAAAGTACCAATAAAAGTACACAAAAACTCCACTTGAACTTACATTCAAGTGGCAATAAATTCACTTAAAAAATGGAACATGTAACCATGAACTCTAGAGACTGATGGCAAACATACACCTGGGTAACTATTTAAGTCTACTTGCTACATTACTTGGTCACTTACAATGTTTCATGGATCATTCTGAGTGCTTTGAATGTACCAGTTTACTTGATCCTAACTACAACCTTATGAGGTAAGTAGCATTGTTATTATTACCATCTCCATTGAGAGCTGAAAAACTGAGACTAGGGGGTTTAAAGGAGCTTGTCCAAGATCAGGCAGCTGGTAAGTATAGAGTGGGGGGTTTGAATTCAGGTTATCTGACTCAACAAAATACCTTCTTAAACACTGTATCAAGGTATTGTGGTAAAAGGTATGGGGATTTGGGTTCGACAAACCTGGGTTCAAATGCTAGCTCTGTCACTGATCAGTTGCTGTTCCAACATAACAAGGTACAAAAGGAAGACACGATTTTTATCATTATAATTACTACTCTCCTACTGGTATTTTTCAGTCTTGCTTTTCAAGGGCCCAGGAAGGAAACTTCATCCAAACTTTCCTATTTTGTCACTCCCTGAAGCATGAGCACCTCACATTGTCTTGGCCTAAATTTTAAACAATGTTAAAACAATGTTAGAAATAGTCTCAAAGAATGGAAGAGGTGTGTTTCAAATAATTTTTGAAGATGATTTTTAAAATTCTGCTCTGTTACGTCACACAGGAGATTAATATCTCTCCTAAATAGGCTTTATTGTTATTTTACTTTTTCAAAGATGACAATAAATGCCAGCATTATCCTTCCACCACTGATATTCTCCCTTTAAAAGAAAAACCTACCATAATATAATTTGTTCATGTACAACATTTATAATTTTGAATACTGATAATCAAAACAGAGAATGCACATATTTTCCCTCTATTTTAACTTCTAAAAGGTTTTCAGATATTTAATTTAAAAAGAAAATCAAAGATACTGAAAAGCATTTTCTTTAAATTGGTATAAGTAGGTTATACCATAGTTAATTTAATTAGTAATTAATCTCATGTAATTAATCTAATGAAGTACCTTTTAATTTCATTAATTTATTACATTGTTAAATATGTACCATGAAGGAATAGAGCCATATAATCTTCTAGTAAATAAACTGATAAATGTCTAAGTTTCCCACTTCAGAGTATATTTATTGTTACAGAACTTGAAGACTGAGAGACAGTTAAGGTTGAAAGAGGAGTAGATTCATTGATGTTTACTCTGGTATGTCTTGGATTATGATTAACACCTTTTTATGATTTTTATGTCAGTTTTTAAATATTCACCAATATGGCTTGTATGCATTACTATAGCTTTTTAAAGTCCCTAACCTACTCCTGGTTAACAATTTATTACTACAACAAACTGCCTTTTTAGCCATTTAAATTATTTATCAAAGTAGATGAAATAAATGCACATTATCGATAAAAAAAGGAGACTTGCAAGGTAGAAAGCTACCCTTTCTTCAGATTTAGACAAGGGAACACAAGAGCATACTATAAAATGGGCAAAACCTATAGAAGTAGAACACTAATAAGAAAACCCTGACTACTTCACATAAGCCTAAAGATGAATACTTCATGAATATTTTCCAGAGTCCCTCAATATGCTACTCTCTATATTTGTTTTATCTATGACAAGGGAAGTTAGACTTCATAGTTGTAGCAAATCATAAAATTTTATCTTCAATATCAGTGACAACATAGTGAAAAAGTTTCATACACATAATAAACAATTGTTTCATTTTTTAAAAGATAATTGGTGATTTGTGATACAATAAGAAATACTCGTATATGTTTGTTCCTTGTCCCAGGTTGCTGGTACACAGCTCCTGGCAATGTCCAGGATGAGTGTCTTTTGTGTGCTGATGAGATGGCTGGTGTCTGGAGGCCCTAGATGTGTGCTCGTCACCAGAAAGACCAAGGCAGGATTAGAGGATTGGAATTTATAGCTCCACACCTGATCTCTGCAAATGGGGGCTGGGGGGGGGGGGCAGAGATTGAATTAATCACGAATAACTAGTAATTTAATCAATTATGCCTACATAATGAAACCTCCATTAAAAACAAAACAAAACAAAAACCCTAAACAATGCAGTTCAGAGAGCTTCCGGGTTCATAAACCAATCAAGGCTGTGGGAGAGTAGCATGCCCAATTAAGGGCTTGGAAGATCATACCCCTTCCCATACCATACCCTACGCATCTCTTCCATTTAGCTGTTCCTGACTTGTATCCTTTACAATAAACCATAATAGTAAGTGATAGTAAGTAAAGCACTGTCATGAGTTCTGTGAGTTGTTCCAGCAAATTATCAAACCTGAGCAGGTGGCTGTAGAAATCTCTTGAATTTATAGCCTGTTGGTCAGAACTACCGGTGGCAATATGGGACTTGTGACTGGCATCTGAAGTGGAGGCAGCCTTGGGAAAGTGAGCCTGGAACCTGTAGGATCTGTGCTAACTCTAGGTAGTAAGTGTCTCTAAGTGTCTGTAACAACTGTATTGAATTCTAGGCCAACGCAGGGGTGTCTAGAGAGTGAAAAAAAAAAAATCACATTTGGTGTCAGAAGTGTTGAGTAAAAACAGTTCAGATAGGCTTACATCTGAAACATTAACAGCATTAGAGACTTACTTTACATGAGCAATCAATTCACAGAGAAAACAAATTCAGCATTTAATTTTATATGGCATCATCCATGATAGCCTTACACTCCTCAGTCATAGGGTACAGACACTGTGAATATTGGATATCAAATCCTAGCTAATAGAAGATGTAGGTTCACATTGAAATTAAGAGAAGTGCAGAGATTTCCCATATACACCTGCCCCCACACATGCATAGACTTCCCCATTATTAACATCCCAAACCAGAGTGGTATATTTGCTACAATTGACAAACCTACATTGACATGTCATAATCACCCAAATCCAGAGTTAACATTATGGTTCACTCTTGGTGTCGTACATTCTGTGGGTTTGGACAAATGGATATAACATATATCCATCATGATGGTATCATACAGCGTATTTTCACTGCCCTAAACATATTCTGTGGTTATCTGTTCCTCGTCCAACCCCTGGCAACCGCTGATCTTTTTACTGTCTCCATAGATTTGCCTTTTCTAGAGTGTCATCTAGTTGGAATCATATAGAGCAGCTTCTTTCATATAGCAATATGCAGCTAAGGTACTTCCATGTCTTTTCATGACTTGATAATTCTTTTTAGTACCGAATAATATTCCATTGTCTGCATGTACCACAATTTATCCATTCACCTACTGAAGGACATCTTGGTTTCTTCCAAGTTTTGGCAATTATGAATAAACACCCACGTGTAGGTTTTTGTGTGAACATAAATATTCAACTCCTTTGGGTAAATACCGAGCAACATTGATTTGGTTTTTCAAAGGGCAAAGAATAAAGGAGAAACATTTATAGATTCTTGAAAAACAACTTAAAGGCTTCATTATTCTTCACACATATTCCATATGTGCCTAATTAACACATGACAAATGATTCAAATTGGTGCATCAATAGTTAAAAGTAAAGACTGCATTTCTTTTCTTAAATGCTGTTTTAGACCTATACTTTTAAAGATGAAAATTAACAAAACAAAACAGAAAACAACTTGAAAACAAAATCCCAGGTGAAACTCCTAACTTATTTACGAAAAGGTAAAATTCCTTCTATAGTTACAGAAATGGAATTGCTGAGTTTGCATATTGCATGGATTCTATTTCATGCAACCAATAGTCCTGATTAACACAGTAACAAGTTAATAAAGGTGACCAATCATGTTCTCTGAGGGCCTTGGCTCTGAATACAGGTTGGGAGAGAAACACAATTTCTGATCATTTCAGCTTTAGGATAGGAAAATAGAATCATCTTCAGTTGTTCAGGTGTATTGTAAGTTAGAATGTTTTAGATGTCCCACGTATGAAGACAAGCCCTGGAGAAGGCATGAGATACTGGGTCTCTAGCAATGCCCAAGCAGAGCTCCACTGGCTCTGGTTTCTCCTCCAGTGGCTCTAGGACTTCACTGTGAAATAAGAAATAGGAGAAGATCTTGCTAAAAATGCTGAGTCCTGGATCCCTCTGAGACTTACAGAATCAGAAGGCTGGGGTTGAAGGACCTTGAATATGCATTTTTAGGAACTCACCAAGATAATTTTATGAGGAGGTCCATCTGTGGACACACATTGAAAATGAATATATCCAATCTTTCTCTCCAAAAAATCTTCCAAAGTTTCAAAAAACTTCAAATGTCCCATTATTGCTAAAGTATATAATTACAATACTTCGACTCTTCAGAATTCTCTATAATATAACCTAAACTACCTTTTCAAATGTATCTTACTATTCCGAACACAAGTAATCCTCTCTGGTCTTATGCACATCCTCTCTGTCTCCTGGACTGCTTTTATTCTTTCTCTCTTTTTTTTTTGGATAGGGTGGGGAGGGAGGGTTTCTATTTCCTCTTCTATCTTCCTCTATCAACTCTTTCTTGAAAGTTTCATCCATCAATATTCTGCCTCCTGATACTGAATATTTTCTATGCCCATTAACAATCCTCCCTCTATCATAAGTTATCCACAACAGTCAAACTAACAGTAGCCTCTTCCGGTAATATCAACACCTCCTTTCTAAAAATTGATTGACATTTATATATAATATTTTGCTTTATTTATGAAGTATATTGCTTGCATTATTATTTATCTTTTCAGAAGGTGTCATGGTTCCCCACATACCATTTTTCCCCTAAAATAAGACCTAGCCAGACAATCAGCTCTAATGCATCTTTTGGACCAAAAATTAATATAAGACCTGGTTTTACTTTACAATATTATAAGACTGGGTCTATAACATACTATACTATACTATACTATAAATATAATATAATATAATATAAATATAATATAATAGCGGGTATAATATAATATAAAACATAATACTGGGTCTTATATTATTTTTTGCTCCAAAAGACGTATTAGAGCTGATTGTCCGGTGAGGTCTTATTTTGGGGAAACACGGTAGTAAAGTCACATAGTGTCTTTCTGTAACTTCAATGACTTAAATAGAAAAATAAAGCTCTTCTTCAGATATTAAATTGCTAATTAATGAAAATATATTGTACTTTATAAATCAAATACACTAATGCACACACTCATATGTTACACATGAGTAAGAACTTGCATTTTAAATACAGTTAACATATTTGATTATTTTCTCACTCATAATTAGCCAAAAAATGTCCTCAGTCTTATTTTTCCTGATTATAACAATTACTTTCATTTTGCTATGTATGTTTCTTTAAAATAGTAGGAAATGTCCTAGTATTCTGTTTTCACTATAGGATTCCAATCCCATGAACTGAAATGTGCAATTTCTACAGTAACTGTTTCACTTCCAAGAATTCCAAGTTAATACATGTGGAAGATAAATGATATACACTTTGTATTATTCTCAGAGAAAAGCAGTAACTATAGTAAAATGTAATTCAAATTTGATGAGACTATCTTTTCAATTTGGTAAATTGAGTTTAAATATGATGTTAATAACGAGAAATCTGAAAATAATTTAGCCTCCTTAAACTATGGTCATTGATGTCTCTCCCAAATTCTATAAATGCATGGACTCATATGAGAATTGTAGCATAAGTTAAAAAAAACAAAAAAACACTAAAATTTCCATAGTATCCCCGCTGGAATACCATGATTACCCAAAGTCAGAATTCATTGATCCTCAAGTAAAAATCAATTTAAATATTTATTAATTTAATGTTTTTTTTCTGATCAGTTCTTTGTTTTATTGAATTTATTGGGGTAACAATGGTTAGTAAAATTATATATATGTAATACATATAATATATATGATATATACATTATACTATATGTGTTATTTGAATAACTTTTACATATAAATTTAATATTACATAATAAAAGTATAAACACTACCCCAATCAAATGCTTCAGGTTAGACACCTCCTCTTCCCTAATCATTGGTTAAAATTTAAAAACTCTTGAATTGTGATGAATTGAACTTACATCTTTCTTCTTTAGAGTTGTAATAATTTGTCCACTTATGGTATAAAGGTACATTTATTTTTAAATGGCTACATTCAGAAAATAATGCTTGTTTTAAAATAAAATGCTTAACTTTGTTTTCATTATTAGGACTAGTTACTAAGAGAATAATTGTATTTAAATTACTGATTTGTACAAGGCACAGTTAAACTGTTACTAAAGGAAAGACAAGGAAATATGGACAAGAGATTTAGCCAAACAAACAAACAAAAAGAAACAAAGAAATCACTGGGTGTCACAAAGTCTAACAACCCAGTGTACCCTGTGACCTCTCTCTCTCTTTTTGTGGAGGCAAAGAAAACAGAAATCCACACAAAAAGTGGAAGAGCATAGCACACTCAGCAAACTCTAAAGCAAGGTGGTGTGTTTAAGACCTTAAGCTAGGGGTAGATGGTGACATGTGGTTCAAGATAGGATGGAAAAGAATGGCCTTCCATGTACCTGTTAAGGAGAATGGCATTATGAGATCTATGTATTTAAGACAAAATATAAATTCATTAAGTCCTACTCAATGTTAGTGAGTCTTAGGTGTACCAAGGTGAAGAAGGCAGACACTTTCCAGTTTATTTGTATGTGTGTACAGGGGCTGGCGGGGAGGCAATATGCTAACTAACACATTAGATAAGGAAACCAAAGCACCAATAAATTATCTCAAATTACGACGAGTGCTGTGCTGGGAATATGTGGTGGTGCCCTAGGGAGTTGGATCAGGCAGGCAGGGCAGGATGGAAGGAAGGGGCAGGGGTCAGAAAGTTTATGGAGGTTTGATAGTTGGAAAGGGCTCTTTGAGAAAACTTCATTTGAGCTGAAATATTAATGCTGATAAGGAGCCCAAGATATTATGCTATAGAGGGGTGTTCTAGGTAAAGGAAACACTAAGGCAGAGGGCCGAGAATGGAGACCTAATAGCATGAAGGCTATCATTAAATGAATCATTAAACTTCAGTCAATAACTAAAGTGGGCACTACTCCACAGAAAAGGTAATTACCTCGGCAATCTTTTTATAACAAAACATCACTGAATTAATCACACTTGGGGGCTAGATCCTAAAACTTGGCAGGCCCTGTGAGGGAAGGGTAGGGAAATAATTAGATGTGCACAAAGGAAAGCTGTGTGGACCAGAAGTCCCAGCAGAGGGCTGAGGAAAGCTGCACCCAGGCCGTTTACAGCTCTAGCACTTATTGTCACTTGACATCAGTCGAGTTCCTAACTGGCCTTTAAATGTTCATTATTTCTATAAGTGGAGGTGCCTGCCAGACCAGATCTTAATTGGGGTTGAATGCAGACTGCAATATTAGGCTTCCGTGAATAATGAAACTAAACTCATACATACCATAGACAGCACAGTGTGTCTAGACTGCTCAGCACTGATTCCCCTTTTTCATAGTTTCCACATTTCACTCTGGGATTGTCTTTTCCCTGTTGAACCCAGCCTGTCCTGCAGGGGACCACCCATGCATTAGACAGGGGGGCCTGTGCTACTCCTGGGAGGCAGACACTAAAGCTGATTGGTGTCCATCCAGTCTTAGCTACTACGTCCTGAACAAATTGTTCATGCTGTACTTTGTGCTTTCTACGGCCCCCAGATTAACTAACTCGGTTCCTTCCTATTACCAATGCTGCTTCTTCTGCCTCAATTAATTTTTTTCAGAGTGCTCGGTAAATTTTTATTTGTTTAAATTAGTCAGAGTACCTAGTGCAGACAATGAATCCTAACAAAAGTACATTGACTCAGAATGAACTAGATCTTTAGGGTCCTAATATTTAATGCACCTGATAAAAAATAAAATAAAAAATCACCAAGGGAGCTTTTAAAAATGGCACACTGGAAACCCTGATGTGAGATTCAGATTCAGTAGTTTGGACTGAAACCCAGGAATTAGCGTGTTTAATAAGCTCCCTCAGAACTCTGAAGCAGATCACACATTGAGAAAAAGTAAGCAAGACTATCTTCTAGTTTCTCTCTTCTGCCACCCTCCTTCTAAGATTACTGCTCTCTAATGTTTGCAGTGACATCCTTTCAGGATGCCTAGGGCAATTTTACTCCTCACTTTGTTTCCCCACCTCGGTATTAAGGAAGTTAATGGGATGTTTCCATTTAAAAGACCTCCTGCAGAGTGGCAGATTCCACCGGGAAAGAAAAGTAAATAAGAAACAGTTAACTGTGCCAACACGTTAATTTATACGATAATCTGCTTAATTATGCACTAAAATTAGAACAATTTGCTGGAGGATATTTCTTTCCACACACAGAAGCAGGAAGTGAATTTACTTACTCTCTGGTGTCTTGAAAAGACCTCTGAAAATGGTACTCAGGGATGTGGGTTTGGATGCTCACCGGCCACTTACAAGTTGTGTGGTTTTGAGCACTTATTAAGCAGGTTTATCTCAGGTTCCCTCACAGGCGAAAGGGACTGCAGCGGTGCCCCCTTATCCATTAAGGATACATTTGAAGATGCCAAGTAGATGCCTGAAACTGCAGATAGTTCCAAACATTTTTGTTTTTTTCCCTAAACATACATTTTCACTTAAAGGAAGCATTTTACTGCTTCTCTATGGCATAACCAAATTGCATCACTACTTTTGCTTTTTGGAGACATTATTAAGTAAAATAAGGATTACTTGAACACAAGCACTATGATATCACGATCTGATAACCGAGATAGCTACTAATCAACTACTGGACATATAGTGTATATAGCACAGATACCTTGGAAGAAGGGACGATTCACGTCCCAAGTAGAAGAGAGTGGGATGGTGCAAGATTTCATCATGCTACTCAGACTGTCACCAAATTTAAAAGGTAAGAATTATTTATTTCTGGAATTTTCCATTTAGTATTTTCAGATTGCGGCTTACTGTGAGTAACTGGCACTATGGAAAGAGAAACTATGGATAAGGGGGAATATTGTAAATTCATAGTCATTGTGATAACTGCACAAAGTAACAATCATTTTATAAACCACATACCAAAATATATATCCTATTATCTATAGCTCTATTGTAGTTCCATACTCCTCTCTAGTGCATAACTGCAGCCACTTACACAATTCAAATTAATATTTTCTATTGTTAAATAATAATACAATTGATCGCTTTACTAAATAAAATAATCCCATAATTTTAGCTGAATATCGTCTACACTTGCAAAATAAAGTTTATTTTAAAACATTGCTCCGATGAGCAAAATCTCAAGAATCCAAATACACTATTAACTCCTAATAACAATTTTGGTATTCTCATTGGTGGGTTTTTCTCCCCTGGCAAATCACAAGGATTGCAACTATGTGTATTGAATGTATCATCTCACTAGAATAACTGCCCATAGTAGGTGTTCAGAAAATGTTTGTAGGTTAATAGTCTATCAACTTGATCTTGGGGAAATCACTTAACCACTCTGAGACTCTCCGGTTACTCATCAGTAAAATGGTTCTAATAATACCAATGCTGAAGGATTATTTTAAAAATTACTGTAAATGTATAAAAGCACTTAGCATAATCCTCAGCAACGAGAACTTCAAAGGAAAGATTGATTCCCTTCCCCACCCTCTTCTCCACCATTGGGTAAAATGTTATGGAACTCACTGCCAGTAATTCTTGTGTTGGTGTTTTCAAACAACTTCAATCATAAGTTCTCTGTGCTATAAGCATACATTACACACTGACAGAGCAGTATAACCAATCTTCATATATTAAGGCTCCAAAATGTCTTATGAAAGCACAATAAAGGAGTTTCATAGGTGAACTAAAAGAAGAGTAAACCTTTTCAAAATATAAACGTCAAATTTATGTAATGACCTACCTGGAACTATTCCCAATCTTTGTGATGAAGCAGACAAGTAGACTGTATACTGATTCAAGAAATGGGCATTCAGTTTCTGAGGAAAAATAAGAGGGCTACTGTGATGGATATTCGATCTGATGCCTCCAGAGGACTGATGACAGAAAGGGCCAGATATTTGCAACAGGCCAGGCACCAAAGAGTGAATCGAGAAGAATGCAAATTATCTCCACTCTTTCTGCTTCAGATTGACTGTGGCCTATCAATTTCCATCAATATCGTCTTCTGATGCTAGCTAGCACTGAGAGATGCAGTGTAAGATGGGAAAAGAGAGATGTGATGCCATGTATCTTATTATGAATTTTGCATTGCTCTAAATAAAATTTGCTCTAAAAAAATGAAAATGTATGAGATTAATTTAATCAACCTCTTTCAAGGCATTAAGAATTCTAATGAATACTGAGAACTGTCATTTTAAGTTAGCCAAACAGACCTAGCTGTGCATAATTCTAGAACTCCATTCCCCCATCCCATAGATACCCCACCCAACAAGATTTCAATAACTAAGTTGTTTTGGAAACACTATTTACCATACCTCCCATTCACAATATTCTCCCAACAAAACATAAGGATGGGATTTTAAAGTGGGTTACTATCTTGTTCCCAAGCGAGAGGAGCTCTTACTCCAGGACCACACCATGTGAAAATGGGACTGAGAGGAAGGATACATCACAACTTCAAAGTTTCTATTTTGAGCCTTTGAACTGAGTATTTCCATTCTTAGTTTACACTAAGCAATGCTGTCTCACGCAATTTAAGCTTTCTTCCCTATTAGGGGAGGAATAAGAATAACTATTCATGCACTCCACCAGATATTATTATCATGTATAAAACACTGGAGATAACAGTAGTGAACACAAAAAGATAAAATTCCCTGCCTTCATAGCAAATGTATTTTAGAGGAGAGGCAGGGAATAAAAACCTAAATAAAATTACATACCAAAAAAAAAAGGAAAAATAGAAAGTATCCGTACATTTATAATATTTACGTAGTAAAGGACTCATTGAAAAGCTGTCATGTGGATTAGACCTAAGCTAGGCAATAGGAAATAAAAACATACACACATTTGAGGGAAGATTATGCCAAGCAGCAGGAATAGCACTTTGCAAAGGTTCTGAGGAATCAAATTACCTGGTGTAGTGAAAGCAGGTCAAAGAGACCAGTATGGCTGGGGCCGAGTGAGCAAGGAGTAGAGGTAGGAAATTAGGTTGAAGAGTAACAGGGCTCCAAATAAAGTAAGGGCTTGTTGGTCCTTAGAAGGACTTCAACTTTTAAGTTAAAAGAGCCAATGGGTTTTTTGATATTTTGATAATCTGATATTTTAATGGGCTCACTCTGGCTATAGTTTTGATACTAGAGTTGGCTGTGGTTGAAGGGGAACAAAGGCATACACAGAGAGGCCTGCTTGGAGGCTACAGCAATAATCTAGGTGATATGTAATAGTGGTTTGGACTAAAAGTTGTTAAAAATGGAGATGATGAGTAGCGGTCAGGTAGATATTATCTGAAGGGAAAAACCAACATGTTTCCTTAATGGAATATTTGATAGAAAAAGAGGACTGAAGAATGATTCTAAGATTTTGAAAAAAATAACTGGGAAAATGGAGTTAGAAAATGAATTGAAATAAAAGAAGCAGGCTCAGAGGATTGTATCTGTTAAGTTTGAAATACCTTTTAGATATCTATGTGATGATGGAAAGTAAGCAGAGTTCAGAGAAGGTGGGAAATCAAGCAGTTAAAACTGTATATAATTCTAAGAAGGAGAAAAAAAAGAAAAAAAATCAATGGTTGATCCTAAGGCACTTAAAATTTTAGATGTTTATGCCTTATGTACAAAATATATTAATCTTGATATTCCCCACTGAATATTATTTGAACCTGTTACATAGTTACTTAATATACATTTGCTAATTAAGAAAACTAAAGGCAAATTATCCATATCTGAACTAAAGATGAGAGATATAACATTTTAGATGGAAATGCTCATCAATTGCTTCAAACCCTCACTCTATTTTGCAGTAGGTATTTAATATGTATAAATCAGCCAAAATTATGACCTATACACACACATTTCGAGGTCAATAAACAAATTTCATTGTATTTACATAAAGCACTGCAACTTTTATTACTACTGTCATTGTTATTATATCATCAAGCTTTGCTTTCAGACTTACTGTAGTATAAAATATTGATTGTGGAGACCATCCTAAAATGCAGTATTAAAAATGGGCAGCTTTCTGTGAACCAAAGTAGTGAAGCTTGCTTTTAAATGCAAAAAAACAAAAAAAAAAGTAAAGTAATCCCTAGTTTCAATTGTGAAACATTAAGAATATGAAACCAAAGTAACCAATGTAATAACAGGATATGTATGAATTACAAAATATATTTGTGAGTGAAAAATTCTATTGCTTGTGGGAATTCTAGTTTACATAGCAAATCTCCTAAAAAACGGGGTGGTTAATGGTGTAGCTACCTGTGAAGTAAATAAAACAGAAGATATATTTCATACTATCATCAACCAAACACTCCATTTAAGCCAAATAAAGCCATGAAAAATGGATTGAAATCCTTTACACTGTATCTAACATAGCTTACCAATATATTTAAGCATTTTTCATCCTTCAGTGTGGCAACCAATAGACTTATTTTTCAAGTAGTATAGCATTAGTACTGATTCCTAAACACAAAATCATATGAGGTCTGACAATTAAGTTCGTGAACATGTTGCAATGATATTGCTAAACTTTTTTGATATCAGAAGGATTATGCATTATGAATTCATATCAGCTGGACAGTTAACCAAGTTTACTATTTGGAAGTGCTGAAAAGTCTGTGTGAAAAAGTTAAATGACCTGAACTTTTCGCCAACAATTCATGGCTCTTGCATCACAACAATGCACCAGCTCACACGGCACTGTCTGTGAGGGAGTTTTTAGCCAGTAAACAAATAACTGTATTGGAACACCCTCCCTACGCACCTGATCTAGACCGCCAATAACTTCTTTCTTTACCTGAAGATAAAGAAAATATTGGAAGGAAGACATTTTAATGACATTCAGGACATCAAGGGGGATATGACGACAGCTTTGATGGCCATTCCAGAAAGAGTTCCAAAATTGCTTTGAAGGGTGGACTAGGCACTGGCATTGATGCATAGCTTCCCTAGGGGAGTACTTCAAAGGTGATATTCAGCAGAGGTATGTAGCCCTTTTGCTAGGATGAGTTCGCAGACTTAATTGTCATACCTCGTACAGTAAAAGACATGATATCAATGCATACTCATTGGAAAATCAATGTCCTTGAAAAACAAAATCATACTTAATAGTAAAATATTCAAGAATGTTATGATTAACATAGGAAAAAAGGAGAACAAAACAAATCAGTCACAAACTTTGAAATAAAAGTATTTGGAGTATTTAAATAAAAGTCGTCATATTTATGACACTCAGAAATAAGAGAAGAAAGTACGAGTTCCAGCCAGGAGTCTCAGACAACCATGACCTGGCCTAACACTTAATTGGGAAATGCTTTCTCTGTGCCCTTGGTGGTTACATTGAAATGGACTTTGACTAGGCACATTAAATTTTGCTTAGGGGATTTGAATCTGAAAAGGCTATGAATAAAAATACACATGCATGCATTACCAGAACACAACCATCACTATGTACTATCATTAAAACCTGAATTAAAGATGAGCACTCAATTTTCTTAGTCCAGAAAGTCTGAGAGAAAATAAGGACTGATCTGCACTTTTAATGATGAGAATCATGTTAGTGACAGGATATTATGGGGGGTGGGGGCTGGGCAGGAAAATGGCCTAAGAAGTCAAGGTCCCAAATAATAGGGGAGGCAATATAACCTAAATTTGATTGGAATAGGACTTGTAAAGATGTTTAGTGAGATGTGGAATAGATTGTCGCTGATGACATGAGTCCAAGAGGGGGAGTATGTCACTATGGTGTGTAAGCAAACTAAACTAGCAACTAGAAGGTATACTCATAGTATTCAGAATAAATTTAAAAGGTCACACATAGGCAAATAGAAAGAGATGTATTAAAAATATCCAAAGAAGAAAACAAAAGCCTGGAAAATTAAGATGGCAACAGTAGTAGAGAAGAATTGGCATATACAAAATTTATAAGTGTAGAGTAAAAGAGGTTACTATTTCTCTAAAGTGAATTTAGTCAAAAGGAAGGGAAAGAGTAAGAGTGGTCGATATAAACCACTGTTCCAGTAATTTAGAACAAATGTATAGAATCAAGCCGATAGCTGCAGAAAAACTCCTGGGAGGCGTCCAAGGGTCTGTTTTTTTTTGTTTGTTTGTTTTGTTTTTATACTTTAATTTTCAGAAAGGGCAAATTCATTGGATAATGTTCAAGCTCTTACTTGATTTTTGCTGTTAAGTCAAGCCTCTGAGATCAATGAATAACCAGTTTTAGCATCACTTCTGCAAAATGACATAATATGTAATTTTTTAAAAGGACTCTTCTTTCAGAGTTGCCTGCTTTTATTCACTGGCAGATTTTATTTTCTTTTTGAAAGTATAATATCTATCACAGTTGTGAACTCTACCTCTCTGTTCCCCTTCTATCTCACACACACATACACACACACACATACTTAGCGCAAAATTAGAGGTGATGGGTGTAGATTTGAATCTGTGGTCTCGAGATTAGTATAACTTCTTATTGAAAAAATGTATTATACTTCACACTATATAGGACCTTAGAAAATATTAAAAATGGATTAAGGTCCGGAAAGTACAAAATTAAACAACTATGAAAGGTGCTTATTAGCCTTAATGGAAGGGAAATTGCTTAAATGACTTCCTTAAATCGAAGGCAGGAAACCTGACAAGCTGGTAACTTTCTCCAGAGAAAAATGTAAGTACAGGCATACATTGGAGATCTTGGCTCCAGACAGCCGTAATAAAGCAAGTAACGCAATAAAGCGAGTTATAATCTTTTGTTGGTGAAAGGTTTTGCCTTCAATTTGTAAAAAACGCAACATCTGTGAAGTGCAATAAAGCCAAGTGCAATAAAATGAGGTATGTCTGTATTTCCTGCAATCTGTGGACAAAAGAAAACGAATACCTCACCGTCTGAACACCAACTCTACCTTAGATGGATTTTTAAATGCATGTAGGTGTAGATCACGGGCTTCAAATCAGTACTTCAAGCTCTGCCCTCACACTAAGTCAATCTGAGTAACTTTTTGGTCAGGTATAAAATGACAACAATATTATCTACTACCACTCTGTTTCATAAAAAGTAAATGATTAAATTAGACCATGCATGAGAAAAGTCCTGATATGTTCTCACTAACACAGACACTGTGAGTGAATGGCCTTAAAGCTTCCCAAATTTCACAAGTGCAGGTACAGAGCACCTATCAATATCAATCCAGCAAGGAAAATGTGGCTCAAGTCTTTTTTTTATAGAAAAGTTCAATAAAAAGAAGTCAACAAATATGTAACTAGAACATGCATTTGTAGTTATATTAAATTTTAGCAATCAGAATGCCCTTAAAATATATATATAAAATGCATAATAAACTCATTGAATAGGTAGTTCCCTATTTTCTATTAAACCAAATCAACTCTCTTTGACCAAACTAAAAGGTATTTTGCCAACTTGTCTCTTCCTTAACGTAACCAAAATATACCTTCTTCCTAATGAGTCAGACACATGCATTATAAACTTTTCTGACTGATTTCTACTCTCTTACATGACTCTACCATTTTTCTTCCCTGAGATATTCTACCCTTCTCCGGTAATACCTTCTCTTACCTTTATATTTATCCGATGATCCCCATAATATTCTCTGGATTAAATGACTCACCATGTGTCATGCGGGGACCCTGCTCGCTGCGCCATTTGCCGTGCAGAGCAGCCTGCGGGGTCTCTGCTCCCACTCCCCACACAAGAACATAGGATATGGTGAGGCCAAAAAGGAACACCCATGGAGCCATAGGTAAGGGAGTCATACCACTATATTCTCGCTGGCGGCTGGGTTGGAAACACAGGAAGCAGGAGCCACACTGTTCACAACGCTCACTGCTCCGCTTGCAGACTCAGCCAGCATCTTCTTGCTAGCCCCCAATTTTTGCTAGCGTAGCCATGGCAGTTATATTTGTGGCCAATGGCTCACTGGTTACAACTGATGGCCATCCAATCACAGTTGATGGCCATTTACTACCTGAGCCAGCACCTTTCTATGTGAGGCCGAGAGCCTAGATACTGCACTCCTGGCTCTGTCCCCACATTCCACCCCTACAGCATCTCACCTCACAATCTACGTGACAAGCATCTTCCGTGAGGTGCCCTGTGCGAGGAGCCTGGAGGTGAATGCAATATCCTGGACATAGCCAGTCTCTCTGGGCACAGCCAGGGTTTCTCAGGGCAACACCAGTGTTTCTGGGCACAGCCAGACTTCCTGGGCTTCTTAGGGTACCACCAGTCTCCCTGGCCACAGCCAGGGTTTCTCGGGGCACCACCAATACTTCTGGGCACAGCCAGACTTCCTGGGCTTCTTAAGGCACCACCAGTCTCTCCAGGCACAGCCAGGGTTTCTAGCCCCCATTTTTTGCTAGCCTAGCCACAGCAGTTATATTAGTGGCCATTGGCTCACTGGTTACAGCTGACGGCCAACTAGCCACAGCTGATGGCCAGCCAATAACAGTTGATGGCCATTTACTACCTAAGCCAACACCTTTCTTTGTGAGGCCGAGAGACTGGAAACTGCACTCCTGGCTCTGTCCCCACACTATGTCTCTTCTCTGGTGAAGGTAAAACAGTAGAACTGCAGGGCAGAGGAAGTTCGTCTTTCACTGAGGGTAAGGATGATGCAGAATTAGGGAAGTGTTCATTGTTACACATAGAATGAGAGACAGAGAAATCAGCGGAAATCAGCAACTAAACAAGAGAGGCTTAGGATCAGATGTAGATAATGAAATCGTGGGCTGAAGATGAGACTAAGGATCATGATCTGAAGTAGGTCCAGCTGCAAGTTAATAACCAGGATCAGGTGGACATTTAGTAACTGGACCAAGAAGACGTACAGAATTTTCATGACCACATTATTTGTAAATAGTAAAAAACTGTAAATATCCAAGAAGCATATGAAAGAGTGGTAAAATCATTTGTTAGAAAAGTGTCAATTAAAACCCAATGAGGTATCAACGTACTCATACATCAACAAAATAGCTATAATCCAGAGGACTCACAATATCGACCTTGAGCAAAGACATGAGTAACTAGAACTCTGATACATGGATTAGGGGAGTATAATTGTTCAAACATTTTGGAAAACAGTTCAGCAATACCTACTAAACCTGACAATATGTCTCCCCTACGACCCATCATATTTTCACCAAAAGATACATACATAAATGTTCACAGCTGCTGTCATGCAGGGCGTCATGCGGAGTCTCTGTTCCCACTCTCCACATAAGAACACAGGATATGGTGAGGCCAACAAAAAAACACCCACGGAGCCATAGGTAAGGGAGTCATATCACTATACTCTCACTGGAGGCTGGATTCACATGACATGCGACCTGCTGTCTGCTTTTCTGCCAACCAAAGGACTCGACTCCCCATTTGCTAGCTGCAATCCACCTCTCTGCAATCCGCAATCCACGTTCCACCGCTTGCTAGCCACCATCTTCTTGCCAGCCCCCATTTTTCTGCTAACGTAGCCACAGCAGTTATATTAGTGGCCAATGGCTCACTGGTTACAGCTGACGGCCAACTAGCCACAGCTGATGGCCAGCCAATCACAGTTGATGGCCATTTACTACCTGAGCCAGCATCTTTCCACGTGAGGCCGAGAGCCTGGAAACTGCACTCCTGGCTCTGTCCCCACAGCTGCTTCATTCATAATAACCAAAGACTAAAATAAACACAAATGCTCTTCAACAGAGCTGGGGTATATTTATATAATGGAATGCTACTCAACACTAAAAAAGCATTACCAATACTGACAAAACAACATGAATAAAGGTCAGAAATTTGTGTTAAGCAAAAGAAATGAGATACCACAGGGACACTATTTAATAGCATTCATTTCAAGGTCATAAAGGCAAAACTAATCCATGTTCATAGAAGTCAGAATAGCACTTACCATTGGGGGATACTATCTGGGAAGAGACACAAAGAAAACTTCTGGGTGCTACAGATGTTCTATATTTCTGATATAAATTGTGTTTATATGAGGGCATATATATGTAACAAATGCATCAAGCTGCATACTTAGAACTTGTGTACTTTCTGTAAAATATGCCTTCATTAAGGAATTCTTGTCTTTTAAACTATATTCTAAAGTATTTATAGCTGAAATGACATATCTTGTATTTGCTTCAAAATTATCCAGTGTGTGACAGTAGTTGAGTAGGCCTACCTGAAAGAAAATTTGCCATTTTTCACTAACTCTTAAGAAATACGTGGAGTTCAATGTATTATTCTTTCTGTTTTTACATATGCTTAAAATCTTTCACCAAACAATAAAAAACCATATAGTAAAAATTACATAACGGAATATATATATTTGGAGATGAAAAAGTGAACACAGTATATACAGAAAATACTATGTGGAATTTTGCAGAGAAGAAAAGTGGTACATGAGATGGTAGCTGGAAGCAAAGATGAGATAAAAGGAATACTGGGTGCATACCATAAATTCAGTTTGTTTGTTTGCTTTTTTTTCTTAATGTCAAAGGAAAGAATTGAAGAACTATAATCAGGGAAACCATACGATTAAAAATTTAGGAATATCCATTGGGTAGATAGAGAATTGTTAGGAGGGAACAATGACTAAAACAAATAATTAAGAAATAATGTAGGTCTATAATATGGCAGTAAAAATAAATTTGTAACAAAATGAACTGATGTGAAAATATGGAAGCCACTGAAATCTAGACAATACGGTGATTGACTGGATAAAAGTAAAAAATAAATGGGGGCCCATTATTTAGTCATTTATTCCTTTAATACTTATAAATACCAGGAATTATGATGCACTCCAAAGAGCAGCAGCAAATAAAAAAGATATAATCTCTGCCTCACGAAACCTGAGTACATAGAAGAGATGTCAATAATAACCAAATTAACAAAAAACCAAAGAGTAAGTAGATGCTATGAAAAACAGGATTCTCTTATGGAGAATGAATGGAAAAGCAAATTTAAATAGAATGGGCGGAAAATGCCTTCCTAAAACATAACGTTTAAGCTGACACACAAAAAATGAAGAGACTGTCCTTGTGGGGTAAGAGATGGACAATACAAGGAATGGAAGGAAATAGGTTAATATGTGAAACAATAGAATTAAAGCCAGTATAACTGACTGAATGAGGAAAGAAAGGAATGGAATAAAATGTGGTGAGTGGTAGGCTAGAGAACACGGAGCCAAGGAAAAGAGTTTGGACTTGGTTCTGAGTAGAAGAGGATACCTACCTATGAATCATTTTCAAACTGGATCTAACAGTATCCATTTATTCTTTTAAATAGTCTACGTGATGTCTACCTCATTTCACAAACAAACACACCAAAAACCAAACAGGTCAAACAATAAATGGTTCTAGGTTCTATATTGAATACCAAAGTGTTGTAAAAGAAGTTTTAAAACACTTAGTAAGAAAATATTGGAGAATATCTTTGTTGCTTTTGATTTTGAAGAATTCCTTTAGTAAGATAAAGATTATAACTTACAAAGAACACAATAAATTCAACTTTAAGTAAATTTAAATTTAAATCAATTTAAAAATACATGACTATTTATGGACATAGCACAATCAAAGTAACAAGACAAGCCAGAGATTGGAAGAGGATGGAAAAATGCATATAAAGATTAGCTTTTATAAAAAACATTTTTAAAATTCCCTTCAAATCAGTAACAAATACATGGGTAATACAAAGGGAAAATGAGCAAAAGATATAAACAAGAATTTCACAGAAAACAGAAAATACAGATTCTGTCCCTCACTTCATGGAGTTGAAAGACTAGAGAAAGAAAGACTATTGTTTAATGAAACAATCCTTATGTCTCAGATAGAGATAGCATTCTCTTTCTGCCTGGGATGCGACATCGAAAGATACTGGCAGAGCCCATTATTGGCTGACCTGAACTCTTCATGTAAATGAACGAGAAATAAGTGGTGTTGTAAGTCCATGAGATTTTGAAGTTACTTGCTGCAAAAAAAGCTGGCCCACCTTGCATCATGTGCAAACATGAACTCTAAGTAATTTGAAGACCTATTTCATATTTTAAAGCCATAAATGTAAGAGAAGATGCAGAAGAATATTATTATTGTAAGCTAACGGAAGAGAAAGGATTTTTAAGCAGGTACCCAAGTGGGAAAAAATTACTAAAGTTAAAGATTTTATTCAATGAACGATGTCATATACAAAATAAAGAAATGGGCAACCATTTCAGAAAAAAAAAATACATTTCGAACCAACATATAATTAACAAAAATTATTTCTGCCTGTTTTTGAACAGAAAACTGTACCTAATAAAGTTTTAATTACTTACTGGTTTTTTAAAATTATTTTTCTCAGACTTAAGAAAAGATGTGCAGAATTATGCTGATAATTCTTTTTAAAGTATGCAATTGAGAAATATCCATATTGCTTTATGAATGTTTAGTTATAACTGCTCCATAGTATTCATCATATACCCTAGTGTTGCACATTAAAAGTTGTATCTACCTTCTAAATCTATGAAGAAACACACACACACACACACACACACACACACACACAGAGATCAGACAGAGAGAGTAGTCTTTGCACTTGTACAAAAATTTCTCTGTGGTGAAAATTCAACAGTTCAAGTCCAAGGGAATGTGCATGCTTAATTTCACTAGGTACTGCCAAATTACTCTCCAGACAATTTGTACTTCTACCAATAGTATATTATCATTCCTATTTACCACCTTGTCATCAAAAATTAAAGTATAGCAACAAGTGGTATATAAAGTTGATAAAAATAATAGTTAGCTTTGAAAGGACAACCTATCTATACTTCCAGTTATCCAGATGAGGCAGATCTATTGCCTATCACAGTCCATGGAGATTGAAGAACCCAACAGATACTTGTTAAGCCAACAGTCCAGGAATGCCTCTTCAGAGCTTACCCAGAAGTCCAAAGCCTTCATAGCAACAAGGCAAACTAATTCTAATCTTGATAGCTTTGAATCATTTAGGAAAAAAGGAAGAGAAAAAGAAGGTACACAGACCTCATAACGGAAAACTTGGATAATACTCAAAATTCTATATAGTCCTCCTCATGGAAGAATAAACTAGAACATTGAAAATCCAAACTGCAAAGTTGTGTGTGTGTGTGTATGTATGCGTGTGTGTCTGTGTGTGTGTAAGACTTGTGATGATTAATTTTATGTATCAACCTGACTGTGTCAAAGGATGCCCAGATATTTGGTTAAAAATTATATCTGTGAGGATGTTTCTGGATGAGACTAACATTTAAATTTGTAGAGTGAGTAAAGCAGATTTCCCAGCTCAGCATGGGTGGGCCTCATCCAATCTGTCCATTGCCGGAGTAGAACAGAATGCTGAGTGAGGGAGAGTTCACTCTGCCTGTCTCTAAGCTGGGACAGGGTATTATCCTCCCTTCAGTCTTGGACTCACATTGGGACTTATAATGTAGGCTCTCCTGATTCTCAGGCCTTCGAACTCAGATGGGACTTATAGCTAATTGGCTCTCTTGGGTCTCCAGCTTGCAAACTTCATATCTGGATTCTTTATAATAAAGTAACGAGAGAGAGAGAGAGAGAGAGAGAGAGAGAGAGAGAGAGAGAGAGAGAGAGAGAGAGACAGGCTAAGAAACTGTAATTCAGTCTTCCCAATATTTTATGCAAAATCAAATTAAAGTAAATCAAAAGGAAGAAAAGTAAAGAGAAAGAAAATTTAAGGGTAAACTTTCAGCCAATAATTTATTTCAGTGAGCCGAAAGATAGTTTGGAATTATAAGTTATCCATAGTTGATATCTAACAGAACAGGCAAGAAAAAGTATACAATTCTCATTCAGCCCGCCAGAAATATCTCCTTGATGTCTGTCCCTCCTTTTCTTCACTCTGTAATCATCAGGCTATTTATATTTTCATACTAGTACAAGTAAACTTAGTTTTAAAATTATATTTGTTCACCAAGTCTTTAAATTCTGAAAAGAATATTTTATTTGCAACTGTTTCTTTTTAAAGAACAAATAAACAGATCATAAGTATTTGATAATATAACAGAATGACACTGAAGAGACATAACCTTTCCTAATACACATTTGCTCAATTTAGATGACATAAAGCTAATACTTTCTAAAGGTCAACTTTCTGAGTCAAATATTTATATTGCATATTCAAAGGCAACAAGTAACTATCTTGTCTACAAAGTTTGTTTTCCCCTCAACATTTATGTAACATGATGACTCATACCAAAATTCAATTACATTTCATCTTTAGGACCCATTACCAAAACCTGCCAGTTACCCCCACAACCTGCCCCCCACACACACACACAAAAGAGAAAGTACCCGCAATTCTAATTTTCTTATTTCATTTGATATCTTGACTTTAGACTGAAAAACTTCCTTTGAACAAAAATAACAATATAGAAAACAAAAGAAACAATTCATGAGAGTAGAACAGATCATTCTCACAATGCTTCATGTAGGTCTCAAAGTCAATTGGGTTCACAGTCTTAAATCATCTGGAATTCATCCAGTGATCACCAGTGCTGAGTATTCTGAATGTTACATGCCAGTGAAGCTGGCATCTGATCTGGCAGTCTTGCCTCTGTAACCAATACTATATTGCTTGAAACATTATTAATAAAGATTAATTTGATTACCTCAAAAGGCATTTAAAACCACTCACTGTACACATAAAATATTGTTATTAATTCAAGTTTTTGGAAACTATTTGATTAAAATAATTTGCATAATATGTTGTAATATCTTTGTTTCTTAAATAAATGGAGGCATTTATCAAGATCTCAGAGAAACAAAGCCGATGGACTCTACAGTTTATATATAAATATATATATATATATATATACATACCTATATATAAGTATATATATAGGTATGTATATATATACCTATATATATATATATATATATATTTGGCCAAAAATGATACTGAAGTAAATTAACTTTAGAAAATAAAAGAAATGCTATCAAATATCAAGATCAAAATAATATTTTAATTAAAATGCTAACTTCTAGCAGATTTTAAAATTTAGAAATTACTCTGTGTGTTTTTAGTACACGTGATTCAGTATACCTTTGGTAACTGTGTGAAATAAGTTCTTAAAAAATTCTGATGTTTGCAGAACAGTGGTTACCTAGTAAATTAAGAATGGAGAAAAAGTTATACAAATATATACTCACTATATATTATATGTCGTAAGTAGACAATAAGCTCCATGAGGACAGAGACCTGGGATGTAGAGCTAACACTGTATCTATCCCCAGTGATTAGCAAAGTGCCTTGACCAAAAATACATGCTGTAATTATGTATTGAATCAACAAATGAATAAATATATGAATGAATAAATGAATAAATATATGAATGAATGAATGAATGAATAAATAAATGAATGAATCTTTTAAACAATAAATTAGGGTTTAAACACCGAAATCTTCTATAGCATGTAAGACTCTAGTGAATTGCCATCTTCAATTTGGGAAAACTTGGGCAATATCACTTACCACTGTGGCAGATCCTCACACCAGTTTTATTTTAGTCTGTGTCTGTCTAAAAATGTCATTTTAGTATCCTGAAACGGAATGTGTTCTATTTGTATTCTGGCCGTTTTATTTTCACAAGTCTCAGAAAAATTGTTTTGTAAACTCCTGACCTTGGTTTAGCCAACCAGGGAAAGAAACTAAGAAGGGAGTCGACTAATCATTAGTTTGCTTAGTGACTATAAAATCAGATTTATGGGTATATATTTAATTTCAAAAGTCTAATAATATTACTTGGATAACCCTCTGCATTATATCCATAAATGGTGTATACCATCTGAGAGCTCACCCATTCCATGCCTTTGGCTTTCATAAATCTCCTTTTCCTTAGCTTCCAATACCAAATAACCTACTGGGATTACTGGGAACCTCTTAGACTCTTTAGTCATAATTTACCATAACTTCCCCAGTCTCAAAAATGAGAAAATGAGCATCCAAACTAAAGATTTTGTTTTGTTTAATCATATCCTAATATGTCAGTCCTAAAAATATCACCTGAGATTTAGGTGAGAAAAAGGCCTCAGATTTAGAGAATTTCAATCTCATATTTTCAGCTTTTATTCTCAAAAGTGAGGATGATCTAAAATGATGCTAGCATGATCTGAATCAAAGGTTACAACCAAGGTCTGTTTAAATGGAAGGAAACCTAAAATGCTATTCTAATAAAAGTTAACCATTAAGTGTCCTAAAGAAACCAAAATTTTAAAATAAATCATATTTTAAGAGAGAGAGGCAAGGATACCACATAATTATTCAGAGTTCAAATCAAAATATAAAAGCTCTGCACCATTACCGAAAAGCTTACACCCTCCTTCTGCTTTCAATCAAGGAGTTATTATTCCACATAGAGAAATGTGCCTGGCCTTTTGCTTGTTAAATTAAAACGTATTATTCTATTTTTTTCTGATATATTATGTTTGATCTTTGAATTTGCCAGAATAAGAAGTAAAATAAAGAAATGTCAGTGGTAATTTATCTTTGTGATTTGGCATGGAATAGCAAGATGATCTATCATGAGGAGACACGTGATGAGCATTAACTTTTAGTCAGTTAGTAATTAATAAAGCACATTGATGTAGTACACAATGGTGACCAGAGTACATTTTAATATATTACCGGTGATGAATGCAATAACTTGGAGCACAAATAAATTTTAATAAAATTTGCCATCTAATTTACACAATAGTGATTTCTGCCATTTACATACAAGAATTACTTAATTAACATTTTCAGGGGACATAGTAAAACAGACCTCAGAATGTTTAAATTCTAACATCTGTTGGCCTAGGGACTAGTTGGAATTAAAAGTCCAGTGTGTTACTTAAAGAGCAATATAATTCATTCAGTGTCTAGAAATACACATTTCAACTCTAGTGTTGTATGATTTTATAGGTGGTACAAAGATTTGTGTGTGGTATAACAAGAAAATTCTAAAACCATTAGCTCCATAAGTACCTTAAACTTAAATTATCTGAACTTCTAACAGTTAACACAGAAAAATAATTTTAAAGTAATCCTAGAAAGTACAAAAGGTGTCAAGTTTAATATATGCTGCATTTCTTCCTAAACTAATAGATAATAAAGAATTACCTGTCTTTCTGCCTTTGTCTAACCATTTCCAGTTGGATAAATCCAATTGTTATTAAGCTTGACAAAAAACAATGATATTAATGAAAGTAATCACATGATGTTAATTTTCTCACAATATCCCAGTAAGTTTTAACTAATTAGATGACAGTTATATTGGAGGTAAGAGGAGTCCATAGGTGATAATGAGAATTCTTTTAAGTTTGGTATTCTTATTTTTGATGGGATAGTAGCCTATCATTTGCACTCTTCAAAAGCTAAATTATATCATGCTTCTTTCCCCTCAGAAAACTCATCTATTATACTTAAAGTACAATTACATTTGTAATGTGTCAAGCATTGACTGTCAAAAGTCAAAGAAGTCCTATAAAGCCTTGAGCTAATAGATAGATAGATAGATGATAGATAGATAGATAGATAGATAGATAGATAGATAGATAGATGATAGATAGATAGATAATAAACTGACATGGATATGGATATTATAACATTAAGTGAATTCCAAAATCATTACAATCCTTATGCTATTCAGACATTAAAAAGTACATTAAAACATGAGACTATATTTTAAAACGGCAGGTATATTCAAGATGAAGGTTAAAATAGAATTGAAACATTCAGTTTGTTTCAGTTCAACAAACATCTGTTGGTTGGCTCCTATGTGTTCAGTCCTGTATCAGTTCCCAGATACACATTTTCTAAGTCCCTCTTCATGGACTAAAGCAGTTAGAAATGTAAAATGATTGACTGCGATAATATGTATCCAGAGCCCAGTAGAGGGAGCCTTTAGCGAACTTAAAGGAAAACAGGAAAATTTTCAGAAGGACATGACACTTGAGATTTACAATATGAATGAATAGGCACTTGCCAGATATAGAAAGAGGGGCAAGAGTGTTGCAGGCAGAGGGGAAAACAAGAGAAAAAGTACAAAAGCACCAAACAACATGGTCTTAGGAAAAAAACCTCCAAGTGGTTTTCTTGTAATGAAGCATGAGGTGTAAAGAAAAAACAAAGGACAGTGAGGAACTGTCATATATTAGCCCAACTCCAGGTCACAGAGCATCTCATGGGATTCAGTAGAGTCTGAACTGGAATCTACAGGTGATAGGGAACTTGAAGAGATTTAGAAGAAAGATTTTTGAGAAAGATATTACTGGGTGGAAAACAGACATGAGACTGAAGACGAAGGAGAAAGGTTGAACTAGATAAATAAAAGTCCCCTAAAATAACGTGTATGAGACATAATGAGAGTCTGACCTATAGCAGTGCACGTACAGATGGAACGAATATGACACATTAAAAATGTACATGAATCAAAGCCACAGAAATTGGTGTTTGATAAGATGTGGGGAAAGTGATGGAGTAGATGTCTAATTTGATTCTCTAAGTAGGGTACAACCATTAGTTAATGGGGTGTAGAAGAAGAAGCTGATCTAGAAAAAAGGGAAATAGTTCTGAAGAATGCCAGAAAATGTTAACAATTAAACCGGCAAATGAGATGACGTACAACACTAAAGCAAATCTTCACGAAATGGCCAAATATAAACAATACAAACTTCACTTTATTTGAATTTCGAAAGTAAAAATATCAAAAAATGTGCAAGCAGAAACATTTTTACAAGTATATTGTTAACTTAAAAGCCAAGTCATATTAAGAGCTCATGAGCATAAAGTGAGTCAGAAATGATAGGCTAGGAAATTACTGGAGAAAGAGAAAGGCATTTTCCAGATGGTCAAAGTTGTGATTGCCTTTCCCTAAATTTGACCAAGGTTGCTACAGCAGCTTAGTCTGCAGCATTTGGTCAGGTGCCAGAAAAAGACACGGACCTCTAGGAAAATACAGTGTTCTATCTGAGAAAGGTATTAAAAGTTACATTTGAAAAGTATCAAAAAGGATGTACACCATGAAACAAGGTTCCAAATGTACTACAGTTTTTCGTACATCTCTGGCAGTTTCCAGGAAAAAATACTGGCTAATCTTTGAAAGAGAAATGGATAGATTAGGTGCTTTTCTCCCAGAAGAAAAAAAGTGGATTTAGACTGTTTCCCCTAATCAGATAAAAGCAGGGATAAAGAAAACTCAGACAAACGTGGTGGTAGTGATGGGATGGATGCTATCTTTTAAAGTGGAGATTGATGTAGTTTTAAAAATCACTAAAATACATGACCATATATTATACTTGTCTGTTAGAAAAGCTGCCTTCAAACGGAAGAGGAAGAAGGGTCTCTCTGCATGCTACCTGCTACAAGAACAGTACATTTGGCTTGACAAAGTGGTTATTCCCTTTTAGAGATTCTTTCACATCAGCCTACTCCGATTACACACTCTGTGTTGCACAGCAAGGAGCTTCATTAGTTCCATTCAAACTCTGAACTTCCTCCCTTCAGTGGGAACAGACAGGGATAACAGTTCTTACCTACAACTAAAGATCCTTCTTGTGAAGAGGGACTTCCCACAGGTCTCAGTAGTACTTTGAAGCTAAAAGGGACTTAGTCTGTTATCCTCATTGTTAGGATTGACAGATGTGTAAGAGAATAATGAACATCAAAGGGGGAGGACAAAGACATAGTTATTTAATGTGTTAAATGTACTTGCATTTTTCAACCCATACTTTGACTTAAATACCAACTATGCAGCAAAAAGTTTTTAATTTTTAAGCAAATACTTGAGAACATGTCTTACTATATAGAATTATAAATGCTTTATTTATTTTTTCTTAATAGAAAGCTAAAATATCAGACTGATCTAACAGCTAAAATACTAGACGGATTCGATCAGAAATCCCTTTTAAAGGTATTCATTTCAAACATGAGTAAAGCAGGTGGACCCATTTTTGTGATTATGTACATGTGTATGTGTATGTGTGTACATGTCATTGTTTATAGATTTTATATCCTTGCACTTTGGTGTCCAGAGTAAAGCAGAATTTCATTTTCATAAATATGGGATTAGAGGTCCTTTGTAAAATTGTTTTCATATGCTTAAGTCCTAACTTTGTAATGGTGAAAGCTTTTAATTTGCATTACATTTTAATATAAATACAATTTCAAACATAAATGAGAGATATAGAGCAATGAATTTTAAATGTGATCTTTTAAAATGTCAGATGTAAAACTGCTATAATTGAGTATTTAATTTTATCATATATATTGGAATTTCATCCCTAATTTTGAGCCTCCTGGAATTCCTATCTTAGAGGCATTGTCTTCCCTTGAAACATATTGCTAAAAATGACTAATTAATATTGGCAAAGAACATAGAAACTAGAACTTGTGCAGAACTGTTCTTGGAAGTATGAATGACTTTAAAATTTTTCAAAACAGGGTCTTTTTAAAAGCTAGAATTAAATGATGTTTCCTTAACAAAAAGCAAGTGACAAACTGATTTTAAAATGTATACTCCAGAATGTAATATAGCTTAAGCAACATGTTTTAGTGCTCCTCCAATCCAGAACATAACGATGACCAGAATATGGAACAAAAATGTAGTACAATTATAGGCAAAAACTGTTGAAATTTAGGCGGTATAGACTTTGCAGGAAACCAGTCATTTTCTAGTATGATTTTCAGAATAAACACAGTGAACTTTCATACGTTAATGCTTACTTTTTGACCTTCTAGTTGCTTGAGGAGTTGGATTAATACTTTCAAAGTTTTATTACTATCTAGATCTGAAAAAGAATGGCAGGGAATATTATTAATCCTGAAGTACAGATGACAAAATTTGTAAACCCAAAAGGGCACCCAGAATCCCTAACATTCAAGGGAAATTACTGTCACGGAACCATTAAGTGGTAGTGGAGTTTGGGCAAGAAAAGATGGGTAGTGGGGGCTACCCTGGCACAGGAAGTGGCTAAAGAAAAGTTGATTTACCACAGACACAGCAACAGTTATGGTCCTATTGCTCCAATTTGTGTTATGAAATCTGGAGCAATTTACAATGTGCAACACCGAGAGGAATTAGGAGTCAACTTTGATAGTGAATTAAAATTTAGAAATCTTTTAACTGACTTGAAAAATTAGCACCTTTCATTAGTTTATCAATAAAATACCTACAAATATTTAGCAAAGTAAAGTGTAGGCAAAATATTTCAAAAATGAGGGTATATTTATGAGGGTATCTAAAGGTTATATAAAATCATAATGCAGAGATATTTATGTTTACTCATCCAAATTGTGATCTAATTTTCTGCTGTTCAAAAGAAATTTGTATGATCTATATTAGCCCAACAGAACTGAGCAAACTTTACACATGACCAGAATCAAGTAAGTATTCTGTATTATTCTTTCTTTTTTGTTCACAAAATAGTATTGTTAAATCTAGTAAACAATTTACTATACTTTTTATTTTTCTATAAAACCTAATACGTAGTATTTGAAAAAAAAATCAGCAATTAATCTTTCCATTTTGAAAAACAGTTGATAGATTATCTTTGAAACTTTAAACTCATTTTTCTAAAACAGCAATTTTCTACCATGTCTGAACCATGATATGAGAATTGATTATACTTTCTGATACTTTGCAATTCAATTGTATTTTCTCAAAATGGATAGGAAGTTTTAACACAATGTCATATGGTATGCTTTTGGGTATTCATGCCAAAAAAAAAAATTCACAAATATATCAGGTGGCTAGTGTTTTGCTTAAAAATAATTTTAAAGTTTTCCAACAGTCTAAGTCATTGTTATATTAAATTAGTAAAGGCCTTCATTGTTATGGTCTATATTCAATTTCCTGTTAATACAAGCATATGAGAATGTGTCTTCTGAACTGATAAGTAATAGACAACATATAAATGTTCTATTTATAAAGATAAAAAGGAGGAAATGAACTAACTGAAACTATTTTAAATTATTCATGTGCCTTTGATATTTAATATATTGCTTAAATAAAGAAAAAAGTCTCTTTTACATACTACTCAGATGACAATTTTAAAATCCCACAGGAGCAGAATTTCCCCTATCTATCTAATAATAGAAATACATAGGAATAAACATAAAACAATAGATGACTCCTAAATTTACATCTTCAAAGCTCACTTTTCCTGAGCTTCAGATACATATCCAATTTTTGACGAATAATCTTCACTTCTTATACAATGAACTCATTATCTACCTCCTCACGCCCCTTCCCACCTCCGAGTCTTCTTCTTGTGCTCCTCATTTTAAGGAATGATATTACTACCCACTCAGTGAACCAGGTTGGATACCAAGACTTGCCCCTCTTCACTCTAAATATTCAATCTAGATTCTGCTCCCCAAATCCTTTTATATTGGTCTACTCTAGGTTCTTCATTCCTCAAGTTACCTTAGTGAAGGATCTCTTCGCTTCTCAGTAGAATTTCTGTTATATCTTGTCTCTCTGCCTCCAATATTAATAATTTCTAACCCACACTCTTTACTAAAATACATCTAATCAGGCCATTCCTTTGTTTAAAATCCATCAGTGACTCCAAGTTAACTATAAGACAAAGATCAAACTTCTTTTTATGGAGAGTGTACAGCATCAATTGTGATTTGGCTTCTCCCCACCGCTTTAATCTTATCTCTCACATTTAACTTTTTGTTCTATCGATATTTAATTTCTTGTAGGTCTTTTTTCACAACAAAGGTTTGTTCCAACATATTCAGGCTTTTGCAGTTCTCTCATCAACATATGATCTACATTTCTAGGTCTTTCTGAAACATGGCCATTTTTTTTCTTCCCTTCATCATTATCCACTTTCTTTCTTCCACCCAACCTACCCCCAAGTCCTGGACTAAATTATAAAACAATCAATTCAAAATCATACCCATCAAAATACTTTCTCTGATTAACTCTACCCTCAGGCTCACTTATGAATTCCTTCCTTGTTATTTGCATTTATAGCATTTAATAGTGATAATTTTAATTGTATTAAGTTGGTAGTTTCTTCTCTTGCTGTGAACTCCTGGAAGACAAGAACTAAGGCTTTAATGTGTGAATACTTAGAAGCTAGTATGAAACTAGTACAGAGTGGACTTTGATAAACGCACAATCTTAAAAATGTTTAAACTCCTTAGAATATTTTATTTGTTGCCTAAAGAGATGTTTACAGAATGTCAACAGAGTATTCTGATTAACTAAGTGTTCATCAGAAAAAGCTTTGCTAAATATGTCATTTAATATAGTCTACATGGTATTAGAGCAGTTTATATAATCGTGTGTTATAAATTGATTTAGCACCATTTGCTTAAATATTTGACAAATCTCATAACTGGACCACATTTTTTGGTCTGCACAGCAGATTTTTTTGTCACAACCCCAAAGTGAAAGTAATAAAATACAAGCTAGAATGAATCTGAGAGGGTGAAATGCCTCAGACAACTGGAAGCCATTGGAAGGGTTGAAATTATCTGTACCATTTTTTTTTCAAATTAACATAGCAATATAAATAACTTATTCAGTTGTGTATTAGTTATACATGTACATACTGAACAAAACTGAAAGACTGCCTATACTAATATATTTTAGAATTTACCTGTTACAAATCTATTTCCTGCTTTAAAACTTCACATTTTCTAGGTACAAAATACAAATATTTTCTCTTTGTACATTTCTATTAAGATTTATAACGTCAGAGCTTAGGGCACCATCAACATAAAAATCTAAGAGGCAATAATTCAACAAAAAGTTTAATTTGGGATCAAAGGAATTGCAATTTATGAAGCACAGATTCAGGCAGAAGTCTAAGTAGTCCTCTCCACCTTCACCCCACAAAAGAGGGTCCCAGGCTTATTATGGATAAAAGGGAGGAAGATGAGGTAAGTTGCATTAAAGAGGCGTTTACTGGTGTTAGATGAACACTTCAGACAGTTAGATTTGTACTTCATAGACTGGCTTGAGAGCCGGCCATCAAGCAAAATACTAGACTTGTATCTCACTGATTCCTTAGCAGTTTGGTCATCAGCAAATTCCTATTTCATCAGTCTTTACAAACAGGATATTCTAGTTCTTACTGACTTCTTGGAATGTTGGTGGTTTGATCCAGTTCAGAATATAAAGAAAATAAGACATGCATGGCAGTTCCTCTGAAATGACACTTTGGCTCTATTTTAATACGCTCCACTCTTGTCATCTCTCACAGTACAATTATATGCCAAGGTATATTTTAAATTGGAGAAATATAATCTCATTTTCAATTGACAGCATTAAAGCCAGACTAACTAACTTTTTGCAATTCTAATCCAAAAAAAGGAAAATCTTCTTATGCATGCTGGGGTAGTTTTGGAAAAACGAATGCAACTGAAGTTTACCAATTCAAACACATTTTGTGAACTATGATGACCTGTGTCATTTTTTCTGGCTAGGCAGTTTACCTGCAAGTTTCACCTTCTTTAACTAGCAAACAAAAGTATTCAGATGTTATAACTTAGAATTGATGAGGATTTTTTAATCTTAAAAAAACCAAAAACACTCTTGAGTTAACCATTAATCTTAGGTTACCAAAGACTCAAAAAAAAAAAAAAAAGTTACCTTTCATTTTATCTATGGCCTTTATTAAAAAGGCCATTTTGAGATTCAGTAACAAGCCATTAATAAAATTAAACATATTTTACACTATAGTGAAATAATATGGGTTTATCTTATAACATAGGATCCTCTTGAGCAATCATTCTTTCTAACCTTTTCATCCCTGTATAATCCATTAAAGATTTTTAAGGAGCATATAGTCAATAGAGAATTTTAGATTTACAGTCACGTGACAGGAAAATATTCTGAGAAATTCGCAGACGATTTTGTCATTGTGCGAACAGCATAGAGAAACTTACACAAACCTAGATGGTATAGTCTACTTCTGCAATTTTATGTGCTGTACTTTCATACAACTGGCAACACAGATTTCTTTACACCAGTGTCTCCACACACACGTGAGTAATGCATTGCATTATGACTTTATTAGATGATCAGAGTTTTTCGGCTCCATTATAATCTTATAGGATCACCACAGTATATTTGGTTCCATTGTTGACTGAAACCTCATTATGTGGCACATGACTGTAATCGTATGCTGACTGTTCAAAACGTAAACTTTTATTTCAGATGTTAACTGTCTACTGAAAAATTATCTCATAAGATTTCAAATAACCGACGTTGCTACAGCTAAGAAATATTCCAGTTGTATGTACTATTTCTTTCAATATAAACCCTAAAAATAGCAATCTGAATGTAGGGTATACTTTAGTACATTCATCACCATATGTTATATATATCATCATAATATGTAATGGAGATGATTCCATTAAATGCTTTCATTAGCAAAAACAAGAAACAAACAAATAAAACCACAGATGAGGGCATGTAGTGTTTCAAAAGCAGTCCCTTTGAATCTTGTTTGGTACTATTTCCTTGTCATGAACAAATCATAACTCAACCTAATTCTGACAAATTTGTCACTTCCAAAAATTATTTGTTAAAGTTAAACTTATGCAAATATAAATGGTTACAGATTAATGTATTGATTGATATGACATAGCCTGTATTTTAGCTCTCCAAGAATGGAAAACATTGCTATATTTTAGAGAGAGTAAAATTAAAGGGAAAAAACTTGTTATAAATTACATGGATAAAATTAACATTAGCAAGAAATACGATTTTCAAACAAGTCTTTATATTTCTGAAAAAAATCTTTCATCATTCACACATAAAATTCAGTATATACTTTAAGAGTCATTTAAAGGCTATTGTTAAACAGTTAAGAAATCAAGAAAGAGAAGACCTCCTTTTAAGCCACACTTCCTACAACACAGGGTAGTTGGACTCATTACTATTAAAATGTATTCTTAGTTGTCAATTAGTCCATAAAGTGAAGACATCAATGAACAATGCTGATGAATGAGTTGTTGAAGTGGCCAAGTTCCTTCTTTCAAGAATGTGTCACCTAAATTTATAATATCCTTTTCCCAATCCTCCCTTCAAATGCCTGCCCTACGTACACATCTAGTTATTTTTTTCCTTTCCTGTTTTTTATTTTATTTTAATTATCTAGTTTACGACACTTTTTCTTGGATAAAAAATACTACAAAAAGAATCTGTGATATTTTTTTCCCCAGAATAATCATTTCCTGGGCAACTCTGATCCCCAATTTCAGTCTCCTTCAGAATTTCACCATTCTTTACCCATTTTCTATTCAAGTCACAGTATATTCCCATTGCAGTTGGAAAGCTCCAAGGTCAGTAAAACAACTCCATCTCCCATAAGTTAGCTTCACATACTGATCATATAAAATCTCCAATAAGAAGTACGTAACTAGCAGAATAAAAATAATTCAAGAGATTAAGCCAATACTATATGTTAGAGGGCTAGACAATCTAATGGGTGACCAAGGGCATCAGAATTTGGCTGTCACATAATCCCTAGTTTCAAAGATATTATCTTATTGAAATTTATATTTCTACAGATACATTAGTCCATGATTTTTATGAAATGTCTGAGTGGCAGGTACTTTTTCTTTAATTAGCCAAGTAGTGGGTGGAAGAGCCTGTGCTCATCTTTTTTTGTAATCTAACACTACTCTTTGAAACCTATGATTATTTTTATCTATTATTATTTTACACCAATAGTTTCTACAAAACATCTCCAGTTGCTTTAAAGTATCAGAGGAATCCAGGTTTTCCAAAAAAATTTCGTCTTTCATGGTCTATTTGAATTCTTTAAAGAAGTAATCAAGAGATCGCAATGAGGATCAACTTTGAGGGGGGCGGAACCAATCTATTTCTTTGCAAAAGGCAGTGGATAAGGTGTTTTACTATTTAGTTATTGTAACCTCAGACAAGACTGTGTTGTTTTTTTCTTTCTTTTATTTTTAACCTCAATTACCAGAGAAAAACATCAACATCTACTCTTGTTATTCGCCTCTAACACAATCCCTTTATTTTCACTCCTCCATAAAGATTTAGCAATCTACGAAGTATTATACAAGCATTTGAGGGGCAAAAATGCAACATGGTTTTCTACTTCCTGTTATTTCTAAAGAAGGTCTAATTGTTAATAAGAATTTGGGAAAAAACTGCACCACAGCTACTTCCAAGAGTAGTTGCCATCAACATTTAAAGAAAAATTATCGACCAGTAATAAACATTTCAGAACATATTAAATAGTGTATTATATACTTCTGTTTTAGATCCAGTGTAACTTATTATTTTCAAAACTAGATGTAGCCTGTTTATACACTGGCAAGTAGCTATGTGTCTAATTCCATCTGAAAGGAGACTATTTTGCTCCTCCTCCCTTGGGTAAAAGGTATTATTGGCAAAAAAAAAAAAAAAAAAAAAGAAAAAAAATCTGAAATGGAGCAATTTAATTTATATACCAATATAGTGTCTTAGGTTTTTCCTTTAAAAGGCACTCTGTTGTATTACAGTATTCATATTTGAAAAAAACAGAAAAAAGATAGAGAAACAATGGCTTAATTTCCTAAAATGACAATAACTATTAATTTGCCATTAAATAACATTCAATAAATGTTAATTGAGCCTCATCCAGTCTTCCATTGGAGTTATAGTTTCATATCATCTTATTAAAACTAGTAAGTGTTATAACATTCATAATGTTGTTTTCAGAAATTGAGTTCCAGCTATTTATGTAATCGATTACTGGTGCCTACACAAAGAAATTCAAAATAAAAATGAACATGGTACTTAATGAGAAATACTGTTCCTTGTACCACAATGTAAACAGATCGAACCCCAAATAGTAAGGCAGGTTCCTTCTCTTCCAAAAAAGAAAATAAACAAAAAAAGACACTTTTAGTGATTATCAGGAGTCCCCATGACCTCCTGCAGCTGAATTTGCTTCAATATATTGAACAACACGGCAACCCACGCACACAGTGTCCTTTCTAAAACACATTTCTCTAGCACAGAAAACGACTTAAAACTAAATATCAAAAACTCCTGTTTTTAAAGTCCCCTATCTCCTACTTTTCTTAGTTCTTACCCAAATCTCCAATAGCTGTAACTTCTGATTCAGCAGTTTCAAGGATAGTTGTTGCCTTGTCCCTTTCAATGCATGACATCAGGACCTCATGTTTCATGACTAAAGCTTTGTACTAAGTCACCTTCCATTTAGAGAACGCTTTTGAATAAAGAAGAATTTGGGGCCAACTATTAAAAATAACCATTTTTCCATCCTACCAAAGTTGGCTGTTAAAAACCAGTCTATGCAAAAAAGTAAGATATATCTGATCTGCGATGTTGTTAAAAATAATTTTAGTAGGATACAATTTAGGTTGAAACGTCACATTACCTAACTATAAAGTTGAAGCACTTAGAGAAGGTTCCGCATAGTATTAAAGATACAACGATCTACACAGTAGGTATTCTCTCTTTAAAAGTAATTTAAGAGTAAAAGGTAAGCTTTTACACTGTAAATTAAGTAAAATAACATTTAGTTTAAGGAAGCTCAAAAGACAAATTGTGTTGGAACATTTAAGGGTGAGAGTCTCCACTTGTTCCATAGCTCACGTTTCATAATTGGGGAATGTCTTTGATGATTCGTTATGATGTACCAGGGAGTGGAGAGGACCCATTTTAATTTGGCTTAATGTAAAAAGAAATTTTTTGGCTCTTTTAACTGAAAGTTCCATTGATAAGGCTAGCTGCTGGTGGGGCTTGATTCACATCTAACATGTCACAGCATCTATGTTCGAGCTATACTTCTTTTAGATATTAGTTTCATCTTTATCTGGCTTTCATTATTGTAGCAAGAGGGCTGCAGACATTTGAAGTTTTACATCTTAGCACTACTAAATCAAGAAAAAAAGTGAAAGTCTTCTTTTTTGCTAGCCCTCACAGGCCCACCCCAACATTCCTTAGAGATCCACTGGCTCTCATTGGGTTGGAATGAAATGGGATGATTAGCTTATCCAATCAAGACCAAGTTGGACTTGGAAGCAAGAAAAAACAGCACATGGTTGAAAAAATGTGGTTTCCTAGAAAAGATTCAGGGCCTTTAAAGAGTAAAAGGAAAAAAGGTTGCCAGGCATCTAATAACAGATATTCAATAGATCAGATGCCATACATTATTATAATAGTTGTGATAAATATAGCAAAGGTGTTTAGCAATTGAAAATAGCTATAGAGTTACTCAACAAAGTTGTTGAACTTTTTGAGTCTCCCTGTCTTTATTTGTAAAACTGTATGATATCCTGACATTCCAATAAAAAAAAAAAAAAAACGAAGAAAAGTTAACTTGAATTAGAAGGAATCTTCTTAAGCAGAACAAGAAGAAATCCATAAAGGAAAAGACAGGCTTACTTTACTACATAAAACTTATTGTTTAAATGGCAAAAACAAAAACAAAAACAAAACAGAACAATGATAGGCTGGGGGATATAGCTGCAAAACCTCTGCATAGAAATAAAAGTGTGTCAAGAAGTACTTACAAATTTATATGGAAACTGCAAACTAATGAAATAATGTAAGCAAGAATACAAATAGGACTCTCACAGAAGAGGAAATATACATCTTCAATATACTTGTCAAAAGATGATCTATCTCACTATTAGCAAAGGAAAAGCAAGTTAAAACATCAATGAGCAACTTTTTCATTCTAAGTGGAAAAAGTTATGAAGAACAATAACAGGAATGAATGTTGGCAAGGAGTTAAAAAATAATGGCACTCTATCTATTGTTGGTGGGGTTGTGAATCACTGCAATCTTTTGGCAAATAATCTAGCAGTATAAACTGAAATTAAATCTTAGATACACTTTCCCATGGAATTATGCAATGGGATATTTAATGGTATTCAGATAAACATCAACTTTCTAATATTTATGTACAATCATTATCAGTAGCACAACTGTGTTTTTATTTTGATAATCATACATGACCACAATGCCAATTAATATTAGATCACAGATAACAAGTTGTTGATAAGGAGAGCCAGGAGAAAGAAAAACAATTACTTTATCTCTAATCTTATTACTTTGACTAATAATATAGATATGTTATTGAAAAGTTGCACCTGAAATTATAGGTTTTATCAATTCAAAGGCACTCAATTTAAATATAGTCAAATCAGTTAAATGCACGTGGAAACTGGTCATAAGAAATAATAGTAAAGGGAAATCATTTCTAAAAGAAAACGCAAATAAAATTACTCTTTCATTATCTAGATATCTATATAAAGAGAATATTTTAATAGAGTTTACCTGTAAGTTATTTTGCTTTTCCAGTATAAAATATCAAGAAGAGTGCATTCATTTCTGATTAAATACAAATTAATGAGAATTACCATTAGATAGGTTTTCTTTTTTAAAAAATTAATAAAGCCAAAATCAAAGTATGGATTCAAAATCATTATTGTTATATGACGAAAGAGGAAATATCTTGTAACCAAGCTGCTGAGGCCTGAGAGATGTACCCTAAGTATACAAGAACCTGGGTACCTGGCTTTCCCTAGATCAAGCAGCAAAATGGCTGCCATCACTCTTTGACATAGAGCCTTGTACTCTGCATTTGGCCTGCTCAGATTTGTAAGAATTTCTCACAGAACCAAAAAAAATTATTCCTTCCTATGGAACGATAGTAATAAAGAAACAAATCTATATAATACATCCAAAATTGGCTCAGATGCAAATGATATAGAGAAGGTATTATAGAGGAAAAATGTATAATGGAAAATAGTCAACTCAAGATATACAATAAAAACTTTGAAGACAGTACTTTAAAATTTGCATGACAGAGAACTGACTCAGTTTTGGGGTTTTTGTTTGTTTCTGTTTTGTTTGTATTTTTTTATCTTAAAGCATTGCAGGTTCTTAAAACTGTATTTACACTGAGAAATATTTAAATTGTTCTTTATAATAAAACACACAGGTTACCTAGGCAACTATTATTAATTTTTGAGCTATATTAATAATACATATCAAAGAAATGGGATGGAGTTCTGGTCATCCATGTAAAAGATCAGATTTTCTGGAAAAGAAATAGCTGATATATACGGTTGTAATTTTTCCCAAAAAACTAAATTCTTTATAAAAATAGCAGATAAAATGTCTTTTTCTTCTGTCTCCACATTAATGAATTAAAACTAGTAAAATCTTGACTTGCCTTAATCCTGAGATGCTCTTATTCCATTAAACTGGCATTTTTGTCCTAAAACAGTGTATTAAATCCAAGATTTTATTTGTTATACCATAAAATAAGAATTTACTATATATATTGTTCATAAGATGTTTTGATCATTGTAAAATTTTTAAACGTTTATTTTTTAAACTTTATACTATGTAAAATATAAGAAAATTTATAAAATAACATTATACAAGTCTACTTTGATACAGCTGATATCATTTTAGGAGCTAATTATAGACAGCTCAGTACCTTTTGTGGACTGAATGTCTGTGTCCCCCCAAAAATTAATATGTTGAAACCCTATCCTGCAATATGACGGTATCAGGAAGTGGAGCCTTGCAGAGATAACTGAGATGAGGTAATGAGGGTGGAACCCTCATGAGTAGGATTTGTACCCTTAGAGTGTCACTAGACTAACTTTCTTCCTCTTTCTGTTCTCTGTCATGTGACGATAAAATGAGAACTTATCAGTCTGAAACCCAGAAGGGAGACTTCACAGAACTTGACCAGCTGGCACCTAGATCTCAGACGTCTAACCCCCAGGACTGTGAGAAATAAATTTCTGTTATTTATAAGCTACTCAGTCTATGATTTTGTTATAATAGCCCAAGCTAAAACAGCACCTCATCCTTTGCTATTGATTCACATTTTAAACAATTTCCTGTTGAGTGCCTTTTACAGATAATTGCTATCATTTCTAAAATTTAAATCATCAATATTAAAATTATACTCGATCTTAAGATCGTATGTTCTTTTCATTAAAGAAAGCATTATCTGTGAATAACTATTACATTGTTAAGACATATGTAGATCAAAATAGCAGATTCAAGTGGTAGTCATGTTTGAGAAACGTGTCTGCAAGCAGTCTCTTTTGTATGAATTGTTCCTTGGCTATTTGAATCATGCACGTATGTCTTGCCTCTTTTTTTGTCACAGTTGATTGGAATAGGGGTGGATATTTGACAGAGTTGTGTCGTGATAGAGCTGTGTCATGATAATCAAGATTACATAGTAGTTTTAGTTATTACAGAGAAAAAAATATAATGTAAGCAGAGGAATCCCCTTCTTCTTCAAGGAGACTGGGCAAATCATACAGAAGAAAGGATGAAGCAGGAAGTTGGAGGCCCCGGGGGAGAGTGACTAGTAGAGTCATTATCTCTGCCCTCAATGCCTTCCAAAATCTCAGCACCTGACTCCAGAATGCCCTGTTGTAGTTCATGTCCATGATACTTGTGTATCCCTCAATATTTACACCACTTTAAGTGGGCTTCTGTTTCTTGGAACCAAAGACCCTTGAACGAAATGAAAATGATTAAAATATGCTTGGTCAAGATTTTGAGTTTATAATGATGCCCAAGTCAGGCAGAGTATTTAGGCAGAGTACTTCTACCCACCTGGGTTTATGTTGCCAGGGAAGATTTCTTTTTTTTAATTTAAATATTCCTTTTCTTTTATATCAGGTGCATATAATGCTGATCTCTCTACAGAAATGTACTCTTTAAAGTGTGTATTAATTATGTGTGTATGATTATATTTAGTAAGCTGGAGAAGGAGAAAAATATATATTGTGTGTGTGTTTTTTTAACTTCGAAAAAAATGGATTTCCAAATAAAATTTAAAGGAAATTAAAATGGAGAAGGAAAAAACAGGAGTCAACTGAGTTGTTTTATGGACCTGGTACATGCTTATTGTTAGAAATTCCGTTTTATAATGCAAGAAAGACTTGGGAGGGAAAAAAAAAAAACAGAGACTGATAAATGATTAATGACCATGCGCAACTACTATTTGTGAAAAATGAGCATGGTGCTCGACGACTTTAAACCTCATAAAATGTAGAGGAGCACCCCAAGGTAACTGAGCTATATCTATTCACAGTGTATTGACTAATAAACCCTAAAGTTGATAAGAATTTCTGAACAATTCGTTTGATGAACTATTAAATAAATAAAAATATAGTATGTGATTATTTGAAATCTAGCAATTAGAAATTCGGCATGACAATCCATAAACCAATAATGTGACAGGATTTTATTAAACAGCCTGTGCTTACAGTCAAAGTAAAAAATTCACACAGACAGCCATTATAAACAAGCTTCATTTAAAGGTATAATTGATCATTTCCAATGTCAGATTTATGAAAATTTAGTCATCAATTGAAATAAGAATAAGATAATCTCTAATGGATTAAAAAAGTCAAGAAAATACAAAATAAAGTAATAAATACTCATTAATTTATAAAACATTAGACAATCATTGTAATGCCTTTAAGTTTATTTTCAAAGTATCAACCTAATTATACCTCCCCCTGTCCCCGACAGTCCTGTAAAGTATAAGAATCACTGTGGGCTATTTGAGAGAATACAACTTCACAGGTAAAACTTGATATCTAAACTAATGCATCCAATCTGGAATATGGATATTACATGGCTTCCTGAGGAATGAGTCTCTTCTCCAGCCAGTCTCTTCTCCTTGCTCACTTCACAGATAAGCAGTTATATAACTCAAGGATTTTAGACAACCTAGCACCACTGTATTGATGGATGATGGGTCATGGGGTTTTAGTTTATGGGAGAAGCAAAAAAAAAAAAAAAAGGGCTACACTGGTTAGGCCCTTTTTCAATGCAAAAGGATATCAGGACTAATAAGAAGGAAGCCTAATGGGAAAAAAAGCCCGGAAATTGACCATACAAAGTCTCAGTGTTCAAATGAGAGAGCGAACTGCAGAACTTGTGTGGGCCATTATTACTTGTGTCTGTTTGTGTGCATTACATAAATGTGTGTGGTGTGTGTGTGTGTGTGTGTGTGTGTGTGTGGTATGCGTGTGTGTGTGTGGTGTGTGGGAGTTTGTGTGGTGTGTGTGTATGTGGTGTGTGTGTGGTGTGTGGTGTGTGTGTGTGTGTGAGTGTGGTATGCGTGTGTGTGTGGTATGTGTGAGTTTGTGTGTTGTGTGTGTATGTGGTGTGTGTGTGGTGTGTGGTGTGTGTGTGTGTGAGTGTGGTATGCGTGTGTGTGTGGTATGTGTGAGTTTGTGTGTTGTGTGTGTATGTGGTGTGTGTGTGTGGTGTGATATGTGTGTGTGTGAGTGTGGTATGCATGTGTGTGTGGTATGTGTGAGTTTGTGTGGTGTGTGTGTGTGGGGGGGTTGTGTATATATATAAAGAGCTCTTGATTAGATGGTGACCTGTGCTGCACATAATCATAACTTATCCTCTGGTTCACAACTGACCAAGAGGAAAATAAAGCTGACCTGATACAGCTCATAATTCCTCGATATGTATATGTGTATGTGCAATGGGACATGTATAGGGTAATCCTTACAAGCAAGGGTGTGGTATTAATATGAAACCAGCTGCTGTGGCTGAACATTATCGAGCAGCACAAGAACATACCCATGTGTGACTGCAGGTGTCCATCCCATGATACCCATCTTGGCACATGGGATTTCCTCCCTTCCCAAACACCATGTTCAGATCCTTAAACACCAATGTCTCTCCCAGCACAGATTCTCTTGTGACAATGACTCTGATGTAGACTGCTCCAGGTCTCCTTGAAAGCTTAGCTTTGTCTCTACACTCCAATTTGCTATAAGCAATGAGCACAAATAATCTTGATTTGGGGATGAGTGGGTTGATACAGAACATTAAGAGAATAGTCATGGAAAGTACTCTGGGCATAAATTGGACTGTAAGTGGTCCCAGCTGGGTCGATGAAAAACTGGATAAACATGATTAGACTGTTTTACTAAGGAGTTTTATGGCTAAAAGGATAGAATAATAGTGTGTTATCTACAACCAGAGAAAATTAATACACTTAACAATATTCAAAGTTTTACCTGATGAAACAAATAAATATATCAAAACAGGAAGTTATTTACATCTTTGTTCCTCAAATTATAATCCAAATTACAAATACAGCAGCATAGGCAACACCCTATGAGTTTATTAGAAATGCATAATATTAAAGCTCACTTCATTCCTACTAAATCTAAACCTGACTTTTTAACAAGATTCCCAGGTGACAAGTACGCACATTAAAGTTTGATACAAACTAGTTTAGATCACCCTAAACTTTAAACTTTTCATAGATTTTATGAATATGTTCATATTATTATCAAAATTAGCTATTTATGCAATGTCACTAGAAACACTTCAGAAATTATCAAATTTTTGTACCAGCAAAACAAATATACATGCAAATTTACAACAAAATTAAGAAAATTAAAAATTATGAAAAAAAGTAGAAGAAATGACAGACCACAGACTTGTTATCTAAAAAAATATACATGAAAATGAGATTCTCAAAGGAATTACAGCAGCAAGGAACAGATAGTACAATATTTCAACACAATTTTATACAACGACAATAGTAGTTACTGAGCCTTTAGCATTGAAAAACGGCTATTATTTACCAAATCGATTATATTTTGAATACAAACAGTAGAGGTGTGTACCGATCATCTATAGAGTATTGCCAACTTTGATAAAAGTGTTTTATTTACATTCTTTTAAAATAATAGCATCCTATTCAAGAACAGCAATGTTAAAAATTATCATAAACCAATAAAAATGTTGTCATAGATGATTATAATTAATCAATGATTAAAAACTGACATCTGAGTTGATGAGGATTTGTGTTCATTAGAAAAGAGCATCGAACTTTGTCTCCTGAGTTTTTGGTCACTCCATTACATTTCTGTTTTCCTCTGACTCTCCTGCTCAGAAGATTTAAACAGCACTGGCAATGGCTCAAGATAAGCCAGAAGGATGAAAATCATATCATCAACAATTAATTATGTGGGGATTATTTGAAACTGTTTGCCAACTCTGAAAAACAGTGTGATAAGGAAAGCAAGTGCTACAGTTAAAAGAAGTGTTCTGAAAATTAAGCAATGAATTCTGATATTGAGTCTCACAATCTATTAAGATACCCCAATGTGTACTATTAATTACATAAATTAAACCTGATAACCAAGTCAGGAAAGACAAGCCAAATATTTCAAAATTGTACACTCTAGGAAAGGGCAGTTCCTTAAGCCTTGAATGTATCTTTCTACACCATCATTAGAAAGAACATTTAATTTGGCTTTGAATCAAATTGTTACGCAGATATTGCACAAAAATAATTAAAAATTCTAGTGGATTTTTAGTCTACAGAAGGTATACCAGATGTTACACAATGAGCTTAAGCCATTATTCCATTGTCAAAAACTACTGTGAAGAGCAGCAATTTACTTATGATTATAATAAAATTATAGCTATGAAATTTAGGGTTTTCTTTTCTCAATACTTTTCTTAATTTTTAAACTGAAAAATCCCCTTCCTCAAATTAGGTTGTTTTTTCTTTCTTAAATTAAGGATTGGAGAATAAAAACATTGATGAGGAGAGAAAAAAAATGACCCTTAGTCAAAGGATGCAAGTTTCCTCATTCACCGCACTCCCCCGCCCCCAAATATTTCTCCTGTTAAAGTTGAAATAGCCTTAGAAAAATAAAAATTACATAACTTTTCAAACACTTCTACTCTGACTTCCTCTCAATTTAATTCCTGCCAGAATCCCATGCAACTGCACCCTTCAATTTGGATAATTCCTCCAACTACCTAGCTGTGTGCAGTTTATTGGTTTCTTCTTCAATTATCTTCTTCACTTCAGCAACTACTGTGCCATATATTAGTTTGCCACCACTCAGTCATTAAGTTATTCAATTGGGAAAACTAGCTTTCTGATCACAACGTCCTGTATCCAGTCACCATGACTTCCAGTTTTAAAGACATTCCTATTCTCCCAGCCTATGGCTCTCCTCTTGCTTTCACTTCATTCCCCATTCAATATGGACCCCATAATCATTTAATTCAATACACCCTCAGCAGGACAACCATTGTCCTCCCCTACTCTCTGTTTCCATCAACTCTCTACATTTCCATCATTCCTTAGAACTATCAATATGTCTGCCTTCAGTTGATCTAGGGACAGATTATCTTCAAGGCCAGAGCTGACTCAAAGCTTTATGAGACCTGGGCTATTACTGGTTGATTCTTACTCATTGGCACTACCTCTTCAGGGTTGCCACTGAAAGCCAAGCGGTTCGCAAAGGAGCTTGTCACTTTGTAAGACCTGATTATTTCCCATTTTTGATTCCTGAAAACCATGTTTCTCAGCCCTTCAGCTTCCCCTTTTTGCTCAGCTCCTCAGCCTCTCAACTACTGCTTTGGAATTGCAATCAGCAAGGGGAAAAGCAGCCTCAACTGTCAGATTCAACTACTTAGGTTTCTCTTCTCTCCATAAGTTTGACTTCTGCAAATCTTGCTACTTGAATAGCTCTCCCATGCTTACTAACAGATGATATTTTACATTTGGCCCAGATTTCCTAGCTCTAAATAGAAGAATTGCTCAGAAACACGCTAGTTTCATTGTTGGAAACAGAAGTCTATACTGAGTTTGTATTTACTCATGGACTATATTTCCCACTGGAATATAAATTCCCTTTAGAAAATAACTGTCCTCTGTCCATTGCTGTCTCCTATACTCCTAGAAGAGAGCCTGGAAAGTAGCATTTAATACATATTTCATGAGGAATGACATGAACATGTAACAGAGAAGAAAACTGAAGAGCAGAGAAGATAAATAAATCAATACCACCTGATGAACTAGTAGGCAGTAGTACTGGGAATAGTGTTAGGTTTAATATTCTCGACATGGAAAGTAACACTAACACATCGCATTTGAACAGCTCTTCTCAAAAATAAAAATTACTGTTGTAAAGATTTTGTTGGGTATCCGATGGACATGCGTCCTATTTGGGAGACCACCTCAGGGATACTGTGGATACCTGATCATGGCATTGTACACCAGAAGCTAAACATTAATGAATGCCAACTATAATTTTATATATATAATGTGATGGTTCAGTGTGAGGTCGGAGGGATAGTGGATGGGGGGAGGGGGGTTCACAGTGTGAGGGATATAAATGATGAACGTCTAAGTATTACCTTGTCTTGTACACCTGAAACTAATAAATAAAAAGTAAAAAAAATTACTAAATTTGTTTAAAAATAATTTTTTATATGAGTGACCACACAACAACCAATACATTTTTTTTTAAGTTTCACATATAATTTTATTTCTGTGATTATAACATTTTCATTATACTGATATAACTAAGAGTGCAGGCTCAGGGGCTGGACTACAGGATTAAATCTTGGCTCTGTCCTTTAACAGCTGTTTCACCTTGGACAAATCTTAGCAGTTCTAGGTTCAGTTTCCTAATTTGCCAAATGAAGTTAATAGTGATATGATACTCACAAAATTCTGTGTATGGGAATTAAATTAATAAATGTACTCAAAGCAGGGCTCGACACATAAGAAGTATTCAATAAATGTTAGGCAGTGGTGGCAGTTGTTACATAATGAGCTACTTTTCTCATTGTTTCGTGTGCTGCAAGGCATGTATTACAAGTTGTCACGCAGTAATTTACAAGTAATTTCATTTAACATACTGCACCCATACATTGTTCCAGCACAGAATTTTATGATTAAAAGTTAATAATATTCTCAAATTTTTCAGAAATTTCTGGTTCAAGATGATGGACCAGATACACATATTGCCCTCTGCTACTACTCCTATCTTTCAATCGTAGAGATAACAGCAAGGAAAGAAAGACATTTATTGAAGTGCAGAGATGGTGAATGGGATAGCACAAGCAAATTAACCCAAGCAGACGAAGGGAGTCACAGCTCAGGTCAGCACAAGAAAAGGCTTAATGGAGGTGGATGTGGTTTTCTTTTCAGTGACAAAGTTCCCTTCCTGCTCTCTCTCCCTACCTGGCAGGTAAGGAGAGCAGATTCACTAATGTGTGTGTCCTTGCAATCAGCACAATCACTCAGAGGAGAGTAATGTGATGGCAGAGGAAACCAAAACAAGCCACCTATACAAATCCATGTATTCCTTTATTTACAAATATGTGAAAACAATAGACAGTAAGAATAAAGAATGGAACACAAGCAAGAGAAAACAAAGACAAAGAGAACATACTGGTGTGAGAGGAAATAGAAATAATTCAAAGTTCAAAAACAAATTAAAACCAGCATTCTCAGAGAGATCCAAAAACACATACTGCATACATGAAAAAGAACTCTATAATTTAAAAGAAATAATCAGAATAATAAAGAGTTCAAAGAAATTAAAATAATAACTGTGAAAATAAAAACAAAATCAGTATAAGTACTAAAAGAAAAAAAATTAACATAAATTATCCCAATGTAGAGGGAAAGATTAAAATGATGGAATATATGAAGAGAAAGAGAAAAATAAAAGATCAATTCAAGAAGGTCCACGCTGATAAACATAATACTTTCCAGGAAAAAGAAATAGAGATTAGAGAAGAGGGGATAATTAAAGAAATAGCATGAACTGGTCCATGGTTCAGTAAAGATAGGAGTCTTAGGAGTGAAAGATGTCACAAAGGGCAAAAGAAAGCTGCACATACTTAGACATATCTGGTTAAATTGCAGAACAAGGATCAAGAGAAGATCCTCTTAGAAAAACATATAGAAACTTCCCCTCCCAAGGAAAAGTCAGTTAGAATTTGATTCCTTATTAGCAACTCTGAATTCTGAAAGACAATGGGGAAATGTCTTCATCACCTGTGAAAACGATTTTGAATATTGAATTATCTGACAACAAAATCATCAACGAAATGTGAAAGCGAAAGAAGACATTTAAGAATACAGAAAAGGTATCTCCATGTCCTTTTTTTTTCTTTTAAATTATTGGATGATATTTTTATTGAAACAAAATGAAGGAGCTCAAGAGAGAGGAACTGATAGGCATAGAAGGGAATTCAAGAAACTTTCTATATAAGACAGACCAAAAGACAGAGTAACAAATTACTACTGATGAACACATTCAAGACATAATACGATAGAAGAACTACAGTATGATAGTCACAGGACAAAAGGCAAACACTTTTTTTCTGTCAAAAAGATAAAAATTAAGGCAGTAGAAAATTCTTGCAAAAACAGAACATCATTTTTAAAGTCCTTGTTCAAACAGCAAGTGAAAATATGGTATGATTCTAAACAAGGGATTACATTTAAAAAAAGAAAATCCTATTGTTCGACTTGCATGCATATACCTCTTCAGGCAGAAAACTTTTGCTAGAGGTAAAGAATTATCCTTTTTTTGATGCAGAAATCCAACCACATTACCTAGTCAACAGTAGCTACATAATTATACTATAAATGCTATTTATTAAAATCCATTTTCATAATGAATCTACAGTAAAAAAAATTGAAGATAATTATAGGTAATAACATGTTTTAATACTTGAAATTATTAAAGTGCTAACATGTCAGACAGAATTTGAGATGTGGAGGGAAATTGGAGGAAAATGAATACATGCTAAATTCCTCATAATTCATTGTGTGAAACCAAAGGTAACTTTAAAATAGATGAAAACAGAAATAAAGGTTAACTTATATTAATTAAATTTATGAACATATCTATTGACAAAACAAAGACTAAATTCTCAAAGGATCAGAAGTACAAGGAGTAAAGACAATTATACAACCATATAGCCTATATCAACAGAAGAAATAAAAATAGAGATGATCAAAGGAGCTACATTTAAGAAAAGGAACTGAGAATATGGATTAAAAGGAAATCTTTCACTATTATTTTTCTTTGTCAGTGCTGTTTAATTTTTTATTTCGATGTCGTGTTAAAATTATAAAATTATATACCTGAAGTTTGCTGAAACTTATCCTACGATTCTTTTCGTCATACCAGAATTGCTTGAAATATATGTGTGGATTTTTTTCCTATGAAGGAAAGACTACACATTATTGGTTTTGTTATTTCAAGTAGTTAGACAGAAACTTTCTAACCGTGGTTTCTAGTTTCATTTTTCTCCAAATAATAAACATTCCACTATTGTTTATAACCTAAATATCTTAATATTTCATTATGTTCTCCTTTTCTGGGATCCATAAACCTAATAAACATTCCTTTTTTTCCTATGGAGGTTTTGTAATAAAAGGAAAATTAGAAATAAAAGGGTAATTAGAGTACACATGACAATATAACTTCACACGTTTGTGTTTGCTGCGTGAACACTGTATTCACAATCCAACATTTATAACATACAAGCGATATGTGAGTCATATGTGACCACATCCAAGCTGGGTGGGATAGGTAACAGTTTGCATTTTTACCTTTGAATCCCACTTGACTTTTAGAGTTGATTTTTATGTATGTACGATTTATGGTATAATAAAAGAAAAAATGCAAGAAAATACCTATATAAATTGTAAGCAGCTTAGCAGAACAGTGTCTTTAAAATGCTAATTATCACTCATAAAATAATATAAGAATAATTCTAAGTGTTCCCTTGTGGGTCATTAGCCAGTTTTTGGTCTTCAAAGTAACTGAATATGTATTTACATATTTATAAAGTGAATATCTCTCTGAGTTCTTAATCGTATACCCCACTTGGAAAATATTTTAGGAGAAAGAAAAAAAAAACAGCCAAAATGTTTCACATGGTTTTGGATATTTTTCAGCACGTTCCATATCTCTCATTGTGAGAATAAAAATTAAAATATGTGTACTATAATTTTACAAATATACTGAGAAAAAAATTTAAAAACATAAACAACATTCAAAGTCTAAAACATAATTTGTTAGATTAAATATGTATGTATTCAGAGAAGCAAACATTTCTTTTAAAATTGGAATATAATTTTTAGATATGTAATGTAATATGCATGTATGCCATGATCTTTTTTTCCACTATAATTTGGTTGCTGAATAACAAGGGCCAATGTAAACTGCCACATAGCTGTTAAGTTCACTTTTTTCCCAGTCTGTGAGATTTCCCTTTCCTCGTTTCTCCTTAAAAATTATTGCAATTACCTGCAGTGATTTGATGCACCTGACACTAATTGCATTCTTTCTCTGAAAAATCTGTATGACATCACATTGCCATCACAAAGAAGTTTATGCACTTGCTGACTTTCTAAGATGAAATGAGAATAAACATAACCATTCCATTTGGAAATTGTGTAATTTAGAGGTGATCTCTTTAGGATGGCAATTGTTACTTTGCCTTGGAAAATACAGGCATAGAAAACTAGTACCCATGCTTTTCTTCTTATTTTTATGAAATGATAAAATAGTCCTATATTTATTAATAGTCTTATATTTATATAAATATTTCACTCATCCTTTACATGGCTAAAATGAATTTTACACAACGGAAGGAAATTGAATGAGGACTAGGTTTTAGACAATGTTAAGGAACTATTGTCAATATTGTTCATGTAACAATGCTATAACAGTTATGTGGTTTTTTAAAATAGTTTCAGGTGCACGAGACAAAGTAATACTCAGACGTCTATCATTCATATCCCTCACACTGTGTGGACCCCCCTACCCTCACCCATCACCCCTCTGACATCGCACCGAGCCACCACATTTCCACTGTCTCTATTCCCAACACTGTACTCCGCTTCTTGTAAGTATACACACACATACATACATATATATATATATATATATATATATATACATACATATATATATAAAATTATAGTTGGCATCCACCATTGCTCAGCTTCAGGTGTACAGTGCAGCGATCAGGCATCTACACCATCCCTGAGGTGGTCTCCCAAATGGGACACGTGTCCATCAGATACCCTACCAAATCTCCATAACACTATTGATTACGTTCCCCAAATTAATCCTCAAAACGCCGTGGCCATCCTGTGGCTACCAACTGTTTTCTAATCCCGTCACCTTCCCCCATATCCCCACCCCCCTGCCCATCTAATAACCCTCAGTTTTTCCTCTTTGTCTCCAAAACTGTTTCTGATTAGTTCATTCACTTATTCTTTTCTTTAGATTCCACATGTAAGTGAGATCATATGGTATTTGTCTTTCTCTGTCTGACTTATTTCACTTAACATAATGTTCTCTAGGTCCATCCAGATTGTTGCAAATGGTAAGATTTCTTTCTTCTTCATGGCTGCGTAATACTCCATTGTATAAATGTACCACAGTTCCGTAATCCAGTCATCTACCAATGGGCGTTTTGGATTTCTCCGGATAGATACCTACGAGTGGAATTACTGGATCATAAGGTAGTTGCATTTTCAGATTTTTTAGATACCTTCATACTGTTTTCCATAGTGGATGCACCAATCTGCAATACCACCAACAGTGCAGAAGCATTCCCTTTTCTCCACATCCGTGCCAGCACTTGTTGTTTGTTGATTTATTGATGATAGCCATTTTGACTGGAGGGAGGCGGTATCTCATTGTGGTTTTTATTTGCATTTCTCTGATCATTAGTGAGGTTGAGCATTTCTTCATATGTCTGTTTGCCATCTGTATGTCCTTTTTAGAAAAATGTCTCTTCAAGTCCTCTGCCCTTTTTTAAATTGGGATGTTTGTTTTTTTGGAGTTGAGTGAGTTTTTTATAGATTTGTGACATTAACCCCTTATCAGATATATCATTGGCAAATATCTTTTCCCATTCAGTAGGATCCCTTTTTGTTTTATTGATGGTTTCCTTTGCTGTGAAAAAAACTTTTTAATTTGATATAATTCTACATGCTTATTTTTTTCTCTTACTTCCCTCGCGTGAGGGGATATATCAGTAAAAATCTTACTCCGGGTAATGTCTGTGAAGTTTTTTCCTATATTTTCTTCTAGGTATTTTATGGTTTCAGATCTTACATTTAAGTCTTTAAGCCATTTTGAATTTATTTTTGTATATGGTGTAAGGAGGTGGTCCAGCTTCATTTTTTAGCATGTGTCTGTCCAGGTTTCCCAGCACCATTTATTGAATAGACTGTCTTTACCCCATCATACATTCTTGCTTCCATTGCCGTTGATTAAATGGCCATATAGGCATGGATTTATTTCTGGACTCTCTATTCTGTTCCATTGATCTATGTGTCTGTTTTTCTGCCAGTACCATGCTGTTTTGATTACTGTAGCATTGTAGAATAATTTGATGTCAGGTATTGTTATACCTCCCACTTTGTTCTTATTTCTCAAGATTGCTGAGGCTATCTGGGGTCTTTTATGGTGCCATATAAATTTTAGGATTATGTTCTGTTTCTGTGAAAAACATCGAAGGTAGTTTGATAGGAATTGCGTTGAATATGTATATTGCCTTAGTCAGTATGGACATTTTAACTATATTAATTCTTCCTATCCATGAACATGGTATGTGTTTCCATCTATTTATATCTTCTTTCATTTCTTTCTTCAGTGTCTTATAATTCTCTGAGTACAGATCTTTTACTTCTTTGGTTAAATTTATTCCCAGGTATTTTATAGTCTTTGGAGAAATTGTAAATGGGATTTTTTTTTTTAATTTCTCCTTCTGATATTTTATTATTGGTATATACAAATGCAACTGATTTCTGAATATTAATTTTGTATCCTGCTACTTTACTAAATTCATCTATCAACTCTAATAGTTTCTTGGTGGAGTCTTTAGGGTTCTCTATATATAGTATCATATCATCTGCATATGATGATAATTTTACTTCTTCCTTATCAATTTGGATGCCTTTTATTTTTTTTTCTTGTCTTATTGCTGTGGCTAGAACTTCCAGCACTATGTTGAACAGAAGTGGAGATAGTGGGCAACCTTGCCTTGTTCCTGATCTTAAGGGGAATGGTTTTAGCTTTTCCCCATTGAGTATGATGTTAGCTGTGGGTTTATCATATATGGCCTTTATTATGTTGAGATATGATCCCTCTATTCCGACTTTCTTAAGGGTTTTTATCATAAATGGCTGCTGGATTTTGTCAAATGCTTTTTCTGCATCTATTGATATGATCATATGATTTTTATTTTTCATTTTAATGTGGTTCTTTAGGAGATGTCTGGTTTCCACATGGAGAATGGACTTATGCAAGTAGCCTCAGTATATTTGTAAAATTATAGTACACAAACAGGACTTGTTGACCTAACTTAGGTGAGCGATGATGGCAATTTTGTCAAAGATGGATACAATAAGATTGGTGTTGAAGGGAAGCTGGAGAGAAGAGACTGAGTGGGAAGCAGGAAACAAAGATGTCTCCCAGATATGAGTCTTGATGCTAGTATAGATTAAGAGAGTATAGTAATTCAGTTTTAGATATGTTGATCTGAGGTCAAAATTAACTCTTAAAAACTCTTAAAATAGCCCATCAATACGAGATTTTTGTTTATAATGAACCCAATAAAATTTATAGCAATATTTTAGGGAAAATGGTACAATAAAAGTTTTAAAATAAATTATTAAAAAAATTACTTGAAATCTATAATATATGGGTCTTTTCTTGACAATGTTTTAAAATATAAAAAAAGAGTTGGATTACAAAGTAAACTAGTTACATTAAGACTGAGTTCTGTTTTGAATTCCATTGACCCCAGGTAGTAATCCAAAACACTCAAAAATACAGTATCTGATAAAAGTGACATCTTAAATATATCAAGGAAATAATGATTACATAAACAGCATTGTAAGAACTCAGTGACATCTGGAGAAAAAAATTAAGTGGCATCCACACTGCATCTGAAAAACCAGGATAAATTCTAAATGTATAATCTATTAAAAAGTGAAATATAAAATCATAAATATATCAGAAGCCACAAAAGTAATTCTTCAAAATTTTGACTAAAAAGACTTTTAAATTCTTTACTCAAGATTTAAAAATTAAGACAATAATTAAACTCAGAATACAAATAACTGGGAAAACATTTGCAGTTTATAGCATAGAAAAATAAATTGTATCATACATAAAGAACTCGTAGAAACTGATAAAACAAGCCCTAAAGAAAAATGGTGAAAACATATTAATATAGTGTCTGTAATCAGAAACAGTTTTGGGGACAGAGAGGAAAAACTGAGAGTTGTTAGATAGGTGGGGGGGGTGGGAATAAGGGGGAAGGTAAAGAGATTAGGAAACAGTTGGTAACCACAAGATGGCCTCAGGGATTTTGAAAATTAGTTTGGGGAACGTAATCAATAATGTTGTAAAGATTTTGTAGGGTATCTGATGGACACGTGTCCCATTTGGGAGACCACCTCAGGGAAGATGTAGATGCTTGATCAATGTACTGTACACCTGAAGCTGAACAATAATGAATGCCAACTATAATTTTATATATATAATGTGATGGCTCGGTGCGAGGTCGGAGGGATAGTGGATGGGGGGAGGGGGGTTCACAGTGTGAGGGATATAAATGATGTACGTCTAAGTATTACCTTGTCTTGTACACCTGAAACTAATAAATAAAAAAATAAAATAAAATAAAATAAAAATTAAAAATAAATAAATCAACAAACAAAAAAGAAGAAAAAGAAAAATAAATCAAACAGTGGGTTTTAAAATGATTCTCAATATCACTTATAATATGAGAAATAAAAGTTAAAACTGTTTTGAAATATTATTCTGCACTTATCAGATTGGTAAAAACCCAAAAGCCTGAAAAATACTGTAGGGAAATAACATCTCTCAATTTTTGATACGGATCATACAAAAATTATACAATGGGACAAATTTGTCAATATCAATATTTGTCAATTACAAAAGTCTGGACTTTTGTATCCAATAATTTCACTTCTGGGGCTATTTCCTACAGATTTATAAGTGCAAAATATCACATGTCATTGATTGTAGTAGCAAAAGATAGGAAATAAGTTAGATATGCATTGACCAGAGACAGATTAAATGAAACTTGGTATATCGGAAAGTTTAATACTATTTACATATCAAATAAACGAAGAAGTTCTCTATATTGCTGATATAGAAATACCTCCATGACACAGTGATAAAAAAACAATGTGCAGAACAATTTTAAAACATGATACATTATAGGTACATTAGGGCAAACCAGAATATATATTTAAGCTTGTTTGCATATAAATAAAATCTTTGGAAAGATACACAAGATGTGTTTACTTCCACCGTGGGGTATAGAGATTGGATAGAGGCAGAACCGTGGTACGAGAGGGAATTGTACTGAGTACTTAGTTTTACATATTCAATTTTGGAACCATACGACTAATTTAATTACAAAAGCCTGGACCTTTGCATTCAGTAATTCCACATATGGGGCTATTCTCTACAGAATTATATACGTAAAACATCATAAGTAAATGTTATTGATTGTAGTAGTAAAAGATAGGGAAAAACCTTTAAAACTTTAAAAACACACTTCTTCTATAATATGTCACAGTTCTTTAAAAATAGGTTTTAAACAAATGAGGCTAATAGTTAAGAGAAATGTTATCTCCTCCAAAAGAATTCTCCTTCCAAAAGTTGTTCTGATAAGTTTATCTGTACTACAAAAAATATTGTACTCAATTGTTATTATATTTTTTTAATTTTGTCAAATAAAAATAACTGAATTTTTTAAAATGAGGTTAAATACTTTAAATGTCTATGTTTAGTGATTTGAGTATAGAAGTACTAATACTGGACAACTTTTAAATTAAATCACTACCAGATAATAAGTATCTGCAAAATAGTCAAAAGATAATACATTATGAATTTAAATAGACCAAATCAATCATCATTTTCAAAGCAATGTACAGAAAAGTATTTGAAATTGTTTCTCTTTTAATAAAACAAAGCAAGACAACAGAGAATATACCAGGACTATTTTACTGGGAAAAAAAATGCATTTGGAAAGCCTTTTTCTACGTTATCATTTCAAAACTATTGAAGGTAATATTGCTAACACGATCTTTTGTCAGTGATACTGTGATACGAAAAAACTACATGAATGATATATTAGTTTATCTTCTGATAATGATTTTTTAAGCCCTGAAGCAATTACTTAAATAGAAAAAGTAAATGATATTTAGTTTGAATTCTGAAGGGAGATCCACAATAAAATACATTATTTTAATCTATGTTTTATAAGTGAGATGTAATCTATTTCTATTAGCCTCAGGTTTCTTTCCTCTTTTCCTCCAGCTCCATAAACAAAGGAATATAACTGCATTATACATCTTTTTCAATAGCAACTTAGATTTCCAAAGGGTATTTAAACCACACATTCATTAAACAGCTTTATTTTTCCTATTCTCTAAAGGCAGGGAAAACAAAAAGAAGAGATATACTTCATGTAAAGTAATTATAACCCCCACTAACCATTACAAGTATCATTTTTATTTCTAAGTGAAGTTTTTAGTGACTCATTTGATCATTGTGTTAAGAATATATATATATATAAAATATATACATAATAGATATTTCTATATATGTTATGTAAATTATATATAATATATAGATATGTTCTATATATTATATATTATATATAATACATATAGATCATATATATCACATATATATTATATAATACATAAATTATATATATATATATGTGTGTATATATATATATATATATATATACTTATATATGTTAAGCAACAGGAAGAGGCGTCTTTGAACAACCTGTTTAACATATCCTTCTAATCTGTTACTATGACCTTATATGCTACATTTTTCTTCATTGCACTTATCATTAACATCGTCATACAGTTCTTATTTATTATTTCTTACCATCAAAAATGTTGTTCCCTGTTGTCTAGCACACTTGGCAAAATATTTGTTAAATTATTTTCAGTATATGTTTATATATGTTATCATAGATACACATTCAATCTGAAATGTTTATGGAATTCTTCCTATGTGCAGAGACTAATATGACCACTACGAACAAATGCATAATGAAAAATATGGTTCTGACTTCTGGTTTTATCTCAGCAAAGTAAAGATATATCAAAAAACAAGCAGAGTAATAACACAAATGCTATGCTTGATGAAAGCAGGAGAAGTCTATAATTCTAACCAGGAATATAAGAAACAGGAAACAGATGGAGAAACAGCAATAACTCAGCAGAGGAGAACAGAGCAACCCTGAGTGCATACAGAGAGGGATATCAAAGAAGAGGAAGATTGGAGTAAAAAAGTCAAGTGAGGGCAGGGGCCTATATGCAGAGTACTTGACCCAGTCTGATAAAGAAGAAATTAGATCTTGGTCCTTGATCCCACCCTCTCCTCATGCATAGAAAAGTTGCAAGATATGTTGTTGTCTAAAGAAATCCAACAGTAAAGGCTCAGGACCCCATTAGAGTAGGGCAAAAGTGAAGTGCCAGACTACAAATAAAGGGATTAAGTGATATTCTACAATTTTTATGGGAGGGCCCTCACAAACCCTTTTCTTCTAATCAGCTCTAGGGTAACGGAAACCAGGCTTATGTCCCTGGAAGTTCATATATGGAAGCTCATTATCTACAGATAAAAGACCTAGAGATATTAACACATGGGAAGCCCCAATTAAAATGGCGGCTGACTAAGAAAATCACACAAAAGCCACACACACGAAGTGCTTCCTTCTTAAATATGAATGATCAGCCAGTGATCACCACCATACATCAAAGAATAGCCTCTTACATGAAAAACAGGGACAAAAAAATAATGATCAAATAGAAAGCAACTCAGAATAAACATCGGTGATACAAGCAGAAAAACTTTATAATTAGTATTATTTGTGAAATAAAACAAGGTATTATATTCATACAATATAAAACAGGAATACCATAATGAAAAAAAACACTCAGAAGACAAGTTTTGAAAATTAAATATATATTAGGTAAAATTAAAATGCTAATTAAATATTTGTAAGATAAAGTGAGAGAAATTATTGAGTAGAAAAATATAGGGAAAAAAGATTGACTAAATAGGAGAGAAAAAAATCAGAAAGCCAATTCTATTTGTCCAACATTTGACTAATATGCTTTCTCGAAAGAGAAGGCAAGAAAAGTGTGAGGAACTTATCAAAGAAATTAAGTAAAGCACAAGACCTTCACTGAGAAATATGCAAACCTCTTATTTTAAAAGATTTGAATGACGATGTTTAAGAAGTATACCATGTGCATAGCTAAAATCCAATTAGCATTGTAATTCTTCCAATTGTCCTCAAATTAATCTGTAAATTCAACACAATTTCAATAAAAATCCCAGGTGGAGTTATTTTAAAGAAGTCAAGATATTTAATCAAAAGTGTTTGGGGGAAAATAAAGGTCTATGAAGAGCTTGCTCCAAATTTGGGGAAAAAAAGAAAAGGAAGCAGGGAGGCTCATTAAACCATTATTAAAATATATTAAACAGCCATACCAATAAAGCTGTTTGGTAAAGAAAAACTGACCAATGGAACAGAGTAGCGAGCTCAGAAAATTACCAATATGAAAATGGATTGCTATTTCAAATCTCAAACAAATTGGAATATAGAGGAATTAAAGACATATATTTAAATGGCAAAATCATAAAGCAAATAAATGAAAATGTATGAATATCTTTTTCTTCTAGGGTTAGGAAAATATTTCTATAAGACCCAAAAAGTAAAATTCATAAGGGGAAATTTAATGGATTTCGACACACAAAAATTAAGTTGGTTTTACTATTATCATTATTATTATTATTATTATTATTATTATTATCATTATTGTTAAATAAAGTACACCACAAAATTAAGCAATAGAAAATTGTTAGGGAGAAGTTACATGCAACATCTAAAATTGACAAAGGATAGATATATAAAATAAAAAGTAAAATTCAACAAACAAAAAGAAAAATTAGTTCAATAGGAAAATGGGAAAACTATAAAAAGGACATTCATAAAAGAGCAATACACTTAAAATGAGATGCTAAAATATCACCAATTTATTTAATATATAAAGAGCTATTCGGGTCATCTATAACTTCTTGAGTGAGCTTAAATATAATAGTTTGTGTCTTTCAAGGAATTTGTTCATTTCATCTAAATAGTTAAATTTTTGCTGATAAAATGCTTAGAGGCTAGATCTAACCAAAGAAGTCTACAAAAAGGAGGTGATTTGTTCCAAAGATTAATGGTTATTATGTATGTGCATGTGTGTGTGTGTGGACAAATCTGTATGTGTGTGGACAAATGATTGATAGACAGACAGACAGACAGACAGACAGATATAGATAGATAGATATTAAATAGACATTTGTTATCGCAAAACATTTCTGACCCTGTGAATGGAAAATAGGTTTTGTGAATGAATTGAACATTAAAAAAAATTGCAAAATGACATAAATTAAATAAACGAATGGTAAAGCTATTTGTCAAAGGAAATAAACTACAAGATACTGAGGAAAAACTTATGGTGATTGTATAATTCTTTGATGATGATGTTTTTCTCACTAAAAAATGTGTAACCATGCATAATGACTGACTTTCTCTCCAGGTTATCTATGAATTGGTAAATTTTATTTTATTAGGAAATGGATTATTATAAACATTTTAGTCTTCCTTTAAAATACAGAGGAAGCTACTCATAAAAAGTAATAAAATATACTCATTCCTGGGGCACAGTAAGATTTTCATCAAAATTTACCCTAATTTATTAAGAATACATATAACAAATTTGATGTAAGATGTCAACTGGAACAAGTAATATCACATCCTATCTAATCTTGATTGAAGTGACCAAAGGAATTTGAAACACAGGATACTCAGAATCACTCTGGCAACTAGAAAAATGTATCATCCACATATATTTCAAGGGATTTTATCCTATGTGTAGGGTGGCTGGAACCATATTGAAGGATAGCACTTAGAGTCATTGTCAGATACCCAATTCTGAGAAAGTGGGTTTAAATTTGGAAGATGATTTTTTTCATTCACCGTAAACTGGAATTAAATGTTGCTTTATGCATTTATTTTCTGATTGTTAGCCTAATCTGACAGACCAAAACAAAAAAGCCGCATAAAACTAGAGATAGTATCTTTCTCAAACTGCCAATATCTAATTCAGTATTGAACTAATATGGAAATAAATGAAAGAATGAGTAAATAAACTCTACTGACACTTTTTGAATTAAAGAATAGTTGACTATAAGAATGAGCCAAAGAAAATCAGCTGTCATGTATGTGAATATAACCAAACCAAATATCAGGGAAGAAGACAATTATACATTATGATACTGATCTCTTCGTTGATGTCATAAACTATAAAACCAAGAAGTAGAACACACACAAGCACAATGAGTATACAGATTGGAAACTAAGCCAAACTGAAATCAATATACAGAAAAATGCCTTGAGATAAAGATGGCATTGCCATATAGAGAAATCAGAAAAACAAACAAAACAAGAAAACCCTGACTGACACCAATACATACCTGCACTCATAAATGTTAAAAATTGGCATTTCAAATAAATGATACAATGATAGAAAACATAAGTAGTATTCTGAATATTATTTAATACTATAGAAAAGATAAATCCTACTTCATAGCACACAAAACACATTCTAGGTGATATTTTAATATGAAATTGAAACTGCAAAGACTTTGCAAGCAAGTTTGAGTAGTATTTTAGCTCAGAATGCAATATGAACTTAGCAAAAATGCAAAAGAAAGAATATAAATTTTTGTATCTCAGACATTGTAATTTTCACAACTGAAGTTGCATTGGTGTCTTTTTTATATCTTCTATGTCTACTTAACATGCACAAACTTTTAGGTTCTGGAACATATGGAATGCAGTTATAATAAATGTTTTAATGTCCTCGTCTGTGAAGTACTTCACCTGTGTCATTTACAGATCACTTTCACCTGATTGATGTTTCTGTACTTATTTGGGTCATGTTTTTTTTTTTTTTTCTCCTTCTTTACATGAATGGAAATTTTTGTTTGTATTCCAAACATTGTGATTTCCCTTTTGGGGTTCTGAATCTTTTTAAATTTCAATAAACAGTCTTGATCTTTGTTCTGGGATATGGCTACACTCAAGTGAAGGAGTTGTATCTTTTGGGAGCTTGTTTTGAGGCTTTGTTAAAATGGCAGTTTTATTATGGGGATAATTTGGTCCAACTACCAAAAGGAAACCTTTCTGATTACCACATGCCCACAAAAGACAAGGTTTTCCATTCTGGTCGATGACAACAGGAATATCCCGTCTTGTGTGAACTGTAGAGATGTTTTGCTCTAATTATGTTGGTTGGTTCTTTCCCCAGCCTCAAGTACTTCTTTCACATTAAGTACTCAGCTGGATACGGCAGCAACCTTCTAGAGATATCTGAAGTGTTCTATACAGCTCTCTACTCTCCGATACTCTGAAAGCTCTAGCTTCCTTTGCCTCTCTAAATTCCAAGCTCTCTGTCTTCAACTCAGGAAAACCACTGAGTTCCACCCGGATTTCCCAAAACTGTGAAATGATCTGGAATTTTCTTCAGGCAGAAATCAGGAATTACTGTACAAGTCTCCTCATTTATTTCCTATCCCTCAGTGATAACCATCTTCATTAGCTAATGTTGAATATCTTGAAAACCATCGATTCATATGTTTTATCTGTTCTGTCTTCATTATTTCAGTCAGGAGAGCAATTTATTCCCTCTTACTTCAGCTTGGCCACAAGTGGAAGTCTAATAATTGACATTTTGTTTGTTTATTGAGAATAAGAACTGCAGCGATCTGCACAAATCTGGAGAGTAGCTTCATTAGTTTGCTAGGGCTGCCATAACAAACACCACAGATTGGATGGCTTAAATAATAGAAATCATTTTCTCACAGAATGGAGGCTAGAAGTCTGAGATCAGGTGTTAGCAGGGTTGGTTTCCTCTGAGGTCTCTTTCCTCAGCTCCTAGATGGATGTCTTCTTTCTGTGTCTTCACATGGTCTTCTCCTGCATGTATGTGTGTCCTAATCTCCCTTTTTAAGGGTACCAGTCATTGAATTAGAAACCACCTTTATAACCTCATTTTACCTGCTTACCTCTTTAAAGGCTCTATCTTCAAATACACTCACATTCTGAGGTAGTGGAGGTTAGGGCCTCCACATACAAATTTTAAGGGAAAACAATTCTCAGTAGTTTCTGGAGTTGTGACTAATATTAAGCCATGTAACCAGAGCCTGAAATGAGAAATAGACATTACCAAAACCCGTGAAAGTTCCACTGTGTCCCCTTCCACTCTTTCTGCCTTCATCCTTTACAGAGGCAAACATTCCTCTGATTTCTAACTCTATAGATCATTTATAACTATTGTTGAACATCATAGAAATAGAGTCACATTGTACATATTGTGTCTTGCTTCCTTTAATAAGCATGTTTTTGGGATTCTTCTATGTTTTTGTGTGAATCTCTACTTAATTTATTTTAATGTCGAGCATTTTCTGTTTCCACCACAATTTTTTTATCCATTATTTTTCTGTGTAAATTTAACTTGCTTCCAATAGTTTGTTAATATGCAGTGCTATAATGACATTTTTGTACAAGTCTTTTGTGGGCATGTTTTCAATTATTTGGGGTAAACTCCTAGGAGAAGAGTTGCTTGATAATAAAGTATATGTGTATTTAACTTTTTGAGAAATTGCCAATTTCTTCTCCATGGAGTGTACATCAAAAATGATTACACTTATTATAAAACAACTGAAAAAAGAGGAGAAATCATTTACAACATAAAGAATAGTTTAAAGATTAATACCATTACATAAAATAATGACTCTTCTAAGTCAATTTTAAAAAATGAGATATAAACAATGTGCTAAATGCATGATTAGATTACACCCAATAAATAAAACAGCCATAAGCATTGTAATTGTGCATGAAAATTTACAAATTGTTTTTATGACAGTGCAGTATATGAAAATAACAAATATCCAACAATAGAGCACAATTACATGTTAGAATGTACATAGGATCCATTAAAAAACAAGCTATCAAGCTGTTTAGAGTATTTTAATGACATATAAAATTCCATTAAAAATTAAGCAAAAAAGTCTGCAAATACAAACTGCATGAGTCCTAATAGACCCATTAAATATATGTAATGTAGGTTTAAGCAAAACTATGACTACAGAACATATATAAAACATCAATAGCAGTTACCTTAGATTATAGATATTATTATTTCTTCTTGTTATCTTCCCATATATTCATGGTTTCCAATAGAAACACATATTACATTTATATTCAGAGACAAAGTAATGTTTCTCTCTTAAAACTGTATGTAAAATAATCCCCACATTATTTTTTAAATTTCAAAAACAAAATTTTTCATGAACATTTTACTATATATTACAATCAACCTGCCGTGCCATTTGAGTCACTGCATGCAAATTCAGTAAGAAGATGCCAATGTTGCAGGTGCTTCTAAATAGAATTAAATGAGAATTGTGTTAGAGCAAGTGTCTTGAAACCCAAGGAAAATACTCCCAAATTGTTTGTCAGTGAAGATAAATGCTTCTGCCTTTCAGCCTGAAAATGTCAGCCTAACCCTAACCACTCAATAAAAGTGAATGTGTGGTGCAGAATAATAAAGTATGGAGGAAGGGGAGGACTTGAGGCATTCTCCTTAATCTGGCCTTGAAAACACACGTATACATATACGAGTATACACAGAAGAGTGTGTGTGTATACATTACTTACACCCATATGTGAGTTATATTTTGGGTACATATGAAACACAGGTAACTACTTGACATATTCATGCATATATATATATATATATATATATATATATATATATATATGTTAATAATAATATTTAGTATTATGTACACATATATTAAAGCTACATACACACATATGAGTATTTATTCTCCAATACATAAAAATAAAATTCTAAGAATAATTACTTGCATTCATAGTACTATATATGGAAATGAACGAGGCAAATAATATGTTCTTGTCCAGTTGTATTAGTTCTATTATTTACTGGAAATTATGAACACGTATTTCTTATATGAATTATTTAATATTATTAAAATACAGGATTAATCTTTAATTTATGAAATAAATAACTATAAATGGCTAGAAGATAGTAGAGTAAGAGGTGTATTATCTGGTTTAAAATACTTAGAAATGAAAGTATAGCTCATTATGAAATAGTATTCAAGTTTTAGACCTGCAATTGAGCCAATATAAAGTGAAATCCGAGTCAATAAATTGAATTCATCTTCACAATGTCAATTTCCATGGGTCCCAAAACCTCTCCCAAAATCGTTATTTTTTAGAATAAAAATACATACTAATTAGAGAAAGAAATAACCCTTATAGATCAGGTTAAAATAATAGGACTACAAATGTTTTATAAGATTATTTGCCAAAGGAAACACTAAGGAATGCAAATTTATAGTTTAATTGTGATAAAAACAGAAATCAGATCTAAAACACAACATTGTAATAATTTATAATTTCATTTTGTTCTTTTAGTTGAAGAGATCATTCCAGATGTACTCCAAACTTTAAATGTATAGTTATAAATTTTAAAGATCAGAATTTGGAATAAGAATTTTACAAATGTGTTTACTTTCAGAGAAAAAGTAATTCCCTGACATCGATATTCTCCTAAAAGCAAACAAAAGCAAAACAAAACCTGATGGCACTACTCAGTATTTAGCTAGAGTCCATATCAACCATTCCCTCAGTCCCCCACCCCCCTAAAAAATATATAACTACATACAGATACTAGATACAATGTGGATCGAACCTAAGGAGGGTATTGAGATGATTCATTGATGCTAAGATTCCAAGTGGGTATGACCCTTGGTGAATGAGACATTTCAAAGATTTCTGGGCAAATAAAAGCAGACTGAAGCCTTCACTGGATGAAGCAAAAACTGAAACCACACCAAGAATGCATGGAAACAGTTTGCACCAAAGAAAACTGCATATATCCATCGCAGAACTCTGCAAAGGCACTGGGCATGGAATCTACAGGTACCATGGAAAACACGGAAACCTGGGGGTGGGAGCAGGAGGAGAGGCTGGTGGCATTTTGTGTCCATGAAACAACTACACTTGTCTGTTCTCCCACATGCTTCCTTCCCATCCATTCTTCTTTCCCTTCCACTCCTAATCTTCTGAGTGCAGGCAACTTGGCATACACTGCCAAGGAGAATCACACACACACACACACACACACACACACACACACACACACACACACACACACATACACACAACTTATTCAAATGAATTGAAAAAATTGCCTGAGCAGAACCAAGACTGGTGGATTAGATTATGTACTAGGGTTTTAGCCTTTTCCATTCTGGCATTTGTGAGTGTGAGTACCCCAGGATGATACCAAAGTGAAGCTTGAAGACTCTACACACTGATGAAAGTTGTAGAAACACTTGCTGAAAGTCCTAGTGTACAAACTTTGTATAGAGCTGAAGAGAACACTAAAATCATCCAGTAGACAAATGAACGCAGCCCCACACTACTGAATATATACAGACAACCAAAGGTCCAAAGCTTTATAAAAGATAAAGCTCAAGAAATAAAAAGAAAAACAAACAAAAAAACTTAAAAAGAAAAACTAATAATTCGGTAAGTAAGAAAGATCATAAATAACTTTAATTAGATGCATAAGAAACCTATAATCCTTTATCCATTAAACAAAAAGAAAACAATGCTAAGAAAAGAAAAACAAACAGAAAAAGCACAAGTATATAATTACATGATTGCTAAAAAAATTTCTAAAGAGGTGAAACAGCAAAAAAGGATGAATAAAATATATGAAAGAAAAACCAGAGTATCATTCATGATTTTATGTACAACTAACAGGAACTGTAGAGAACAGAGAAAATGGAGAGAAGTTATTAGATAGTAGAAGAATTTCCTAGTTGCCAGTGTTTGCAGTGCTGCCAAACCAAGAAATAATAATAAATTATTTAGATTTTGAGGGAAATAATAACCAGCAGCACTACAAACTGAAACAGTTCAAAGGAGTAACCGCTGGGAAGCAGGTTTAGGGTTGATAGAACGAGAATTGAATTGTGTTACATTATAAACCCTTCTGTCCTGTTTAATTCTTTTTTAATGTACTAATTTTGAAAAAAAAAAAAAAGAAAAAATTTTAAAGGAATATATTAATGCAGTGGCATGAAGAACCTGGTTCACCCAGCCAAGGAGCCAACTGTGAACTTCTCTCCTCAACTCCTCCTTTAGTGACATCAGATTGGGAAGCTTAACATCAGCCATGATGAAAGGATTTGCACCACAGAAATCAGCAAAAGCTACCAACCAGGCTTTTGGGAGGTGTGGGGGGAAACTGGTTTGCCAGCAGACGGCTATTTGTTCTGAAGTGGTCTTAAACTGAAGAACAATATCCATGGTAGCCGCATTTATCATGTTAAAAACATTTTAAGCATCCCAAGGTTTAGAATAACAAATTTATTTCATTCCTACTGCTATAGAGAATAGTTTTATTAATGCGTCAATAAAGAAATTAAATTCTACACAAAAATGTTATCAGCTTCAGCATCTGAAGTTAAATTTAAATCTACGCTAAAACAGATGTATGAATTCCATACAAAGTTAACACATTACATAAAGTTCTTGCCTACTAAGGAATAAAAATTTCTAAGTAGCTATCATTTCAAAATAGTATTTCTAATACTTTTTCATTTAGAAGCAAGAAATAATCATAGGAAAGATGCCCAGCTTGCCTAAGCTGCAAAATAGGGGACTGGGGCTAAATTTGTTTAGTCTCTAACAGGAAGCAACAAGCGACTTCTGACTTTATGTATGTGATTTTTAGTGGAATTTTTCTGTAGTGAGAAAGCAATAAAATGAAGAAAGCATGCACTCAAGTGTAGTTATGTATACAAAACTAAACACATATGCTATATATAAATTATATATGTATACATAATTTATATGTATATATATACTATATATATAAATTATTATATATATAAATTAAAGAGTTAATGCTTGCTACTTTTGTAAAACCAAAATAGGTTTCCGACTCTGAAAAATAAACAATACTCAGAAATATTCTGTAGTTTTATTTTCCCCCAAACAATGAGTTTTCTAGGTATTAACATCTTTGAAAATGAATCTTATTTTTCTCTAAATTTCCAACATAACATGGGAGTTTCACTTCCACTGAAAAGTACCCACTGATTACGCAGAATACCCTTTGACCATGGAGGAGATTAAGATGATGTTCAACTCATTAAAATCTGGGGTTGGTTAAGAATTAAAATGTCACATAGACTGCATATCTCTTGTTATATTATATATTGCTAGGCACTTTACAGACATTGCCATTCGGGATCTAAACCTGCTTGCTTATCAATTCCCCAATGGGGAATTCACCAACATTTGACATTCTCAGGCCCCACTCAAACCTGCTGAGTCAAAATGTCTAGCAGCAAAAGCCAGGGACTTCTCACGCTCTCAGGTGATTCCGGTACATGGGAAGCACTGTATTATATCGTTTAACCCTCACACTAGCCCCTATCAACATCCACCTTGTTTGATATTTATATTATGACCTCCCTTTCATGTGTCTATTCAGTTTTATTGTCTTTTACATTTTTATTGACTTTTCAAGCCTTTCACCCATATACTTGAATTTATTTCAACAGAATTTATGGTATATTTTGTTGCTTCTAGTTTGATTTTTATTCCCATAGTGAGTTTACTTTTGAAAAATTCTGCATGCTGCAAGAAATTTAAAAATGTATGTGCTCTTACTTTCACAATTTTTTGCCTTTTTCATGTATTGTTTTCTGTATTTTCTGAGCTATTCTTTACAGTATTCTTTTGGGAGTTGTGGCTAATTTCATTTTCATTCAAACCGGTGTCTTATTTTCTATGTTTTTTTGACGTGTCATTGCCAGTTTTTAGGACTGCCTTTAAATAATAAAATCAAAACCTTCACTATTTGATCAGAATTTTTGCACTATTATTGATATTTGCAATTTCGGGAAGAGAAAATACTTTATCAGAGAAACAAAAAGGCAGAAACATCATTGAAGTAATTTATGAGAAGTTGCAATTTAAGTGATACACTGAATGTGCACGTTAAATTCCTCTCCTTAAAACTCAACTAAAATGATAATAAGGAACAAATAGATTAAACATCTCACAAAGTCATAGAAAACATAAAAGAGCACTAGTAGTAGAGAGAAGACAAATTTTGGAAAATATAAAGCATGGGAATGTTAATTGATCTAGCAATGCAGCGAAGGTTGGAAGCAAACACTGTGCCCCTGCACAGGTTAGTAGTAGTAAGCCAGTTCTTTACCCCAGGCCCTGGAAATAGGGGGAATCCGAAGCACTGAGTAAAGCTGGAAATTGGCAGTCATTGAAATTTACATCAACAACAGTTAGACTTCCTAGACTCCCTCATCTCTCTCCCAGCCCATCTAACCTCTTTGGCATAAGGCAAATGTTTACCTTCTGAAGAAATTGAACCATGGTGGATATGAGCTCTAGGATACCTGCCACAGCTGACAGAAAGGTGAGAATCTATACAGACAACAGAGGGATTCACTGACATTAAATTTTGAATAATGAGATTCTTTAGTCATCTTCTCCCCTTCAGCCAAAAACCTGACCCTTCTTCTCTAAAAACACACAAATCAGCCTAGAGAAAACACTTCTAGATTCTGAACTTTTGAGGTTCCCTACCCTTATGATGAGGTCTTGACAAGCCCCACACATATTCTGAAGTTTCAAGAAATAGTAATACTTCAACATTGTGAAGAAAATATATTTTTGACCTAGGAACTTGCTCAAATACTTAAGTATGAAGAATGAAGACATTTTCAGAATTTCAAATTCTCAAAATTTTGTTCTTCTTTGCGTTCTTTCTCATAAAGCCAATGTTGGACGGGGACAGAATATGCCACCCTAAAATATACCTCTTTGGCATGAGGATTATTTTGAGCTGTTGGCACTTGAAAAAAGAGCAAATGCAGAAAGAGGCTTTCTCTTAACTCCTCTCATCGGCCTAATGGTCTAAGACAAAACTTCCAAAAGGAACTTTACTGTCACAAATCCCCTCCCCCAAGTTTCATCAATCAAGGAAGATTGACTCATCACAGGACAGGAGACTAGAAATCCCCCTAGAAATCCCCCACCCAAACTTTGTCACAAACTATCATACTGCCCCCCATCTATCCTTCTAAGGCCCTATTCATCTTTCCTAAAAATCATTTAACATCTTTTCTCATGTTAATCTGCGTGTTTTCATTTTATTTCACAGACCCCAGCTATCAAGCCTAGGGAGGGTAGAGAGAAAGTCTTTTCTTTCCTACAATGCACAGCATCAAAATGAGGGTATAAATCAAGAGAGAACAAAATATGGTGTCCAGAAAATAGGATTCAATAGAGGCCAAGGAATTTCCTAGAATGCTGCCAAAAGGAGATTCTGAGATGACAGCTGGGCAAGTGGTCCAGACTAAAACAGGAGAACATGGAGTTGCAGGAATAATGTCTGCTTCCAAGAAGAAAAGATTACACAGTGATATCACTGCAACTTGACTCAGCTGAAAACAGAAATCCAGTAGTCATATGACATAAATACTGAATGTTGAATCAATGAATTAAAATTATAATCATAAATTGGTAGGCTAAAGGGAAAGAAAGTGTGTGGTTAGGTGGGGGAAAAACAAGTGTGTGATGACTTAAGTAACATAGGTTTTCTATATTAAGAAATGCATAAACAAATTTTAAAATAAATCAATTTTAAAAGGAAGTTATTTAGAAATGTGGAAGTAACAGGTAAATAGGTAAAAGTGCTCAATTTCAGAGAGAGAGAATTTGAGGTGGGAGGATTAGAGCAAAGAAATGCTATTTTATTATTTTTATAATTGCAGTATTCTTTGTTTCTTTTAAACAAATACATGTATGACCTGGTTAATTATAAAATTTGAAACAAGTAAACAAATTTAAAAATAATAATATCTATATATTTAAGAAAACACTTTAAAGCCCAGGGGTTAACGGAAGAAGTGATATAGAAAACTAGACACCTGAAAATTATAACATTAATACCAAATTAATTGGTGATTTAAAAATCAATTTTTTGACAAAGTGTTTTTTTATCTTAATGAGCTATTAATAGGCACTAAATTAATAATAATTATTTGCCTCTCTGCCTCACCATCATTTAGAAACCATATAAAATGACATATTTTTTTGGGGGGGGGTTGTTAGTTTTAAGCATTTTAGAATATATTAAAACACCATTTATAGACCTCTCTAAAATTTGAATCTAGCAATATAATCGTGGTAGACACAAAGAGGTGCCACCACATCCCATTTCGGGGAATGTCCAGCACTGGGCAATGTGAACAGCAGCAGATGGTCTCCAGCTATCAGCTTCTTCTGGGTCTGCCACCTCTGCAGAGGGCGACCCTGCCCAAGGTCTTATCCCTGCAGACCAGTGACAGAGAAACAGAGATTTAAAGGCAAGACCATTTCAGTCAGAGGAGGGGTATAACCCCACTGGGCTGGCTGAGGCCTTGTCAACTTTTCCCATGGCCCAGTCCTGCTCCCCTCATCAGGCCCTTTTAGAGCTATCAACAGGACCCACCCCAAGGGGATATGCAGCTAAGGGCAAATCTTTTTCTGTGAAGTTCCTGTCTATATAAACATTTTTATTTAATACATATTGGAAGTGCAATGAATTTATCAACAAAGACTTAGAATGAAGAATAGAAAAGCATTTCTGTATTTGTTGACTATCCAATCACCAAACTTGAAGACTCTTCTCTGTGTCCAGGCTCCATCTCTTTCTGTTCAGATTATGCAGCCATCCCTTTGTTCTTTACTCTTAATGTGCCATTTGTGGCTAATTTCTTTGATCCAGTCACAGGAAAAATATAGCTATGCTATTATTATTCACAATTCCATTGTTCTTCAGAACTTTTTTGTATTGAACGATATAGATATCCTGGGCTCTGCAGTTCTCTGCTTTTATTAATATTTATTATCTGATGCACACACCATTGCTCATGATGCTGCTTCATCCATCATGAATATCGGCTTCCAATGACACTCTGAAGGGATACTGCTATGCTGTGCTGATGCTGATCACAAAGTCTTACCCACAGCGCGCAGAAAAGCACGGACAATAATTTATTTTGTGGTCATGCTAACTTTAGCGCTTGGAATGGTAACACATAAATGTAAGCAACATATGATAGCATGGAAATAGCATAAATGCAAAGCAACATATTTTTGAACATAACTGCTGTTGAGATCATTAGGCCATAATCAGTGTAGTTCTAGAATATTATCTCTTTCTATGTCAAGCCTGGTCTTCTATGCACCACCAGCAGCACGGAGAATAGGCCAGGGGTTTTCATCCATTCAAGCAAGGAATGTCTGACCCTTATCAGGCATGGCTTACGTCTGACTCAGAAGTGCATGATATTACCATATGGACTGGACAAAAGAAAGGCCATCAACTGGAAAGGCCCTGGGCTTTGTGAAGTATCAGTCTCAAAAGTCATCATAAGAGATAGTCTCTGCCATGCTGGAAGATTGCCTGAAACATGCTTCCAAGCCTGAGGGGAAGGCGACTGACTCTCCCTGGATGCTACAGATTGGAATTAGCACTGCAAGTCAGAAGGTAGACAGTGAAGAGCAGACATATGGATGGACAGGAGCCTACACCCAGATCCCTGAATTGTCCTATGTCCAATACGTCGAGAAGTCACCCAAAGTCAGCATGTCAGGAACATTCTGGCAATGCAATCCTGAGTAAGCCTATGGAAGAATTACCATACCAGTAAGCAGGAGCAATTCATTGACCAGGCCACCTTCCTGGAACCTGCATACTGACTTTCAGGTCCTGAAAAGACCCCATCGGCACAAGTTCGGGATCACCTTGGGCATCTGGATGAATCCACACACACAGAACAGAAGATCAGAGAAAATGTCAAAAGGGCGAAATGAGCATAGGGCACTCTGCCAAACATGTTGTATAGCAGATGGCACTGGCAGACCCAGACATTCCCAGATACCGAAGGAGGACTTAAAAATCTCAAGGAATTCACTCTGAGTCTCAGGGCTGGAGCACGGGGCCAATTTGCCCAAGACTAAGGGTGATACTGGCTGCTGACCCTTAATAAACACCCAAAATTCTACCTGAGTAACTACTTTCACACAAGGCTGCTGTGACAATAACTTACTTGGGAAGTTCTGTAGAATAATCAGAGGCTATTAAAATGAGTAATTTGTGGATTGCTTTGTTTTTTGGTGTTTTTTGTTTTTGAAACATTTTTTTCCCAATAAGTCTGTGAGAAAGTCAATGGGCATTAGCACAGTATTATTCTCATAGGGCTGTTATAACGAAGTGGGTGGCTTAAAAAAACAGAAACTTTTTTTTCATAGTTCTGGAAGCTAAAAGTCTGAAATCACGCTGTGGATAATGTCAGTTTCTTCTGCAGTTTATGAAGGAGAAACTGCCATGGCTCTCTCCTAACTTCTGGTGGTTGTCATCCTTTGGCTTGTGGCAGCAGGCAGCATAACGCCACTTTCTGCCTTCACTGTTGTACGGTGTCATATCTGTGTGCATGAGTGTGTGTGTGTGTGTGTGTGTGTGTGTGTGTGTGTGTGTGCGTGCGTCTTATATTATAAGAACACCAGTGATACTGGATTAGGCCCCTAATCCTAATCTTTTATGACTTTAATTTGATTACATCTACAAATACTTTATTTCCAAATATGATCACATTCACAGATAACAGAAATTAGTACTTCAACATAGCTTTTTTGGAGGACAAAATTCAACTCCAAACAAATACTATACTATAACACATGTTTGCTTTCATTTTATTTTCTTGTATGGGTTCTATAGGAAAATTAAATACAAAGACATTCTACAATGGTAGAGATTGTTCCTAGGAGTAAATGTTAAAATTCTTAAACAAGCTCAAGGACAAAATGTTAAGTCAATAAGAAAATGTAAGGGGATGAGTTGGCATAAAATTAGAAGCTTTATGTTCAACATTTCAGAAATATTTCTAATTCAAACAATGATAGTATATCATAGTGCATTGAATACATTCATTAATATGAAAATCCATTGCATGGAAACTTCTATTTTTTCCATTTAATGAAGAAGCAACCAAATTATGTTTTTGAAAAAAATCCTCCCACCTAATACATATGTTTCTCAATATGGACTCAAAGTCCAACTCAAAATGGAGCTTTCCTGACACTACACCACAGTTTGATGTAGGTGGCTCCCTAATATGATTATTTTATTGTTTTTATAAGTATGTTGCCCTGCTTTGAGGACAAAGACTGTCTTTCTTTCTGTAGTCCCATCAGCTTCAATAATGCCTGAAATATGTTAATAACTAACCAGATATTCTAGAATCAATGAATAAATTAGTGTATAAATCCATGATCGAAAGACCTATGAATAATTATAGAGCAATCTGTAACCTAGAGTCATTATTTACAAAGAAAGGAAGAAATGTAGGTCATTTTCTTTAAAAGTGAAAAAACATTAACATTAGTTCATTTTTCAATGAAAAAAACTGAAACGTTACAAAAAGATCTTAGGCTTCATTTTGTTATCAAACATTAGTAAAATGTATGGGTACCTATTAAAGGAAAAAAATTATTGGACCTCAGTGGTGAATTGATTTTGTTTTTTATTATACCATTACTTAAATACACACAAAGAACTAGGTATAAATTTCCATAGCTAATGTGAATTTCAGAGTATAATTTCATGTGCACAAGAAATGTATTAGGTTGGTGCAAAAGTAATTGCGATTTTTGCAATTATTTTCAACCTTTTAAACCGCAATTACTTTTGCACCAACCTAATACCATGTTTCCCCTAAAGTAAGACCTAGCCGTACAATCAGCTCTAATGTGTCTTTTGGAGAAAAAATTAATGTAAGACCCAGTATTGTATTATATTATATTTATTATTATATTATATTATATTATATTATATTATACTCGGTCTTATTTTACTATAAGTAAAATAACTATTTTAATAGTTATAGTAAAATAAGACCGGGTCTTATATTAATTTTTGCTCCAAAAGACGCATTAGAGCTGATTGTCTGGCTAGGTCTTATTTTCGGGGAAACAGGATAGCTTCTTTAACTTTATCTTAACTGAATTTCTCCTTGGAACATAATTTCTTAGGACTTCCCATTTTATATTAACACTGGTGATGAGATCATAAGAACCTAAATATCTTCTGGCTTTATTGGCATCACTATAACAACGTGTTAATAGTCCACAAAAGTCTCAAAAAAAACTTTTGGTTCCTGTCCTGTGGTCTGTTTTGGTTCAGTAGCTCTCTTTCCGCTACTTTTGTTCTGTTCCTGGAAACACAGGCGTCATCCAGCAATTCCTATTCCATGGTGGAGGGCTAAACTTCGGTGATACTATCTGCCTAGACACACCATGCAGCAATTTATTTTCTGGGGTCTTGTCATATCCCTAGGGTTATACTTAGGAAATGGGGGGCAGATTTCTTGTATTCTTGGACCCCACAAAAATTATACGACTGTAATGGGAAAGGGAATTGTCCTTGTTCTTAACTCATCATTTCTCTGATGTCTTTTGACTATGCCATGAGCCTTTTCTGCTCCCCTAAGAGCCCAAGCTATCCTAAGTAAGAAAGATTCTCTTATTTTTTCTCTACTTTTCTGTCATATTTTCTCCCTAGGCAGAAGTACAGACCCAAACTACTTCAAATGGGATAAAAGCAACAGGAAAAAGGAGTTGGCATGAAAAAAAAATCAGTTATCAAGAATACTTTTTGTTCATTTCCTGTATAGTGTGTCAGGGGACACAGCAGATGTACAAGCAGGGCTGAGGACGCACTCCGTTTGAAGCAACAAGACATGAAGTGAGGGCTTAAAGTACAGAGGAATTTGGTTTCCATCCTTTGGTAATAGAAGTTATCAATGTGATGTTAAAAACAGTGATATTACCTGGTGGGTTTTCCTTTTCTGAAAGAATAATCTAGTAACCTTAGAGGAGGAACTGGAGTTATGAGAAATCAGTACAAGGTTATTAAGTCCAAGTAAGAAGTCAGGGAAGCTTCAGCTAAGTAACTTTTATAATGATTCAGATAGCATGGGTTTTACAAATATAAACTATTTGTTTAATAGTTTGACTATTCATTTCATTTCACGATTACATGCAAGTTAACTGTTTTGTAGAAAATAAATCACCTTAGGTATGTTATTTCAAATAAAAAAATCAATTTATTTCTAAGTGGGAAAATTTGAATATGATTATTAAGAGCATTCCCTTGATTCTGATAATACGTGAACTATTATAATTCATCACATTAAAACAATTTTAGAACAGCAGCTGTCATTGCTCTAGAAAAATGTGTAGATTACTTAATATTATCAAAATGATTACATCCATCATAGTAAAATAACTTAATGGGATTCCATTTTAGGAATGCATAATAATTAGTTATCTAAGTTATTAGAGCAATTAGCATCGGCTTGTATCTGCACTATGATAAATAATTTCAATTTTACAAATTATATTTCAACTTTAGATCTATGAGAATTGAAAAAGTTAAAAGTTACAAATAACATACTGACATTATGCTAAATATCAATAGAACTGACATTTTAATGAAGTAAACGATAAGTATCACAATATTTTTGTATTATCTTTACAGTTCAGTGTTCATTGGGTTTAATCTAAACTTTCACTGAGAATAAACTATTCATTTAGGAAAGACTGTCACCTGCATGGAAGGCAGCATCATGAATGATACCATGGGTACATTTCCTCAGCGACCATGCACATCTTAATAAACCACAATGTCAGAAAGAATCCTATGAATCTTTTTTTTTTTCTGGACTACCTGTACTGAATTTGCTAAGGACCATCTCATTTCTCAAATCAGCCTGTTTAAAATCCTACTCTTATTCAACTCTTTGCAAAAAAATCGACCACTCCATCTTTTCGAATCTCTCTTCTCTCTTTGGTTTTGTGATGCCATTCTGCTCTGTCTGTCTCTCTATTATACTCACATTCCACCTGCCTGGCATCTTTCTTCCCTTATAGAACCCTGATTTTGCCCAGGAATTCAATTCTCCTCTGTACAGAAATTGGCTCTGGGAGGGAAGACTCACTGTCCCCGGTTAGAAGAGAAGCTTTCTTTCTCTTTTCTACTGGACATACATGTGCTGCTGCAGTCATCTCATAAACATGAAGGAAACCAAGCATAAGAATAAAGCACAAAGATGACATGACAGAGATCCTGCTGTGTGCTTACCAACCTTCGCATACGTTGCCCAGTGTCCCTCACAGCTAACTCAGTGCCAGTGTGTGTGTGAGTGTCTACTATTAAACTTACATTATCCTGATGATACTTCTTACCTTTCAAAAGTACAATACTGTATTTCCTTTAGGGTCTCAGGACTGACCATAAAACCCTCCATGGGATATTCCATTCTCTCTTTGCCCCCCTCAGAATCATGTGTGGAAAATGTCAGTGTCACAAACATAGAAAGATCCTAAATCCCTGAGATTCCCTGAGTCACCAGGTGGAGAACAGAGGCTCAGGAAAACCTATCTAAATAGGAAAATCTCCATTGAGCAGGTTTGAGTGAGAAATAAATTTTTATTGTACAAGTCACTGAACCGCAAACTGCCTAAGGACATGTATAGATGTGGAATGTTGGAGGCAGAGATACAAAAGAGACTTCTGGCGAGCTCATAGGTCCCTATCCTCAAAGTGGTGTATCCATTGAAAGTAGAAGGAACCAGGCACAGTGAGTGCATCATCTTGTTAGCTTTGTGATGAATCTCTGATAGTAGAGCATAGAGAAGTACAGAGAATGTATAGGCTAAGTTCTTTATAAAATAGCAAGGACAAAAGAACAGGAAATTAGGCAATAAAATTTACCCACCACCCCCAAAAAAATATACAGATGAGAGAAGGCAAGAGAAGCAAGAAGTAGATAACATGAAAACTGGCATAGCTTTACAAAGAGTTAGTTGAAGCCATTGCAACCAGTCTCCATTCACCAATCTCAGCAGGTTCCAAGAGAATCTGAGGCCTCCCAGAGAAGTACCTGCTGATACAACCAATATAGCTGGAAGAGAAGAAAACTGAGGATACTGGGAATCATCAGTGGCAGAATAGGGCTATTTCAACTCTCGATAGGCAATGCAAAGGCAGTCATAAAGACTAGGTATGTGTGTTGATAGTCCCTTTAAGGGCAATGGAGATTAAAAACTTCCAGGCCCCACTAAACACAGGGCATCCTTGTGAGAGATTGCCCCATGTTCTGTTCAGCAGGAGGGAATAATATTTGATGGGGGTACTTACTTTTGGAAAATGCTGATAGTCTTTGGTAAAACAGCTAGGGATAGAAGGTTGGAGTCAACCTAGCCTGCACCACAGTGGGCTACCCCTCCTTGGCCTATGCAACCTAGCCCCAACCTTCCTGTACTCACCTCCAAGGACAACTCCCCCTTCCACCAGAATTGCTGGGGCTACAGACTAAAATGTCAATTCATTCAGATAAAATTTTCAGATGCTAATCAACAACTCTCAATCCTCTATCTTTTTATTTTCCAGTAATTATATATGAAGTATGAAGTAGTTCTCTCATGTGACCTGATAAGTTTATCTTATCTGCAGCTTGCATGCAGGTAACAGCTTGTTCTTGCAATATAATTTGACAAATGAGGTTTACTTTAAGAAAGTCTCTCTCTCTCTCTCTAACTTTATTTATCATACTACACGCTACATATTTGGAATAGAATCAGTAAATTTATATAACACATTGTCTAAAAGTCTAGTCTGTTAATTGTTTATCTTCCTCTTTACATACATTTCTACATATCATTGAATTTCCAGTGCCATTAAAAATTATTTCATCATTGCAATAACAGACTCTAAGTATGATGTTTATATATTAATAACCATGACTCTTGCTGTTTTAACTAATCTAGCTAATATAATCTGCACTTATCTATAATAAGAATGTAATATTTCATTTCATTTTTCTTCCAGAGGGGAAAATTTACACCTCTATAATGTTTTGTTGGGCTTCATAAAGAAAACACAGCTTAGAATCAAAGTATTGTGACTCCAAATATTTTAATAAAAAATAAGTGTTTAGAAAAAATTGTAATTTTATATTTCATTATTTATAGATTAGTTCCTCTGGTTTACATAGCCCTAACCCACTACTTTATATCTATTAAAGATAAGACTAGAATGAATATGAGACCCTAAAGGAAAGATAAGAAGTATCATCAGGATAATGTGAGCTTAATAGTAGAAAATTTTAAATTTAAAATATAGTGCTGGAAAGGCTTTGTTATATCAATGATAAACATTCCAGAGAAAAACAAATCATGATACAAAGGCCCTTTCTCAGCAGCAATAATCCTTTTCAATGTGCTTCAGGGTTAAAGAAAAAAAAATTAACAAAATAAATAATAATTATGCAGTACGAAAATCTAACATTTATTTTCTTAAATCAAATTTTGCTTTTATAACCAATTTACTTCAAAACACTACTACCGAAAATGCAGAATTACTGTTCAAGGAGACACTAAGTGATTTATTTAACTCTATATACTTTCCAAATCTAGAAACAATGACATTTTCTCTCAAACTAGCTTTCAAACTATGTTAGCTTTTTCATTTGTATTTCAAAAGTGGTGGCATTTGAAATTCATTCCTGCTCAAGAAATCCAGACCCTACCTGAGCTGTCTCCCTTTGTTTAGTTGACATAAAAAGTTAATAACATCATCTGAAAATGTTCTCTCCAGTCATTCTGAATGTAAGGCAATGGGTAAACATCTGAATATCAAATAGGATAGCTTTGCGTGAAAGAGACAAATGATTAAAAATAAGTTGAGCTTTGAGGTTTAAGCTCTGACGAAAACAAATAGTGCTATAACGGAAATAATGTGGATTTTTCCCTTGTGGATCAGGGAAGCTCTCTCTGTGTTAATGACAATTAACATGAACCTTGAGGGATGGATAGGAATTAGGGAAAAAAAGGTGAGCTTTGCATATCAGTCCTTACACTCACACGTATATATATATATACATACCCAGTACACCATGTAGTATATTTTATATTTTAATAATCAAAAGTAACTTATTCAAAGGACTTTCATAATTAAAATTAAATTCTGTTAGCATCACTGAGAACTTATAAACAGAACTTATAAACCAGAATTATTTGTATGGCAATTTAACATCACTAAATGATAAAGCAAATATTTTCATCTTTGGTTTCAATAAAATGAACCATACATGAGCCTCATGTATTAGAAATATATTCAATTATTAGGATAATAACTAACATTGCCCATTAATTACTGCTAGACAGACAGAACACACTGTATTAAGTTCTTACTACATGACATATATGTTTCTCACTTAATCCACATAGTTCTGCAGTGCTTGCACACCGGAAATCAAAGATGAGTCTCAACAGGTATAGCAATACTTACAGGTGCAGTTTAGAAGATAAAAATGTCTTAAAAGATATGTTCATGGGTAACAGAGGCCCGATCTGAGGTCACTACTTTGATGAGAGGAGGACTAGCAAGAGGATCAGAAAACCAGGCCAGAAGAGGATGCAGATTGCAAATAGGCAGAAACGAAAGACTCACATCTGCCTTGTACAAACTATGCTCCAGGAATCATCTCTCATACTACTGCGTAGATCATTTCACTGAATCCCTACAACCATCCTGAGAAGTATTTTCTTTTGCTTGATCTGTCCAGGACATAACACAGTGTCCTGACTACACTGGATAAATGTCAGATAAATGACTGACGGCCTGATACCTGCAGTAGTTTTCTTTTGACTACACACTGGTAAATATTCCAAGAACAGGACCTTCAAAACAAATAACAGAGCAAACACCCAGAGACACCAGTTGGGACACGTGGGAACAATCTACAGATTGGGAACAGGGAGTGGTTGGCATGACTGGTTATCAGGTAAGCCTGGCAGAGAGGGAAAACTGCATAGTACGGTTGATACTTGTTTAGTATCCATTCTTTTTCTCTCTGGAAGCAATACCCAGGTATTTGTTGTTGTTGTTTGATTTTTTTTTTTTCCTTAGGAGCTACCCCCTTCTTTTATCAGCCATGTGGACTGATGCCATTCCCACCCTCCAGGGTAAGTCTTCATTGTTTTATGTCAAGACAGTAGCCATTCTCCCTAGTCACAGTTTCCTACTCTAGGATAGCACTTAATCCGATCAGTCAGTGAAAACCAGGGAGGCATTTGCCTAAACTTGCCGGGAAGAGAACTTCCTTGCTCCTTCCTTGAGGCCTAGGGAAGGAGACCCTCTATATCCCTGGATGGAGCTGTTGAGAAACAAAGTCCAGAACTGTTTCAGCCATTTTGCCTGAGCAAAATGACAGAAAAGAAAGACAAATGACTGAAGAGAAAAACAGTGAAATCAAGTACTTAGTGATATTTTTAAAACAGTGAATCAAACTGACAGGAAGCTACTCCTACTTCTGATCTTTTCAGTTAATTGGTCCAAAAATTCCTTTACACTTTTTAACTAATTTATGTTATATTTTCAGTCACTCTCAACATAAAGTGTCCCAACTTACACTAGTAGCAGATGGGATCTCAGCATGGCTCTGATGATAAATGGTCTCCAAAATGGCCATCAGGGAAGTTATTAAATAAGCCCAAGTATAGGAAGAGCTGAGGTTAGGGCAGGAGGTCAGATGGGGGAGAGTTTCTAATCACCATGAACTTGAATGACCTTGCAGGGAGATCAGTGAGGGCATGTGTGAAAAGGGCATAGGAGAAATTTAGGTAAGAAGTAATGTATGTTCACTTTAAGATCATAAAATGTAATCTTCATACACTTGGGATAAACATATTTATTATTTCATCAATAACTAATTACTTGTCTAGTGTTTCTATTTGTTTAAATTAAGCATGAGTAGTAAAGGAAAATTCATAAAAAGAGGTTGCAATTTAATTCAATATGGTAATTTAACCCCAGAAATATATTGTACTCACAAATATCTAATACAGATATAAAAAATGCAAAATGCCAATAACAAATTCAAATTAAACAAATAAGTACACAAAGATCTATTTAAAATATAATCGCAGCTGTGCTATATATAAAATAATAAAATGATTAAATAAATTACTATATATTAATGTATTACTACTAATCAAATATATAAACAAGGATGAAATAGTTAACATACAAAGATATCCACAATGCGTTAGCCACATAAAGCAAGTTTCTGAACAGTCATTGTAATATGATTGTAATATATTATAATATGATAATATAATAGGGATAGGGAAGAGGAGAAGGGGTTGGGGCTTTCAAAGGATTTCTGAAAGGAAAATAGTTACCTAAAGTGGTATCTGTTTCTGTATTTGGACTGAGGGTCAAGGGCTAGCATGTATTATTCTTATAATAAGAAAATAAAAGAGTAAAGGTATTTCCACTTTTGAAAAAATAATATACCTAAATAAACATCATCCCTAAACTTACAAACTTGTACATAATTATGTAATACTTAGTAATTTCTCCTGCAATTAAAAACTGTCCTTATTATCATTAACTCCTTCACCCTAACCAAGCAAGCATTACTTGATGTTTTAGATAACATATGATATTGTTGAAAGATCTATAAGTCAATTCCAATATTCTAACTATACAACCTTTTGAAATACAAGAAAAGCCAATAAAATACATTTGTGTGATAGAGTTAGTCGTGCAGCAGAGTTATATGATCATAATACAGCGTAACAGAATTTTTCTCAATTTCTCCAAGTAATTGCAAAGTAAAAAAGAAAACTGTGTGAACAACTATAAAAAGAAAATATGTTGTTCACACATAAATCTCATTTCAACAGCAGCTCGTAGTTTTGACATTGCACGTTTGAAATTGATACCTCTTTTATTTCTATAGCAACACTCTTTAATCTAACTCTCCATTTTATACAATCTACGTGCATACAGTCCAGGTGAAATTAAAGGTCACAGTTATTAGGTAGAAAGATCTACTTATGTTTATAAAAAAATATTTGCTGCTATAAATAGTAACAAATTCTAAAATGTCTATGGGACAAATGATGTTTTGAATGCATGCTAATGCTTAAATGTTCTTCCTTGAATGAAAATGAGTATCTATTTAGTCTGTGGAGTGAGCTTGAAGGCAGAAGACTGTGGGACAATGAGCACTTTCCTGTCCGTGGACAAATGCAAAGGGCGAACAAGGGCAGGTCTATGTCTCACTGATAGGTGGACACAGGTCAGGGTGACAGTGAAAATGCGATTTGCTCAGAGGCTCCTAGAAAGATGTGCATCTTGAAAATCTCCGTAGGGACATTTAGCCAGAATTCAACCTCACCTACTTATACCCAGAGTTTTTATATACTCTCCATTTTTCCTATTTTTCTACCTTGTTTTCTTACATCTTTACAGAATGTACAATTTTATCACCCAGCAGCACCTTACCATGATTTTTTAGTATTTCCAATTGCTTTGATTTAAATTACTCTTTTTTCTAACTTCAACTGGTTCACTATCTCTTTTATCTTTAGTCTTCTTATTTCCACCTGATCTTCTTTATTTTTTCCAAACATCTATTTTTGTTTATAAGGCATAAAAAGAAAACATCTGTCTTCATTTGTACACTAAAAAAATGTTCTTATGTTTAACCTTCTAGTTTAACTTTTCTATTTTCTGGCTTCTTAATTATTTAATCAATTGAATTCTTTTATTCAATAACTCTTGTCTGTATTTCTTAGAATGTTTCCTTGATTGAAATGCAAAGATGTTTTACATTTATATTATTACACTTTAATTTAATTTCTAAAGTCTTAAATGTCTAGATTTAACTACTTCACTTTCATTAAAAATTTCCCTATATTCCTGAATACAAAAGTATTCTTGTTTTCTGCACTGAGCTAGTACTGAGAAATCTCCAAACAAGGAAGTTGGAGCCTTTGTCCCTCAGCTTTCCCTGCACCTCCCCTATGTCTTCCATTAATGGTCCTCAGCCTTTTCAGGAAGCTTCTCCAAAAAGAAAAGGCCAATCTCATCTCAGAATATTTAGGTGAAATTATGGTCTGAACCACACCTGGGGGTGGGAGTGGTGGGTGAGTGACGGCAAGAAACAATGGGAACGGTTGCTCCTCTGCAAACATTCTTCCAAAGTGGCACCTTTTAGAACATTTTATGGTCATGTCAACATGACATTTTTTATACGTGTAATGAACAGACCTAAAAAGAACAATTGTAAAAATAAGATGGTGAGGTATATAGAGAAGGTAGCCAAACAGGAAAACCCCAACCCTCTCCTTTTTTGAAGGAATCCGCACTGACATGTGTCCACCCATTGCCTAACTCAGACATTCTCCTGAGGGCAATACCACCCCCCTCACAAGGAGGCGAAAACTGCTTCATGGGGGATGGTGAAAAATATTAGCTATTTCAATGATTTGTGGACCTCTGAAGAGCCATAATCTAGAAACAAATATATATCTGTGCTCATAAAATATCACAAAGCATGGAGTGTAATAAGGGGGAAAAATGTCTAAGGTTGAGAAACTGGCTAATTTATATCTCTGTCAGAAGAGTCTTTAAAAATCCTGCATATTTGGCCCATCTCTAGTGCATGTGACTTGGCCAGGAATCCTGAAATCTCTCCTTTATCTATGAATTTGTCCATTTATTCATTCATTTATCCAACAACTATGTTTTAAGCATCAACTATGTGTCACAAGCTATATTATACATTAGGATTCTTCCCAAAGAAGTTGATAACCAATAAGAGATTCAGATATTCCTATATGTACGTAAGTTATGATTAAAAACTACTACTTTTGTGGATCTCAGGAGAGGAGAAGTTAATCTAATTTGGGGGGTCACAGAAGGCTTCTTGAAGGGTATAATAACTAAGAATACAAGTGCTTCAGACAGTTGAAACAGATTATACAGCACTTGAAAGCAAGACAAAGAACGGCATGCTTGGTAAAGGAATGTAGTTAATGAACATCAGCATGATTGGTAGGATACATAACATCCAAACACAGTCCAAAAATTCTTTCTCTCACTGTGTGCAAATACCACCCCATCCATCAAAAGGTGCCTGCCTATTTCCCTCCCTTTACATCTTAGCTGGTCTGTGTCTCACCAATAGAATCCAACAAAAATCATTACTCTAGGACTTACTGGCCCAACGTCCACGTACTAAGAGGAGCAGCAACTTCAGCTTCCTAAGCTTTGGAAGCCAGCTAGCATACCATAATGCAATCGAGAAAATACTGTTGGGTGGAAGGAGGTACGTGAAGAAATCCTATAGAAAGAGATACCATGTGGAGAGAGGGAGAATAGGAGGAGACTGAGATACCAAACATGTCAGTAAGTTTTCTTCAATTTTACATCCACCGGCTGAGTGCAACTGAATGAGTGACCTGGGCTTAGTCACATGGACAAGAGCCAGACGGCTAAGCCTGATTAATACACCAAATCACGAGAAATTACCTTGCTGCCAAATGTGATATGCATGACAGAGGTAAATCTTGTTACTGTCAGAGTGGTGTTTACAGCTACGAAATTTGCCCAAAGTACACTACTTATGGGTATGATTGTGAGCATGAAAATTAGATCACAGACATTCACAGAAATCATTGGACATGCAAGCCAAATTAAATTTAAAGAACAGAGTGATATTAGGTGACACCTAGATTATAAATTGATAATATATTTTTTAAAAGTTGGCTATAGAACTATGGCTGCACACAATATTTTCACTTAATCCATGCACTCATTCCTCCAACATATATTAGGCACCTTCTATATGTCAGGGGCTATTCATAATGAGACATGATGTATGCCCTCAAGAGTCCTTGTTGAGGGGTTGGGAGACATAGACAGACAAATCAGTCATTGGAAATCAACAGAATCTGTTCTATGTGCCCCTATATTATGTATATCTTGGTACTTATATCTTGTACACCAAAAGAACAGAAAAGAGGTTCGGTTTATAGATGGGAATTTCGTTAGGTTGCTTGAGTATGTGCAACAAGAAAAAGAAGGTAAATGCATTCGATCCAAAGAAACATGAGCCAAGATGTGAACATGTGAAAAGACTTCATTCTAGAACACAGTGGTGTTGAGGCAAGGGGGTATAAAAGAGCTAGAAAAATATGCTGGAGCTAAATTGGGAAGGGTGTCTTGTGTGTCTTGAGGGCTTGACATGGAATTAAAAATTTTAAAGTAAAAATAAGATAGATCATTTTAGAAAGATTACTGCAATGGCAGTAAAGAGGATAAATTCCAGTTGGAGGAATATCTGGAGGCAGAGAAAACAGTAGGAAATTGTTAGGGGAACCTAAATAGCAGATGATGGACTTTGTCAAACATTCACGGCTGTACAACTCATTGTGGATATGAAATACACAGACTTAAGTGATTGTATGTGATCGTAGGTGGTAAAGAGGTATTATCATTCGCAGATCATCTTAGGTGACTCCAGGAATGATAATGACACTAAGAAACACATGAGAAAGAAAAAGGTGAGGATAGAGGGGAAAAAGATGATGGAAAGAGGAAATTGGTTTGAGACCTGCTATCTTTGAGGTGCTCATAAGACATGCACATCAACATACCCTATTTTATGAGGTACTCTGGGTGAATAGTTATTGCTTTGGGATAACGTCAGTAGTTTCAAAGTTGAATTCAGAGCATAAATACTGTTATGTATGTTGGGTGTATAAGTCCAATAAAAAATCGATTACTTACACTTAGAGTATAAAACACTACAGTACGAAAAAGTAATAATATAAAATGAACATGACAATGTCATCGTAGTCATAGCCATATAGAAAATTGCCAAAATTGGTTTAAGATTTAAACCTATCAGCACAACACTGATGTTTACAACCCATTCACCATGTGATTGTGAACAGCACGAAAATAAATATATTATGGAGATAATATTTCACATGCATCAACTTCACTATGGATTAAAGACAAGGTCTTGACAAGTTTACATGAGGCACTCCACCAATTAATGGCAGAAATTGCTAGAATCAGTGATTACTAGTACTTCACCAAGTCTTTCTACCTCTAATTATTTAAATTGAATAATAAGTACTATATGTGTGAATATAATATAGTTGAAATACTATATAAATTGTTAAAGAGAAAAAGCGGTATATTGGTACTAGTTCTAAACCATCCTCACTGACATTCCACATTACAAAGATAACCTGGACTTTGACCTTCCATTTCCTTTTCTATTACACAGTAGGTAATAGAAATTACCAGCATAAAGCTAACAAGGTGGAGTGAGAGATGGCTTCTACACTGGAAGATTATTACTGCATCGCCATTCCACGGAAATTTGACTTGCCTTATCATAATAATATATTCCGGAAAAAGTTTTATGCAAAAACTAAATGACTTTATTTTTTCAAACTCTGAAACTGTGTCCTAAGAGAGACAAGCGTAGTTTCATTTTCACCAACCTTAGTTAATAGGTGGGATTTTTATGCATTGTCGGCTCTACACATAATTGTTATATATAATTATAATATGTCCAACAATGCCTTCTTGTAGGTCACTGTGGTTATTACTATGGATCTGGATAATTAAAAGAGAATGAAAAACTGTTCTAGCCCCAGAAGGGCAACTATAGGTCTCTTTCTTAGTCTATGAAATGCTAGAATTGAAAATGCTTTGTGAGTCATCTGTGACCAATGAAAAGGCCTTTCCATAATTTTAGCTGTAAGTTGACCCAAAAAAACAAATCAGAACACATTCAGAAAGATGACACATGCTCAACAAACCCAAAATGTCTAAACAAATTTAATTTGAACCTGAAGAGAGATACATGCAAGGGCACTAAAAACAATCTGAAATAAATTGAAGATCTACTCTCCTAATTAGATGGTATATTTATTCATGGAAAACACCCCAAAAAATAAATAGGTCATTAAAATGTATGTTTACATTTACTGTAAATTCATGCACCTCTTCCTTTTTAAAGATAATGGCATAAATGTTATCTTTATTTAATGGAAGTTAAATGAATATCTTAGTACTTTGATAGTAAACTACAAAATCACCAGGCAGGAAATTACAAAACAAAATGAATATAATCTTTATATTATAGAAAATGTTTTAAATTGTTCTGTACACTATTTATAAGTAATGGTTACAAATAGTTTTATCTGTATGTAATTATCCTCCTAAAGAGAATTTTCTCGAAGCATCAAGAAGTTGTAAGTTCTTTACCTTTGATAATTCAAAATTTAAATATACACTTTGCTCTAATATGTTGCTTTTTTGTTTGGGGGCTATAAACACAAAAATTACAACATAATTTAAGCTTATTATAAATATGCATTTAAATATATAGTTAAATTTTATATATTCACAAAAAGGATTTAATATCTAATTTGAAAACTCATTTTTTTGTAAGCATCTTATTCTTTTTTAATATATTCTGGTATAGGTACATCTTTTATTTTTATTTTTTAATTAAGTTTATTGGTATGACATTAGTTAGTAAAATTATATAGGTTTCAAATGTACAATTCTATAATATATCATCTACATGTTGCATTGTGTGTTCACCACCCAAAGTCAATTTTCCTTCTGTCACCACATATTTGATCCCCTTTTCGATACATTTTTTAAAAAAGAAATCAAATGATATTTCCCATTACAGTCAAATTACATGGAATAGAAATTTTTAAATAGAATCACTAACAAAAATAAAAGTTACTGCCTGATTTTTTAAATTTATTGGGTTGTCATTGGTTAGTAAAGGTATATAGATTTCAAGAGTACAATTCTATATATCATCTATAAATTGCATTGTGTGTTCACCACCCAAAGTCAATTCTCCTTCCATCACCATATATTTGACCCCCTTTACCCTCTTCAACTTTCTCTCCCTCCCACCTTTATGCTCTGGTAACCACAAATCTGTTGTTTGTTTCTATGAATTTTGCTTATTTGTCTTGTCTGTTTGTTGCTTTCAGTTTTATATCCCACATATGAGTGACATCATATGGTTCTCGACTTTTTCTGTCTGACTTATTTCACTTAGCATGATAACCCTAAGAACCATCCATCTTGCTGCAAAAGGTAGTATTTCATCTTTTCTTATGTCACAGTAATATTCCATTGTGTATATGAACCACATCCAGTCATCTATCAAAGGACACTTTGGTTGCTTCCATGTCTTAGTTTCCGTGAATAATGCTGCAATGAACACGGGGTACTATAGCTTTACGGACAAATGTTTTCAGATTTTTGAGGGGTAGATACCCAGAAGAGGGATTGCTGGGTCATATGGTAATTCTGTTTTTAATTTTTTGAGGAACTTCCACACTGTTTTCCGTAGTGGCTGTAGCAATCTACATTCCTACCAGCAGTGTATGAGGGTTCCTTTTTTCTCAGTCTCTCTAACACTTATTACTTTTCTTGTTGTTGATAGCCATTCTCACAGGTGTGGGGTGGTATCTCATTGTGGTTTGGATTTGCATTTCCCTAATAGCTTGTGAAGTCGAGCATCTTTTCATACATCTGTTGGCCATTTGTATGTCTTCCTGGAAGAAGTGTCTGTTCAGGTCCTCTGCCCATTTTTCAATTGGATTGTTTGTTTTTCATTGTTGTTTAGTTGTATTAGTTTTTTAGATATTTTGACATTAGCCCCTTATTGAAAGTGTTGTTTGCAAATACCTTTTCCTATTAGGTTGGTTTTCTCTTTGTTTTGTTGAAGGTTTCTTTTGCTGTGTAGAAGCTTTTTAGTTTGATATAGTGCCGGAGCCTGCCGGCCAGTCGAGCAGATGACCTGACTGAGGGGGTGAGGATACAGAAAAGAGACAGAAACGAAAGATGGGGTTGGGAGGACTGCTAGTCCCGAAGAACCCAGCAGCCCCGAGTTTATTTGTCTCAGCCAATTTATACAGCACATAAGCAGGAACATTCCCACCGTTATTTACAGAATGTGGTGACTTTTGTGTTTTTTATCTTCCTTGTTTCTTGGCGTTTGGAACATGCTGACCTTCACATGTAGCCAACCTCCCTGTTCTTGTAAGCTTCTAGATAAGCAAGTTACTGTGAAACTCAGCCAAATATTTCTAAGACAAACGCCCTAGGGGGGGGGCGCATCAATGGCTCCCCGCATCTCCCCCCTTTTTATTTTATAGAGCTAAGGTGCTTATCCCAAGTGACGCCTGTCTTAAGTTGTCTCACCTTGTATCAAAGGATCTTACTCGTCTTTGGCAATGCACATCCTATTTTATCGGATGCCGCCTGGCTTGAGTTGTCCTGTACCAAGAGAGAGACTTACTCGTCATCGGCAAAATCACTTATTTATGGGGGCACCTCTTTGCTCTCGCGGAGAGTTATAGCATGGTATCAGGGCGTTTTTGTCTTTTGGTATGTAACAGCAACCTATGTAAGGTGACTTTAGTTGCTGAGAGGTCTCGGATAATCAATTGAAGCACACAGGGAAATATCAGTAACCCAAGAAGCACCAAGCCCGCAAGTCCAATGAGGGCTCCTATTTCATGTTGCCAGGCTGTAAGAGATGGGAAGCGGGATTGTATCCCTTCAACCATCTGTTTTGCCATTTCGGCAAGGGAAGTATCCAGCTGAGGTGCTTTTCTTAGGGCTAGAATATCTTGATGTAATTGTATCAAATTTAGAGAGGCATTATCATGATGCCAAATACCTGTAAGATGTTTTTGAACTTTATCCCAACCATAATCAGACTTATTATAAACCTTTCGGGTCACACAAATATGTTTAAAGTTTGCATGGCAGTCCAGATTTATGCGTAGTTTTATACTCTGTACCTCTCTTCCTATGAGAGACATAGTGTCATACAATGCATTTAAGCGTTCTTCTACTTTTTGATCTATAGCTTTTTGGATAGCAAGAGTTTGTGTAACATTAGCAGATAGCTGATTGACATATTGTGCAGTCTGAATAGATTGAGAAAGAGAGACAGCTGCGGTAGTAGCAGCAGCAATCAGAGTAACTAAGGCAGCAATACCTGCTACAAGGAGACCTACAAAGCGTTTTGGGCGTGAAAGCAATTCAGTAACTTGCTTGAATAGCTGAACTCCCTCATCACTATACCAGGGACCCGTAAGGTTTACGGGTACCATTACAAAAGAAGGTTGATATAGGAGTACAAGTTTGCTAGTGGCAGAGATATTATAAACACAATTAGTAAGGGTACAATTATAACAACTAACATTCCAATGACTTTCGGCAGAAGTTATTGTCACATTTCCAATTAGAAGTACATAGGGTTCTGGCACGCAGGCCTGTACTTTGTAATAGCCAACATTAACCCGTACAACCTGTACATTCCCTCGTGGATCCCCAGTCTCCCCCCCCATAGTGGCCACCAACCGCCACAAATAAGACTGTATGGGGCCGCCGTCCATAGTTAATAGAGTCTCTACCAGATATAATTTTCCCATATTGTCTTTTTCTTGAAGACCCCAATTTACCAAATACCCTGAGTTACTGGTATTATACACCGTACCGTTAGTCCCACGGCACCTAAGCCATACAGGTTGTCCCGTATGGTTGTTGTTGTCGCGTTCACAAACAGGGAAATCAGGTGCTCCCGATGTAATATTTGGCACTCCTGCTCCTGTGAGTTCTGTCATCCAAACTTCCCAATTGGTCAAAGTGGTGGTGATTTGTTGGAACTCATTGTCCCCATCCTTGAGGGGACTGTTTATCTGGACCAAGTAGCTCCTTCTGGACAGAGTCAGGTTAACTAGGAGACAGTTGTTCTTGTCCCCGGGGTTTTTTGTGAAGCAAATGGGCCTCCCTGTGGATAGGCCATCAAAACTGAAGTTTTCCGCCTTTGTCGGACGAATGTGGCTGCTGGAAAAACCACCCATACACCAAGTGTTGTTGGTGTAGACAGGAATCTCTGGATGATCCCAGGCAGCCGGTTGGAGCAATGGGGGGTTAGGCACGTATGTCCAATAGTTATTCCCTTGTCCCTGACTCTTCGAGGCTGCGCCTAGCAGGACCAGCACGGTCAGGAACATCTTTTGAGAAGTTACCACTGAGGAGCTGCGCGTCTGTGGAAATTCAACTGGACTCATCATCACTGTCTTCAGGGTCTAGGGGCTGCTGGTCCCTCCACTCCTTAGATTTTTCCGCATGGCGTACCAGTCTTTCCGGGAGCCACCTCGGGGCGTCAGCATCCTGTGGAAAAACACAAACATATCCTCGGCCCCATATGAGGACCGGGTCTGGGCCTTGTCACGAACCCGTAAGTGGGTCCTTTCATTTAACCAAGGCCTGGGGGCTGGCAGAAGGATGCCAAAAGCGATCTGTTGTACTCTTGAGAAACATTAACAATTTGGCAGGTTGGGCAAGTTTGAACTATATGTCTGGCCTATTTGTAAGTAATAGGAAAATGAGCTTGAAGGCCAGCAGCATTTGTATGGGTTAAAGAATGAAACTCAGTTGCCTCAGTAATTAGAACATTAGCAATCAATGAATCAGCAACAGCATTGTCACGCATCAGTTGTCCCGGTAGGGAGGTGTGGGCACGTATATGAGTAATGAAGAATGGATGTTGTCGGTTTCTAACCACCTGTTGAAGCTGATTAAAAAGAAACTGGAGAGACGGGCTTGAGTTATTAGACAGTAACGCCGTCTCAATGTTTTTTACTGTGTAAACTACATAAGCTGAATCAGAGACAATATTTAAAGGTTTAGTATAATCCTATAAGGCAGTTAATACAGCAAGTAACTCTGCTCTCTGTGCAGAGGTGCAATTAGTTTGAATGACTTGTTGATTTATTTCACTTATTATCGCTGCCCTGTCGTTACTAGACCCATCAGTAAAAACTGTTACAGCTTTTGAAATTGGAGCTGGACTTAATCTCTTAGGGAGAATCCAACTGGTCTTTAGAAGGAATTGAAACAATTTATTTTTTGGATAGTGATTATTAATAATTTTAAAATATCCACAAATAGCAACTTGTCAGATTTTAGAATGGGTATTTAAGTATATAATTTGTTGTTTTTTAAACGGGACTACTATTTTATCAGCTTAGATTCCGTTTAAATAAAGAACTTAAGTGTGAGCTCATAAAACAAGCTCTGAAATTAATTCCAAATAAGTTGGGAGTGATTTGACAAAATTATTAGGTAGAAACAGCCACTCTACCAAGTCAGTTTGTTGAATTATCACCGCTGTAGGTGAATGGGGGATCCCATATGCGAGGCTCCTCAGGAGGCGGAGCAGTGAAATTATTTACAGGGGGATCCCTACCCCTGGGATTTCATGGACCGGTGTAAGCAATCAGGGGAGGTCTGGAAACGCTTTTCCCAGTATAAGGCACTTGGGGAGGTCCGAGGCAATCTTTTCCCTTCCGAGCAACCTTAAGTTTCACTAGCTGTCCCTGAAGAATTTTCATTTGTTGAGAAAGTGTATACATTGGATCAGTGGGCTGTCTACTTTCTTGAGCTGTAGCCACTACAGGGGGATATTTCTCCCTATCATACTTAGCTGCAGTTTCTTCCAAACCTTTTTGATCTTTTAGATCTAATTCTTTCCATAGCTCATCCGGCACTTCCTGATAAGTAGGTTCATTATTGTATATCGGAGCTCCCTCCCCCTCCTCTCCTTCCTCCGGAGCAGAGGCAGAAACGGGAAGCTCCACATTTTCTGCCTGTTTTACCTTTTCCAGCCTACAGCCCTCATGTCTAAGATCTAAGCAGTCTCTAATTAAAGTCCATAGCCCAAATGTCTCTACTGGGACCAGTTGAGGTCCGTGGGCAGTATAATAATCCTGCACTCTCTCTCCAACCTTTGTCCATGTTTTCGAGCTAACTGTCCCTTCTTCTGGGAACCATGGACAAACCTCCTCTACAAACTGCAGAAAAGAGTGCAGCTGTGTGGTGCTAACCTTAGTGCCCCTTGAACGGAGCATGGTCTTTAAGACCTGTACAAATAGCGCTTTGCTATTCTCTTGCCCCATAATTTTTTACTCCCAACTATATATCTACTAACCGCTCCCTTACCGACTCACGTGTCCGAGTCACTTGCGCGCTTTTCCCGAGCGGTGTCCTCTACCGTGGTCCCAGGTTTTCAGGTCCCTGTTCGGGCGCCACTTGCCGGAGCCTGCCGGCCAGTCGAGCAGATGACCTGACTGAGGGGGTGAGGATACAGAAAAGAGACAGAAACGAAAGATGGGGTTGGGAGGACTGCTAGTCCCGAAGAACCCAGCAGCCCCGAGTTTATTTGTCTCAGCCAATTTATACAGCACATAAGCAGGAACATTCCCACCGTTATTTACAGAATGTGGTGACTTTTGTGTTTTTTATCTTCCTTGTTTCTTGGCGTTTGGAACATGCTGACCTTCACATGTAGCCAACCTCCCTGTTCTTGTAAGCTTCTAGATAAGCAAGTTACTGTGAAACTCAGCCAAATATTTCTAAGACAAACGCCCTAGGGGGGGGGCGCATCAATGGCTCCCCGCAATATAGTACCATTCATTTATTTTTGATTTTTACTTCTTTTGCTTTTGAGGTCAAATTCATAAAATCCTCTCTGAACTCAAGGTGCATTAAGTTAGGTACCTGTTTTCTTCTGTGCAATTGATTGTTCTAGGTCTTATATTTCGGTCTTTGATCCATTTTGAGTTAATTTTGGTGTATGGTGACAGACAGCAGTCTATTGTATTCTTTTGCACGTGGCTTTCCAATTTTCCCGGTACCATTTATTGAAAATAAATTGTACGTGAAAACTCACATTTTAAAATATACTAGTGTTTTCTCGAAAACACACAGAATTCACAGCCAAAACAATAAGCTTTACATTGACCTATAGTAAAAAGTTACATTTCAATAATGTCCTTTTTTTTGCATTAAATGCTACTTAGTCACTTTTTCTCTACTTCTGGTTTCTGCTTCTCGGGAAGTGCATGGAATAATACTAACATGAACCTAACTACTTGCCAGGCAACACACACATATGTGAGATCTATGTTCACAGCACAGTCTAAGGCAGGGGTGTCCAAACTTTTCTCAACGTTTTTTACCAAGAGCCATATGCGGTAGAATACACAAACAGCCGGGCCACTCACTCGAGGTGAAGTATGTATTGCCTCACCTGGTTTATTTAAGTAAACTAAATATATTTTTGGAATTTGCTGCGGGCCAATTAAAAATGGATTGCGGGCCGCAGTTGGCTTGTGGGCCACAGTTTGGACACCCCTGGTCTAAGGGGTCCCACCCAGATCTAAGTCCACGTGGAAATTTCACAGGCCTCCTAAACGTAACACGACCAACCCCAAATGCCAAGCCTGTTTCTCCCTTAGTCTTTGCCATTGAAATTCATGGCTACTCTATTCTCATTTGCTCTGACCAAAAACCTTGAATCATCCGTAACTCCTGTCTTTCTCTCTCACTTCACACCCAGCCTCTCAGAAAATCCTGTTGGCTTGCTCATCAAAAAATAAAAATCTGACCACTTAGCTTCTAAACCACTGTCATCATAGCCCAGAAAATCTTTACAACTCTCTTGGATTACTGCAATAGTTACTTACTAGTCTGCCAGCTTCTACCCTTAACCCATAGGACAGTCTAGTTTCCACACAGCAGTCAGAGAAATCTTCTTGTCATATATGTCAAATTGTATCATTCTTCTCAAAATCTTCTAAGAGCTTTCCAAATTCCCCGAATAAAATTCAAAGTCCTCTCTACTGTGATCTGTATGTCCTAATTCACGCCACCTTTGCCTAACTTCATTTTTTCCTCCTCTTCTCCAAGTTCACTTACCATATTTATAGTGGACTCCTGTTGAAACATTCTGCACATGTTCCCACTTCAATAGCTTTGACTTGCTGCTCCCCTGACTCCCTTCCTTTGTTCTCTGCATGTCTCACTTCCTCACCTACTTCAAGTTTTCATTACATGTCACCTCAGAACAACCCTGGCTACTCTCTTTAAACCCACTTTATGTTTCTCTGCAGCACTTATGGTCATGAAACATTATTGGTTTATTACCTGTTTTCCCTGCAACAGATATAAGCTCCCTGGGAACAGATCACTGTGTACTTAGGTAATTGCCCAGAATACTGCCTGACAAATGCTCGATAATATTTTGTTCAATGAATGAGTGAATGTGAAAGTACCTTCAGTCTTTCTTTAAAAAAAATAATAATTTATCTTATGTAGCCTAAAATTTTTTTTCACAAAAACATAGTGCATTAGTCAGGACAATTAAAGCAGTATCTCAAGCAATGCTTGATGTAGGTTAGGGGATTCTCCAATCAACACATGACACTGGGATCCATGGTCCTTCTAACATATCTCATCACTTTCAAAGCCCTTTGATTCCAGCTATGAAGATGAAAACAGAGAGAGCAAAGAATCCCAAAGGAAGTCTTCAGGTTAGGCCCAGAAAAAGTCAGAATTAATCACTCAACTCAACACACTTCAGAAGGGCTGTGGGATACAATCTTTCACTGGGCCCAGGGAAGAGGAAACTGGATTGGTGAGCATCTAGACAGTCTCTGACACATATAAGCTAGAAAAAAATACGTTAACAACTCATGTTCTTTTAAAAATCATTTTAATAAAATACTTTAAAATGTATGCTGCATGTCTACTGAGAACCACGATGGAAATAAAGTAGCATGACAGGATTGAAAGTGTAAGAACAGGGAGTAAGTTATTGGTTTTTCAGGAACTGCCTCTCTAAGGAGGTGACATTTAAGCTGAGATACTACAGATTAGAATGAGTCAGACGTGCAAAAACTGGAGAAGCAACAACACAAGTAAAGGGAAGGGAAGGGCTAGTGTAAAGGCAGGAGTGAGGGCGGCATGTCTTTAGAAGAGTGAGAAGGCTGAGGTGGCTGAGGTTACTGAGCAACGGAGGGTGAAAGAGTGTGTGTCCAATGCAAAGAGAGGTGGACAGCCATCTCACCTTGCAGAGCCTGGCAAGCCACAGTAAGAAGTTTGGATTTTATTTCGAAACAAGGGGAAGACATGTACTTAAAGCAGGAAGTCTTATAATCTCATTTACATTTTCAGAAAATCCATTTGGCTATTGTGAACTGAGTGAATTATTGTGATGTAAGGTGGAATAAATTAGTAGGCTTCTGCACCAGTATGAGAGATGGGCACAGTAGTATCAAGGGAAGTGGGAAAAATGTGAATATATTCTGGAAGAAGAGCTATCAGACTTACTGGTATATATAATAGTGAAGATTGTGAGGGGAAAGAATGGGGGAAAAAAGGACCGCTAGGCTTTTGGCTGGAATAAATTCACATTTTCCTTTTGCAAAGTGGAAAAGATTAGAAGACCTGGTTTTCTGGGAGAAAAGAGTTATTTCTGACATAATAATTTGGAGAAGCCTAGTAAATATTCAAGCTCAGGGGAGATGTCAATGATAGGAATATCACCATGGGAATTATCAACATACGGAGAGAATTTAAAGCCTGAGAATGGAAGAGGCTTCTGATGAAGTTTAGACTGTGAGAAGAGGAAGCCGTGAGGCTGAGCCCAGGGACAATCTATCAACCGGAAGTATGGCAGAAGCGCAGCAGACCTCTGAAGACTTGGAGCAGGGCAGCCAGCAAATCAGCAGAAAGAGCAGAACCACACAAATAATGGGAGTCGGGAGCGGGAAAACAGGGGTTGTCAGTTGTACTGACTGCAGCTAAGAAGTGAAGAAAACGAGAACAGACAAGTGACCACACACAGGCATGGAAGAGTAGTTTCAGAGCAGAGGAAAGGAAGGGAACTCCACTGGAGCGGAGAATGAGAAGAGCAAGTGGAGGTTGTTAGTTCACTCAGCACTTCTGCCGACCTTTTCAGCAAAAAGGAAAAGCTTCCGAGGAAACAGTACAGGCTTGGGGGGGAATTGTCTGGTCAAGAAAGATTTTTTTTTTTTTTTAAACTAATGGGACTTACTGGAGAACATTTTCCAGACCACTGGAAACCATCCTGTAAAAGTAGGAGAATGACATCTACCTAAATCAGAACTTAAACCTCTCTGAACTAACCTCTCTGATTTAAAATCCTTCCAGTTCTTTCACCTACAACATTGCACTCTATAAAAATGCAAATTAGTAAGACATTAAGAACTTTTAAGAACTTTTAAATTATCTGAAATTTAATAATCATTTATTTTATTATAATCTTGTTAGAAAAACATAGTAAAAATACACTTTAATAAATCTGTTTTGCCAGGTAAAGAATATGTAATTTGTAAGTTCTGCACTTAAATCTAATTAATTATTTTAATATTTAAGTTTAAAGCAATTTTCCTCGGCCATGCTTGTCAGATGGGAAAAAGTAGTTTGGCCAAATTCATAGGTTATATAGCTGGCAAAATTGTATGCCCAATTATAAAAATAGAGATTACTTCCTTGGTATTTTTCTATAAAATAATGTATGACTTACTAAATGCTTTATAGTTTGCTTTTGAATTAACCAGACCTAATACAAATTCTCTCTCTGTAATTCTAAGGACTTGTGAGCCACGTTTGTTTGTGTGTAAATGCCTCTGTGTGTGTGTGTTTGTGTGTGTGTGTGTGTGTGAGAAAGAGAGAGACAAGGAGAGAAATGGGGAAAATAATAACTGCCTTACAGAAATACAAAGGTCAAAAATAGTGTGCATAAAGCAGCTGAATTCTGCCACTTATATACACTGAGTAAAACATAATTTATTATAGTTTATTGTTATCACTGATATTCTTTCATTACCATTGTCATTATTATTATTGTTACATTGATGAAGTTAAGAAATCTATATACCATAGAAGAACTTTATTTCCACTGATGGTAATTGACAAACAAAAATAAAAAAATAAATTCACAGTCATTGTAAAACAAAAACCTCTTTTCTAATTCCTTAACAAAACAATTGAGTCGATAAGCATTACATTAAAGACCTATAAAGTACCAAGCCTCTGTGTGTGTATGTGGGAGGAGGGCAGTGGGTGATTTGGTTTTAAAATTACAAACAAAAAATATGAAATTATTTGAGAAACACTAAAAATTTATAGTTGAATTTTATATAATGGCTAGTTAAGTGTTGGTAGTATAGCATGAGACTACTATGAAAGAAGTAGAATAAAATAGGTTGGAGAGAAACAAATACGTGGCAAACAAAAAATAGTATAAGGAAGCAGAAACTGAGACAAACTGGAAATGCAGTAGACAAGCAACAAACAAGCCCAGGTAAATGAGTTGTCCTATAGTCACAGCTTAATCTTCTTTTGAGGTACGTTACATACATTACTCTAGAAGATCAGTGTTTATTCTTTCTATTCATTTTTTTGTTTTTGTTTTTTTACTGCCTAACTCATAATAAAAGCCTTCTCTCCTAGTGGACTAATTGGTGAAGATGTGGCAAAGAAATTATTCCCTAGGTTGCAGTAGCAGTTATCACGGCAGCTGTCTTTCCAAAGGCTGGAAATATATTAAGCTAAAATTCAGATTTTGTCTTTGACTAAGAGTTACATGTTTCCTTCTTTTTCTTCTCATTTTCACTGAATAGAAGCTTTTCCCTTAACTTCCACTTAATTGCTGGATTGACCAACCTTTCCCATTCTCTCTATAAAACACACTAGCTGTGCTCACTGCCTCCCAACTGCTCAGGGCTCTCCGACCATGCATGCCCACGTAGGCCAGCACTGGCTACTCCCTGCAGGCACGGTCCAGGATTACAAAGAGTCAAAGGAGTTTGTTCCTAAATCTCCTCATAAACCAGTTGTGTTTGCTATTGTAATGTAATTAAATATTAATCAAAGGGATGAAATATCAGTATGCCAAGGAAAACTGCTGTCCATAAAAATTAAATTAATGCTAGGGAAAGGTAGGGAGATCATTTCCTAAGTGTATGAAGTACTTGTTTCAGATTAAAAATACCACAAAATTCAAATTGCAAATGATGCATTACTGGTATAGTTTATGCAACAAATATGTTGTAGAATTCCAATCAACAGTCACTTAATCAAAGAAAAAGCCATGGCCTCATCCCAAAAGACCGACAGGTGAAGGCAAATGCACTTAACAGTAGCAATAGAATACTTAAGGTGTGAATGTATCCATCTTTACTAACAGAACTTTTCAGTTTCATTATCCTACTGGTTTGGGTCATGCAGGTATTAGGCTGGTGCAAAAGTAATTGCAGTTTTTGCAATTATTTTTAACCTTTTAAACTGCAATTATTTTTGCACCAACCTAATGGAATCATATCTGCTGTGCTCTTAAGATATCATAGAAAATGTTCTTGCTACATGGAAATAATCAAATAGGATTTACAAAGTAGATTACACATAGAGTCATCAAGAGCAGAGGAAACTTTGCAAATGAAAAACAAAACCACAGGTAAATGTACATAAATTATTACCGTTGGTTAACATCCCATTCTGAGTATAATGGAAGCAATTACATGTTTGCCATACATTTTTTTACAAATTTTACACTTTTGAAGGTTGATGACATAAACTTGGAATTAGAAGAAAATACAAGGAAATAATATTACTTGCCTAAGCCATAATCAAAATGATATATCCATGATAATCTACAAAAGCTGACCACTTACTAAAATTTTAATGTGCCACAGACCTATACGATAAAACACATGTTTACAGATTCTCCACAGAAACATTTTTCTCAAAAACTGAATAACTATGAATTGTACAAGATTTAAAATGTTTTTGTGCATATAAATATGTAGATTCATAAAATAATATTTTTAATAAATACCAAGTAGTAACTTTTGTCTTCAAACCAATGTGATTATGGTTCACAAAACTGTGGTCCTGAAAACAAACAAAACTAATGATTCCTTAATGAGAATAAATATATACATACTGGCAAAATTATAAGTAAAATAAACAAATGAAATGCTTAGTTGCTGAGATCCTGTATTTAAAATAATCCCTATAAACCTCTCTAAAAACGATGTGTGCTTTATTCTAAGCCAGAACTGCAAGCTCTACAATACACACAATAGAGCACTTAATCCGAACTGCCACCAATTGCCTCGACCAATTAGTTTTAAGATTTTTGCAGCAGCTATGAGCAGATTCTTTCACTGTTATGATAGGCATTTGGAAAGAGGCTAAGAGCAAACCACTTTGACCATGAATGGCGGTAAGAGCACCACAATTTAGCCAGGACAATAAAATCTCAAAGGCATTAATAAAACATCAAGAATCCTACCAGCTCACTGGAAGGCTGTGAAGTCGAAATATGTTATTCAGCTTGTAGTCAAATCTTGCTGGACGATTATTTTCTTTACAAAAGTACAGGTTTGGATTCGGTTGCATATCTGTGGGAAATTTTGAATCCTAGAGAAAATAAAGCAAGAGCTGTGTATAAAATAGCCATTATCACTATACACATTGATATTGTCTTATTTGATGTTAAATCACAACACAAACATTACTATTATATTCTCTCAGGACTGAAGTCTTTCATTTCCTGTTTCATTTTTTAGAAAATATGGAAAACAGATAAATTTTTAAATAAGGCACCTCTTATTTGCATAAGTCTAAACTGCAGGCTACGTGATAAAAATTATTTGAAAACATTCCCTTATTGAATTACAATGAAGCACAATACAATGCTGTCTTATATTCCTCAACTGTCTTTTTTCAATAAGTTTCTATCCCCAACAGTAATGTCAGCAAAATATGTGATTATTCTTACACTCCATTTGTTCTATATAAATGGTAAACTAAAAACGCTTTCATTGAGTAACAAAATAATATTTGTTAATCGATTAATTATGGTTTTCTTCTTTTAAATCTGAGGACAGAGGGCTAACTTAAAGGCGCTGAAGGTAAGGGATATCTGTCATAAGCACTGTAAATCTCACACACATTGGAATCCACATGTGCCATGTGTTGCTCAACTTCTTCCCCTCCAAGCAAATTCTAACTAGAAAACAAAGATCATTTTCAGCCCACGAGAAAGTAGTCTCTCCTTGTGTGAAAGAAGACATGCTGTAAAAAGGCACTTAATTAACACTTAATGATGGAAGGATTAAGTGTTCAGGTCTACGAGGAAAGGAAGTAACCAATCCCCTCACATTTAATGCTTTAAAATTGCCTTTAGAGCGGAAGGCACATCATTCATTTATTCAAAAAATATTCATAAGCGGTATTTTATCCAAACAGTACTAGGCATGGGAATTCCCCAATGAACAAAGCAGATAAGTCTCTCGTCTCATGGAGATTGCATCACAATGGATTCTTTTATGTATCCTCAGAGCTAAAAAATGATAAAGCCAATTTTCACAAATGAAGTATTCTTCTGATTACCAAAGTAATACACATTCATATACAAATTTCATGCATTTCATAACACTACAAAGAAAAAAATTAAAAGTCATCTTATTCTCACCATCCAGATGTAATTACTAGTCACATTTTGGTCTAATGATTTGTCTGTGTTTTTTCCCCCGCTTTTTACAACATTGGGATCATGCTCTATTATCCACCCTCCAGTTTTCATTTAACATTTTATCACTGCATTTTCACATTATTTACTCTGCTTTGAAAGAATGATAAATGCCATATTTTACTTAATATTCAGATATTTTTGTTTCCCTGATGATTATCAATGCTATGAAGATGAACAGAGTTTTCTCTGTTCATAAACCTGTACTTCATTGATTATATCCTTAAAGCACAATTCTAGAAGTGTAAAAATAAAGAATAATTCAAATATCATAAAATGAATATTTAACAAATATTCAGAAATGCTATGTGAATTTATACTCCTGCCAGTCAAACAGTTGTACTGTGTACAATTCACCACATCTTTGTTAACTGTGTGTGTGGACATGTGCCCCCCACACATTCATATTTAAAACAATCCATTCAGTAATTATTTGACTAATATTTATTACTGGCTGTTTATTTCATGACAGAACTAGCTTCAGTTCTTACAAAATATCACTGAACAAAACACACAAAATTCCCTCCCTTGTGGAGCTTGCATACTAGCATAGGAACACCATGGACAATAAAAATAATAAACATGTAAACTGTATCTATAAGGTAAGAACTCTATGGAAAAATTGTTGCTAATTCATATATAAAACTCATTATATTTACATTCCTTAAATTAATTGATTCGATTAAACTTTTTTTTTTGTATTTCATTTTTCTGAACTGCATATTTACACTTTTACAACATTTCTCTATTGTTGTGATGATAATTCATTTTAATAATGTAGCTTGGGCTGGAAATGGAGGGAGGCTAAATTATTATGTTGAAAAATGTAGCGAGGTGGATTAGAATTCAATCTTGTATAATTTTTGACTACATGGAAATATCTAGAACTATAAACCTATTATCTATAGTGATTTCTATAAGTACTGTTTAATCATTACAGAAACCTAATATAGTAAGGCATTTAATAAAACCTAATCAACTACAATCTATTTACTAGTAGCTAAGAAGAATACAGGAAAATATAATAATAAATGGACTATTTAAAAGACGATTTACAACAAAAGCAGCAAAAGCCTATTAACAGCAATTCTATCTAAACATAAAAATAATTGCAGAGACAAAATATAAGACCCCTTATATCACCCAGTTTATATTCTGAAACATTCCAGGAAACAATAGCCAATAAATGGGCAGGCAGGATCAGTGAGGTAGAAACGATATACATAAATACAGACAATGCATAGAGAACAGAGGAAGTAAAAGAAATCTTAAAAACAATTCTTTCAAATAGCATAACCATTACAGTCTCTTTTTATTGACAAGGTGCAATTGGAAGGCAACTTTTACAAAATCATTCAAATTTTATAAAATAAAAGGGACCTACAAAGGTAAATATATATATATATATATATATATATATATATATATATATATATATATAGACACATACACACACATATATATATTATATTTACCTTTGTAGGTCCTTTTTATTACAAAGGTAAATGCTAATACACACACACACACACACACATAATATATATTTACCTTTGTAGGTCCTTTTTATGGTAAAAGGTCCTTTTTATGGTAAAAAGTCCTTTTTATGATAAAAGGTCCTTTTTATAATAAATGCTAATATATATGTGTATATATATATACACATAAAATAATTACTTTTTATATTATACCTTACTTTACCATTTGAATATTTTACCATACGTATGTGTTATTTTTACTTAAGTTTTTAAATATTGTAGTGTATGTAAAGAAATTAGCCCTGCATATGTCAAATGCTGTCAATTTTTAACTAGTGTTTTCAAACCATTGTTTAACTAGATATGATAGAGCAAAAAAACATTGATTTAAATAACTATTAAGGGGCGGCCGGATGGCTCAGTTGGTTAGAGCGTGTGATCTGAACAACAGGGTTGCTGGTTCAATTCCCACATGGGATGCTGGGCTGCGTCCCCTGCAACTAAAGATTGAAAAACGGCGACTGGACTTGGAGTTGAGTTGTACCCTCCACAACTAGACTGAAGGACAATGATTTGACTTGGAGCTGATGGGCCCTGAAGAAACACACTGTTCCCCAATAAAATTTTTAAAAAAAAAGAAACTATTGAAAAAAAACAAGTTCTGTAGGTGTAACAGAGACTATTAGAGCTCTTCTACATTTCCCAATTTCCCTTGAAGTTAAACTGCCTTAAAAATGATTCAGATCTAAAAATAGGATGTGAGTAGAAATGATATAAGCAACCACCATTCCTAACCTTTAAACATTCCAACATTATTCATCATTTCTCTTTCTCTAACATAATGACTTTAAAGCACAATGTCCTAGATGGTGTAGCTACAAGATGGCTGCCCATGTTCCTGAGTCACTGAATGGAGGAGAGTTACACAGTGGAGTCACACCACCGACAAGTTAAGAATGAACCTTTGTTGTGAATGCACTTGGGATTTGGGGCTTATCTCTTGCAGCAGTTAACATTGTTTATACTGACCAACACAGTTGGTAAATGGTGATGATTAATCATTGACCATTTACATTACTTTTTTTTCAATATAAGGTTAAAAGATGACTGATTTAGAAAGACACTGCATTAAATAAACACCACATTAGAACAAATTTTAGTGTGGTTTTCTCTCCTTGTTTTAAATCCCCATGTGAAGAGAAAATTACGAAAAATGGAAAAATTTTGTTCAGGCTTCTGTGCCCTCATTATTTCATTCATCATTCAAGTAGTCCATTGCCTGCTGACAAACTCCATGCATCACTACCTAGAAATGACAGAAAGCTGACATTATCAGCAAGACTTGATTGAGCTAATTGACATTCACAGTCTAAGTATGAAAATGAAAGTGAGTCAGGGAAAGTCTTCCTTACTTAGTTATGTATTTGTTCAATTTCTTGACCTTTATGTTTGTTTGCATTACTGTAGCCTTAGATTGTAGGGAGAAGGATTATACTTGCAAAATGTTTGCACGTGTATTTAAGCATTTTTTATCTAATATTCCTGAAGTATCTAATTATTTTTAAAGATTCCACTCTATATGATTATATCAAGCAAAATAGTTTTAGTGCATTTTAAAGCTACCACTGAGTTATTTTTATCATACGTGGGATATAAAACTAAAAGGAACAAGTGAACGAGACAAAAAACAAAATCTCAGTATGATTTTTAATGTATGTTTTTGTCTCTGGTGAGATCCCCACGTTGTTGGCTTCCTTTGAGATGTTAAGTTACATTTTTGATGACTGAAGTCTCCACAAGACTTCATATGAATTATTCAATAAAAGTTGTGAAACTGGTTTAACTATTTGGGAAGAAAAGGTAGATGATTGCATCTTATCCTGTTCCCAAATTAATTACTAATGGATTAGAGTTCCATGTTAAAAAGTGAAAACAAAGAAAAAAGAAAAGAAAAAGAAAATCATAAAAGTACCAGAAAGGATATATAAGTAAATATTTATATGATCTTGAAATATGGAAGCCTTTTCTAAGCATAACATTAAGGAAGAAATTGTGAAGTAAAAAAAGTTGTATTTGATTACAGGTTTTTAAACATAAAAGAAAAATTGCAAGGAAAATGTTAGCATGATAAATTAATAATTACACATAAAGAGATTTTAAAATCAATCATAAAAAACTAAACTCTTTTGAAGAAAAAGGTAGACTATGGATGCACTAGTCCCCCATAAAGAGTCAGTAAACACGTAAAAAAGATTCAATCTCACTAACAATGAATACAAATGAAAATAACAAATGAAATGTCATTCATTTGCAAATTGGTAAACTATATTTTTAAATAAGAAAGGGGCAACGGTGAGGGGCAATGACACAGGTACTCTCATACACTGCGAGTTGTTATATAAATTGATATAAACTTTCTACAAAGAAATTTGGCCATATGTACCAAACATATTAAAAAATGACTAAATACCTTCTATCAGTAAGTTTATTTCTAAAAGTGTATTCAAGAAAATATTCAGACCAATGTTCTAAGATGTGTATAGAAATTTATCTCCGGGCCATTATTTATTATAGTGAGGTAATTAGAACACCTAAATTCCAACAAAAAAAGGATTAGTTAATTGAATTATAGAACACCATGCATGGGGATGGGAGTTATTTAGCTATTATTATATTCACAAACAATATTTATAGACAGAAAAATATCTACATACTATGGAGGACATATGTGATATATATGTGTATATATATATATACACATATGTATATATATATAGAGAGAGAGAGAGAGAAAGAGAGACCTATATATCTAGATATAGATATATAGATATAGATACATCTCTGAAAGAAAGTGTGTCAGGATACTAATAGTAACTAACTCTACATGCTTTTTATTTTATTTTGTACTCACTTCTGTGTTTTCAAACACAGCTGGGTTGCTTATCCTCCAGTTTCTCTAGAAGCCATCCTCTCCTGGCTCCTTAGTCCCCAGGAGCCTAAACAGATGTTAATCAAAATCCAAGTAGGATTCAAGGAGGTCATGGGGTCACTCATACAGCATCTAGTTATTGCTTTTGCATAGGTATTAAAATCTAGCTGTTTTACCCCATGGTTTTCAAACAGGTGAGTTCACTAATGTAAGAAATTGGTTATAACATATTGTAAAATCGTATTCGACACAAAAAATGTAAGCAATTAATTAAAATGACGAAAGTCAATGAATTGGACATTTGCCAGTAAAGGACATAATCTATTTAGGTTTGTAAAGTAAGGCAATTCTCCACTAGCAGTTTTATTTGAAAATATTTTTTTTCTAAGACTTATTAATTATCCTTACAAAGCAGCACGTAAAATAAAACTGACAGATATATAAATGTCAATGACTTTTGGATTATATATCTTTCGCTATGATTTTCATTTAAAATAAACAATTATGTGATCTCTATGAAACAGAGACCAAGAAAAACTATTATAACAGTTAAATTTGCCTGAAGATATGTCTGACCAGCTAAAAATTGCTGAATTGATGACTTGTTTCGTTGTACTCACTGCCTAATATATTCTCTAGTTGCAAGCTTCCAAAATGAAGAATAAGCTCTCATTTTTGTAATTGAAATTGCAATACCAACTCAGCTATCTTATCCTGAGTTTAACGCTATTAAATCAATAATTGTAATTTAATAAAAAATTAAGCCATCCAATTTTTCATTTTTATAAAGCTTGTTATGCAATAATGCAAATATTCTAAAAGCATCAATTATATATTGCATGTAAAATAATACCATACAATAAATGATAATAACTTTTGTTTAAAACAATTTTAACAAGATGAAAATGTTGCAAACTCAAAAACATTCAAAAGGAGGGTGAATTAAATACAGAGACATGTAGCAGAGAGTACATGAAGGTTCAGAGAAGTGCACCACAGTAACGAAAAAAGAGACCACTTGTATCAGCGTCAGGTACTGAAGCAGAGCTAGACAAGGGTTTATGCAAAAGTCAATAAATGGATCAAGTTTTGTAACTGGTTTTCAACAGATTTATTCATCAGTGATTCTTACTTGTACCTATTTGAATTATGGTATTACTCAGAAAATGTCAAGGATTTTCTGATGAGTTTTGTGGATAGAAAGTATGAATAATTATTGATATCTCTCCTCACTGGCTTTATCTGCTTCCATTCCTCAAAGAAAATACAAAAATATGTTATAGCAAGGTTAAGTTATTTGCATTAGTGGCTAAGGGGACACGCCCAATATTTCTGCCCCAACTGATTGGCATCTGTTTGCTTTCCATGTCCAGACATGAATGCTAGCCTATGCCTACAGGGCTGTCATCTCAGATAACTGAAGTTTCACTGCCTGTGGATATTTACAAGGATCATCTGCACACAGCTTGTTGACTTCAACGTCATGAGGCTCCACAGTGAAATAACTAACTTCCACTTTGAGTAACTCAAGGTCCTTGCTATTAATTTGATCTTCTGCAATATTTATCTTGTTTTTGTTAATGCATGCTTCAGTGATCCTCATGATCTTTGAATTTTAAATAAGGATACACTTGTGACTGTAGATAGAGCAGGGTCACACATTCAAAAGTCCAGGCATCAGGAAGATAATTCACATGAATCCATTAGCTGGACATTGATACATTTACTGCATAGATCAAATTCTTCACTTCATAGATATAGAAAAAAGTGTGGCCCACTTCTAAGTAAACGTATAACTTGTTTGCTCTTTTTTGATCCCATGCTCCCCCTTTTGGTAAAGACACAAGTACAATATATAATTAACTTTTTCTCTTAACTCTACTGTAAGAAAAACAAAAGTGGAAATATGAAGATTAATTCCAATGCATATAAGTTTCAGTATATAATCTCATATAAGTCTCAAGATAATTGGGGTGGTGATGACTGTAGAGGCTGAGGAATCCACGTTGTCTCGCTTAAATCACCAGTTGACAGTAAATTCCAAACAACGGTAGGAACATAGAATGAATGTAATCCCAATGTTAAAAAATTGTACTTTTTTCTTTCACAAGGAGTCAAGAGTTTTGCTTTTCATTGAGTCATCCAACAAACATGCACCGATAATCCTAATTTACCTGGCACTATACCAACTGCCTGAAATATACTAGCAAGCAAACAGAAAAACAAACATTTCAGCCCACATGTGCTTACGATGTATTAGGGAGACATAAAATAAACAATAAACATAAACATTAAGTAAGTCACATGAAATGTTAGAATACAAAAACTGCTATGGAAAGAAATAAAAAGAGCAGAATAAGAGGGACTGGGAGCATATGGGCAAGAGGTGAGCGTGTTGTGGGGAATGGATGTGAAATTTTACATACAGTGATCTGGGTAAGCCTCGGTGACATTTGAACAAAGATTTTGGGGAAGTGATGGAGTTGACAGTGAAGATATGTAGGAGAAGAGCATACCAGGAAGAGGGAAAAGCTAGATCAAAGACCTGATGGAGGGAGTGAACACGGCATGTTCCCAAAAAAAAGGAGGCCAGTATGGTTCAAAAGAAGACAGGAGAGGAATATATATTTTAGCTGAATCATCATGAATTACAAATGTTGATAACCATATATATATGTATATATAAAATTATTAAATAATAATAATTATTTAATCTTGAGAAATGTCACCAGTGGGAGGGCCAAACAAAATACATATATGGATTGCCAATTTTCTATCCTTATCCCATGATTCATAACTTATTAAACTTGCTAAATTTTTAGTTGGGATTATTTTAGTTGGGATTATTATTTTAGTTGGAATTATCCTTTAGTTTAATTGAAGTTTCCTAAGAGTATTCAGAAAATGAATGGATAATAATAAGTAAATGATTCTTCTTAATTTTAGCTTTCTTACCCCCATTCGACAGAGTGGAAATAAAGCAAAAACTCACACAACAGTTACATGGGTTCTATTAATTCATCCAGAAACGTATTAATGTGCAGGTGGCATGCTAGATGCCTGGGAATACAGGGAAATGGGAGATATTCCCAGATCTCAAGAGTTTACAGGTGACTAAAGAAAAACTTGCTAGTGCATTATGATCCTTGGGAGTAGAGATTAGGGAGTGGATGAATACTTTTATAAAGACTAATTACCATCACTTTCATGTTCTATAAACTCCCAAAACAAGTTAAGCCAAACTGTCACAATTTTTCCATTAGTGAAAAGTGTCCTCATTATTATAACACTATAAAGTTTACAGAGTCCTTTCATATATATTGTTGCAATGATATGCCTAGTGTTTTATTTTGTCTATTATTATAATTAGTAGTAGTAGTAGTAGTAGTAGTAGTAGTAGTAGTAGTAGTAGTAGAATTTTGTCCATATGGCTAGACTTAAGACAACGAAATAGCTCAAATGTTTTGCTTATTAGAGTCAGAGTGGCTTGATATAAACTAATTACAAAACAAAAAATGTGCTTGTTTATTTTTCTGTAAACTTTATAAGACTCTTGCTACATAGCTCCATCTAACAATTTATCTCCCCCAAATACAATCAGGGTTTTGATTTGTATCCAACTTCTAAGGCCTAGAATGGGATGCCCATCAATTCTAAGAATTGTGCTGAAATTCTTTTAAGGCTAGAGGTGTCAATTAGAAAGGACTGAATGCAATCTGTGCAGCTAAAATTAACTCCATACACCATACTATCTGCACAGTTATATGCACTTTGTTTAATGTAAAACATTACCTCTAACTGTAGAAATTCCACACCCCAGCCCAAAAATCTATCTGTTCTTTAGAAGTAGCCTTGAATAGCATGGGGTAAGATAAGTCAATCTCTTTAAATTTACACAAAACAGAATGCCTTTTCCTCTTACTCATTTACAGATCTCACTATGGACGCTGTGTGTTATTAAGAATTAAAAGTGTTTAATATTTTCTGATGCTTAACAAAGTATAATTTATGACAAGATGATCTAATGTTAGCCATCAATTTATCTGGCCTTTCTAGGGGTTGTCACTGAATTTAATTTAGTCATCAGAAGGCTCTATATATAGACCTACCTCTCAAGCATTGAGCTTTTCCACAGTCTATAACCACCCTTCTTTTATTCATTCCACATCCAGTACTGTAGCATTTTTGTCCATGTCTGAGGTTTACCCCAAATAATATGTTGGCTTCGTCTGACTGTACCTAGATGTTCCATAGATGCCTCACTGTTTAACACTAAACATTTTTTCTTATCTTTCACCCAAATCAGTTTCACTTTTTGAATTCATCATCTTGATTAACGGCACTACTTTTCACTTGCAAGCCTTAATCTGGCATAATTCTAATATTTGTTGAACCGCCTTGTTTAAACTCATTTTTTCCTCTGCATTTACTTGCTCCTTTCTTAGTATAGGTCTCCATCATTTTCCACAAGAGGTTGCTACAGCCTCCAATATGTCTCCCTGCTTAAGGAGTCCCCCACGCAATATAACATTACTAAAAAGCATACGTAATCATACATCATTCCTCTATGTATTACCATCAAATGACTCCAGATTGTCCACAGGATAAAGTTTGAACTCCTATGATATAAAGCCATCCCTGGGAATGACTCCAGCCTGTCTCTCTAACTTCATCTTCCACTGCTTCGCTAAATATACAGCCATGTCACATTATCTCTTTCTTTAAGCCACCTATTATTAATGGAAACTGTATGTATTACAGAATATTGCAGTTGTGTCATTGTATAGTCCTTCCAATCAACTATGAGCTACTAGAAGACAAGTACAGCACACTATATACTTTTGTCTCTCTAGCATAGTACCTTGTACATAATAGGCACTCTACAAGTGCCTAGTTAGTAAACAAATGGCTTACCAAAAGTCAATGTATTGCCCATATTTCATTCGCAGAACAGGGTCAATATATTCCTTGGAGGTAGAAATGATATAAAAATAACTATAATTTATATCATTGTGCATGGACTTACCTAGGAATTTTATTTCCCTAATTCAATCACTAGGTGGTCAATATTACATGATACTGGCTAGAAGCATTATTCATTTTTGCACTGTGGATTGATAATGAGTATTAACGATTTAGTAACTCTAAAAATGCATCTACTGATTTATAATGACTACCAGTAACACTATGTAAATATGATTTTTTAAGACATTATATATTTATATTTTAGTAAAACCTTCCAGAGATTCTAATTAAACTTCTATCTTTGACTTCTAGCCATGCACACATATGCCAAATTTACTAAGTATTCATAACAAAATCAAAGATTAGGCAGCAATAAGTCAAGATAATCTGTTTCATTGATTTCAAGCATTTGTCTTCTGGTCAAAATTAGCTTAGTCACTTTGCCAAAGGTGGCTTCATTCCTGTTTGAGTGTCCTGGCAAAATTAGCCGGCACACACAAGGGAGTAAAGCACGTTTATCTATAGCCAGACAATTTTCAGCAGAGTGAGATAACTAGGAAGGAGAAGGGTCCCTGATATGGATCTATCATGACACAATAATTGGGTGTGTCCTAGGGATATGGACCAATTAATTTGAAGCTCAAGGGAATCAGATTCTTGTAGATAGAAAATGACTTTTGAATAAGATGGCAGTAAATAATACACATTAATCTAAAAAAGAATTTGGACTCTGGGAAAATCAAAACCTGGTACTGCCAGTATTTTTAGAAACAGACTATGTGAATGAGAAACCCAAAAGCAAGTAAAAACAAGTAATAGAGGTTATAAGTAGTAGGGAAGCCTGGATAGGCTGTAAAGATGAATGGCAAAAAAATTACGAAGGAACAGGAAGACCAGATAAAACAAATGGACTTTCAAAGACTGTGGAAGCACTGAAATTTCTGGGCAAAAATATGATTCAAAAATATATATCACATGTTTCAACAAATATATACTATTTTAAATTATTCAATAGGTGGTACATCCTACATATAAATTTAAAAAAGAAGTTCATAAATATTTTTCATCAAATCAAAAGAGAATTTCAATAATGATGAACATGATTATGTGGAACAACCCTGTAGTTGAAAAGAACTGGAAAATACAGTAAAAATGTTTTTTTAAATGTGTTTGAAAGCATCAGAGGTTTAACAATGTAGTGAAGAATAATGTGATCAAGATCCAAGAGAAGAGAGACACACACTGAGGTGAGCCCTGACTTGGACTTCATTTTTATCCTTAAGTTTGTGCTCATGTCAGACAATTCTGACAGAGGAGGCTAAGAATTTGAAACAAGAAGGACTAAAATTGGAGTGAAGGGCCCAGCCAAAGGAGGGGTTCTGGTAAACACTCCGGCTTTGGATTGAGAATCTGAGAAATAAGAGTGAACTAGAAATAGACTTGACCTTCCAGAGACAAAGCTGAAGTTCCAATCATCTAAATGACGAATTGGAATAAGATGATATGCAATTGCTAAATGCTTCTAGCACAGCTGCCTGCAGAATGTCAGCATAAACTTCCTTTTGAAGAAGATAGTATCACTCTTGGGACTCAAAGTAGACTTCTATTTTTTAAAGAAACAGTGGTACTCCAAAAACAAAACCAAAAGAAAAAAACAACAAGAAGAACATGAAACTCATGACAATGTGACAAAGAGAAACGATGAGCATTAGAAACTTACACACAGGGGATACGGATGATGAAGAAATCAGTCACAGATGTTAATTTGTTAACTGGAAGACTGACCCGAAGGAAACAACTTGGCTGACATAGGGAGAGGTGAATATATAAAAAAGAATGGAAGACATAATGGAATAAAATGGGGGGAAACCTGCAAAAAAGTAAATTGGAGTCCAGATATGAACACAGAGAAAATGGTTAAGATGCAATATTTGAAGAGATAATGAATGAAAATTTTCCAAACTGATAATCAAATCAAACTACAAATTCAAAAAGTATGACAGACCACATGCAATGTAAAAAAAAAAAAAAAAAAAAAAAAAAAAAAAAAAAAAAAAAGAGCCAACAAGAGAGGGAGAAGTGGCCTTTGGCAGATGAATAGTGAAAAGGGAAAAAAAAAGCAAGGTGAAAAATTTAGGATCCTACAACATGAAGAGAACCAAAATATCAGAAGACACATAACCCTACCTACCATCAGAAAAAAGAAAAAAAAAAAGTTCCACTTAAAGAAACCAGCTTTGATATGTAGACAGAAAAGGGCATTAGTGAATTAGAAACTTTGCAAACAACCACAAATCAACAAAAATGAAAGGGACAAAAAGATCAATACAGGGTCATTACAGAAAAATCAGGAAAAAAAAGATTAATCACATCTGGATGGATGAAAATTCCCCCATATAAATAGCCAGGAAACAGAAGAAAACTGTATAATACAACTCAAAATTCAATTAAATACACTCAAAGAACTTAAGGGAAAAGCATCTTGAATTGGAAATTCAAAAGTTAAAAACCTAAATGGACAAAAAACAAGAAGAAATAAAAGGAGTTTACTAAACTAGAGAAAGTTGGAAAAAATACAGAATTATCTCAGAAATAAAAAATAAATTGCAAGAGGGAAACTAGTCTCAAATTAAAAATATATTAAAGAGCACTGAAGAAACGTAGAGAAACAATGAAGAGGATAAATATGAGAGAAAGTACAATTGACCCTTAAACAACTCAGGGGTTAGGGTTGCCAACCACCCTCCAGGTTGAAAATCCACCAGTAACTTTTGATTCCCCCGAAACTTAATAATTTACTGTTTATTTACCAATAACATAAACAGTAGATTAACCGTTTATATGTTATATGTATTATATACAGTATTCTTACAATAAAATAGAGGAAAGAAAATGTTATTAAGAAAATCATGAGGGAAAGAAAATATTCTCATGATATTCATTGAAAAGAATTTGCATATAAATCAATCCCCACAGTTAACCCCTCTCCTCCCCCCCCATTGTTCAAGGGTCAACAAATTTTCAAAGAATGTGAGAGAAAAGGAAGACAGTTATAAAGAATAACATCTGCATAATAGTCTCTAGAGAAAATAAAACAATGAAACAGAAATAATATTTAAAACTAAAATTTAAGACAACTTTCCATAAATTTAAAAAAGACTTGAACCTACATATTAAAAGAAACTCAATGAAATATTAACCCAGAATATCAACGCTGAGATTCTTAGTAAAAGTATTAGACTTCGAAAAAAATATCTTCAAGGTTCCCAGGCAAAAGATCAAATAACTTACAAAGGGAAAAAAAAGTATATAGCATTACCTTTCAAAAAAAATTAAAAGAAAGCTATCAATGAGGCAGCATGTTAAAAAATAAGTTCAATAAAAGTAAGAATGAACCAAGAATTTAAAACGCAGCCAAATTTTCCTCCAAATATCTGGCCTACAGAAAAACAATTTTAAACATAAAGAATAATTTAGGGAATTCTGTATCAATATACCCTTCCTGAGGAATCAATCTATTCAATCTTTACTCAGCCAACAATGATTGGAAATGCTTCAGCAAAAGGACTGAGGGTGAACACGTTTATATATATAGAGAGAGGGGGGTGCCAAAAAAATATATACACATTTTAAGAATAGAAAAAACTGTATTAAAATTGTAATACTCAATATATACCAATAATAAAAGATAAATACAAATCATTTGTACGATTATACAATTTCCCCGGTGTGTGTGTGTGTGTGTGTGTGTGTGTGTGTGTGTGTATGTACACTGTTATTATAAATCTAAGACTAAAATAAAAGTGGGAGAAGAAAGAATGACTAACGTATAAATTGAACATATAATGACAAAGCAAGAACAAATCAACCAAAAAATGGAGGTAGGGGAAAGAAAGAGGATAATGGAATAAACACATTGACCGTCGAATGGGCCAGAGGTTCCCAAAATTTCTCAGTTTATGGCTCACTTAGTGCTTCAACAATTTATCCAGGCAGCCCTAGGACACAAGAAATACCTTGCAGTTTGTTTGTTAAGCAGTTAGTTCCAAACAACTTAATATGTCTTTACGTCTGAACCAAAAAACAGTACATTTGAAAAAACTACACATAGACTGAAAGAAAATTTTTTTTTCATTCTTAATCAACAACTATTACTTACTAATTACATTATGGGCCTGCTGAACAGAGCACCATTTCTCAAACCTTGAATTACATTGGATCCTATCACACTCAATTCCAGTTCCACACTGATTTTCACACAGTATTTGCTTTTACTCAGAGTCCATCTTTGCAAAGATATGACATCACTGAAGCCATATCTATGCATGAACTCTTTTAGAATAGCAGTTTGTGCAGTGTCCAAGAGATGTCACTACTATGTTTCCCTTGAAATTTTAAAATATCCTGCACAGTCCCTGTGACATTACTGTGACGCCCCAGAACATGGATGGCACTCAGCTTGGGAACCATGAGAATAGATAGTAGGGAAAGTTAAAGGATATAGTTAAAGATGAAAAGAAAAAGACAATAAAAGTTTAAATAAGAAAACAGGGGAATAACTGCATTTTAAAAGTTTTATTCACAGGTAACCACCAGAACAAAATTACAAACTTCATAAAAACTAAAGAATATTTTTTCATGAAAGAGAAAAATACACATCTCCTAGAGAAGAAAGCATAGCAAGTATAACATAATATGCATGATGACAGCATGCCATTACAGAGTTGAGACCAAACACTCATTTCAATAAATATAAATAGGCGTTACTCTCATATTTGAAAAGATTTTTTTTTCAATATGGATCACAAGCAAGATGCAATTTTATGCTATATGCAGTTAACACATCTAACACAAAGTGATTTAGGAAAACTGAAAATACCGAGATAGATTAAAATAAAATAGGCAAATGGAAAAGCAAGAAAGGAGAAACTATGATCCTGATACCGAAGTAAAATTGAAGCAAAAAGAATTAAATGTGACAAATAAAAAAATGTATTAATGCTAAAAGCCACAATCCACAACAAAGATGTAACAGTTATTTAATATCTAAGCACATATTAACACAGCAACTACTCTTATGAAGCAAAACTGTAGAAGATAAAGGAGACGTGGATAGAACCAAAAGATACATTTAATGCTCATAGCAGCATTATGTTTAATAGCCCCAACCAAAAAAATAACTTAAAATGTCCATTAACAGTGGGATAGAAAAATAAGTTCTAGTATATCCATATAATAGTAAACTGCAACAGAATGAACATACTGCAATTGCATACAACATGGAGGAATCTCACAAACATATTTTCAAGAGGGCCGGATAGAAGGCATACATAAGAAATGCGTTTATGTACATTTCAAAGACAGGCAAACGTGACTATGGTGTTTGAGAGCAGGATAGTTGTTAGTTCTTAGGGAAGAGGGAAAGGATAGAAATGAGAAGGGGCCATAAGGTATTAGGTATAACTTTGTGTTCTATTCTGAATGCATGTTATACTTCAATTTTAAAAGGATGTTTAGAAAAGTGTCCAGTGACAGCGATTAAAATTATGGATAAATAGTGTCATAAACACTTGGATTTGTTCAGTCTCCTACTTCTTGGATTTGTTTGGTCTCCTACTTCTGGTAATTCATTTTTCCCCTTTCTGATCCATGGAATCGTTTAAACTCATTCTTTCCTCCTTCTTCAGTTTGATCCTTATCATTAACTTTGTTTCTCTGCATATACAGCCACAGTGCTCTTTCTACAAAATTTCTCCTTTAGTTTCTGAAGCAGGAAGCAGTTTTCTGCTTTATACAGGGGTCTTTGTTCAAAAGTTGAAAGACAGAGACTGATTACAAAACGATGCATGAAAAATTTGCTTGGGGTTACACATGCAATATTAGTGAGAAACATTTTGTATTTGAGCATAGATATTCCCACTCTGAAGCATCTGCAAGACTTAAGCCAACTACACTGATAGCAGAGATGATCTATCTACCGTCGCCCTTCCAACACAGTATTTTTGGGGACAGTGGGAGGGTAGCTAAGAGGTGTGTGTGTGTGTGTGTGTGTATGTGTGTGTGTGTGTGTGTGTGTGTGTGTGTTTTGCAGGGTGGAAGAGAGACCAAAGAAGGACTCCCTGTTTTCCATTTAAGGCTTAATCAGTATGGCTTACCTTAAAAGGGGAGATTTTTTTTTTTTCCAAATCCGCAATTTTCTGGAAAACAATCTAGTCCACCAATAGTATGGTGTTTTATTCTTTTTTCCTCTTCTGGTATTAGACCCACATGCTCTTTCAGACATTGTGGGGTATAATTAAAGAGTTAAACATGTCTATAATAATTACTCGGCTCCAACCCATTTCTGACTTTAATTTGGGAGCCCACATTCCTTCCCTGACTCAACCACAAGCATTCGAACAAGTGATAGGCTTCTTCCTTCTAGTCAGTTCACTTCCTAGTCATTGATATGCTTTCCGCAGCCACACAAACTGAATAGGACCTCCTCTGAGTAAACTTGGAATTAAAGTGTGTACCATTAATTCTGCGTGTTCTTCCAGGTTTAGCTCACAAACGGAGTACAAGAATACAAGGTAAAGACCCTACAGAGCATTTGATTATGCAAAAAGAGCATAATTAAGAAAGTATGTAATTACAGAAATCAAACTCTTCTAAACACACTGTTGGCAATAGGAGACATGAAAAATCTTACCTTTATAACAATATTATTATGAATAAAAATGTAACATGACATTTATAAAGTGTCTTAAGCAAAAAAATTGATTTGAATTTTTCTCAGATAAAACTTTAAATTATAAGAATCAATTTTATCACATTCTTTAAGAAATTTAATTAATGATGAGAGAACTTTCAGGCTCTCTCTAGTTAATGAAATAAGAAAAATGAGTAAAAGGTCAAATTTTGGACAGATTTTATTATCTGGCATTTGCTAAATAGGCAGTTTTGAAAACTAGATTAAAAAAAAAAACACATTAAAGTGATTTTTTTGTCCCCTACTAAATTAGAATTAACTAGATTTTTTTCAAGGGGTTCAAAATGACTTTGGAAATTTATAGCACAGAATCAGACAAAACCATAGGAGACAGACAGAATATAATTAAACCTCTAAAAGAGGTGCATCTAACAGATGGAAGGAATATGTACATTTCAGAATAGAATTAAACTATAACTAGATTACTTGAATACAACCTTTTGAAGCAACTTGTACTTGGGTTACAAAATTTCATCCATTCTAATCAGGCAATAAAGAAACAAGGGAGTAAGATACATGATTTAAGCCCAGGGGTACTCAGAATCTGACCACTCCATTTTCAGGTTAGGGAATATCACCAAATAACCATGGAAGAGAAGCTCAGCCCTGCGGTCAGGCTTATGGAAACAAACGCCTTACATGTCAGTAGCGACAGATCTTTCGGCCCAGCCAAAATCTCCGGTTAATAAACAACCTCAGGCTGCTGAGAAAGTCACTCCCAAGAGATATACTTATCCATCTTGGTGACAAAATATTTCTAATTCTTTGAAATTTTTGAGTAAGTACAGAGATGAAGAAGCAAATCTAGCCTATGATATTAATTTGGGGTCATATCTGCAAAGCAATTCTGAAGACATCACCTCTAGAATACAAAAACACTGTCAAATTCAATCACATTAATTATCTTTGAAACATATGAAAATCAAAGTTATAAATTGCAAGACAAAAATAGAGAAAATATATTAAAAACTAAAGGAAACAATATTTAAGATGTTATTTGTTAGAATTTTAGAATGAAATATATATTATTTTCTTAAAACAACAGTTCAACATTTTGTTAACATAAAAACAAAGCATTGAAATTAATACAGCAAAACTCTTCTGTATTTTCTATTACACAACACTGTTATAATCTACGTGGTAAAGAGAGAAAAAAGCTGCAGATCATTTGTGCATGACCACAATTTCATTGGAGGGTTGTGGTTACACATCCCCCACATGCCATTAGAAAAACGGATTCCTGGCTATATACAGTGCTTTCATACTAAAATTTTAGGAGTCACAGCAGAGAAAGGAAGAGTAAGAGGGTGAAGGATTAGTGGGATAGGAATAGAAGAGGGAAAGATGAATAAAGAATGGGAAGAAAATTTAAATTCGGTAAGCAATCGACTCACTTTTTAATACAGAATCTCCTCTGCTTCCCTCTGAGATGTTTTCGTGCACAACTTTAAGCAACATACAGTCCACCCGTGTGTTTTCCCTGATATGCTTGTACTCTTCCCCGGAACCAGTTGATTGTCATTGACTCCCTTTGCCCTCTCCACTTTGAGAATGAACCAGCAGAGGAGCAAGGTGAACCATTAGTGCCACACTCACTGCCTGGTGCCCAAGTCCCTCAAGCACAAGAATCAGGGGACTTTTTCTGCCCTCTGGCCTCCCAAAGACGGCCCTGACAGTCAAATGTTCACTGGGGCTGCCCAGAAGGGTCTCATCCTTCAAAATCTTTCATATGCACCCACCATTTCTCTCACAACAAATCCCAGTTCCATTAATATTGCAAATTATGAAAACAGTGTCATTAAACTGGAAAAGCTAAGGATTCATGTATTGCTTTTGAGTGTGTTCAGGACAAATGCTGAACATCCAGTATGGTCATTTATTATTATAATATGCTAATTATATACCATCATTGCAGAATAGTGGTTTTAGAGTCAGATCCGATTATACATCCCAGCTCTTTTACCTAATATCTCTTTATACTCACACACTCAAAAATCACTTATTATTATATGCCACTCTGATAGATTGGAGATATAGCAATGAGCAAAAAGAAATAAACTACCTGCTCTCTTAGAGCTTACATTGAAGGCAAGAGACATTAAGGAAGCATGGTACTAATACACGTAGAATTATAAACTGGGATAATGTTCTAAGGAGAAAAGAAACAAGGGTCTACCTTCTAGAAGTTAGAGAATAACAAAAGATCCTGGAAAATTTTCCCTAATGAAATGGTGCTTGTGCTGATATCCAAAGGAAACAGAAATTAAGTAAGAGCCTTAAAAGTTGTTAAAATTATAGTTGGCATTCATTAACGTTTAGCTTCTGGTGTACAATGCCATGATCAGGCATCCACAGTATCTCTGAGATGGTCTCCCTAATAGGACGCATGTCCATCGGATACCCAACAAAATCTTTACAACATTATTGAATAAGTTCCCCAAATTAATTTTCAGAAAACCCTGAGGCTGAAACTAATAAAAAAATAAAATTAAATTAAAAAAAAGTTGTTAATTAAAAAATAACTCTTCAAAAGAAAACTCAAATTCTAATATTTTATAGTGTAGGTTTCTCTTTCCTTCTTTCCTTCCTTCCTTCCTTCCTTCCTTCCTTCCTTCCTTCCTTCCTTCCTTCCTTCCTTCCTTCCTTCCTTCCTTCCTTCCTTCTATTTTTTACTAACTAGATTACTGGCTTCTTTCAGAGGATATTAAAAGACTATGAATGAACTGCCAGATGAAGAGATATATAAGGCACGGTAACAAACTCAGGAGCTTCTGTTCCCATGAATGCATTCTAGCTTGCCAGCCTGGAAGTGTCTGTGGTGTTTTTTTTTATTTATATTTCAATTACAGTTGATATACTATATTATATTAGTTTCAGGTATACAATATAGTGATTAGACATTTACATACCTTACGAAGTGATCACTGTCATGCGGGGCGGCCTGTGGAGTCTCAGCTCCTGCTCCCCACATAAGAACACAGGACATGGTGAGGCCAAAAAGGAACACCCACAGAGCCATAGGTAGGGGAATCATATCACTATATTCTCACAGGCGGCATCTGCCTGTCTGCAACCCGCTCTTGCTAGCCCCCATCTTTTCTGCTAGCATAGCCACGGCAGTTATATTAGTGGCCAATGGCTCACTGGTTACAGCTGACGGCCAACTAGCCACAGCTGATGGCCATCCAATCACAGTTGATGGCCATTTACTACCTGAGCCAGCACTTTTCTATGTGAGGCTGAGAGCCTGGAAACTGCTTTTGGGGCTTTGTCCCCACAATCACCCTGATAAGTCTAGTACCCATATGACTTCTGTGGTGTATTTTTAAGTTATGCTAATAATAATAGAAAAAAATCATTATTTGGAGACGAACTTCTATTAGTCTAGTTGATACAATACCCCATCTTTGAAACGCAGGTGATTATAAGCTAGGTTAGGGCACATGCAAAGGCCCAATCACAGGAAGTATTACGATGCCTCAAAGCCCCTGAAAGAAGGCCCCAGAAAGCCAACAGGTATTTGGTGCAAGACTTAGTAAGCAATGTCAGGAACCAGTACTTCCTATTAGCACATAACTGAAAATAAAACCTCTCTGAGTCAAAAGGCCAAAAGACTGAGGTAAATTGAAAGGCCAAGGGAGGCAGGGAGACACAAAAATAGAAACACAGAGTTGAAGAGAGACAAAGAAATGATAATAGCATTGCTTCAACCTTTCAGATCCAGCTGTCCCTAAATCCAGAACTGGCACGTGGGCTTCTCAATTATATTAACCAACGATTTTCATCTTTTAGGTAAAACTAAGCTATTTTGAGATGAGTTTTGACTTAAGATAGATTGAGGGTGGTTTCTGTTACTAGCAACCCAAAGAATCTGAACTGACAATGACAGAGAGGCCCAAGCTTCTTCCTGCATTAACTAATGAAAGCTATGTACACATTCTACTTAGCCACAAAGTGGGGAGAGGGACAACATGTGGAATACCATAAAGTAACAGGACAGGAGAGCGCCTTGATATCAAGGCAAAGCACATCAATTTACCAAGCATTTTCCTAACTCAAGCACTCAAATTTCTCTGAGCATGTAAGATAAAATATTGGGGAATGATCGTGGGGTAGGAGCACAAAAGTAAAGCTCACAAAAGCAGAACATGTCAAGGCCTGGAAGATTGAGGTACATAGGAAGGCATTGAAGGCACCCTAATTTTGCCAGGATTAGAGGTAGAATAATTTGCATTTAAGCAAGAACATAAAGCTGAAAAATGAAGAAACCAAGACATTTTTAAGAAACAATTTAAAAATATATAAAGATTCTTATTAATAGTAACAATATGAAGGCTTGCTGTGTACTGAGCACCTGACTAGATTCTATGCAGACATTGTATTATTTAATTCTAATGAAAGTTATTTAAAGGGGGGTATAATCCTGGTTTTATAGATGATAAAATTGAAGGTCAGAGAAATTAATTTGTCCAAGGTCCCAACGTTAGTAAGTGACAAAGCATAGGCACTGTGACTCTAAACCTCATATGTTTCATGAAAATGCTTAAAGACTAAAAGGGTTTTCATTTTTGCATACTATTACATGCTATACTAAGAATGAAAAGACTGCAAACTGAGAAATGTAAATGATTCAGTCCAAGGGTGCACCCACTGGTGGTGAGTAATGCAATTGTTCTCATCAAAGGAAAAGAATTGAATGGTATTTGAAAAGGAATTAATTGGTATTAGGAAAGAAATATCATTTCAGATAAAGATTTGCTCGTTGTGGGTAACATGAAGAAATATAATACATTACAATCAGTATTTCTGACCCTCAAATAACTCATAAGCTACTTGACTGGATAAGACATTAAGTCCAGTTTAACAGCATAGGAGTAAAATAATCCAATAATATAATTATATTAAAAGCAATTTTATTTTTGTTAAATTATATAGATTGAATTATACAGCATCAGAAGTCTACAGTACTCACATTTTTCTAAATGCCCCATATCTCTATTTCTTGACATACAGAGCTCAAACAAATTTGATTGCTTTCAGAAAGGAGCATTGATCTTTTGTGTCATCTCCCTCCCTACTCAAAGCTTCCACTAGCCATTTTTTTCTCCCTCAAATTTGAAAAACCCTAAAACTGTTTTCAATTGCCTAACTGAGTCCTACTCACATCCTACAAATCACTGATGAAAAAGCTGCAGCAAAGGTGGTTAAGTGATTTACTTAACATTAAACAGCTGATAAATAACAGTTTGGACTAAAACTCAGAACGTATGACTCTAAGTCCAATGCACTTTGAGCTACATCTGACTGGAAATTTTAGAATGACTAAGTTAGTTCTCAGACATCTAAGTTTATCAGCGCATAGGAATTTAAAAATATAAAGGATATAGGGAACAAAAGGTGTATCTACCTTTTGTAAAAGGGAGACAGGATGACTAAGTGAAGGGTGAGCTGCTTCCAAAGACCAAGGTTAGGTTATTTATCTAAAATTATATAGTTAGCAAGTAGTACCAGGATTACAGAGAACCAGGATACACATCTTAAAGATGGCCAGCTCTGGCCCTAGATATATATTGTATGACCTTGTTACTTGATAGAATATTTTAAAATAGATAATTTGATGCAGTCAAGTGAGTTCAGATTTGTTTTCCGTCCTGAACAATTGGTGCAATGTGATACAACTGAGCTCCCTATGAATGAAAAATGCCCAAATAACTAAATGAAATAATCGTTATCCTTCAGTACATTTTATCCCATCATTTTCTTATATCAGTATTTTATTATCTGTGTGATTTAACTACATAATGAGAGACAAGGGCATTTATTCTCCATTCAGTACTATTTCTCTCAAAATCACTATCTAGAAAATAAGATGCACTATTTCTTAGGTGAATTTTATATCCAGCAAAAGAAATTAGATTTGCACTGGATAGTTTAACGATAGCCATTTGCCAGAACTATTTTCCTAAACAATCATTGTAAACCAGACAAGATATTCAGTGTTAACAACTAGAGATGAGATATTATGTAATATATCCCTGTAATTTAATACAGCAATTATCTCTGGAGAGTACTATCAACAACGCCCTTGCTTTCGTTGCTTTAGGGACACAAATCCAAAAATAATCATTTGAAATTCAATTTTTAACTCCACTTATATTAGAAAAAAATTGGCTATTCATTCAAGGAGTGAAATATCAAAAGAAAGATTCCAATGAATATGACCTGTTAAAGCAGAATGTATGTATGCCGCTTCTAACATTTAAAAGAACAGTTCATAGAGAAAATTTATACAGATGACAGTACTACAAGAGAAGGTTATAATATCTGCCTTCTAGCCAGAGAAGCAAAAATATGGATAAAAACACTATCATTATGGAAACTAGTCAGTAGTGCTAATACATCATACATATTCTGAGGACATATTTGGTCTGTATAAATTGAAGAAAAATAAACAGTTTGCTAGCTACAGGGAAAGAAAGAGCTGGAGTATAACCTTACACCAGAGATGCCAAAATAAATTCCAGATATATTGAAGATTTAAATGTGAAGTATGAAGCTATAAAAATACTAGAAGAAAACTTTGGTTGCTTTTATAATATTTGAATGAGGAATAATTTTTATGAAAAAGTCCAATAAAAGAAGAAGAGTGATGAATTTGACAAAATAAAATTTAAAAAACTTCTTTGGTGAACATTATCATAAACCAACTTAAACAAATAATAGAAAACAGCCAAAATTATTTGCAATGGAAGACGAGGCTAATATCCTTATTCAAACATTTATAAATCACATATGCAGGAAACAAATAAAGGTCATGTTCAAGTGTTTTATTAGATGAGAACTGCAAATGGCCAAAAAACATAATAAAATGTTCAAATCGCTAATAATAAAATAAATGCTAATTCATAATAATAGTATTCTTCTTTTGTCCTATCGGCAAATATGCTAAACACATAGTGGTGGGAACATGGGAAAATAAGCACTTACTCATTTTTAGACGAAGGGTAACTGGTATACCTTTTCCTGAGGTAAATTTTGCAATGAGTATAAAAATTTTTACATGTATATACTGCTGGACATAAAAATTCCACTTAGAGGAGGTAATGCTATGGTAATGAAGCAAAGGCCATCCTTTTTGCCATTCAACCCCACTTCCTCTTATTCTTCTTTCAGCAAACTGTGCTTGAGGAATTATTCATGTATTAGCACACAGTCTTGGATGGAGTCAACCAAGGCACTTTGCCTTCCCAGGGATGACCCAAGATAAACTACTGAAAAAGTAAACATTGAGCCAGTTGACCTAAAGACCAAGAAACAATACAACTTAGCCATCTCAAGAGTAAAATACTGTGGTTTCTTTCCTTTCTAAGACCTAGAGCTTTCCTTTCTAAGACCTAAATAAAAATAAAATTTTTATTTTGTGAATTTTCTCATGGCCTTCCAATAAATTATTAACTCTTTCACTAAGTTGCCTAAGTTTCTGCTGCTTATAACCACAAAACCCTGATACAGAAATCGATAACTGACTAGAGATACATATGCAAGGATTTGAGTGGTGATTATTTGTATATCAAGGAAAAAGAGAAGCTTAAATATAAAAGATGCATGTTCGAAAAAAGTTATGGTACACCCAAATGTTGGCATGCTAGGCAATTACTAAAAATGACATGGACAGATGTTCTCATATTATTTTGGGATTCATCTATAATGAAGATTTGTCCCTTCTCCTTTACTTATTTAATCACTTATTTGAATGTATTTATATCAGGATTGACTCATCTATTTTATTATACAATTCTGTTATCTTGTTCAAATTGTTACAGCTTTGGTCATTGGTAGCTCCTGCAGGTTAATTCCTATGTCCTCTGTCCCTTTGTATGCCCACATGTTTTTGTGCTTTGCTTTCCGACACTATAAAATATTCCAGGCTCATAATATATGTTTCCTGCCCCAGTCTTGTTTCCAGGGAGCCCTGTTTCCTTTAATTGGAGAATGGATACCACCATATTTAACACAGTAAAATGCCACATCAGCACGAAATAAAATTTTAGATTTTTAAAATCCATTAATGTACTGAGAAATTGTATAGAATATTAATGGAACAGTGCATAGAATGTTAACAGAATGGCATATATATAGTATATAGAATGTTGGTATTACAGAAGTGGAGATAAGGAACCTTAGCTGTGGTCAGGTTACATATCAACCACACGTCCTCCTCCTGGCTTCAGTGTATCCCCCCCAAACAAATAAACAAAAAACACTAGACACATTCCTGACATTGAAGGCCACAAATCTTCCTTGTTTTCAAAAACTCTCCAAAGGATAAATGCTCCCCCATCCCAAGCCCATGGCAAAGAAATAAATGAAACGCAGAGACGAGCTTGTCAGCATGCCAGAGGTTTCCCTCCTAAGCCCAGAGACTAGGAGGAGGACAAATTCCTGAACAAGATGTTTAAAATCCAAGATTCTATGAGGACATCTTTGAAAAAGTGTGACGAGTATGGTATCCTGAGAATGGGTACCCATCTCTATGAAACAGAACATCAGCCAGCTCATACTGGCACAGCCAGCTCGTACTGGCTCATACTGGTACCAGGTCTTTTTCAGGCCATTAAGAGTCATTTAAGTATCAAAAAATTAACATTTTCAAAGCTAAAGATGGGTTATTAAATAAAGAACAAAAAAGCACACTTTAAAATATATTCTAATAGCTAAAAAGCTAGCTCCTTCAGTAAATTAGCTATAAAGAGAAGACCAGTGATTTTATTAATTGAGAGTGTTCTAATTATGCATTTTAATATACCTCTCCTAATGCAAAGAGAATAATTGTGTCCATCTTGTCATATTAGGTCATAAAGTCAGATTTTAAAAATGAGTATGACTGAATGTAGACTGGAATGGTTGGATCTATAATGGGTAAAATGACATTCTTGCACAGAAGTTATTTTAAAAAGTCATGTCATCTTCTCCTGTCCCTACTGATGATAATGATATGGCCTAAACCTCATTAGGAAGCAATAAAGTGTGAGAACTTCTCTTCTCAGATTCCTGCCCACCCTTTGTTTCCTTCTTCCAAACTCCTTTCTCATGCTGCCCCTTCAAAACATCCACTATAGCATCCTGACTTGGACTGACTTTCCTCTGAGATAATCTCTTGTTCTACCCTCCTTTCTATCTCTAAAGCAGATCTATAGTGAAACTAAGTTTTCCATGGAAAGTGCCCTTTGAGTTCCCACACCGTATCTTAAAGTTCAATGACCTTCAAGGCCAACTATGAATATGGTATGTACATTGCTGAAATGCTCTTTAAAAATAAAGCATCTTTGATAATATTAGTTTTCACTAAGGACCTTCATTTATCAGAGTCAGGATACAAAGAAAGACTGAAGGAGAGAGAGCAAAGGCTTTGGAGGCAGAGTCTGTGAATTTGAGCTTAGCTTTGCCGACTGGATAATCTGGTACAAATAAATAAAATTTCCTAGGCTTTCGTATTCTACCTACAAAATGGAACTAACATCTCCTTTTTCAAGATTGTTCAAAGAATCAAAATGAAATAAAATGTTTAAAGTGTCTGTATTTAACAGTGTCACACTGTCATAATACTAGTAATAATAGCTAATAATTGGGACAACTGTTCTAAACACTTTAAACTTCAAGACCACCAACTGTGGTAGGTACAATCGTTATTCCCTTTTTATAGATAAAGACACAAAGGCAGAGAGTCTACTTAACAGAATCAAGGCCACACAGCTGGTATGTAACCAACCTAACATCTGAGTACAGGCACTAACCCTCTCTCTAGAGTCTTTCCTCTTCATCACCCTGCCACACTACACCACTAATTTTAAGGTCACCTAACCCTGTACTGAAATACTTCTTAAATATTTATATATTTGTTTATGTCTAATAATGGGAGTTGAACATAAAGAAAGTAAAGCAAGTTTTGGTCGGTGAATGGGAACTTTTCTTCTGCATATTTAATTCTATGTGTGGAGAAAGAAATAGAAGATAAGGCCAGATAAACATTCACGTTTTAGGTAGCAAGAGTTTTATGGGCTCAAATGTAGCACAAGAGATGATTTTGTTCTACTCGACACAGCCCAGAGGGAGGAATGATCTATACCCCCAAATGAGATAAGGACATTAAACCAGTAATAGCCAAACCATTACTCCTCTGCCTCAGGAAATAAGTCAATAAACACCAGCCTCCAGTGTTTGAGGCAACAGCCTGGAAAAAGAAGTACTAGTGAGAAGATAGCCTTCCTGTAATAGATCAGAGCTGGGTCAGAGAGGGGAAGGACTGAGAAAGTCTGAGCTGTCATCATAGACAGGCTGCTGTTGATTACGATGTATCTACCTCTTGAGGCCAAGGCTCTGAGTTCAGGCTTATATCAAGATGGAAAATACGGTTCCCAGAAGACTAAGCTTTGACCTAGAGGAACCATTAGCTCCATCTCAGCACAGGAGTAAAATGCACAGCCTACAGGAATCTTCTCTCTGGAGCCACAAACTGGGAAATGGCAGACTTGGGAATGACTCTGTGATATCTAGTACCATTTCTGGTTTTCCTACCCATGTACCCAATAAACACCCTGATGGTTCTGTATTAGTGTGTGTGAACATGCATGCTTAAGGGTATTGTTTCACTTTTTTTAATTATCTATGGGAAAAGATTCATTTTTCAAAAAAAATTAAACGTTAGCAAAAAGTTATGAAAACTAATTCAGAAGCCATTCTATGCCAAATATTTAATGTTTCTAGAAACTCTATAGTGTATTAGGCTATTAAAAGAACTATAAGAATCTTATGTAACACCGAATAATCCAATATGATTGCACAGAATGACCTTGGGAAACTTATTTAATTCCTTCAGGAGCATTAAGGCAACTCATATAACTCCTATATTCACATCCTTTATTGCTATGTAAATTCTAAAATCCATTCTTGGCCTTTGTCTTTTAAAATGAAAATGTGTATATGTGCCTTCCAGTTTATAGTAACACACTTTTTCAGTGATAATGCACTCATATTTGCTTCATATAGCAACCCGTTTTTTCTGCCCTCTTTTTGTCATTCTTAAAATGGGTAATATCAGTCTCTGAAGAAAAATACAGCATATAAAGTATGAGTATACACTCTAGGGATTTTCTGACAGTTTCTTGTGATAGATTATTCCAAACAGTACATATCACTGCTCTTATCTTTCATCATCAGATCAAATGCATCATTTATCCAGGGTTTATTCTCCATGAACAGTAAGTTCCCAAAGAAAGCAATAAACATCACTGCCATTTTGACATGCACTACAAATATCAGTGGAAGATATGTCACATGCTAGACAACAATGCAATTGAGATACAGTACAAATGAAAATTGTAAACCAATATGTGTGGCTTTTACTATTGTTTAATGTTTGATAAAATAAATGTATAATTTAATTTTATCTTGTATTAACTGAGAAAGCAATATTGCCCACAGGGATTACAATAAATGCAACCTGTCATTTGTTCATCTGCTTTAGGATCAGAAAGAAAACTACTCATAACTAGTTCCCTTACTGCATCCACTTTCCTGTAAAACTCCCACATCGAGTCCAACTTACTGCAGAGTTAAAATTGGATACGTCCTTACCATGACTTGTCCACAGTGATTTCTTTCATTATTAAATCATCTTCATTTGGATGTTCAACATGTTCTTTTAAATCACGTTTTCAATTCGAAACTTATAATCTAATATGTCAAACCACAAAGTAGTTCATATAACAATAAGCAGCATAATATGTAATGTGAACAGTTATTTTCAAAGAAAAAACAATAGTGTATGCTCTTAATGCACAGTATTTAAAGGGGGGAAGAACAGGCATTATCAAAAAATATGCACACTTTAAATGTTATTGGACCTCATTATTTCTTAAAGGTCCTCCAGGTAATAAGTATCACACAAATATTACAAATTTCAGACTATGTTCCTTTCTTAGGAATATCTTCCTTCTCATCCCTTTTATTTTTATTTGACCTCAATTAGTGCTAATAAAATAATCTTCTGTATGAGCATATTAGGGAGGGAAATGATGGTAGAATAAGAAGGCAAGTGAAAAGGGAATGGCTAAAATATTTAATACAAAGGAAATTTTAAAAATTACAATACCACAAGGACAAAATAAATGGTGCACTGATAAAAGGGAAAAGTGATTGGAATATACTGACTGAGGAAGCAAGAAGAGGGAAACACAGCCTAGAATTTTCATGGAGGGGGTATAGTTCAGAGGCAATTAATTTGATCTACATATTCACAGAGAGACAGGAGTAGGAAAAAAAGCAGGCAGTTTTAGAACAGCAGAGCTAAAAATAGGGGGTTCGCTGATCTACACAGAACAGTTGATTCCCTTTTACTCTTGCTCCTCTCCGCTATCCTGAGCCCTACCACACTACTCCCACAGCATAGAATGATAAGGGGCCAAAATCGACATTAGTACGAGTTGCCCATTTTCTTAGGAAATTACTTAAGAAAGTAATGAAGGTGAACCCCGTAAAAAGGAAACAAAATACCTACCCGGGGCAGCGAGTGGAAGTGTCACGATGACATTTGGGCAGCAGACCTAGAGAGTAACCCCTCCTAATAGAACCGAAGGGAAGAAGATCTCCAAGGCAATGTGGAAGCCAGGGACGTGGTAGGGGTGGATTTCATTAAATAGGTAATATGACATAATTCAGAGTCTGGAAAAAGTTTAAGATACGATAAAGGTACAGAACATGAGGAAATACAAAAGCAGACCAAAATTTAAAGAAAATTAAAATCTGCATAGAAAAGTCAGCGTCCAAATATTTAAAGAAACAACTCCCATAACAGGAAATCAATGGATTTCAGAGGAAGAATGTTATAGACTCCAGGCAATAGACATAACAACAATTAGAAGTATAGACATAAGCATACATTTCTTCTTCCTACAGGAAATTACAGATTTAAGTAGAAAATCTGTACCCCCCTCAAAAAAAATGCTAAAAATAAGAAGAAAACTATTATCTAACCCAATTTTGAGTATTCAGTGGGCGTGTGAAAATAGGATGCTACGTATGCACATTCTCTTTTGAGTAGCCTCAAAGCTTTCACATGAAGAAAAAAATATGTATTCACAGAACACTACCGGGCTCTATAAAAAAAAAACTATCTACATTATCATAGTAATGAAAAAGGAGATTACCAGTGTTCAATTTTTATTAACAACCTGTGGACAGAGTATGAAAGACTTAAATATTGGTTACAGATTTGAGTGTAAATATTATCAATCTTGAACAATTTTGAAGTACAGCTGACAGATTTTAGGAGATGGAAAGGCGAATGAGATAAAGAGATGGAAAGGGGCTCTAATAGTGTGATCTTCCAAACAAAAGACAGAAGATACACTACAGCTCATAGCGGTTTAAGTACAAGGTATGATCAAAAAATACAGTGAATGTTTATGTTTTAAAACATTATTACAGTAAGACACATTGCCGTTCATCTCCCTCAAAATACTCCCCCTCACTTCGATCACACTTATGCCATCATTCTTGCCACTTTCTGAAGCAGTTCTGAAAGTCCTCTTTCGTTTCTTTAGTTGCACTGTCCTGGCTGCCTCGATGTCTGAATCGATTCAAAACGTTTACCTTTCATGGTCATTTTGACTTTGGGGAAGAGCCAGAAGAAGGATGGTGCCAGATCCAGTGAATAAGGTGAATGAGGACACATTGTAATGTTTTTGACAGAAACTGCCATATACCAGAAGCGATGTGTGACACAGAGCATTGTCATGATGGAGGATGAAGTAAAGACACTCACGAAAGAGGACCTCCACCACTACTTCAGAAAGTGGCAAGAATGATGGGATAAATGTGTTTGAAGTGGGCAGCGGAGGGAAGGGGTATGTTGGGAGGGATTAATGGCAATGTGTCTTTTACTGTAAATATATTTTTTTCTAATTTAAACATTCACCGTATTTTTCGATCACACCTTGTATTTTGGTTACTGTTATTTTATTTTATTTACAATGGAGGAAAAATGATAATGATACAACTATACAAAGAGCAGAACAAGAAGATTAAAAATTTGTAAGTGATCTAAATCTTCAACCAACATAGGAGGGAGTTTATAAATAACGTTCAGTTGATAAATCAAGAAATAAAATATGAGAATTTAGGAAGAAATGGGAGTTAACTGAAAAAAGAAGTGCAAAAGCAAATCTTTAAGTTAGGTGCCCCTCAAAAGAATAATTTGAGGCAGCTAAGAATGGTGTAAGACATTGCAAGCTCTTCTGTGCAATTTCATTTATTTTCTTTTTTAAAAATCCATGAGCATGTAGAACATCCAAAAATATTTAACAGCAGAAGAATTACATGTCCATCAGAGTAGCAAATGCAAAAGAACATGGGCAATAAAGGAAGTTTCTAAAATTTCCTGGACTTCTTCTTGAAAACACTGCATACCACATCCTGGAAATCCCCTAAATGAGCTGGGAACACCTGTTAGGGGTTCCAATTTCTTCAATAGAGCAGAATGCTCCTGCCATATTACGTGTGTATGTATGTGTTTTGTGTACTTGTACATGTGTGTGAGTATCTATGTAGAGATATATAGAAATACCTATATATATCTACAGATAAAAATTACATGTATACATGTGTGTGCATGTTTAATAGTGTATTAAAATGTACAAATATGTATTTACAGTATCAGTATATTTGTATATAAAATATGCCTATGAAGGCAACTAAACATATACACTTTTAATATACAAGGTCTGACAATTAAGTTCGCGAATTCATCCTAGAAAAAGTGCTACATACCCCATTGCTAAATATCACTACAGTCATCTTTGGAGTATTCCCCTTGGGAAGCTATGCACTGATGCCAGCACCTAGTTCACCTTTCAAAGCAATTTTGGAACCTTTTTATGGAATAGCCATCAGAGCTGTCCTGTTCTGAATGCCATCAAAATGTCTTCCTTTCAATATTTTCTTCATCTTCAGGTAAAGAAAGAAGTCACTGGGGAACAGATCAGGTGAGTAGGGAGGTTGTTCCAATACAGTTATTTGTTTACTGGCTACAAACTCCCTCACAGACAGTGCCATGTGAGCTGGTGCATTGTCGTGATGCAAGAGCCATGAATTGTTGGCGAAAAGTTCAGGTTATCTAACTTTTTCAGGCAGCCTTTTCAGCACTTCCAAATAGTAAACTTGGTTAACTGTTTGTTTAGTTGGTGCAAGTTCATAATGGATAATCCCTCTGATATCAAGAAGGTTAGCAACATTATTGCAACAAGTTCACGAACTTAATTGTCACACATCGTATTATATAATACGGTATATAGTTAGGTAAAATAATCACCTACTTATGGAGTCTATGGTTTATGTATGTATCTCCTACTAAGTTTTATATTCCTCATAAAAGAACTTATTTCTAAAGCAGAAACTGTTGTTTGAAAAATTAAAAAGAGAGAAAATAGGCTAAGCAACAGTGTAATTCAGTTCGAGGAGCAGAGTACAGACTATTAACGTTTTCGTTACCTCCTTCTTATCTATGCTCAGCAACAGTCCACAGGACAGCCCTGAATTGTCAAATACCCTAATTTTAGAGAAACAAAATATAATGTACCACCTGCAGATTACTGTGCTATTTCCCTCTGTGTCAATATAACCACAAAAAAATGTTATTTGAACTTACATTTCACAATATAATGTCTGTAAGAATTTTAATTCTCACTCAAATGAATTATGTCTTCCAATTATTTTAATAATTTAAAATAGAGATGAGCACCGTAAGAAATCCAAGAAATCAAATTTTAAGTTGAAGAATATCATGTCTGATTTATCAATTCCTTCTTCCAAAACAGGGAAATCAAGTACTGAACATGAGAACTAAGCTAATATGTTCTACTTTCTTCAAATAAGAAATTTTACTGCATTTACATGATGTCTCTACTAATTCCTAACCACTTAAAAGTTGAAGAACAATAAATTTCAAAGTTTGGTTTAAAAGTTTGGTTCAAAGTTTTTGTTAAAAAGAATAAATATATAGGTGGTAAAGCTATTTGATTTAAATGATGAATCAAGTAAATATTTATTCATATGAAAGCAAGATAAGTGAAAATGGTAAGTTTCCAAATAACACATAATATGTTCCCATTGTAAAGGCAATGCCATGGAGCAAAAAAAGTATTTTCAACAAATTGTGCTTAAGCAACTGGACATCCACTTGCAAAAAAAAAAAAAAAAAGTAGACACAGACAGTACATCTTTCACAAAAATTAATACAAAATGGATCACAGCCTTATATGTAAAACTATAAAACTCCTAAAAGGTAACATAGGAGAAAACCTAGATGACCTTGGGTATGGCAATGTCTTTTTAGACACAACATCAAACACATGATCCATGAAAGAAAAAACTGACAAGTTATATTTCATTAAAAGTAAAAATTTTCATTCTGCAAAAGACAATGCAAAGAGAATAAGACAAGTCACAGACTGGAAAATCTATGCAAAACACACATCTGATAAAGACTGTCTCCAAAGTATACAAAGAACTCTTAAAACTCAGCAATAAGAAACCAAACAACCCAATTAAAAAATGGACCTAAGACATTAAGAGATCCCTCACAAAATAAGATATACAGATAGCAAATAAGCGTATGAAAAGACGTTCCACATCATATGTCATCAAGGAAATGCAAATTAAAACAATGAGATCACTACACACCAATTAGAATAGCTGAAATTCAGTACATTTTTAACACCAAATGATTGTGAGGATGTGGAGCAACAGGAACTCTCATTCCTTGCTGGTGGAAATGCAATATGATACAGCTGCTTTGCAAGATATTTTGGCAGTTTCTTACAAAACTGAATATACTCTTACTCTGCAATCCAGCAGATATGCTCCTCGGTACTTACACAAAGAAGTCAAAACTTATGTCCACACAAAAACCTGCACATGAATGTTTATAGCAGCCTTATTTATAATTGCCAAAACTTGGAAGCAACAAAGATGTTCTTCAATAGGTGAATGAAAAAATAAACTGTGGTACCTCCAGATAACAAAATATTATTCAGCACTAAAAGGAAATGAACTATCAAGCCATGAAAAGACATGGAGGAATCTTGAATGCATACTAGTAAGTAAAAATAAATCTGATCTGAAAAGGCTATATACTATATGGTTGTAACAATATGACATTCTGAAAAAGGCAAAAAACTAGAGAGAGTAAGAAGATCAGTAGTTGCCAGAAGTGTGTGTAAGGTTCGGGGGAGGGATGTGTGGGTGGAACACAGTCTTTTGAGGGCAGTGAAAATACTTTGTATAATACTATAATGATGGATACATGTCATTATACATTTGTCTAACCAATATAATGTATGATCCACAGAATGATCCATAATACAAACTACAGACTTTGGTGATTATGATATGTCAAAGTAGGCCCATTTATTTTAAGAACTGTACCATTCTGATAGGGGATGGTGATAATGGGGAGGCTATGCATATTTGGGGTCCAGTTATATGGAAAATCTCTGTACCTTTCTCTCAATTTTGCAGTGAACTTAAAACTGCTCTAAAAAAATCCTTATTTTAGTATATTGTAAATCTGTATTAGAGCCATTAAATGCTAAATTTTCTTAGTTAAAATGCTACGTAATTTTGTAACTTAGTTTTCTGTCTTATAGGTAGATGTTACCTGAATAGTAAATCTGGTGTTTTACTTATAATTTATTAATTATATATTAGGATATAATTTATTAATCAGATTAATCGTATTCGATTAAGATATAATTTAATTACCCCTCCATTAAGATTTTTACCTATGAGAAAAATGAATCACTTAAAATAAAAGAGGAAAAGATACAAAAGAAAAATGTTTTGTTTTATAAAGATATAGGCTTCAAAGAGAAACTGCCAAAGCCTATAAACATTTTTTAGTAAAGTCGAAACTGTCCCCAGATTCTCAATTAAGCATACTTTTTACTACAACACAAAATACTCTGCCAACAATGAAACACTGGCGTCAGATACAAATATAGTACATTAACTATAAACAAATTAGAGCTTAAAGTCCTCACTTACTATTTAGAAAGAACAAGTTCCAACAGTTTATCAGGGGTTGTTATTTATTTGATATTAAACCTAAATCAAACTGTCTTGGCTTCCTAGTGAAGGCAAAGTGCTTACATTTTTGCATTAGGAGTCTATCACAAGACTGGGACTGTATCACTTTTCTAACACAAAATCACTTTTGTGTCAAATTAACCATGTGATGGTTATCATATCAAAATTAATGGTCTAAGAAAACCATAAAATAAAATTCATATTCAAGATATAATTTAAACTGAAAATAAATAATTTTTATTCATCAAAAACTGAGATTTATAAATATCCTACAGTGAAAAACAGCCTAATTAATTCAAATACTAGTCTTAAAATTATGAGGAAATTTCCACATAATCTATTCAGATAAACTAGATCAAAAATAAACCACAAATTATTTACAGCTAATTAATTCTAAAAGAAAGCTGTTTTTCTCTTGTAATATTCTTATTTTTATAACATATTTTTTGAACTTCAAAGTTCTATGAGTATCTGTATATATTATAAAACCAATCAAAATGTATAACACCGATGGAAAGAAGTAAAGAATATTTCCTTTGCTCAAAGAAAATGTAAATGATATAGTGCTATCTGCAAAATACTGTAATTTAATCATTATTTAGGTTAGAGCCCATTACAGAAAGAAAAAAAAAGTACACTAAAACCCCATAAATAAACACGCTGTAAAAACTGATTTGAAACCTTAAAGTTCCACCATATTGTTGCTTATACTAGTTGAACTAACACTGTTTTGTTTGGGTGTCCCGATGTGGCTCACTTATTTCTTTAAACATTTCTAAGATTCTGCTTCCCTGTCTTATGGCCGGTTTAAAATTTAGTCTCCAGATTGCAGTTCTGGGTTTGGCATTTTCTATCATTGCAACCCATCTTTTGCATGTGCTTATAGCTCATGTGTGAGTTCAGCTGCTGTCCCTTATTTTTGCCTCCTTTCACTTCCGTTGAGTGTAACAATGCAATGAAATTATGTTTTACATAGGTTTTAGTTATTTTTTAGTGGACGGATCCTTCCAAGTATGTAGTCTTACACACACACACACACACACACACACACACACACACACACACACACACATATGCAATCTAAAGTCCAATATTTAAAGTCCAATATTTAATTTTAGCGTTTAAGATTCCCATTTGATGTCTTTTGGGAGAATACAGGTAAATAGTAATCTATTTTTAATCCGTGGAGGAAAATCATAACAAATTTAAATGCTTTATTTGCAATTAAAATATTTTATACTCAGTAGATAAACCCGACTTTTGATTAGTTTCATTTGTCCTAGAAAGAATGAAAGACATAGTTTTTAGCCAAATAATGGAGCGAATATTTATATTAGAAAACCCATTATGTCCTTTACAACATTAAAAAAATTAATGGAGAAAATCATCTCAGAAGCAGAAAATTCAATATTCATTCCAGGTAAAAAAAAATCTTAACACTTAAACCATTTATTTATGATTTAAAAATTTAAAACTAACTCATAATAAAACACAAATAAACAAACTTAGCAAGATGGAAGTAACACAATTTTTTTCAACTTAATATTTACCAAAGACTTAACAACAAATATCATTTCTCATGTTGAAACATCAGAAGCAATCCCTTTAAAACCAAGAACAGGATAAAAATGCTATACCATTTAACCACTCTTTAGAGGTCCTAGACAATGCACAAAGAAAAGAAATACACGTACAATTTTCCAGATTTGGAAAAGGAAAATCACAACTATCATCATTCACAGACAATTATCATTTACAAAAAAAAAAAACCAAAAACAGATAAACTCTTGAAATAGATAGAGTTCAGCACAGTCAACTTAGAGTAATCGATTTCATATCTGTATAACAGCAACTAACAAAACACATTTTTTCATTTATGCATCCATTCAAATACAAATATTTATGGCATAAGTACTATTTGCCAGTCATGCACTGAGATAATACTCCTGCTCTCATGAAACTTACATTCTAGTGAAGAGATACTACAAACAAGTTAGTAAGTACAATACAGATGTGTAAGAGAAAGATATATAAGACATGTAAGGAGAAAAAAACAAAGCATGGAAGAGGCCCAGGAAGGATCAGGGAATGAGGGGCATCATTAAAACTTAGATTGGGTGGCTATAGAACGTACGTCTAAAAGAAGACACTTGAGTAAATCTGTAAAAGAAGTGATGAGCCATTAGGATACGTGAGGGAAAACAACTCAGGCAGACGAAACCTCAAGTACAAAAACCTGCAGGCAGGAGCCTGCCTGGAGTGTTCTAAGAATTGGTAGGAAGCTACTGTGGCTGCATTGGAATTCAGTATATGGGAGTAGCAGGCGATAAGGTCAGAAAGGTTAAAAAAAGGCACAATTATGCAGGGCTTCAGAGCCTATGACTTTATTTGTAACTCTGAGAAAGACAGGAAGCCACTACAAAGTTTTTAATAGAGAAAAATTATGGACAGAGTTATATTTTAACATCACTCTTTCTGCTCTGTTCAAAGGAGACGAAAGGAAAACAAAGACAAATCAAGAGATCAGTTAGGAGGCTACTGCAATAATGTAAGCTACAGATGATAGAGAAAAAATAAAACAGGGAGCAATAGTGCTGGTGTTAAGAAAGACAGAAGTACAGATATATCTCAAAAAGAGAACCAAAGTATTATCATACCTAATCTGAAATGTTAACAGAGAAGTGACTCAAGGATTACTCCAAAGTATTCTGGCTAACTGAAAGGCTGGAGTTTCCATCATTTAAGGTAAAGAAAATTGTAGGACTCAGCCTTAATAGGGAATTCATATCTAATTGCAGGGGTCAAGGATGCAGTTAAATATATAAAACTAGAGTTCAGGAAGGAGATCTCAGTTGAAGATGTAAATTAAGGAGTCATTAACATACTGGTAGTTTAAAGCCATGAGACTGGATGAGACCAGCCAGGGAGTGATGACAGCAAAAAGAGGCGGCCCCAGAACTGAGCTCTGTAACACCTCAGCATGCAGAGGTCAGGAAGATGAGACGCAAACAGCCGAGAAAATGAAAACTTATGGCATTTAGTGACAATCATAAGGCCTAAGAAATGACCAGAAAGTGAGTGGCTGAGAACAGATGGAGCACAGGATCACTGAGACAGGCTGTCAGGGAACGGAATGAAAGTCCAGTGTGTTAGAAGGATCGAACATCCATGTGAACATTTAAATAACAAAGAAGTTTAGCAGGACTCATACTTTTAAAAATGACAATGTCACAGGACTTCATATTTTAAATTTACCCAAAAATGGCCTGAGAAGGGCCTGCAGTACAAAGTTACAGTAAGTAGGATAACCTGACGATAGGCGAGTCAAGGCAGCATGAGTTCATGAGGGAGCGGAAACTGAAAGCAGCAATGAGTAGCCAAGGGGACAGTTATCTCACCTCCTGGCACAGAAGGTGAAGGGAACATTCACAGAAGTTGAAAACATAGAAGATTTTGCTGAGCAATGATCTTGCATTCCAAAGAGTACAGAAAAAAAGCTTTGGGTGTCAGAAAAGATTGGGTCAGAAAATGTGATATAAGGAGCCTGCGGGAGGATTAATTAACATTCTGGAATAAATGATGAACTGGGAGACCTAGACTCCTCAGGCAGAGTAGAAAGATCATGGATCAAGAGTATGGGTGATGAAGAAAGAGAGGACTGGGGGAAGACAGGCCAGGAACATGTGTTGCTCAGAATCTCCCACTTGGCTCCTGCTGAGCGAATCACGATATTCTGTAGATGGGCAGCCTTATTCTGAGTGTTCGGACACTGTGCTGTGTCCTGCCAGTGGTGTCTTGCAGAGGTGTGGTCTTATTCCAAGTCTGTGGGTTCCCTCTCAACTCCTGCTGATGGACGTGTGCAGTTGGACAGACTGATCTTCCACTGAGCTCACAGGCTCCCTCTTGCTTTCTGTTGAAGGAGGTCTCAAAGCCAACAAAGGAAAAAGTTATTTATGTTAACTACTTGCAAGTATCATTTACAATAGGGAAATTATAGTGTACTCAGAATTACATTTAACAAAAACATGTACAAGATCTGTGTGGAGAAAAGTATAAAAATGTTATTGAAATATATTAAAGAAAATTATATTAATAAATATATGGGGAGAGAAACCATGTTCATTCACTCATTGAAACACTCAATATCATAAAAATGCCAGTTATCTCTACATTAATCTATACAACCACAGCTACTCAAAAATAAAAAAGTCCCAAGAAAAAAATGTTTTTAGGAATTTGGCAAGCCTATTTTTAAATTTATAGTTCTAGAATAGCTAAAACACTTCTGAAGAACAGGAATAAGGTTAAGGAAATTGCCCTAAGATATATCCAAACTGATTAGAAACTATAATATTTACTGCCACAGGAGTAAACAAACTCACTAATGAAACATAAAAGAAAGTCCAGAAGCAAACCCATGTATATGTGGAAATTAGTTAAATGACAGAGCTGTTACTACAGACCATTGGGGATAAAAAGAACCATAAATAAACTGTGCTAAGAAAAGCAATTACCTGAACAAAACTAAATAAAATTAGATCCCTCCTACACTGCACATTTAAAAAAATGCATATCCCAAGGTCATTAAATATTTAAAATTGGAACACAAAATTTTATGAACAGATGTCCAATCCAGACAAAAACGGTGTAGGCTATCTTTTCTCCTGCACTTTCCTGTTAAATGCCACTACAAACCCTGGAAAAAATGCAAAACACAAGCAAAGCAGAACTCCGAAAAGTGGAAATAGGAAGGTAAACTAGTTAGAGATTCCAGGATTGCAGGGTATCAGAGTGGCAGAATTTTTACCACCTCCTACCCAATGGAAGATAGTGACTCAGGTCTGCCCCCAACCTGGTAATAAAAGGTAATGTGTTCTCTAACCATAATCAAAACAGGAATCACTAACAAAAACACAACAAGAAAATCTCTTAAATACATGAAAACAACACACTTCTAAATAATCTATGGGTCAAAGAGGAATTCTCAAAGGAAATAAAAAGAAAAATATGCAGAAATGAATGTACATTAGAATGTGTGGGATGAAGCTGAGGCAGTGCTGAAAGGAAAATTTACAGCACTATTATATTACGAAAGAGGAAATGTCTCAAATAACTAATCTAAGTTTGTATCTCAAGAGAGTAGAAAAAGAGCACAAGAAACCCAAAGCTAGAAAAATAGTAAAGGAAATAAAGATGAAAGCAGAAATCAATGAAATAGAAAAGCAATTCAGAAAACATGAAACAAAAAGCTAGTTCTTTAAAAAAAAGATCTATAAAATTGATAAAACTCTATATAGCAAGATTGACAAAAATAAAAAGGAAGATACAAATAAATATCAAGTATGAATCAGAGAATATCACTACAGATCCTGTAGTATTAGAAGTATAATAAGGGAATAGTATAAACAAGTTCATGCTCACAAATTTAACAATTTAGAAAGGACCGATTCCTGAAAAAACACAAACTACTGAAATTCAATTAAAATGAAATAATCTGAATAGTCTTTTTACCGTTAAAGAAATTAAATGTATGATTTTAAAGCTCCCCAAAAAAGAGCTCCTCAGGCCCAGATGTTTCCATTGATGAATTCCACCAAATATTTACAAAAGAATTAGCAACGACTCAGCAATAAGAAGAAAATGAACTGATGATCCATGAAGCAGTTTAGATAAATCTCAAAGGAATTATGCTGAGTGCAAAAGTCAACCCTCAAAAGTTAAATACCATGATTTCCATTTAAATAGCAATACTGAAATGACAAAATTATGGAGATGTAGAACAGATTAGTGGTTGTCTAAGATTAGGAAATATGGGTTTGTGGGATGTAGGCAAATGGGTATGGCTATAAAAGGGCAAAAGCAGGGGTCCTTGTATTGATGGAACTATTCCATACCTTGTTTGTACCAATGTCAATATCTGGATTGTGATATTGTACTTCAGCTTTTTAAGATGTTACCACTCGAGGGAAACAGATAAAGAGAGCATAAGATTTCTGTTTTATTTCTGACAATTGCATGTGAATCTTCAACTGTCTCAAAATAAAAAGTTAGTTTTTAAAAAATTGGAGACATTTGTGGAACACAGATAATTTTAAATCAATTCTTTAGATTAACAAATAGTATTGCATAAATGTTAATTTCTTCATTTAAATAATTATATTGTGTTTTTGTAAGAGCACTTCTATGTGTTTAGGAAATACACACTGAAATATTTGGTAAAGGAAAAAATAAATAATAAACAAAAAATACTAAAAGAAACTATACAAGCAACCCACTCTGGCCTTGGGATAGGAAAGGATGCCTTAAGTAAGTGTCAATAAGCTTCACCGTAAAAGAAAATATCGACAAATTTGACTAGATTACAGTGATTTTTTTTGTTTTTTAAGGAGGGCACAGTTCCCAGTGGCCCATGAGGGGATCGAACCGGCAACCTTGGTATTGTTAGCACCACGCTCTAACCAACTGAGCTAACCAGCCACCCCGGGTTACTTTTTTAAAATAAAAAATATGTATTTCAGGTGTAAAACATGGCAAAATGAAGTTCCTTCTTTTTTTAGATATTTAAAGCAGCTTATTTCTTTCTTTTGGGGTGACAATTGTTGGTCAAGTTATGTAGATTTCAGGTTTGCAATTCTGTAATACATCATCTATATATCACACTGTGTGTTCACCACCCAGAGTCAGTTCTCCTTCCATCACCATATATTTGACCCTCTTTACCCTCATCTACCATCCCCCTCCCCCCATACCCTCTAAATTATTGTCTGTGTCTTAGTTTTTGTTTCTTCATTTGTTTGTTTTGTTCTTTTGTTGTTTTCAGTTTTATATACCACATATCAGTGAAATCGTATGGTTCTCTACTTTATCTGTCTGACTTACTTCGCTTAGCATTATAATCTCAAGAGTCATCCATGTTGTTGCAAATGGTACTATTTCATCTTTTCTTATGGCAGAATAGTGTATATATACCACAACTTCTTTATCCATTCATCTACCGAAGGGTACTTTGGTTGTTTCCATGTCTTGGCCACTGTAAATAAAGCTGCAATGAACATTGGAGCACACGTGTCTTTATGGATAAATGTTTTCAGAGTTTTTGGGTAGATGCCCAGGAGAGGGATTGCTGGGTCATATGGTAATTCTATTTGTAATTTTTTGAGGAACCTCCACACAGCCTTCCATAGCGGCTGCACCAGTCTGCATTCCCACCAACAGTGTATGAGGGTTCCTTCTTCTCCACAGCCTCTCCAACACTTGTTACTATTTGTCTTACTGATGATAGCCATTCTAACTGGTGTGAGGTAATATCTCACTGTGATTTTTATTTGCATTTCTTTGATGATTAGCAATGTTGAGCATTTTTTCATATGCCTATTGGCCATTTTAAGTCCCCTTTGGAGAAATGTCTTTTCAGGTTTTCTGCCCATTTTTTAATTAGACTGTTTGTTTTTTGTTGTTGTTGTTGAGTTTATGAGTTCCTTATATAATAATGAAGAACTTCTATTCATTAAAAGACACTAGAAAAAATATAAGTCACCATAAGGAACAAGATATCTACATTCACAAAATTAGTATCTAAGATGCATTGCATATAAAAGATCACCAAAATAATGAAAAATACGGGCCAAATTTATAAACTGACATTTCATAGGTATTAATATTTGCATTGCCTATGAACAAAGAACACATTCAATGTAATTATTAATCAGAAAAATGAAAATTAAGACCCAATAGGTAACATATTTCACTCATTAGGTTGGCAAAAAAAAACCCAAAAAACCCTGATAATACCAAGTACTGAAAAAAATGTAGAGTAATAGAAACTCTGTGTGGGTTTGTAATTCAGCTAATTTAGAAATATGACACTGTCTAGTATGACCCTCATATCCAATGACTCAGCAATTCAACTCCTAGATTAGTGTCCTACAGAAATTGTTTCAGATGTGCACCTGGAGATGTACAAGAATATTCATGGCAGAATTGTTTATTAGATAAAGACTTTGAAAACAACCTGAGCATATATTAATAAAAGAATAGAAAAGTAAATATTTTGAAACAAACTATAGCCACATAGAGCAACATGGAAGAATCTCAGAAACAAAACACCAAATGAAAAAAATCAAACTGCAGAAGACTATATACATTGTGTATAACATTTATGTTATTTACAGTTATTTAAATATATATGATTAATTTAATTTATATATATATATATTTTATTCAAATATACACAATACATTTAAATAATGTTACTTTTTAAATTGTTGTATATTTAATCCACAAATTCATAATATTTTATAAAGTGTTATTCTGAAATACAGATAATGTAGATATTGATACTGACTAAAGGTAAAATCCTTAGCATTTTTTCAATTGTAATTACATTTTTATATTTTCTAAATGATCCATGCTTATGCACAATTCAAAATAAATAGTAAACACCTGAGTATAATTAGTATTTCTTAATTGTTTTATTTTAATTCATATTCACTTCTTTTTTATGTAAACAGAATATATTTAGTGTAATAATGTAAGTATTTCTATTTATTTAATTTTCTACTAAGAATAGAATTATAAACAAGTTGGCTTAATCCTTACGCATTTAACATGGCAGGATTTTATGAATAAATATTTTGATTAATATATTTCTTCAGGGATTTTTAATGAATTATTTCAACTGTTGAAGATATTCAACATTATTATCAAATTACAGGCATTAAAATTCCCATTTGCACATGGTGATAGACTTTTTAATACCTTCCATGTTTCTAAACTCTAAAAAATGCAAAACTAATTTCCTTTTTAGCAGCTTTATGACTGATAAATAGAACGATTTAACATCCTACTTCAATATTCACAATTACTGGCAAAATATCAACCAGATCCTGGGTTCATGCCAGAATCACAGTGATACTTTATGCAAAAAATAATAATAATAACTACATAGCAATATTGAAGACTACTGTACAAAATGCAACTGAACTCGCTGTATTAAATGCAGGGATCAGCACATAAAAGCATTTAACTGACCTTGAAGTGCATCATTATCATGACCAGTGTGTCATAATACATAATACATCGTGATGATATGCACTGTATCATCACTGGCAGATGTCATAACAAAAGTATTAGATAAGATTCTACTTTTTTATTTAGTGAATCAAAATACACAATAGCCCCTAAAGAAGTTGAGAGTTGTGTACAATTTTTATGAACATTAGAATATCAGAATTAGCCACCATAATGCTCTATTTTCCATATCTCTGCCTATAAATAATCTGAATTAGGGAAACTATACCTACAACCATAGAAAGTCATGGCCTAATCATTCAAGCTACTGATAATGAAATGACAAAAAATGGTTAAAAGGAATGAATTTAGAAGTCTTTAATAGACTTCAGTGTTACCTAGATCATATTTCACACAAAAGAATGAAATAGTATTAGCAAGTATTCTTTCTCTTCTCGTAAATAATCTTTCTACAGAAACACTATCATTTCATAAGTATGAATTCTAAATAGGTACTATGCTAGATATATTAAATATATTATTTAATTGAATCGTTACAAAAACCCTTTGTGCACACACATTATTCTTCCCAGTTAAAAAGATGAAAGTATAGAAGTTAAGTAATTAAAGGTTTGTACAAGTAATACGTGGTAGACTTGGGTTTCAAACACAGATTAGACTTCAAAATAATTCATACTCTAAAACAGCTTCTGCCAAAGTACAATCTACAGTACATTAATAATGCTATGCTGAAAAAAAGGATTGTTATAGTTAATTTATGCAAGGATAAGTTATGAAAGCTCTACATTAAGGCTAAAAAAAAATCCCTTTGCTCAACTAACAAAAGACATGTATGTAAAATTTCTAAAGACCAAAAAGAAGTTAAAAATAAATGGAAAAACATATGAAAAATCATTCACAGCTTAATGAGAAAGCAGTTATCTTTATAACTATATTAGTGGCATAAACTAAGTTTTGAAAGGCCTTTCTTATTTAACATGTATCATTGATTAATAAACGTATAATAAAATGATTTTAAAAGTGTAATATAAATTATTGATTTCAATTGAAAGCTATTTTTAAGGGAACCATCTAAAGTTGAGCTAAAGTTTTTATTAAAATAAACTGAAAAACTGTTGCTAAATCAACTGTTGCCTGGGTAAATAATCTTAAATTTTTAATATGTGTAGGCTTTTTAATTGTTCCTTTATGAAGATTTAAAAAATTTTATTTAAGTATGAAAATAATACGAATATTTCCCAAAATACAACATGTATCTGTTTATTTTATCCTTTAACAACCTTTGAATATTTAAGTTACAAATTTTTTGAAGATTTTATTGTATACAAGGTGTGATCACAAAATACAGTGAATGTTTAAATTTTAAAAAAAAAAAGTATACATCCTTCCCAACATGTCCTCTGTTGCTATCCATTTGGAGAAGAAATATCTGTGTCTTCTCGATATCTTTACAATACTTTAAAACATAGTTTCTAGCAGAAACATAAATCTGTTTACATGTAAAAGCATAATATTAATCTAGATAGAATTATTTTTCATTTAAAAGAGCATCTATATACTCCAACTTACAAGAGATTAAGAGTTAGATCAGGCAATAAAAAGATGGAAGGCATAAGTTCGCAATCCCTTATCTTTCTTAATTGTCTCTCCACTTTCTTAAAATACTTTCAATGGTGGTGTTTTTTCACTTTTCCCGCATAATCACTTAGTACGTAGGTCAGAACACAAGGTAAGTGGCAGATTTTTAATATATGAAAATTGGAATGTATAAAAATTGCAATTGTAAGCTCCAAAATTAACTCCTCAAGGAGTCATTAAAGCAACAGATTTTGAACTACAGTGGATGCCATATTATTCTTTCCCCTCTGTGCATTGAAAAATAAATTCTACACATAAATATTATCTTTTAAAACTATTCAAATTTATATGGAATTCTTCCATACTGCTTGTCTTTAATATACTGGTACACTGAAAGTTTCATGTGTATAATCACCATTCAAAGTCTCAATAAAGTAGTAATTTCTTTCTCCTAACTGTGACTAATGCGATTATAAAAAGTATCCAGTTAATTGTGTAATAGCTCTTAGCTCCTTTAGAGGAGAAAATATCTTTCACAGGTAGAAGGAAATTGTTATAATATATAGTTATTATCTTTACAAAAACTAACCCATTAACTATTTTAGTATCCTGTTGGATCAGCTAAAGACAGAAAACTGCTTTCCCAGTGTTCACAGAAATTGTTTCCTTAATTCAAGAGAAAACAGTTTAAAACATAAAAATTAACTTTAAAATATAATCTCATATTAACTCAACCTTATAGAAGGGATTTTATAATATTATAGAAATACATAAAGGAATTAATACAGAGTATAGAGAAGCCAGATACCTAACTGGCTCGAGAAGGAAAGATACACAGTTGTCTAAAGACCAGTTTATAGAGGAATGTTTCAGGAAGACATATTCAATGTCGCACAGAGTGGGCTATTGAAGGACTGTTTAGGAGGCTGCTAATAAAAAATTACTGGAACTTAACAAATTTGATAAAGTTAAAGGATATAAAATCAACATACAGAAATCAGTTTTTTTCTATACACTAACGATGATATATCTGGAAAAGGAATAAGAAATCCCATTTACAATAGTATCAAAAACAATAAGATACTTAGAAATAAATTTAACTAAGAAGTGAGAGATCCATACAATGAAAACTATAAGACACTGATGAAAGAAATTGAAGAAGAGACACAAATGGAAAGATAACCCATGTTCATCAATCAGAATAATAATATTGTTAAAATGTCCATACTACAAAAAGCCATCTGCGGAGGACAGACGGTTCCATGACATAACCACTGCCTGACCACTGCTGGACCTGACAGCTGGATCACGGCCAGAACAGTAATTGCTCCCCAAAATCCTCTCAGAGACTATCTGATTGACCCCGCCCCTAGTGCGGGGTCCCACAGTGTGGTCTGTGCTGGTTCCTGGAACAGGATGTTGCCCTATCCTTGGCAAGCATGTAAAGCATTTTCCTCTTATCTGGGGTACGTCATGTCCCAGTACCCCATTCATCCTGCCTTGTCCTATATAATCCTTTTGCACATGGCACACATCACAGAGAATATCCATGTCATCTTATAGCCATTGGAGATGTATCTCATATATAAAATAAGTTCTGTTAATAAACAATGTAACGATGGAATTGTCAGTCTCTCACCCTATGAAATCTTACATAACACATATATAGATTCAATGCAATCTCTATCAAAATTACAATGGCACTTTTCACAGAAAAAGAACAAAACATCCTAAAATTTATATAGAAGCACAGAACAATCCAAATAACCAAAGCAATCCCAAGAAAGAAGAACAAAGCTGGAGACATCACACTCCTGATTTCAAACTATACCGCAAAGCTATAGAAATCAAAACAGTAGGATACTGACATAAAAATACACATATTGACAAATGGAACAGAACAGAGAGCACAGAAATAAACTGCCGTATATACAGTCAACAGATATTTGACAGGAGAGCCAGGAATACTTGATGATTCAATAAATGTTGTTGGGAAAACTGGACAACAACATGTAAGAAAATAAAACTGGACCCCTAACTTATACCATCCACAGATAATAATTTGAAATAGATTACAGGTTTAACCATAAGACCTGAAACTATAAAACCTCTAGAGAAAACATAGGGAATAAGCTCCATTTTTTTGATATGACACCAAAATTACAAGCAACAAAATTGAAAGTCAACAAGTGGTACTACATTAAACTAAAAACGTTCTGCACAGCAAAAGAATCAACAAAATTAAAGGCCACCTACAGAATGGGAGAAAATATTTGCAAACCATATATCTGATAAGGGGAAAAAAAAAAAAATATATATATATATATATATATATATATATATATATATATATATACATATATATATATATATATATATATATATATATATATATATTATATACCGTGTTTCCCCGAAAATAAGACCTAGCCTAACAATCAGCTCTAAGGAGTCTTTTGGAGCAAAACTTAATATAAGACTGGGTCTTCTTATATTATAGTAAAATAAGACCCGGTCTTATATTAATTTTAGCTCCAAAAGACACCTTAGAGCTGATTGTCAGGCTAGGTCTTATTTTCAGGAAAACACCACATAGATAGATGGATGGATGGATGGATGGATGGATGGATGGATAGACAGATAGAAAGATATAGATATATAGATACACACACACACACACACAGACACACACACACACATACACACACTCATATACCTCATACAGCTCAACAACAAATTAAAAAACTATTATTCAAATAAGGGCAGAAGAATTGAGTAGACATTTCTCCAAAAAAGACTATACATGGCCAGCGGGTACATGAAAAAATAATGCTCAACATGGATAAGTACCAGGGTAATGTAAATCAAAACCACAATATGGTATCACCTAACACCTGTTGGAATGGCTGTGATCAAGAAGACAAGAGATAACAATATTGGTGAGGATGTGGAGAAAAGGGAATCCTTGTACACTGTTAGTGGGAATGTAAATTTGTGCAGCTGCTATGGAAAACAGTATGGAGGACCTTCAAAAACTTAAAAATAGGGCTACTATGTGATCCAACAATCCCACTTTTAGATATATTTCCAAAAGAAATGAAAACAGCATCTCAAAGAGATGTTCACTGCAACAGTATTCACAATATCCAAGATATGGAAACAACCTACGTGTCAGTGGATGAATTCATAAACAAGATGTGGCACGCGCGCACACACACACACAATGGAATGGAATATTATTCAGGCAAGAGAAACAGCAGGACATCCTGCTCTTTGGGACAACACAGATGGGCCTTTAGGAAATTATGCTAAGTGAGGTTAAATCAGAGAAAGATGAATACCTCATGATCACTTACATGTGGAATCTAAAAAGCCAAACTTTCAGAAACAGAGAGGAGAATGGTGGTTACTGGGGACAGCAGGTGAGTGGGGGATTTGGGGAGATGTTGATCAAAGGCTACAAAATTGCAGGAAAAGAAAAAAAATAAAGAAAAGAAAAATATTAGTAAAAATGGTTGGTTACTCAGTGAAGGAAGAAAGAATTCACTTCACTTTAGCTCTTTTGTAAGGCTGAATTTTTCTATTATATTGTAGATATTATATTAAATATTTTAGTGTAACACCAAAAAAGAATATACTGTGCATAAATATGTAATGTATGGTCCTATATTTTAGTAGCTTTTCGTCATATTAAAAAGTCAACACTGCATTATTAATGTAGTCTTCCAAAACATAAGCACTTAGTGAATGAATCAAGAAATCATTTCTAAGTATGACTTACTACCTAAAAGAGAATGCCTGACATTAGAAGATGAAAATGTTCCTGATGACAATCACCATCATCACACCCAAAATCCTTAACTCTGCTATTTTTTTTATTGTCTGAGTGCTTTATTTGCCCCCTGATCTAATAACTAATAACCTCTGTGGATATACACAAAGATTACCCATAAAAACAAGCAATTTTTATTGACAGTAACAGTCATTTACCACCAGTGGCCAAGACGCAAATTAAAGGCAGGTGGCGGAGTGGAAAAGCTATCTGGCGGCAAATGGAGAAGGTCAATCCTGATGGGGGCGGGGGCAGTGGGGGGGAAGAGGGGGTTGTTGGCCTGGGGTGAAGCTGGAGGCAGACTGACTAGAAAAAAGACTAAATACCATCAATCCATAAATAAATGACAAAAAGAAGAAGTAAAATACTAATCTAAGTATCACAAAAAAGTGATTACCAAGCCTTAGTATCACATAAAAGTATCAGTCTATATTTTATTAAAATATTATATACAATACTAAATTCCAATGCATACCTTTGAGGGAAAAATGTTATTGATATTAGTTAAATAAATGATTTACTATAACATGAATTCATAAAAATCTATTGTTCTTATAGGACTACTACCACCAAAAAACTATTATAATTGAAAATGTCTTCATATTTAAATGAATGAGAGATATTTTGGAATTCAAAGGTAACAACTACTTTATGAAAAAAATTAACTACCTCAATTAGACATTTATGTAATTTTCATAATAAGAAACTAAAATCCCTCACAGGTTTTATGCAATTTTCTTCCTTCTTCATTTTTGATCTCTTTGTCTGGCAGGATATTTTAACACAATTTTTCTTTAATCATTACAGAAGATTTAACTATCAGCCTTATTACAAAGCAAAGGCACTCAGATATAAGGAAATTCTAAAATGGGACATGATTTTTTTCCATTCTAATTTTAAATAAGACAAGAAAAGTCTGAAGTTATACTGTGAGATAAGAAATAAAGGATAATCTGGGAGTTACTTCTTTTGGACAGAAGTGATTTTAAGCAGAAATGTGATTCACTGAGTTATCTTGGCTACTAAACAGTTTGTGTCCCTCAATTAACTAGTTAAATAACATTTGTGGGCATCCACTTTCCATCTATAAAACAACGGGCTCAGAGTATATAACCTCTAAATTCCTTTTCCAGTAAAATAATGATACCCCATCAGTCCATGGATCTGAAGATATGAGAGTTAAATATGAATTAATGGAAACAAATAAAATACCATACCGTTTTATTTTTCATCTTTGTTTTATACTTGTCTTGTTCCCTGGTTTCATGAAGATCATTCTGAGCAGGACCTTCTGGTGCATTTTCCTTTTCACGACTAGGAATAGCTACAAGATAATACATTTATTCTTAATATTTATACTGTTTGCCTGTAAGAAACATAACCAAAAATATGAAAGTCAAAGTCATGATACATTTATTTTTAAACTAATAATATTAAACTCATACCAAAATGTTGTAAGAAAAGTCTCAAATTCATTTCCAAAAAATGTAGGGTAGCATTACTGCAAGGTTAGTGAAATGGCATGATGAGCCAGTTAGAAAGCATAAGAGAATCTCCAATTACGTTATTATGAATTTGGAATCTCCAAATTCCTGTTATCATGAGGTTTCGTGTGTTTATAAACAAAGTCGAAGAGGGTCAAAGGAGAGAATGGTAAGCAATAAAATTTCCCAAGTGGAACTGGATAATAAATGATTTTTAAAAGAATATGTTATTTTAAAAAGTATTATTCTCTATGCTTCTCAGTGTTGAGAAAAACACAAAAGAAAATACAGGGTTATATTCTGATATAGATTTAACATTGGTCTCCAAACTCTTCTGGACATAAAGAGCAGTCCCAATGGAATCATCTAAAGGGAAAATAAAAGTAATGGGAAAAATCTCTATATTTTTTCCTATCTTTCCATATACACATACATGTTTAAATATACATAATTTCCCCCCATCTTTCTAAACAGCAAACTAATTTCAAATAACTAATAATATTATAATCACTAATGCCTAAATTCAACAACTTAATGTTCTAAATTATAAATCTAGATTTGTAATTGGAAAAGATGATAAATGCAAAAGCATTGGGATGGTTTCAATGTGAAGGCTCTCGAAGAATCCTCAAGTTATAAAGGTGAGGAGACACATGGCCGGCATTTAATTTTTTCCTTGAACCCATTAATTCTTCTTATTTATTACCCGTTCCAGACAAAAGAGAAAAATCCTCACAGTAACATGAAAACAGAATGTTTCATAACTTAGTGCTACATAAAAGTACTTGAAAGACGTCAAACTCTTGGGTTTCCAGACTGCCTGTCCCCCCTCAATGGTGCTATAAGTTAAGAGGCCCACAACATCTGAGAAGTCAAAGTGTGGGGGAAAGGTAACAATTACAGCTCGTTTACATTAAGGAAATTTTTTCACTTCAAATTCTCTTTTATTGTATTTTCTTCTTCAGTGACCAAAGGGGATAACTCAATAATGATAGTAATTTAAAATAATAATTAGCTTTTATGCCTCATTGACCTTGTACTATATAATAGCCAGAAGTATAAACAATTTACACTTATTATTTTATGAAATCCTGTCAATAATCCATCCCATGAAGGTCACTACCTTTTGTTCCCTTTTACATATGAGGAGAATTTGTATAGTAACATCTACAAGGAAGAAAAAACAAAAACAAAAAAACAAAACACCCAGAATTTCAGCAGATAACTCTAGGAATACAAGCAAATCTCAGATAGTACACAAAACTATCTGACTAAGCACCACTTCACAAGAGAAATAAAATAAAAAGCAAGAAACAAATAAACAAAAATGGTAAGGACAAAAACAAAGTTGAAGACCAAAAAGGGTTTGGTTTGTGATTCTACTCATATATAGTTGTTCCACATATAAAATGAAACTACAATAATTTACACTAATAATATTTAGGAAAAAAAATCAACATTTGAAACCAAAAACATGAGAATAAACATTGTAGAATGTATGTGGAATTGGCAGAGAAATAAGGCTTCTCAATTATTTCTCAATGTACCAAGAATAAACGTGATTTCCATTCTCCATCAGATAAACATCAGTCACACAAAGATTTATAGAATAAATGAGAGGCTCAGACATTGAAATCTATGAGCATGTCACATTGATAGTTAAGTGCATGTAAATCTCAAATTTCATATAGCACTTCTTGAGAGCTTGTTTGGAGGTTCTAGCAGGGGAGCGCAGCTACTCGTATACCCTTGACCGAGAAGACGGTCCTCTCCTCTATCAGGGAAGGTCGTCCTCTTCGACTGAGCGCGCAGCTTCGGGAGGGACACACATGGATCGGTGAGGGAGGAAGAGGACACCCGCCTAGCCAGCCAGATCAGCCGAATCAACCTTGGCGATCAATGGGGTGACAGATGTCGCAGCCAGATCGCCCTCACATCCCATATAGCACTTCTTAATGTTTAGTAAATAGGAACTAAGTCCACGTCTCTACCACACCATCTGCAAGTTTATCATCTAACGCTTATTAGAGACAAGGCTATAGTACTAACTATTGCTATCCAGTTTCCCAAATGTTACTTGGGCAGAAGCAACATTTTAAGGAAGGTACAATTCCTTAAGATAAATAAAGCAAGCAGCAAGTGAACAAACACATTTTCACCTATAGCAGTTTTATTTATTGTACCTCCAGTGCTAAATTTCACCTATTCAGCCATTCCTTCATGTATGCACACATCCAACCAATGTTAACTGAACACGGTTCAAGCCTCTGGTCAAATGTCAGAAAGGCATGAATGTGTTCGTTCAACAAATAAATACTTAAGTACCTATATTGTGCCAGTCCCTAACTTCCTTATGTATTAAACACAGCTGAAGAGAGAATAATTTTATGAAAAAAAAAGGTTTTGAAGAAATTATCCATAATTTAGCCTAGAGATATAAATAGGAAATATCTAAGAGATGAGGATACTGTAAGCTAAAATGAGATTATGCACACATCTAACTGGAATTCAGAAAAAGGTAATGGAGGTGAAGGGGAAGACCCTATTTTTGAAATGATAGTATCTCTTGCTAAACAAGACCATATACTCCATGTAGTCATAAAAAACTGGCACCTATTAATGCAATTTTGAGCAGCAACAAAATACCTAACTTAAAAGCAGCAATTAATTAAACTAAAAACCTTAAGAATATTTTGTTCTCCTATACGGGACATTTATTTCATCTGGCACGCTCTGAAGCTAGCTTTCACTATTTTCCTCCTCATCAAACATTTCCAATTTCTAGCTGTTCACCTTGAATCTATAATCTATCATAAATTACAAGCTATTATATATTAAAAGACAATTATACCTATCTTTATAACGTGCTTTGTAAATAGGCATCATTGCACTCAAATTGCAACTTTATAGGATACCAAAGTAATATAATTTAATAACTAATGCAAATATAATAATCAAAACCAACATATTCATAAACTTTTTGAAATTAAGTAATTTGCACCAAAAAAACAAACAGTGTTACCTCATAATATGTAATACTATTCTGTATAGTTTTTAATAAATATTTGATACATTATATTTTCATAACAAGAAAGAAAAACATAATACAAAATTGTCAGTTCAACTATATAGTCAATAATAATTCACTATTTCATAGTTTCTCCTAGGAATTTTTCTATAATTCTATATAACATACAAGAATAAATACAGAATTAAAAACCCGTTTCAGTTGAGAAAGTTGAGTGCTAAAAGTTAATATTTTCTCTGTGTGGTATCAATTATGTATACATTTTAAATATATCTTATAATTTTAAAATTAGCATGCTATTTTGATACCTTTAAAAATATGGTTTGTTTAAAATTATTTGATAGCTCTACTCTAAATGAGTAGAGCTATCAAAGAATGTTTGTCTTACTCCCTAAGTACGAATTAAATAACTATTAATTTGTCTTTTCCCCAAAGTTCAGAGTAAATGACAATCAATTCATTGTTCCCTAACTACAGACTGAATAAGATTTTAATCTGAAGATTTACTACCGCCATACCAAACTCTGTCCAAAATAAATGGATGGATGGATAGATGGATGACAGAAAGACAAATAGATAGGTAAAAGATTTTTAAAATTAGACTAAAATTTTCCTAAAATGAGCAAATGTAGAAGGAGGGTATTAAATATATGAAAATTATGATGAAAGACAGCAGACTTTAGGAAGAACAACCATTTAACCAATAAAGCCAACTTCTTTTTAAATTACAATACCTGCTGGCTAAGTAAGGTTCCAAGTTAATCAAGCAATCAGAGTGATTACAGATGCTGAGATCACATCAGCCAAAAGCTGAATCCAGAAGCTCAGGACAAAGTACTGCAAGTCCCACCGATCAAAATATTACAAACTTCGTCTTCAAAGTAACTTATAAATGTAAGTCTAGTAAAACACGCCATGTGTTCATTTTTTAATTAAATTCCAGGAGATAATTCCATAAAAGAGTTATCCATAAACCATCAGTTTATTTTAATAGAGATGTCAAGGATAAACATTAAATCATAAACTGTGAGGCTAGAATGTAGCATTAGAGGTTAACTGATGCAAGCATCAAACCAATGCACAAAGTTCTTCAACCTTGAAGCCTTTTCTATATTCTTTTACATAATCTTTAGTCATTTGGGAAGATAGAGTTCCTAAGATTATGTATTTCATAATACATAATCTTAAAAAGGATAGTATTTCATACTATCCTTTCATATTTATATCTGATTATATTCTTAAATTATCTACATATCAAACAATTTTCTGATGTAAAGAGACATACATATTCAAATGCAGTAAGCAAAAAAAGTAGAAAACAATCACATCAAAGAAAATTGTGTAACCATTTTGTTGTGCATCCTCCAATCATTTTTCTTTACATATATTTAACAGACCTGCCCTTATATTGTATAAATGTTTTTATTTCTTAACATTATACTAAGTTAACATTATAACATGAACATTTCTTATGCATGATATATTTTCAGACTTTCAACTACATTTAATCATTCACTTGTGGTTAAAGATTAAGATTGCTTGTATTGTTACTATAGATATGACTGCATTAAACAGCCCTGCGCATACTCTCTTTAGGCATTACTGCGCTTAACTGAGAGTTCTTTAACATAAAATGATAGGAAAGGAACTATTAAATCAAGGTTAAGAAAACAAATTCAAATATAAGAATGCTACATATTTCTTTTAAGCCTTAATTAACAAGAGAACACAATGAATCGTTATCTGGAAATAACAGGATGTTATGTTTATTAAGAAAATTCACCATTTTGCAGGCTTTCTGTATTTTGGAGTTTCCCCATCTTCTTTTTTAAATCAACTTTATTGAGGTATAATTTACATACAATAAAATGCATACATTTCCAGTGTAAAGTTGCGAAAGTTTTGACAAAGATAAGTAGCATATAACCACCACCAAAATCAAGATATAGAACATTTGCACCAACCCAAAATTATTTTCTTATTTTTTACGTACCTCATAAACATTACCTAATTTTTAAAGTCAGTTTTCTTTTAAAGAAATTAAGAAGAGACAAACATTATCTTTACATTAACTGGAATTTAACATTTCTAAATCTCTGTATTCTATTCTGTAGTTCTGACTTTACTTCTGGCATACTTTTCTTTCAGCCCAAAGAAAATCCTTCAGTATTTCCTGTACTTCAAAATAGCCGCCAACAAAATCTCTAAGCTTTCATTTACATTAAAATGTCTGCATTTCACATTAGTTTTTGAAGGATACTTTTATTGAATATAAAATTCGGAATTAACATTTGCCCACATTATAAAGATTTAATTTCATTTCCTAGCTTCCATTATTTCTGATGGGCAATCAGCCTTTTATTTGTATTATTGTTCCCCTGTATGTAATATGATTTTTCTCTCTTGGCTGCTTTCAAGATTTTCTCACTTAAATTTTCAGCAGTTTGAATATATCCAGATATGATTTTCTTTGTGTTTATAGTTAGTTGCTTTTTTTTTTCTTTTGGATGTGTAAGTTAATGCTTTTCATCAAGCTTGAGAAATTTTAGGTCATCTTTTGTTTAAATATTTTTATGCCCCATTCTCATTCTTTTCTCCTTTGGGATTCTTATTACACGTATGCTAAGTCTGCAAATTTTCCTTCAATTTTTTTCTATTTCTTCTGTAGAATAGATTATTTTTATTGATCTCTGAAAATTCACTGACACTTCTGTCACCTCCAATCTGTTGTGAAGTATAAAATTTTCATTTTATTGTATTTTTCAGTACTAGAATTTGTATATCCTTTTTGTTTCAATTTACCTGCCAAGATTTCCTATCTTTTCACTCATTGATGTCATATTTCCCTTTAAGTCCTTTATTATATTCAAAATAGCCTCTTTAACATTTTTATCTGCTAAACCCAACACCTGAGCCATATCAGTGTAGGTTTCCATTGATTGCTTTCTGTCTTGATTGTAGATCATATTTTCAATTATATACTGGTCAATACAAATGACAGATTATAAAGATTTGGGACAACTGTCTCCCTCTGAAGGTTACAGATTTTTATCCCAGCAGACAGTTTAATTTTTTGATGATCACCTTGAATTTCAAGCCTTGCTTTGTTAGGGTAGGTCCATGGAAAGCCCTAAATATTTCCCAACGCTCTCTACCTTGGCAAGATTCTAACTGCAAACTATTTTATCTAGGAATTCTGTGTAAGCTTTGTTTTTGGTTTTATACAGTGGATACAAGATGTTGAATGTTAATACAGTGTTATCAAGGTGTTAAAGAGGTCTCTCCAGCCAGGTATGGCTAGAACTCCAATGTCTCCCAGCACTGTTTGACCTCTAGAATTCCTGGTCTCCTCTTAGCCCTGTAGAATCTTCTCTCTTTGATAAGTCCCACTCTTGCCTATGTGGCCCAGCTATCAATTAAGGACTCACAGTAAACTCCCTCAAAAGCAGGACCACTGCTCATTGCAGTACACCCTCATCTGGTGCCCTTTTCTACAGATTCTAGTTGCTTTGACAATTTGCCCTTTCAATTTATGCAGGACTGCTATGCTTTCTTGACCTCCACCTCCATAGAGCTTAGCTTGGGAAATTCCCCAGGCACAAAGCCATGGTGATGATGGAGCCAAATTTACAAATTTTCCTTCTGTCACTTGCCTTCTGTGACTTGTGCTGTTTTCCACTGTCTGCAAGTAGTTGCCTCATGTAGTATACAGTCTAATTTTAGAGTTATTTATGGGGAGAAGCCTAGTCTGGTACCAAGTACTCCATCATGGCCAGAAGCAGAAGTCCTCCCATATGGTTTACTCATATTTTTCTCTAAAATTAATCTGTACAGTATCATATCTATATTTAATCTTTATCTTTTCATCAACATTTTAATTTGGGAGTAGTTACAACACTATTTATTCACTTTTAAATAGCTCTAGAATTTTGAGCTCTGATAAGGTTGAGAAATCACAAACCAATACTAAATTAGTCTTACCACATTTTACTCTTACCTCTAATTTCAGGAACTGAGTTACTACTCCCTGGTTCCGCATACATCAGTGTTGCTTGAACTCTAGAAATCTAAAAAATAAAATCCAAAAGATACTAAATGACTCCAAAAAGAGGTTTAAAAATGCAGTGTTTAAATATTGATTGTAAAATATAAAAAATATTAATCTCCAATGGGTTAATTCATGTGTAATTAAATTTTTTAAACATGAATGGCAACAGAAGAAAAATACAATTTTAAATTTAAATTCCACAGGCAATTATTTAGTATCTATTATGGGTAAGCATCTGAACATTTCTTTTCCAGCACAGTTTCCGGACTCAAGAATACTCATTGCACACTTTGAACGATAATTATTCAGATCTCCACTTTAAAAGAGGTTTCTGCTTTGTTGAAATTGCTTCACAACAGCTTAATTTGTCTTTAAGTCCATAAAAGATGAGGTAAGTATTACTTAGGAAGTAAAATATGAAGAAACTGCTGTTATTCCTAAAACTCTTAGCTCATTTTCCACACACAGGCACTCCTTGTTTTATTAAACATGCATTATAATTAAGAACATTTGTTAATTCAATGGCATACCATTTACCTATATTTCCTGAACAATAGACTTAAATTAAAAATTCAACTTTAAGAAGCTCTCTCATCCCTCATTGTATATGATTATGCCAACACAAAAGGCCATCTATTTAATTATATATAGATATACACATTTTTCTACTTTCACTGAGTAGCAAGATTTCTTTAATAGAAAATAGCAGATAATAAATTGTAACCTATAAATTAGTGCTCATGAAATCCCTGGATAAAAAAAGTGAGAAAAATGTATATCTACTCTTGGATGCCAATGGATTATAAAAATTTTAAATGTTCCTCTTATTTAGAATACTGTGAAATTTACATATAAGTTGCAAATATAGTACAGAGTTCCACATACCCTGTACCATTCCCCGTTATATCATGTATTGTCATGTACATTTGTCACAAATAATGCACTGATATTAATACATCATTATTTTTAAAAGTCTATATTTTATTCTTATTTCATTAATGTTTTCCTAATACCCTTTCTCTGTTCTAGGACACTACCTTACATTTAGCCATCATGTCTTGAGGAGTACTGGTCAGGTACTATTTTTGCAGAATGTCCAGGAACTTGGGTTTGTTTGGTGTTGTCTCGTGGTTAAATTGGAATTAAGGGTTTGGGGGAGGAGGACCACAAAGGAGAAGTGCCATTATTAGCCATTACATCAAGGATGCATGTCATCAACATGATGAAATGCTGATGACATTAACTTTGATCACCTTCCTGAAGCAGGATCTGCCAGGTAGTACCACTGTAGAGAGTTATTCCCTCCCTGCCCACTCCCACCCCCCACCACATTTCCACTACAGTTTTCTAAGCAAGTTACTACATGCAGCTAGCACAAAACAGCTTAAGTGTTAAGCTCCACATCCTTGAGGGAAAACTTATCTACATATATCATTTGAGATTCTTCTTTGAAGAAGATATTTTTCTTTTCCCTTTTATTCTTTCTTCTATTTATTTATATAAATAAATTATAAACTCTCCTATTTATTTACATAAATCATTATAAACTCATAGATTTATTTTGAGTTATAATCCAATATTACATTATTTATTCTCTGGCTCAAATTTTTCCAAATTTGACCACTGGGAAGCTCTTTCAGGTTGATTCCTATAAATAAATCTGACTCCATTTTTTTAATGTTATACTGCTAACAGCTTTTAAGCCTTACCCTATCCTCTTCCCTTTGTGCCCATATCTGGGCAAGCTGATAAGAATGACTGGATGTTTCCTCCTTTGGCACTGATGGAAGCTTCAAACCACACAAGGCCCTCCTCCCTGCGCATGAGAACTCTCACCCTGGCCCCAAATCCAAACTTCGATAAAACCCCAAGCCAGTCTCCTTTCCTTGCTCTCTCTGCCATTTCAAACCCACACAGTAGGCATGTGCTGTTCTCCCCAGAGAAATCAAACACACAATAAATACTGTCATACCCTCTGCGTGTATGTATGGCATCATCATGCTCAACATTCAAACCAAATTTAGTTACTGGTCCATCTACCTCTATAGGTGCCCACAATAGTTCCTCTGTCCCTTGACATAACCCATTTTTTCTTCTTGGGTTTTCTATCTTTTCTTTCTCTCTCTCTCTCTCTCCTTTCCCTTTAACTTTGTGAACATTTCCGAACTTCCTCACACAACGACATGCTCCATCACTCCAGGCTCATCTTGTATTTTCCCTGCCCAGACTACAATCAGCCATTTCCGCAAAAAGCCTTACTTCCTTCTATCAAAGAACAGTATGGGAAACCAACTGATATGCTCATTGTTATGGGAGTGCAATTATTTCTAGGCTCTCTCAGCAGGCAGAACTAGAAAACGTATGTGTGTGTGTATTTTTTAGAATATCTCCTGAATTACAGTCTCAAAAAAGGACGCAAAAAAGACAGAATGTAATTCAGTATACATAAATATATACTAACAAATAAATTACATTTTATCTTTTTTCAAAGTTGAGGCTCTAATTCAGAATTTTGGACATCTGTAGAATTTAAAATAATTAAAATATAGATTTTTCTATAAGATTTAAATAAATATAAAAGTTGCTACACTATTTATTATCTACCAAAAAAAATTTTTTTTTGAAAACACATATTTATTAGATTTCCGTCACCTCACAATATACTTTCACTCTTTTATATACAAATTGAATAGCATTGTAAAATTCTAAATTCTAACCTTACGTCGTACAAGGTACTTGAAAGGTCTATGTGTTTAAAGAAAAACATAATGAGCTCAATGTTTTAAAATAAGGTTTGTAAGGAAAAGATGATTAGGAATCCAGATACAAAACACAAGATATTTCTTAATGCTCTAAACTCGCATTCTAAAACTTTGGTTAGAAGTGAATTCTCAGAGCATAACTATATCAGCATAACAATGAAAGACATAATCAAACAAGAAGCATAAAAATTGGCATCTTCCATGTTGGATCACAGAAGAATTTTTCATGTATGTTAATATCTTTTCACTTATATTTCAATATATTTTCACAATAAATTCATTCTACAGCTTCATGGCACACTGATAGGTTCAAGCGAAAAGGCTAATCCATGGCTGTATATCCATGGTATATCTGAAAAGAATAATCCAACAGAAAGAAAAAAAGTGAAAAAAGAAGAAAAAGACTGGGTTGGTAATAAATCATTCTTTATATGAAGAGTTCCCACCACAAGGGTCTGGCTCATTAATCAATAACCTTGGCTTGTTCTCCAAAGACAGAGCTGATAAGAATGAGACTATATTCTCTGTCCTAATTTGGAGAATATGCTAATTGACCCTCGGGCTACCCTGGTATAAGGGATAACTGACAGTCATTTTGGCCACTCAGAACCTTGGGTTTAATGAATTGTGAGTCTTCCATCTTTCACTATAGATGTCAGATATTACCATCCTTTCTTGTAACTAGTATACTAACAATATTGCATAGGCTCCATCAATCATGTGTACCAATTCTGGATCTTGAATAAAATATGGTCATGTGAGGAACCATGTACAATACAGAATTCATCCTGAGAATGGCAGCTGCTACATCTAGTTTCCATTTACAGCCAAAGAGATCTAAAAGAGTATCCAAATGCCCACTATTAGCATTGTCCATACCGTGTTTCCCCGAAAATAAGACCTAGCCAAAAAATCAGCTCTAATGCATCTTTTGGAGCAAAAATTAATATAAGACCCGGTCTTATTTTACTATAAGACCCTGTCTTATACAACACATAGTGTACCCAGTCTTATATTAATTTTTGCTCCAAAAGACGCCTTAGAGCTGATTGTCTCGCTAGGTCTTATTTTCGTGGAAGCACAGTAGTAAAAGTTATTGTGGCAGGTATGGCATCTCCTACCCAAATCTGACATTCTCAAATCATAGTGGATCTACCATCCTGAACAGCAGATTTGATAGAGCAAGGAAAGCTATTTCTAAATCCTAACTGCTCCTGTTTTAGATAACAAGAAATGAACTCTTTAGAATTTCCACATCAGCATTTTCCAAAATGAATTTTTTTTCAGATAAAAATGGAAGCTGTTAATAATTACCCTGTGACAAGAGGTGTAAGTAAGGACTGTCTGGCACAAATGGGGATGTAGAGGTATAATGTAGAATAATGTAGAAGAGGACAGGAAGATATCCCATCCAATAGCACAAAGAAGTCTAAAGGGTTCTGTGCCTGAGAAGGAGAAAAAGCAAGTGGTCAGACATGAGTTACCTGGTTCACCTCTCAAACTAAAAATCTAAGTGAAGCTAGTTGGGAGCAAAGGACACATAAAGCTATATCATTCTGGGATACTCCAAATATAGACTATACTTGCTCCTAGATTTTCAGAGAATTGTCCAGGAAAATTGCAGCTTCTTAAAGAGATCTTCATATTTTGCACTGGGCTGGAAAAAAACATAACATCCTCCAGGTGGTGTTTGAAAATTGACTGAAGGAGGCATGTCTACACAGGTAGACCTTAAGTGGTCTTCAAATTGCTTACGGCTTGTATTTGCAGTTCAGAGAAATCAGAAGTCTCAACATGTCTCAGGGGCCGGGCGGTTCATTAAAATGTTAACATTTGAAACACTCGACCAGAAAAAGAACCAGAGTCAGGACAATGAGGCCACAGATGTTAAGGATTCACAGATGCTGTGGCAGAAGCCATGGATTTAGCAAAGTATGTTAGATTCATACTCAAAGGAACCACCGGAATCATGTACTTCAAAACCAGGAATATGACCAAACCAGTCACACTGCATGAGACCCTGAAGGCCCAGAGGACAGCATGTAGACTGCACGCCATATGGATACACTCAGTGCCCTTTGTACTGGGAACCATCTGGGGAAGAATGAGAAGACGATGCCATTTGATGGCTGAAAATAACACTGATAGTTATATTTTAGCTACACAGTCAGTTAATACAGCATTCAAACGCCCTGTGTTAAACTCAAAGACACTGTTTCAACACAAAAAGATCTGAATAGCCTTTAATAGCAGATTATGTTTTCTTTTGCCTTCAGCAGGAGTAGGGGTTCAAGTACAAAATAAGTTGCAGATAATAAAGATACACTTCTTTGCACATTTAAATGGTAGTGTATAAAATTCAATCCTTCCTCACAGAGAGTGTGATTTTAATTTTTTAAACATGTTTTCATTTTAGACAAATATCAAGTATAAGGCAAGTATTTACCTCTGTTTAATAGATGGGAAAGCAGACACGTATGTGAAGTGACCTGAATGCTTGCATGGCTACTGTGTGGCACGGCTGGGACACACACCTACCACTCCCAACCCTTGGCTCTTTTAACTAACCCAGTGGGAGGGCAATCTGAAACCCAAAGACTGGATGTGGCCTAAACATGTTCTCTATATGACCCTTGAATCCAACCTCAAAAATTCCCCTCATATTAGAGACAGGGAAACTAATTGCCTTTCCAGGAAGATAACAACCCTAATCACACGAATATGAGTGGCAGATCCAGTGTTGGACAGGTTGCAGATGTAGAAATCAACAGTCTGGAGAGGAGTGTAGGCACTTGCCAGTATGGATGCCTGGGAGGCCTTGGAATCATGAACTAGTGAAAATCAGTCTGAGTGGTCTTGCGGAGTTGCCAAAGTATACGTGGCTGCTTGAGACTGTATAGCCAGGTCACTAATGGATTCCTCTCTGGAGAAGGGAAGACAGGAAGATGAGCTTGAGACCAGGAAGATAAAGAGAATGAAATGGGTCTGAGCTGGCCCCGATGCAGGACAAGAAGTAGGAAAAACCTGAATTTAGTTTTCAGTACTCCACGATGTAGAGTTGTGCCTATTGTTGGGAGGCTGAGGGACTAATTAAATGAAAAGTAGAAAGGAGATGAAATTCTGAAGGTCTGCCATATAATGCTACAAAAATGTAAATTAGTATTAAGCTAATTTTACACAATATTACTAATCATACGATTCAGACATTCAAGAATACAAAATATGGAAACAACCAAAGTGTCCTTCGATAAATGATTAGATAAAGAAGATGTGATACATATATGCAATGGAATACTACTCGGCCATAAGAAAAGATGAACTACTGCCATTTGCGATAACATGGATGGATTCTGAGATTATGCGAAGTGAAATAAGTCAGACAGAAAAAGTCGAGAACCATATGACTTCACTCATATGTGTGATATAAAAGTGAAAGCAACAAACGAACAAGACAAACAAAAACTCATAAACACAGACAACAGTTTAATGGCTACCAGAGGGTAAGAGGGTTTTAGAAGGGTGTAAAGGGGATCAAATATATGGTGATGGAAGGAGAACTGACTCTGGGTGGTGAACACACAATACAATCGTATTGATGATGTATTATAGAATTGTATACTTGAAATCTATATAATTTTACTAACCAATGTAACCCCAATAAATTTAATGTAATCTTTTAAGAAGAATACTAAATTAAAATAGAAGCACAGACACAAGTGATATTTTACATTTTACTAGCTAAAACTTACACTTAAGAAAAGACAAAATGTACATGATTAAAACATGTCTTCACAACGAAATAATTCAAGGAAGAAGATAACTATTGTGCAATTTTTTGTAGATTCTGAAAGTTTGACTAAAAATGAGAATCTCCGGAAAACAATAAAAGAATTTAAGCATAGTTGCTGTTTTATATTTTCTAATGACCTGTTACATATTTTTAACGTGGCTCATGAATGCTTTTGCTTTATTTTTCTTGAATTCTATACCAGAGGTTCCTCAATATTACCCCTAGGCCTACGTCTACGAAAAGAATGGAAAAGGGTCAATAGCAAAAAATGACTGAACATTGGGTTAATAACTAGCTGTGCCACATATTCATTTCAGGGTAAACTGCAGGGAGATTTTATTTATCATCTCACATAAGTTTCACAACACTACTAAAATGCACGTTCTTATGGCTCCACTTCATATATGAGAAATCTGAGTTCAAGGTATTTAAGTAAGATCTATGTCTGTAACTGTCAAAGCTGGCGTTTTACCCAAGTTTGTCTGATCGGGTCTGAGTTTTTTCCTCTAACTACACTTCAATAATTGCCTATACAATTTTGTTTAAATAAAATCATATTTAATTGAATAATAACCACAATAGGTTTAAAGTGGATTAAAATACTTTTCCTAAATGTTTCTAAATGAATCTCATTTACAACATGACAACTGGTGGGAACCTTTTTAAATTTATCTCAGAAACAAAACCAGTAATTCTACCTATTTTTTTTTTTAAAAAAATGAATGGTTACAAAATTATTTTGAGGTAACTTTGATGGTCTCTTTACCTGCTTGATTGCTCTGTCTCTTTGCAAGGAGGTCAGCATTTTCTGCTTCAGTAAAGTGTGGTGCTTCTCATGTAACACCCTTATAGTTGGTTCATAAGATGCATAATGTAACTTCAACCTATGAAAAATAAAGGTCATCTTAAAGGGTAATTCAGTTAAAACAGTGATTTCCATTTAACATCTAAACCTTTTTTTTTTCTTTCTTTTTTCTGTTTTTTTGCATTGGAATAAAAAATGAGTAACCATATAAAGGTCAACGCAACACAGCCAAGAAGTGCAAGAACTATTATATGGCATACAGCTTCTCTGCAATCTGGGTGGGAGTTGGAAAGTCACATTTCTCTGTATTCAAATATGCAGTCAGAAGACTACGGCTATTCACTGACAGAAAAAAACTGCAGTTTCTTTAATCAATTCAGAAATAATTTTCAAAAAGACAAGGGCTACAAACAACGGATGATTAAACAGAAACAGTGTCATTTACATCAACATAAACTAAATAATAGTCTTGAAAACAAGTTTAATTAACCAGATATTTAAAAATTAAGTATAAAAATATTTTGATACCTCATAGGAGAAATAATTCACTCAACTTACGATCTAAACACTTTAAAAATATGTTTTATTTGAAAATACTTTCAAATGTTTTTCTTTTTTAGTGACGTGTAATTTATATGGAATAAAATATACAGATCTTAAATGTTAAGAGTTTTAGAGCTTTCATAAATATGCAAACCCAGGTAATCTACATTGTTATCAAAATACAGAGCATTTCTAACATCTCAGGAGATTGAACAACTTCATATATTTGGAAACATTGAATATGTTCTCTTTTGAAACTGGCTTCTTGCATTTAGCATCATGTTTTTCAGACTTCCATTTTGCTGAGTAGATCAGTGATCCATTCCTTTTCATTGTGTGAGTAGTATTCCCTCGTTTGTATATTCTAAAATATGCTTACACAATATTCTGCTGAGGAAAACAGTGGTTTTTAGTCTGGGGCTATTATGAATCAAGTGGCTACAAATATTCGTATACTAGTCACATAATATAACTTTTGGTTATATATTTTCATTTCTCTTAGAAAATGTTTGTCCCTTTGCTAGTTTATTGGTTACAGATCTTATTTTTACTATTTCATTTATTGTTCTTTCTTTGTATTTAATTTGTTATTTTTGAGCCTCTAAAGTACAAGATTGGATCACTGGTTTAAATTTTCTTCTTTTCTAATAGAAGCATTTAAAGCTATTAATTTCACTTTAAGCACTGCTTTGGCTGGATCCCACACATTTTAAAATGCTGTATTTTCAGTCAGTTCCAAATATTTTCTCATTTCCTTCTTTGACTCATTTGGTTATTTAGAAGTGTGTTACTTAATTTCCAGATATTTGGGAATTTTCCAAAGAGCTCTGTGCCATCTAGTTTTAATTTAATTTGGTTGTGATCAGACAACATATTCCGTATGACATCAATTCTTTGAACTTTAGAGAGAGACTTGCTTTATGGCTCAGCACATGATCTACTTTGATGAGCATTCCATGTGCACTTTAAAAGTCCAAAGTAGAACTCAATAAATGTCAATCAATTTGTCTTGTTCTATAGACTTAGAGATTTATTTTTCTACTAATTACTAAAAGAAGAGTGTTAAAATCTCCAATTGTAACTGTGGAAATATTTATTTTTCCTTTCTACTTTATCATCATTTTCTGCTGATATCTGCTTTATCACATTATTTTGAAGCTCATAGAGTAACGCATGCTATGTCTGCCTGATGAACTGACTCTTCTGTTAAACGAAATTACCTCTTTTTCTCTGGTTCTCAGGATGCCCCTAAGGCTGCTAGTTCTGTAGCCCCTCTCCTTTGGCCCTGTGCACTTGCAGAGGTGGCCCTCTTTCTCTAGAAAGAGCTAATACTTCCCCACAAGGTAACAGATGCTCTCCGGGAGTTGTTCCTACTCCCTCCTCTCTTGACCACCAGGCTAATGGTGTGACAAGGGAAGGAAGAGACCATACATCCAAACTGCTGCAAGAATTAATCAGCACGTACTAACAGGAACCAGAAAAATACCTAAGACTGGATTTTGAAGTACTTGATAAAAGGGCTGCAGTCTAAGACTGGATAAACAATAAATTATTGACCTTGAACTACTTTCTTAAGACACTGGATTTTATAAGTATTGGAGTAAGTACTCTACTGAATGAGGTGAACTCACTCCTAGGGTAGCTATTAGAAACTTAGGAAAAATGATAGTCACCACTCAGCAAAGTGGAAATGCCTGAGCTGCCCTGGCAGACAGTAGAGCACATGACAGCCAGAGCCTAAACTTACTCATCTTCAAACACATAGTATACCGTTTGGCACACGGTACACGCTCAATAGACGTCGAATGAATAAATTTACCTGAAACCTTCTGCCGCAACCAACTTGCTTAACACTGATTAAATAGCTCATTAATAAATATGCCAACAAATATTAGCATCTTACCCTTTGAGGTCATTAATTAATTTGTTTTTTTCTTGGACTGTTCGTTTGTGATGCATTCGATGAAAATCACGTTCTTTCTGAGTTTTCAGCAGCTCTTCTCTAGCTTTGCTGAAAAATAACAATAAACATAACTTTAAAAATCACTGCTAATTCCTTTCTGAAATAATATATATATATATATGTATATATATTCAGTTATCAGTGCAAATCCGGTATTGAACAATTCAAAAGATAACTGAAAAACAAAGATTGCATTATAAATCTCATCAAAGAATCCCAACCAAAATCATTTATATAGGGATGGGGGTTAAACAGGCGAAAACCTGTAGTTTCAAAAATAGCATTCATTCACATTTGATTTAAATAAGGGCAGCTGAAGATACGCTGTCAAAATAACTTATAATCCATCTACTTCCAAAGAAAATGTGTTTATAAAATTGAAATACATATAAAACAGGATAAGTTAAAATAATTTCCAAATAAAGGAGAAGACGTTACAAAATTTAATTCTAAACTTGCTTGAATATATACTTAAAATAAAATGGATTGGGTAACTTAGTTCTGATAATAGTGAAAAAGAAAGCCTAAGTTTTAGAAAACCAAGATTTTATCCTGGTAATGCATATGAGGAATATACACTACCTGCACATCATATTACTAGAATGATTGGTAACTTGATGGGAAACGTCTTTAATATCGTAATACAGAAGTATTCTTCAAATGGATATATCTTCTGTAAACCTCTGGCATAAAGCAAGAGTATTAATTCTAAGCCCAAGCTGTATGTGAAAAATTAATGGGAATATTTCAACCACCCCGATAGTATATGTTAGTTTCAATATAAAAATGTAAAATATAATTTAAAATGAAAAAGTAGTTCTCTAACAGTCTTAGTTAAATGACAAAGTGCTACTGCACTGAGACGCTCACATTCTGAAAAATGGATGGATTGAATTAGAGTGCTGACATCTCACAAGAGGATCAGAATGGAATAAATCTGCTTCTCTGTATCACAGTATTTCAAAATTCAGATTAACATAAAATAAATGCAGACAAATAGATTTCTGCAGTAAGAGCTAAGTCAGAGCAATCACTGAGGAGATGGGATGCTGTCAGTGAAGTGGGATGAGGTTAGGTTTTCAGGCTCCTGATACAGCACATTCTGATCAATGAGGCTTCTTGCTGCAATATCAAATCACCTGTGGCATATGGTGACAGTGACGCATCCATTCTTCCAACTTTCTTTCTTTTTTTCTCCCCTACGCTCTCTTCCTCCCCACCCACATGACTTGTGTTGTTCTTTATTTTACTGCCTTGTTGTAGTCTTTATTACATGTAAACAAACAATGTGTCACAGTACTCAGTCTACTTCCACCATCTAACTCTCAGCTTTGTTTCCATATCAACATCTTGAAGGTGCAATAAATTGTTGATTAAAATATTCAGTCTTGAACAATCATCTGAAAAATATGCCAATTATTTTCAAATAATTTATTCTTTCTAGGTTTTAACCCTCTGTGTGAGTGAATGAAGATGAACCAAGAGAGAAACCTTCTGCCACCACCATGAGCCTAATGAGTAGTACATGAAGAGGAGAAAGTTTAAGTAGAGTGACTGGAAAAGATAAATGGCTGAGTTCACATTTTGTTGTGAAAACAAGAACATCACATCTCAATTCTCATTCATCTAGAATAAAGTATGTAAAGTGGCTTATATAGAAAATACTCAATGAATGTTATGCAATCATATTGCTACGGAGTAGAGTAGAACAGATATATTCAATTCCTCTTATAACTAGATTTGTCGACCTAAAATGGGGGGACGTACCCGTAGGTAAAAACCCTCTGATGGAGCAAAACTATCAGAATACATGATTATTAGTAGTACTCTGTATCTTTATAAAAGAATCTAAACTTTTATGAGCATCTATTTTGAGTCTATGAAAATATCTTACTTTCAGCAACTTAATGAATTATATAAATGAACTTATGTTTTATTTATCTTGTCTGAAATGTAGGTTAAAAAATAGGTTAAAAATACATAGAAAAATAATGTTGCTAAGTTTCTTAAGCAGAAGCACAAATATGCAGCGCTGCATCAACTCACTTTCAAAATATACATTTAAAGGCCTATGTGTACTCATCCAAGAAAAGAAAGCATAGGAATTGATTGAAGTATTAGACCTTAAAGTTTTTCTGACCATTAAATTGGTTTTCAGGGACTTGCTTTCTGTTTGCACAAATGAAGTCTACTCAGTAAAACAATTTAAATTCATTTCATGGTGATGCTTCTCCTATTATGACCTTCCTGCTGCCCATATGCTTAATAAAAAGGAAATAAAAGTTGTACTAAAAATAAAGTTTAAAATAGTCATATGAGCAATTACTTTTTAAAACTATATAGCATTTTCTCATTATATTAGTAGAGCATGTTTCTGTTAAAAAAAAACTTATTAATACAGATATCAAACGTACAGATTCTATTTCAAGTACAGTAAAGTAAGAGTTATTCAGAGAAACATGCTATTTAGCTTTGTAACTCACAACACACATTTACATGCTTTTTCTTAATGAGATGGCAGAATGACTATCTAACGTCCCCATTTCAGGAAACCAGCATATTAGAAAACCAGTATATCAAAATCTACAAGTATAAAATATTAAGATACTTATATTTGTATCATACTATAGAAGTATTGTCCCCCAAACTCCACATTTCAACATGTGAATGTGATTTAACAGTGAACTCTAAAAAAGTTATTTTTAAGTGAATGCACCAGTAAAATAATTTCAGTAACTGAATAGTTTTAACTAAGTATTTTGGAGTGACCCTCCAATAACAGATTTATTGGGTTATTTTGTTATCATAATTTGGCAAAAGGAAGACAATAAACATTTTTTTGTTTACCTGCACCAATCAAAGTAGGCCATCTTTGTCATGTGTTTTTCTCATATACAAACTTGAATCAATGCAATTTCAGGTAACGGTACCATAGGATTACCAATTATATCATTGTCTTTAATACATTATAAATGAACTACTTTAACTCACTAAAATTAACATGAAATAGCTGTTGTATAGACAAAATGAAATTCAACCAGATTAGAGGAAAATTTTCATTATATTTTTAACCAAAAAAGACAGAAATATACTCATGTCCAAAAAAAAATACCTTCTTAATTTAAGAAGCAATTACCTAAACACTAAAGCATGAAATTTTATGGGCCTCATTATTATCTTTATTTCCACTGTGTTTGTTTCTGAAAGTCATTAAATTAAATGGGTCTCTGGAAAAGCTGGGTACTCTTCGACCTTTTATAGAAATGAATTTGTAAGTGAAATTAGGGCCCCTTAGTAAAGTACCTAATTTTTCCTTCATATTAATTGCCATTTAATTTTAGTTTTCTTTATGTCTATATTTTCTGGGAGAAGGTAAAAGGAAACATGTCATTATTTTTAAAATAGTACATTTTAATCTTGTAATTAGTAGTAATCCTAGTCAGTACTATTTCTGCCAAATTTCAGGATTCTAAGTAAAACTTTTCTGGTCTGCACTGTATTTCCATAATGTATAACCCCAGGAAATGAATACAGTACTTGAAATGAGGAAAGACAGCTTTATAGAAATGTATTTAAATTCCCATCATGAAAGGAAAATGACGCCTAGTCTAAATGAATTCAGTGAAATAGGCAAAAATCATCAATTAACTACACTCAAAAATATTAAAAGCTTAACTAAAGAGCCAAAATATCAATAGCACAATTCATTTATGCCCCACCTATTTTCCAGGCACAGGTGTAGGCCCTGGAGATATGCTGATCACAAGATACAGTCCCTAGTATACAGTGTTCACAATGTTAACAACAAAATATATACATTAGATAATTGGGTGGTAAAAGGCATAAATTTCAAGCTCCTTCATAAATATACAGTATTTAATTAAAGGTAACCTATAAATAGAGATACACCATGTAAATAGAAGACAAAAACTTATGAATATACATGTGATCAAGAAATACAGTGAATGTTTCAATTTTAAAAAACATTACAGTAAAAGACACAATACCATTAATCCCCCTTAAAATATTCCCCCTCGTTTAAAACACACTTTTCTCATCATTCTTAACACTATTTGAAGCGGTTTTGGAAGTCCTCTTTCATGAGTGTCTTTAGTTGCGCTGTCATGGCCACTCAATGTCCTGAATCATTTTGACTTTGGGGAAGAGCAAGAAGTAGGACAGTGCCAGATCCAGTGAATAAGGTGGATGAGGACACACTGTAATGTTTTTATTTGACAGAAATTGCCCTATACCAGAAGCGATGTGTGACATGGAGTCTTTCCATTGTGATCATAAAATATAGTAAAGCTGCTGCCAAGTGCCATCCAAAGGAAAGGCATGGATCTTCAATATGGGAAGCAGTGCATCAAACCTTACTAACAATATGTGATAAGTTTCAACCTGTTCAGTGCAGTCTGTCAGGTGTGAGCTACGGTTGAGAGGTGGTTTTAAAGTGTACTATAAATCATCCTCCATCATGACAATGCTCCATGTCATATATTGCTTCTGGCATATGGCATATTCTGTGCAAAAAAACATTACGGTGTGTCCTCATCCACCTTATTCACCAGATATGGCACCAAGCGACTTCTGGCTCTTCCCCAAAGTCAAAAGGACCATGAAAGGTAAATGTTTTTAATCAATTCAGGACATCAAGACAGCCACGACAGTGCAACTACAGACACTCACAAAAGACGACATCCAGACTTCTTCAGAAAGTGGCAAGAACAATGGGATATGTATGTTCAAGGCAAGGGAAATATTTTGAGGGGGATTAATGGCAATGTGTCTTTTACTATAATAATTATTTTTATTTAAACATTCACCGTATTATTCAATTACGCCTTGTATCAATCCTTCTCCTCCCAAAATAGATATATATATGTATATATATATGTAAATACTTGTGTACATACACATATACATGCTTCCCAAATTAAGCTATAGATTCAAATCAATTCCAATCCTATTCCTACCCCTGTCTTTCTATAGAAATTGACAAAGTGACTCTAATTGATATACAAAGGACCTAGAATAGCCAAATTTTCTATTAAAAAGAAGAACAAAGCTAAAGGACTTACACTATCTGATTTTAAGAACTTACTTAAAGCTCCAGTAATCAAGAGTGGTTTTAGCATAAGTATAAACAAACAGATGAATAGAACAGAATAGAGTCTACAAACAGACCCACAATTGTAGTGTCAACTGATTTTCAGCAAAAATGTCAAAGAAATTCAATGAAGAAGGAAAAAATCTTTTAAGAATGGTGCTGGAACAATTGGTTATTCCCATAAGAAATTAATCTCTTCCTCCTACTTCATGCCACATACAAAATTAAACATAGATCATGGACCAAAAAAGAAATTCTAAATCTTTAAAAGTTTTAAAAGAAAACCTAAAAGAATATCTCTGTGACATGGGAATAGGCAATGGTATCTTAGACAAAATATCAAAAGCAATACTATAAAAAAGAGAACTTAGACTTCTATCAAAATTTAAAACTTCTGCTCATCCAAAGAGACCATTAAGAAACTGAAGAGTCAAGCCATAAACTGGGAGAAAATATTCACAATATTCTGAAAAGGAATTTGTATCCACAATATATAAACAACTCTTATAACGCAACAATAAGGCAATCCAAACAAAAATGGGCAAAACACTTACATGAAAGATAAATGAACAGCCAATAATCACCCCAAAAAATGTGTTCAATATCATTCGTTATCAGGAAATACTTACCAAAACCAAAGCAAGCTGCCACGATATAACCACTAAAATGGCTAAAATTAAAAAGACTAATAACACTCAACATTGGTGACAATGTGAAGCAACTGGACCTCTCACATATTACTATCGAGAATAGAAAATGACTCAACTTGAGTGTTGAAAAATGGAATGCCAGTTTCTTAACAAGTTAGACATGCATTTAACATTTGATCCAGAAATTTCATTCCTAACTTTTCATCTGAAATAAAGAAAACAAATTCTGACAAAAGTACTTGTACATAAATATTCATCACAAATATTCATCACAGTATTATTCATAATAGCCACCATTGGGAACAACTCAATAGAAAAAGGATAAACAAATTGTAATATACACTATACAACAGAATAGTACATTGCCAAAAGGGGAACAAATTACTGATATATCAACACAAAAAATCATAGATAAATTTCACAGACTTTATGCTGAGTATAAGATGCCAAACACAAAGAAAGAAAATATTGTGATTCCATTTATGATGTTCTCAAACAGGTAAAACTAATCTAAGGGGGGGAAAATCAAAACAGTGATTGCAGGGCAGGAAATGACAGAAAGCATGCAAGGAAAATTTTCTGCATAGATAGAAATGTTCTATATCAAGATGGGTATAGAGTTACAAGACTTCATCTGTTCGTCAAAATTATACAGCTAAGATTTGTACATTTCTTTTTTTTTTTAATTTTTTGAATTTATTTGAGATTCTGTTACAGAGCTAAATAACTTTGAACTCCATGGTGAGATTCCTTTTCAATGCTTTTTCAGTCTTTTTCATTTCTTCTGATTAGGTAGACAATCTCCATTTGCTGTTCACATATCTCTGTTTTTTTGTCTTTTGGTTTTTTTCAAAGATTTTATTGGGGAAGGGGAACAGGACTTTATTGAAGAACAGTGTATACTTCCAGGACTTTTTTCCAAGTCAAGTGGTTGTCCTTTCAATCTTAGTTGTGGAGGGTGCCGTTCACCTTCAAGTTGTCTTTTCAGTCTTAGTTGTGGAGAGCGCAGCTCAGCTCCAGGTCCAGTTGATCTTAGTTGCAGGGGGCAGAGCCCACCATCCCTTGCGGGACTCGAGGAATTGAACTGGCAACCTTGTGGTTGAGAGCCCACTGGCCCATGTGGGAATCGAACCGGCAGCCTTCGGAGTTCGGAGCATGGAGCGCTTAACCACCTGAGCAACCAAGTTGGCACAGATTTGTACATTTCAATTCATGTATATTAACTTAAAATGAATTGTAAAAAATAATATACTTACTGGTTGTGGGGTAGGGTGTAGCAAGGAATAGAAATGAAATAAAAATGGCAGAAATGTGATGTGGTGAAACTATCTGATAAGCTCCTGAGGTTCATTATTGTATTTTGTTTCCTTTCAATATGCTTGATATTTTTTTCAGAATTAAAGTTAATGTATGTAAACACATTTTTTTCAGAATTAAGTTAATGTATGTAAACAAATAAATAAATTGCTATATGCCTGCCTTCTGGAAGAAATACCAGTCTTGGTGGTTTATGCTGCTGCTAATAATAATAATGATGAAGATGATGACGCTATTCTACCCACCTAATATACACCGTAGACTAGGTGCCATGGTCATTATACTCTGATGGGTAAGACAAGCACAGTCTTTGTCCCCATCAAGTTTACAAGAGTATAGAGAAAATGAATAAAGAAATCAAATATACACTTATATAACTGTAAACTATAGTGTTAGGAAAGAAAATATTGATTTAATCTTTATTGAGCACTTGCCACATGAGAGATGTGCTAAACACTTTAAAATGATTCCCACGAGGATAGGTAATTCTACCCCACTTACATATGAGGAAACTGAGTGAAAACTATATTCTTGTATCTAGTAAGTGTCTGAGCATCACATAATTGTGTTGTCTCTTATCCAAACACCTGTTCTGAAGTCAATATCCATCTGAAGCAATGTTTGAGCGGTATTAATAATGCAGAATTGGTAACAGCAGATGCTGTCCTTTGAAGAATGTAATTGTCCCATAAGGATCTTGTTTGACTCCAGTATCACTGTTTTGTAACTAGCTAAGTCATATAAGAAAGTTCTACAGGATATTATAATGTTCCACTTGTTTCTATCATGTCCCTCCATCCAGTCTGTTTTCCACACCGGAACCAGCACATAATATGCTTCTCCTCAAAAACTACCCATTAGCCTCACATCCCACTCAGAGGCAAAAAAGCAAAGTTCTAACAACAGCGTCCACCACTTGCCCCCTGGTTCCAGTCACTGTGGTCTCCTTGCTGGTCCCCTCACAAGCCAAGCTGTTCCCACCAGAGACTCTGTACTTCCTTTTCCCTCTGCCTGGGATTCCCTTTTCCCAAGTTTACACATGGCCTTCTCTCTCTGTTTCTTCAGATATGAGAGGCCTTCCCTCACCACCGTATGTAAAATAGAAGCCCATTTATCTGTCTCCTTTGCCCTTGTTACTTTTCTTCACAGCTCTTAGCACCACCTAATTCATGTTACATCTGGCAACATCCACATGTAGTTAATGGCTCTCTTACTAGACAGCACAGCCTTAGAGAGTATAAACCGCATGGAGATGAAAAGAGAAAAAGAAGCCTGTCAATGAGGTAGAGGGACACGCAGAACAGAAGCTGAGGGAGGAGAGGAATGAAAAATAGGATGTACACTTAAGTAGAATAGGTGGGTGAAAGGCAGATTACAGGATGTTAAAGTATAATTACAACAGTGTTTTAGGAGAAACCATCAAAGCGAGAATATTTATACTATCAACATGACAAGACTAAGACAAAAAATGCTACTCCAGGTATGAACCGACATCATAGGCTCCTCATGAACAAAACTTAAAACAGTAGTCGTGGACCTCAGACTCAGGTGAATATTGTGGCATGTCAACTGTCAAATAAAACAAGGCTTATAAAAGAGTATGTTAACTATGAAAGGCATTATAACTCTAGTGATGCTTTCTAGTCTTTGTTCAACCAACAATTAATTCTCTGCAAATGTGCGGCAGGTCACTTAAATTCTAGACCTCCACATTTAAAATAATAATTGGTCTCCATTTCCATATATAAGTACCATTATATTCTTCTTTTCCAAGATGTCAAACTACTACCTATATCATTTCTCTCCAGTATCTAGTATGTAATATATTTTTACCTTCAATGTAACTAAAAACCTTTTTTAATAATACATTTTCCCCTTAAAAACATCTTAAAGAAAATTTGCAAATAGTTATTTCAAAAACTATTTTTTAATCAAGATATAACAGACATATAACATTGTATTAGTTTCAGGTGTACAACATAATGGTTCACTATTTATACATATATATTGCAAAATGATCACCATGGTAAGTTTCATTAACATCTGTCACCATACAGACACATACATCATACACCAAATTTTATATTTTAGAATATAATCTACATTTAGAGCAAGAATCAGGAAAAACCTCACTTTTAAAACTGGCATTACTTACTACAGAGAAAAAGACATTTGGAGCAAGAATCAGGGAAAATCTCTCTTAAAATTGGCATTACTTACTACAGAAAAAAAGACAATTTCTTTTTTAATTATAGCAATTCAAATGATATTTTAAAGTGAAATGTTTTCCCTTTTCATTTCTTCCTTCATGCTTCATCATTGCTGAATGTTAAAAAATAATAACAATGTGATGATTAGAAAAATCTAAGGATGACAGCCTTTAGAGATATTGATAATAATAGCTGACATTTTCAAAGCACTTTGTGATTTACAAAGCTCTTTAGTATAGACTGTCTCATTTAATTATCACATCACTCCCTAGGAGTTAATGATATTATGTATAATTACTCCCAGTTTAACAGTAAGAAAACTGAGTTAATAAGTAGCAGAACATTGGAAGCTAGGTATTTGAACTTTAAATTCAGTACGTTTTCCAAGGCAACTCTCCCTTAGGTAAATATTAAGCTTATAGCTTTAGGATCGCTCTGATTTTTCTAGATAAATCATTAAATCTACCAGTATAATCAAGACAATAGATAACTTATCTGTAACCTGACTCATTTTGCATATTAAATATTTATTATTAGAAAAGAATTTGGGGTCGTCCCAGTGACTCAGGTGGTTGGAGCGCCATGCTCCTAAGGCCAAGATGTCTGGTTCAATTCCCACTATAGGCCACTGAGCTGCGCCCTCTACAGCTAAGATTGTGAACAACAGCTCTCCCTGGAGCTTGGCTGCCATGAGCAGCTGGAGGACCGCGAGAACTGCAGCAGGCTTCTGTGAGCATCAGTGGCCAGCAGCCAGCGTGAATGACCAGCAGACAGCGTGAGTGGCCAGCAGCCGGTGAGAGCTGCCGTGAGCTGCTATGAGTGGCCGACTGACAACCAGTGACCAAGTGCCTCCATGGGGGGGTAGCGCAAGGCTCATCATACCAGCATGGGCCAGGGAGCTTTGTCCTACACAACTAGACTGAGAAACAATGGCTTAAACCAGAGTTGGGCGAGAAGGGGCTGAGGAGGTGGATAAATGGAGGGGAAAAAAAAGTATTTAATATCTACACTCATCTTGCTTTAAGAAATAGCCTTAATTGTAAAAAGAAACATTTTAGGTTAAATTCCATAAAGGGAATCCCATGTTTATCACTAATTCTTATTGGAAAAATATCATCACAAGTCAAATTAAAAAACCTGTGTAATGAAACATCACAATTTGGGGCACACCTGTAGCATGACAGATACAGTTTGGGGAATACTTTACAAAATTTCATTCTCCATTATCTGAGAATATCTCCAATAGAATCAGGCTACAGGAACATACTTCACCAAAAGGTGCTGTGAAAACACAATGTGGTTAATATTCAATCAATGATATAAATATTAGGCATCTACTATGAGTCAAACAGCCTTCCTTCAAATGTTCCACGTCAGATTAAACAAATAAGTATTTTCCTCTTCTATTTTGTTGAAGTTTACATAAAATAAGACAGATTTGAGAGATAAACATAAGCCACTGAAATTAAAACTATATTTTAGTAAATATAGTATATTTTATGATCTATTAGTAAACACAAACAAGACAGATTTCATTTTAATGATATCTGTGTTAATCATGGTTGCTTTTAACATTAAGTTAATTTTCATGGGTAATAGTTTATATGGTTTTGATTATAATTATTAAATATAACAGTCAATAAACAACCAATAATCAACAACGACTATTTAATGTCACTGGGGTTAAAACTCATTGCACAAAAACGCTCCATTCTAAAGAAAATTACAAACTCAAGCAATAAATCAAAGGATTCAGACACTGAAACAGTACGCCAGGCAGCACTCTGAAAAATTTGCTGCGTCAAATTCCCAGTGCATCCATTAGGTGTCTGCACAAAAGTCACAGTGAACATCAGGGCCAACAGTGCAAATCACTTCTGAGAAATAGAACTGAGAATAGATAGAATGCTGGTTCTAGTAACACATTATTCTGTGGATCATCATACACTTCTTTCTAAAAGGTAAAATGCCAAAGAGTATATACATAAATAATAGGAATTTATTTATATAACTTGCAAAAATGTTTAAGTGCATATAATAACTGAATAGATGACCATACAAATTATTTTGTATTTACTACCACCTTTTAAAGTAGGAGCTTATTTTAAATGTTTCCTTCAGTTTGCAATACAAAGACATTTCTTTACATTAAATTATTTTACAAAGATCTTCAAAATACCACGTTGCTATATAATTTTTGGTTTTAGCATTATTCTTTAACAGAGAAAGCCCCTCTTTAAATACACTGAATAAAAATCAATGAACAAGGTTTGAACTGTCTCTACTCCATGTCTAAGCACTGATTTCCCATCTAACATTGTCTCACATGAGTAGATTCACTCCAAGTCAACACATTCATGTATTTGACTTTGCCATAATAATATTGTCTGTTTATCTAAATGTGCTCACTTAAAATTGCATGTCTTCTATTAATTTTAGAAAAAAAAAGAAAAATGCAGAGAGATTTAGCTTCTAACTGTTAAGGTTCTCCTCTATGCATAAATTCATGCTAGAAAATTACAAAATTACAGTTTCCTTTGGGGAATTTTCAAATACTGAAATTCCCCTACTAGGAATACACTAGCTCCTTTCTTCCTCTCTGCCTTCTATAATTTTAATACTATTTCAGAAATTAGCTTATCCTCACAGGAAAAGATTAGACGAACCTTGAAAATATTATCCAAATACATAAGGAAGTCAATATTATATAACAAATTAACCATCTCCTATATTACCCCCTGCATTCCATTCTTATTAATGAGTTGCAATTGTAAGCATTCTGGTCAACTGTTCAATTAATTTGCTACTGAAGCCTTTTGCATTCTTTCCAACTAGAACTTAAATGTAATTCAGTTTTCCAGAATTAAAGCTCTGGCACATTAACCACCATCCACATATTAGCCTCATTCAACTCTTTACTTTTAATTAGTCCAAAATAAATAGAAAAAAGTCATTAAAAAAATAACATACTCAGCTGCCTGTTTGTAGTGTTTCAAGTCTTTCTTCAAATTTTTGTTCTCAGTTTCTAAAAGCATATTCTGGGTGTAGACATCTGGAACATTCCCAACATCTCGAACTTCAGTTACCCCCTTCTGTATAAACTCATACCTAGGATAAAATCAAACAAAAGGCTTTATGTTGTTTCTTGCCACTAAATTGGCTTAATTTATGTACAATTCAAAAAGTTAAGTCTTAGGGAATGTCTAAAGAAATTAATTGCAATATTTTGTAAATTAAAATGTCAACATTCATAACACAGTTTTTTAAATAAAACATTAAGGAATTGCTTGATACTGATATCATCATGGTACATAAAATTAGTTCCATGTACTAATCTAGACACTGGTGAAAATTTACAAAATGGTTCAGGTACCTATCTGATGGAATTTCTACTGTAGTTTGGATGGTGGTATGTTCTATATGAAGTAAAATAAAGCAGGATAAGAGGGATAGAGAGACTGACATGGAGAGTGATGGGGGGTTTTGTGCTATTTTATATAGGATAGCCAGAAAAAAGTATGACCAACAAAGTAATATTTGAGTAGAGAACTATAGGAAATGAGGGACTAAGCCATGTGGATATGTGGGAGAGGAACATTCTTGGATGATTAAAAAGCAAGTGTAAAGGACCTGGGGCAAGGAGGTGTTTGGCATGTATAATAAAGAGGAAAAAGCCAGTATATCTAGAGTATGTAGAGCTGGAGCCAACTAACTGAGCAAGAGAGAGAGTGGTTGGAGATGGGTCCAGAAGACAGCAGAGAGCTAGGAGAGAAATGTGATTTTATTTTAAGTCAGACTGAAGCCATTGGTAGGCTGTAGAGTAAAATGACACTGATCAGATTTATGTTTTAAAAGGATTAGTCTGGCATCCATTTAAAGAAACTGACTCTAGAGGAGCGAGAGCAGAATCAGAGAAATAGTTTGGAGGCTGCTGGAATAGTACAGGAGGGAAGAAGAGGGGCTTGAACAAAGTTGGCAATAAGATTATGAAAAATTGGTCTCTTCTGGACATGTTGTAAAGGTGGAACAAACAGGATTCTCTTACAGGTCAGTTGTCAGGTGTTGGTTAAAAAGAGAAGTCAAGGATGACTCCAAGGTATCAGACGCCGTTTACTGAGATGGGGACAAATGCAGTAGGAACTGGGTAGAGAACCAAAGAATTGTTTCTATTCATGTTAAAAGCATTATGTCTACTGGGCAATCAAGTGAAGATGAATATTGGATATACATGTATAGAGTTCAGGGAAAAAGTCAGGACATGCAATTTAAATTTGGGAATCATCAGTAAATAGGTACTATTTAAAGTCACAAGATTGGTTGGGGCCAGGTAGGGAGTGAATGTAAAGAGAGAGCCAAAGAAGCCCTAAGACTGTTTAAAGAATGGGAAGAAAAGGAAATACTGCCAAATAAAAAAGAGGAAGTAGTGAAGAAGTTGGAGACTATTAGAGTGTTGTGTCTCAGGGACCAAGTGAATAGAGTTGCAAGACAGAAGAAATGAACAACAGTGAAAATACTGCAAGGAAGATGACTAAGAGGAGCACTGAGGATCAATTCCTGAATTTGGCAAGTGAAGTCACTGAAAAAAGTTTCAGTAGAGTCATGGAAATGAAAGTGGAACTGGAATAGGTATGAAAGAGTAGGAAGTGAGGAAGAGGCAACAAAGTCTTTAAGGGAGATATGCCATAAAGCAGGGCCTAGGAAGTCAAGATGAACCTAGAAGATGTGGAGTTCAGGGAGATTTTTTTTTATCTCTTTTTTTTTTATATATGATATATATATATTTTTTTCAAATATGTATGCTTATGGGAATGATCCAGCAGAAAGAGAACAAGTTTACAATTCAGGAAAGAGAGGGGGCGATTGCAGGACCAATGTCCTTGAGTAGCCCAGAGAAGCTGGCATCCAGTAGAGGAGGGGTGGCCTTAGATGACAGTGACAGGTGAAAGGGAATGCCTGAGAACAGAGGCAGCAAGTTGGTAAAGAGGCAGGCAGGAGTCATGGGACTTCTGTTTTCTCAGTGAAATAAGAAGGAACATCAGAAAATAATTTGCAGATTTGTATATAATTATAATTTTAATCATTATATGTAGCAATTAATAAAGCTCAATAAAAATAATCAGATCATTTAAAAATTTCATGTAATAGTTATGAATAAACAAATCTCTATAAAGCTTGCTATAGATGAGCTAAACATTAGTTTAAAAATACTTAATTATCAGTATTTTCATTTACAACTCTTAACTTTATTATTACACATTAAGTCATGTTTTTATGATACATATCTAACATAAAAGAACAAAAGAACCCCTGCAGAATATCCAAAATGTTAAGATAATTGAATCAATATTAAGTAATATTTGCCACAATTTCTAAAACAACAGATAACTATTTAATCATAAATTCATTGTTTTATCCATATTTGGAATGTGATTTATACTTATCTCAGAAGAAAAGATATATAAGGATTGATTAAAGTATTGGACCATAAAGATTTTTTTAGCTTAAAATTGGTTTTCAGAAACTTATTTTGTTTAATGCTGAAAAAAAATCACTGATTATTTCAACAATAAAAGTGATATGTAGTCCTTCTCTAAATTAAATGTTATATGAATAAATACGTGGTAAAATAAGTAAAAAATTAAAACATAACACAACATACCCTACATCATATATATCTTAGGACACTCAAAAATCATTTATCATGCAAAAGTTATGCCAGCCTTGTAAAAAAATCTAATACAACTTTAAACTCACTAACATTATTTTAAGATAATTAGGAATCTTAATCTACAAATTCCAGAAATATATTTCTCAGTAAAACCTGCATTTTCCTACATAAGATTTTTTTGGTTTTTGTTTCAGGTGTGTCTATGTGTGTGTTTTCACAAAATACGGCCTTCTTTGTTTCTTCCTCCTTAGTCACTTACCCTTAGAATAAGACTGAAAATGGTTCAGGTGGGGGAAAAAGATTGTCATTTAACTATTAGGAACTGGAAATAAAATTTACTACCAACAGAACTGCCAATGAATTATTGCCAATAAATTAACATTTGTGATCTTCACAGTCACCATAAGGTCCATAAACTACTTACAATTGTACAGAAACAGAATATACATATATTTCAGGGACAAAGTGCATAGGCTTTCATAAGATTTGTGTATACACTAAAAGAGTTTAAGATCCACTGTCACAAATGATAACTAATATGATAGAATTTCAGTAAAGATAAATGATGTCATGAGAATAAGTATTATTTTTCCTTCATGATGACACCTAAGGCATAGGATATAAGACAGGGAAACAGTCCTCTAGATAATAAGCAGCATCAAATGAGAATCTTTCCTCCAAGTTTTCAGAGTTAGGGAAATACTTCACCAAAGATGACAAAATTCCCTTTAGTACTGCCCAGACTGACAATGTGGGAATCACCAGCACCATCGTGATGTATCTATCACTGTAACAGAGAGTCCTTCACAAGAAAGTTACAATACAGTTGAGCAAGTTTAGTATTGGCCCCGTGATTCCTAAAACCAAAATGGGAAATGGGCACAAATTTGAACTCTAAATCAAAATATTTCTTAAGTTCTTTCAGTCTCTAGTCAAGCTAAAAGGACTTTTATTGGCATTTCTTCAAGATTCCCTTGCATAGTTCCACACTTCAGCATTGATGTTTTGAGATGGGTTGACTGCCTCTCACTGGCTGTGACTGGCTACCACTTACTAAGGCAGATTTCCTAACCTCTCTAAACTCATTTCCTCACCCATATAATGGAGATATGATAGTGGCTTCCTGCTCTATACTTCTTGGGAAAAATAAGTGAGATAATACATGAGAACACACTGTGTTAATAAAAATGATACAAAGTGCATTCCTGAGTGATAAACCTTAGGCTTCATCTTCTTAAATATTTTTAAATCTTTCGTATTTAATAAACACTATATTAATTTTGGTTACAAAATTTATGTTAACTATTCACTCAAAAGCTTGCCTTTTTGAAAACACAGTACATAAATAAATCTCTGCATATATATTTACAGAGCTCAAATTTAATATATTAACACAGTAAATATCAGCATAATATTAATACAAGAGTCACAACATTCCTATGTTTAACTTAATTCTGATTGTGGGAAAAAAAGTCTTATAACATGACACATAACCAGAAGATAAATTCTAATCAACTGAAGAAACAGCAGTAAGTTTAAATGCTAAAGGGACAAAAACTGGTCCTGTAGTATTCACTGAGAGACAGTAATATGTACACAGCACCAGACATAGACTGGGCAACATAAGGGATTTTTCAAGTGTAATTTTAATTCCAGTCACTCCAGAAAGTTTTAACTACACTGCCCATATTTGAGTAACTATATAGTATGCCAAATTTTATTGGCTAAAAGTAGCAATATTTGCTTTTTGAAATTACAGGAATATACAAATACATATTTTATAATGTCTTCTATAAGAAAAAATTAAATAAGTAATAAAATATTATAAATAATTGCACTATTACCTGTGATGTCATTTTTATTACCACCCAACCATCAATAGAGGCCGAACTGGAGAGAACCAAGGATTGGAGAGAGAGAGAGAGAGAGAGAGAGAGAGAGAGAAGAAAATAAAGACCCTGTTTTCAAAACATTTGGCTGTAAAGAGAAGAAGAGTTAGAGAGAGTGGGAGGTAATAAGAAGCACAGACAAAGAAGAGCAGGAATGTACGCCTCCAGTGAGTGAGTCCTGGAGTCCTGACTTAACAGCCAGCAAAATGGCCCAGTGAAGTAAAGGATGGAGTTGACATATGCTCAGGTAAGGGTACTTAGGAGCACTATCATATTTTTTCCATTTTAACCCCGCCTTTAATTTTGCCTCCAGGAAAATTATACTTATCCACAGAGTACTTCTAAAATTGACATAAAAATATCATTCATCAAACTCACAGTGTAGACTGTTTTGTGGGTCACAGAAAAAACTCCCTACCACACTGACATATACATATGTGTGTGTGTTTGTATCATGTATTAAACATATACATGTTATGTATATATAATATAAATATAAAATGGCATACTATATTATATATGTATGTTAATTTTTATAAATGGTCAGAAAATGGAATTTGCAAAAAAAGCTTTCTGGGCCAATTAGTCACTGTTGTGACTAGATTAACTTTGCTACTGGGTCATGGACTGCGCTGTCCATGAAGCTGAAGCTGAATAATACTGAATGTCAACTATAATTCAAAATATATATATTTTTTTTCACGGGATGTAAAGTACAGCACAGGGAATATAGTGAATGGATTGTAACAGCTATATACGATGTCAGAGGGGTAGTAGACTGAGGCAAGAGGGTTATCACTTTGTGAGGGGTGTAAATGTCTAACTAGTACATTTACATCTGAAACTAATAAAAATAAATAAATAAAATTTAAAAAAATAAAAGTCATGGCTCTGTTCCAATAAAATTTTATTATAAACAGAAGGCAGGCCCAGGGGTCTTCGTTTGTTGACCCCAAATTTAAAGGATTGACTGAAATTACTGTCTGATGACTGAAAGGACACAAGCCAAATTTTACTACTCAGGTTTTTTGGTTTGGGGTTTTTTGTTTGCTTTTACAAACTAACAATGGAGAAACCTTGTTTTGTTACTCTTTGTAAGATTAAAGAATTCATATCAATGATATGCGTTTTTCTCCATAATAAAAATGATAAAGGTAATATATTTAATATTCCTATCATCCTACCATGCAGAATAGATAAAGGTTTCTTATCAAAGCCAAAAATGTTTCATGTGAAATAAAAATATCGAATACAGTATAATCTCAACACAATTTGTAATCTCATTATAAACTGGCAGCCAATGATAAGGATAAAATTATTTGAACCACAGTACTACAAAGGCCATATAATAAGGAGATATTTTAGGAAAATTTTACTTTATGATTGTAATATTATGCTACACGGTATGCTTACTTAATGTTCTAAAAATCCTAACACAATTGTAGCTTCCTAAAATTTCATCTCAATTCAAATTGCTAAATCTGAAAGGATAATATGACAGACACCTAATTGCTAAGATCATACCTGGCTCTAGATTTCTCCAAGGGAATCATTTCACACTTTAGACTGGCCAAACATGTAAGCACTACATGTCCTAATATATATTCTCAAAAGAAAAGGTAACTGAACTATATCCATCTTTCATCTCTTTAATACTGCAAATTAATCACCTATCTACTTTTACAAACATGTATTTTCTAATACATTTCTAATTATTTTTTGCGACATTTTTATAAAAATAATTCACAAAATTCCCAGATTTAATAGAAACAGTATTATTTTTCTACCATCAAACTTGCTCTTTTCCTAAATTGTACTAATAAAAAAATGGTTCTTCTCACTGAATTTATTAATATTCGATATGCAATTTAAAATAATAAAACTGACTTCTCTGTGCATGGTCTCAGTAGATGAGAACCAAAAAACAACAGAAAATAAAATTACATCACAGTTGGATTAGTAGAAATGACACATTGTCCCTATATTTAAAATTAGGATTAGCCAAAGAACTCTATAAACATCTTTATATGTCATATTAGTCCCTCTTTCTGTAATATGCAATGGCCTTTAAATGTTAAACACTGTATTTTGTTAAAGAATGTTAGGACTCAGAAAACAGGCCTGATGATATTACTACGGTAGCAAAGAAATAAAGACAGTATTCCTGATTTTTATAATCAATAAGTTATTAAAATTTTCAATTATAACAAGAAAGTCTTGTGTTTAGGCATTATTTGAAAATGCTTCCCCTTCCATCTAAATGGAGGAATATTTATATGAAAGGAATCAATCAGTTGTGTGAGTAGAGAAAGGCAGGCCATTACAGTATAAGTAAAACAAGCAAAGTAGTATTGTTAGTAGGATATCTTAATGCAAGAAATAATACTCTTACTAAATATGAAGAAGATACTAGGAAATTATCTCATAAAATATTCCATTCTCTTGAGATATTCCATTTTCTTGATTTTTGAAAATCACCTAAATTTATGTATTTCAGAAAGATGTTTAATATAAATATATTTGAAATTAATATCCTGATTATGTGCATTTATATATTTGTGTGTGTTTGTGGTTTCAGTAGTGGGGATGGGAAAGGTTTCCATCCATTTCATCCGTTTTGTATAAGCTAAGTGACTTCAAGACTTTTACGACTGTTGAAAGTGTACATGTAAATACTGTTAGCATTTCTAGAGAACTATGTATTATCAACATAATTGTTTACCATTCAGATTGAAAGCAATCAAGCGTTCTGGTCATTCCCATTCTCATCAGGAAATTGCAGAGAAAGTCTTCTATTACTTCAGGTGCTACATGCTTTGAAGGAAGGTCTGTTTTCTCCTCCTGAAATTTAAATGTTCAATTATTTATTTTGAAAACATGAAATATTTGATTAATGGTATAGAAAAGACATTCATTCATGCATTCATTTTTTTCGACTATTTTTGTTGAGTGTTACTTTTTGTTAAGGTGGAAGATAGTTGAAGGATAATCACTAGGGATAAAACAGTGATAAAAACAGAAAAAGACTCGGTTCCCATAGCTAATAATCAAGTGAATGGAGACAGAAAATGAATAACCACATTAAAAATACACAGCACAGAAAATGGTACTAAGTGACTGAGTGGGAAAGAAAAACAGATAATTAAAACTAGGGAGAGCCAAGTACACAGCAGATGTATGTGTGGAGCTGGGCTGCTACTATGTATGTAGGGTAATGAAGGAAGATTTCATTGGTAAAGCAGCATCTGAGTGTAAATCTAGAGAAAAGGTAATATTCCATAGATAGCACTAGCAAGTACAGAGGCCTTGAGGCAAGGATGTAATTGGATTGCATGAAGAACAATAGGGACTACTGCACACTCTAACATAGAAGAAAATATATCTTACTTAAACAGATGTAATAAGATCCTAACAAAAGGAAGGTTGTTTCATAAGCAATAAATATTCATTGAAACAGAAAGCCCATGGAACAACTCAAAGCTAGTTTCTGAAGATAAAATGCTATGGAAAATAAAAAACAAATTAGAAATGCACAACGGATGTGCTCATCATAAAATGAACCCATATTTAATTTTAAAAGCTGAAGAGCAATTTTTTGTGAATTTTCTGCATTAGCATTGTTCATTGAAAGACTCAAAAAACAGGTACCCAGAACTTAAATGAGAGTAAGCCAGCTATCAATACATCAGAAATCTAGAAAGTTAACTCCTGCAAGATTATGATAAAAGAAACCTTCTGAGAAATTGATGAGAGAAGAATTACTGATACTTGATTCAGCAAATACGACAACAACTCCATTTTATTTGTTCCATGGATTCAACTTTGGATTTACAAACACATTCTATTATGATACCAGATACAAAGAAGCAATTACAGTTTGGGTCACAATATTTTCATTCAATGATTCATTTATCCATTCACTTACTCTGCTGCTATTCATTTACTACCTACTATGTGCCAAGCATTGTGTTAGGCACATTTTCCTTTCCAAGTACCAATACAAATGAGTAGTTCATAAAGTATTTTTTATATCTTTCTTTACTTAATTATGTCAAGAGGGAAAATGGTAAGTTGCAAATAAACATCATGCAACTGATATGTTTTTGCTACTCATCATTCAAAATGCTATATTTTAAAACTATTCCCATAAATTATTGTATTGTGATATCCAGTGAACTAATAAGTCAATGTGTAATAGTAGACTTCACTTTGCATCTCCTTAGAAGGAACTATATGCATAAGACACATTAGAAAATGCAGTTTACTATGAGCTAACTAGAGCTCTCCATTTGAATGTAACAGAATGTAATCAGTCCCAGATTCAAGAACGCCTTCTCATGAGCTGTTTTCAATTAAGAACAGACAGATATCTTGGAAAGGAGTTACTGGACTTTTAGACAGAGGAAGTCTACAAAATATGGAAAGATTGACATGGGTAGAATTTAGAGTGAAGTCTATCACATGTTATTTAGCACTGAGGAAGTCAAATCTGCAACTAAAAAGAGTATCACAATTTCCTTCACATTTCCCAGTAGAAAAAGGCTACCTCATTAAAAAAAAAACATTCTTCTAAATTAGTGTTGGTATGAAAATATAAAGCACTTTTAAAAACATTTTTGCTATCAACATTAAATTGTCAATTCTGAGATAAGTTCAATTTTATAGGAATCCCATCATTTTATGTTGCAACAAGTTCAAGAACTTAATTGGCAGACCTCATATGACTACTTACTTAAAAGGAAGGTTTCAGGATAAAGAAATAGAAATGAAAAAAAGACATAGAAGGTGATAGGGCTGCATTTGTAAGTAAAGTGAAGTACTTGAAATTTAAATGACTTGCAAAGTTTCACATTAAAAAGTTATCACTGTTAAACTGCAGGAAATGGTTGTGTTTAAAATTCTCACCAAAATATGAGTATCTGTAGCCTGTTCTTGAACCATCTGAATGGCTTTGGCCAGATCTTCTTCACCTTCTGGAATACTAAAATTGTCATCTGGTATCTAAATCACAGAGAAAGCAAAGGATAGGAAGGGTTATCAGGAATATAAAAATACCTTATTTCATTTCAGAACTGATTTTTCCTCACAAAAGATCAAAAATATATTTTACGTAAGGCCCCATGTCATTTTGAAGATCTATGAAAAATGGATAAATGGTGGCTTTCTGACTTTATAACATCACTCAATGTCACTTCTAATAAACTAAATATTAGCTTATGAACAACTACTTTTATCTATAACAAATGTAGACTAATAACTCTGCTGAAAAAAAATTTAGACCATCTAAATGCCACCATTCTCTCCTCATCCCAGATTTTCTCCCCTTTCCTTTTCATAACTACCGTGAGCAACTGCAAATCTTTAGGTTATTTAAAAAAAAAAAAAAAGGAAAGGAAAACATTCACTGTCTGAATGTTAAGGTCTTGTAAGAATATAATCAACTCTATGACATTAATGATAGTTAACACCACATGCTTATGCGATCAGTCTTAAGTCCTTTTCATTTACTTAACTCATTCGGTAATTTCACATGGTATATATTAATATCATCTCCATTACAAGCAGTAATAAAGAGCCTATGTTCTGTGTTTGTCCTGTCTCTTGCTTGCCCAGGCCAGAAATGGCCAGGCTTGCATCCACAGTTTCATTCACAGCTGCTGTCCCGTAGGAGTGACTCTATCCTCCAAGTCTCCCAAGAAATGATAGAACTCACTGGAACAGTGAATTAAAGGAAAGGTTTGAGACAGTGACACATTAGACAGAAGTACAGTTAAGCTGAAAGGAAGCATAGGACCCGAGCTCCAGCTAGGCAGTGGACATCTGGGAAACCTTGCCAAGAGCAGACGGCATGATAGGGAATGACTGCTGCATAGAGATGCCAGTCTGCAGTATGGACCCACAAGGCAGGTGATAAGGAGCTGACTCAGGACATTAACAGGAAAACGAAAAAAAGCCAGAAGTATTAACCAATCTGCAATTTTAAATACAATTTTCACACCTCACTCTTAACCAGCTAAAATTAGCTAAATTCCGAAAAACTAGCATCTCCGAAGGAAGGGAGGGAGGGAAGGGAAGGATTAATCAAATATTTCACAAGAACAATCACAATTAATTTAGAGAAACTAAAATGAACACATTACCTCTTCATATTCATAACCATCTTCAGATGCTTCAGTTATGGTGACCTCTGAGTATCTTGTTAAGTTTTAATCTCAAAACATATGGAATGAAATGATTGTATTTTAAATTGATTTGACCTTAAAATACAGTAATAGATCCAATTATCTTACCAAGTTAGCAAATACATGTAATTTAAGCTATTTTTCAAAAATTTCTCTTCCCCATACAGCTTACAAATAGAGATATTTTAAAAGAAAATATTTTAATTCTTATTTTAAATTATTGTTCTACAAAACCCAAACCCACAAAAAGCTATTTCTATCTGTTTATTTACTATCTAATGATTTCCAACTTGTTTCTAAGAAGACTCACAAAAGTGTACAATGTCCTAAAATAATATAAATTAGAAAGGGATAAGAATAATAATGGACAATAAATGATGATAGTAAGTTTTTCAAATTTATCTCAAACCATCCTGAATTCTCCAGAGCTCCTGAGTCATTCAGAAGACAGACTGATTTCTTCATTTGGTTTAAAGCATTGTAAACTAAAAAAAAAAAAAAAAAAAAAAAAGCATACCAATATTTAAATATAAGTAAAAAATGCATTTCAAAGTTTTCATCAATGAAAGTTATTTAAGTCTTCACTTTATTTCTTATACGTATTTCTTAATTTTAAAATTAAATTCTCTTCTCAAGAAAGGCAGCCTAACTTTTAAATAAATACAAACTACACAGTAATATATAACTATATTTCTTCACAAATTATCAAGAAATAAACATTAAAATATCGATGGAAATGACTCTAATAAGAAATTCTAACAAGCATCACTACAAAATTTGCAGAAGTTATGTTACTCTAATTATAAATTAAAACTTCAAGATAACAGTTCTTTTGCTGGTTGGCAGGTTTATTTTTTTCTTCAAATGTAGACTTGGTTATACCAAAAGATAGGAAATTTAAATTTTTAATGCACAGTAATGGTTACAAAAATCAAAGATGAGATTAGCCTAGTTTTCATTTTGCTGCTTGTTATAAGAAATTGTCTGTTATTCTGTCTTTCAAGAGTTAGCTGAAGGTGTATATAGCAACACACGCTATTTGTAATAAAAACTAATAATACTTACACAGTATTTAATCAAAACCAGACTCTGTCCTAAGGGTTTTACATGTATTAACTCATTTCATCCTCATCCTACTTACAAGGCTGGAAGTATTATCTCCATTTTACAGATCAGTACTCAAAGGCACAAGGTTACACAGTTAGGACCTAACAGGGCTGGGAACCAGCCCCAGAAGTTCAGATTTCACTATGCTATACTACCTCTCCTGTTCTGTATGGGTTTTCTGTGCATGTAAATACTTGAGGTGTTTGCCATTTAGCTTCCACATAGTTCTAAACCTCTAAAGACACATTCTTGTTAGCCACAATAATAAGCAAAAACTCTTCACTGTATGCCTTATCACTTGATGAGATACTTAAGCCTAGTTCAGTCATGAACAACCCTCAGGAACCAGATACCTGTCAAAGGGTATTTTATGGTCAAACATGTCTGTCTCTCCCAATAATATGCTAAAAAGTAATTTAGGCTAAAAAAAAAAAAAAAAAGGAAAACTGGTTAAAAGCAGATTAAACCACTACACACACATACACACAAAAAAGTTGTATACCTGCAGTCCATCCCATAACCTTGAACTCACCCATACTGAGTACCAGGAGTAAAGCACCTACCTTGCACTAACATCCTACTTAAAGTACTTCCAATACTTGCCCAATGCTCAGTGGCAAAGCACTCCAATACTTTAAGGTACTTCTTATGTTAGAACCTCACATCTGAGTACCAAAATCTGTCTTCTTTTTTTAAACTTATTGCTGCACAACAAACTCCCCAAAACTTAAAAAGAAACTATAAGCATCCATTATCTCATAGTTTCTGTAATCAGGAATTCAGTAGCGGTTTAGCTGGAGGATTCTGGTCACTCATGAGGTCTCAGTCATGCTGGCAGCCAGGGCTTGTGGATACCTGAAGGCTTAACTGAGGCAACAGGATCCACTTCCTGATGGCTCACTGATATTGTTGGCTGGGGGTCTCAGCCCCTCCCCAGGTAGGTCTCTCCACGGGCTTCTTAAACTTCCTCAGGACATGGTGGCTAGCCGCCTCCAGAATAAGCAATCCAATAAAACAACGTAGAAGCCGCAGTATCTTTTATGAATAACCTCAGAAGTCACACATCATAATTTTTTCAATATTCTATTGGTTACAGACGACGAACCATTTCAGTATGTGAGGGTACTTATAAAAGGGCATTTATGGTACTATATGGAATCTAAAGAAAAGACTATGTGAATGAACTAATCAGAGACAGTTTTGGGGACGCAGAGAAAAAACCGAGAGTGGTTAGATGGGTGTGTGGGGGGGTTGGGGATAAGGGGAAAGGTGAAGGGATTTGGAAGCAGCTGGTAACCACAAGATGGCCTCAGGGTTTTTTGAAAATTAATTTGGGGAAGGTATTCTATAATGTTGTAAAGATTTTGTTGGGTATCCGATGGACATGCGTCCTATTTGGGAGACCACCTCAGGGATACTGTGGATACCTGATCATGGCATTGTACACCAGAAGCTAAACATTAATGAATGCCAACTATAATTTTATATATATAATGTGATGGTTCAGTGTGAGGTCGGAGGGATAGTGGATGGGGGGAGGGGGGTTCACAGTATGAGGGATATAAATGATGAACGTCTAAGTATTACCTTGTTTTGTACACCTGAAACTAATAAATAAATAAATTAATTTAAAAAAAATAAAAAAAATAAATAAAAGGGCATTTATACCAAGAGGTGGAGATCACTGGGTATGATTCTGGAGGCTGGCTACCTTATCACCTTACAGGGTTTCAAGAGTATTAAAAGAGTTAACATACATAAATCATTTAGAATGAATGGCTTATAGTAAATGTTATACAAGTGTTTGTTATTATTTTATTCTAGAAAGAGATGAGTACCTGTAGAGAAACTCTCATAAGTCTCCCATGCCCCAGTTCCCCTATATGCTAAGATAAATGGATTAAAACATTTTAAATCTTCCTCCTTTTCTAGATTTATATTTATCTGATACATTTTCACTTAAAGAGAGAAAATTTCCCAAGGTTCAGCTTCAGAAAGTCAGCTTCTATTTATGGAAAAGGATGCCTCCGTCTGAGAGACAACTACTAGGAGTTGATTCTGTAAGCAATCACTTGTCGTTAAGTCTCCAGAAAAGCAATGCCATCCCTCATCACTGTTTATACCATAATAAATTACACAAAAAAGTAAATATTCTATAATGTTATGGATAGACTTCATAACTATAAATAAACCAACTGCTGACAAGATTACTGTGAGGGAGAAACCTGCAAGCAAAGGTTGCTAAACATAGCAATATGTAGAGGGAAAAGGTGATTTGTCCTCAAAGCTATGAAATATCAAACAACACCTGAACACACGGAAAATATTCTAAGCGATGGATTTTAATCACTAGTAATATATTCTGTTTACCCACAATCAAAAGAGATTAAGAAAAAAATAACTACCATTTTCAAAGCTTAAAAAGTATTGTGACATGGATCATAACCATATTTATTCTCATAACCTTGTGAGACTGATAGGCAAATACAGTCATCTCTAAATTGAAAAAAAAAGTGAATCGAAGAGATTAATGGATTTGCCCAAAATCATAAAGCTATGAGTGACAAAGACAAGTTTCTTGAATACAAATGCCACGAATTTTCTACTACACCATACTGTTTCTACAGCGACACAACAGGACTATGCAATTTTTACCAATACCCTAGTTAATGCACTCTCACCTCTCTTTTTCAATCTCTCAAGTGTTATACTACCAACAACTAAGTCATTTAAATAGCTCAATGTGACGACCTTAAAGGAAGGAGAAGTATAAAAGGGCTACAGAACCAAAGATTAACCAAGGGCAAGAGATTAAGAGACAAAAGGTCAGAACAGGACAAATACCCAAAATAGGAACCCGTATCCTCCTTGATTGATATTTTTAGTATCCACAAGACGATATGAACAGAAAATCTTCCCAGAAGCAACTCAGTTGAAATGTGATGTCGCAGTGTTACTGAAGAAACACGTACTTTGGCATGTATGTGGGCATTCATGTCTGGCTGGCTAGCTAGCTAGCAACAATACGTGGACAAAGGCAATAATGAACCCCAAAATGATTCTATGGCAGTTTACAAATATGCACACAGCACAAAATATAAAAATAAATGAACATGGAAATTAGGAGAGAAAGGGAAATAGAAATAAGGTAAAGATGCATTACATGCCACAGGTCCCATGCATTTTGTTAATTGCAGGCCACAGGTTTGACTCTGAGTTTCCCAGCAGTCAGGATGAAAGGGGGATGTACTCAGACACCGATTCAGTGTCCACCCAATGCAAACAGATGAGTTTTTCAGCACATTCCTTGTACCAAAGCAGGAGAGAAATTACACTCATACGGTAGGTCCTCAGGAAGAGAACACTGTGAGTTGTACAGATGTTGATCCCCTGGCCTTTGGGACAGCCAGAAAGACAGCGTGAAGCAGAATTGGAGGAACACCACATGTGAAAAGCTCTACTTTAGAAGCAATATTGCAAGAGTGGAAATGGGCAATTCATCAGAATTGCCTGAAAGATAAAACCTTTACTCTGGTTCTACCTGTACCAGGCAACTTTGTCATCAGTTATTTAATCTATTAAGTGATGCTATTCTCCAGGAAACGTCCATACAGTTAAACTGGTCATGATTCTCATGCAAAGTTATTTTCTCACTGCAGAATAATAAGCTGGCTGGCATTCTGGCTTAAGATCAGTTTCTTAATGCCAAGTTGACTCTAAGCCCCTTACAAAATTCCCTTCCCATTATCTCCAAGGATTCCTTCAAAGAACATCCCTGAACTCCAGTTCCAAAATTCATTGTTTTTCCACCCTGTCATTTATTTTTCCCCTCAGATCTGGTTCTTGCCTGCCTACCTGTTTGACCTTAACCTGACACTTAACCCTGTGCCTGGTTTTCTAGTCTGCTCTTGCCCAGAGTACTGTCTGTGGCTCCCCTTTCCTCCCTGGTCTGTAGCCATAGTACCACCTACGTCCATATCACGTTCTGTGTCCTAAAGTCATAGCCTAGACTCAGACCAAGGGTCTCACTGCTCACATGCCCACTTGCCCTGGAAGAAATTTAAAAGTATTTGTGAGTTTGCATTGTATGAAACAGTTCCTTGGCATTTAGTCACCATGTGTGAACTAATTAGTACCGTGTTTCCCTGAAAATAAGACCTAACCAGAAAATAAGCCCTAGCATGTTTTTCAGAATGACATCCCCTGAACATAAGCCCTAATGTGTCTTTTGGAGCAAACCTTAATATAAGACCCAGTCTTATTTTGGGGGAAACATGGTACTTTCGCACTAGCAGAATGATCACCAGATCCTGACCTTCTAGATCCTATCAGGAAGTAGGACAATATATACCCACATTGAAACTGCCAGGGAGCACTAGATCCATCACCATACTACAGAAGACGCAACTGCAAAAAGCCTCAGAGAAGTATTTCAGATGGAGTAATGAAGCAGAGTTTGAGGTGCCGGTTGGCATGATGGGGTCACAAAGTTGTGCAAATGGACCACAGCCAAGAAACAATGCTCAGCTGTGAGCAGCACACCAAGTTCCTCACACACTGGTCTCTTCCACTACTGCATTTGTAGGTAGCAATCACTGCCAGCAGTGGCATCTTTATAAAGAACTGGAGTGAGACATACAGCTAATTATATTTTACATGATTTCCCAAAGCTACTGTAGACAGAAATTGGTTTGTAATCTTTGCCTTCACTACAGAGCCAATGTACACAAAGGCAATCTAAAATCTAGCCTGAATCCTCCACGATCAACATTTCACTTAATGAAATAAAAGCCCTGTAAACAGTGAACATCAGTTATGTTCCCTTTCTTAGGAAAGTCAGTTAAAATAAAGTAAGTTAACTGAATAATATAAACCAAAGATAACAAATTGGAACACTTGCTGCCACTTTCCCCACTGTTGTTTGCTTCCTGCAGTCTTTCCCACGGAGTCTTCATGAGGTCTCAGAATTCTTATTAACACCACATACCAGGAGGTCACTTCCATTTCAGTGGAAATGTATTGGCCACCCTTGCCCTGGACAGCGACAGCACAGGCTGCCTCAGAAACTAGAAAATAACTTTCTTTCAACATATAAGCCTCCTGGTTCTCACAGTGGGTGGTGATGTATGTTTTCCAACTTCTAAGCCAGGAGATTCAAAGGCATCAACTCTGCATATTATACCTCTATCTGAGAATATAAAGGTTAGAGGTTAAGATCTTTGTCTGCAGCCTTGCTACTCCTATTACAGTTCTTACGAGCAGCACCTGGGAGCTTGTTAGCAATGCAGAATCTCAACCCTGACTCAGACCTATTGAATTCGAGTCTTCACTTAAAGATCCATAACTTTGATTCATATGCATATTAAAGTTGGCCTGACCTAGAGGACACAGAAGAAAACACATTTTTTTCTCTCCATATAGCCTATGACTTTCATGCTTTTAAAATTCAGCAGTCTGGGTTTAGTAACATGCCTCTTGCTTTACGTTATATATTCAGACTCTCTATCCTTTTTATTAGACTATAGGTAGGGTGTAACTCAGCATCCACGGGCAAATTCAGTTTTCCAATGATAATAGTACACTACTGGAGTACTAATTAATGATTAATAATTAATGATTAATAATGATTATTAAGGATTTCATAAATATCTTCTCACCATAAACATTCCAAAGAAATAACAAAGGAAAAAAATTTTAATGTTAAAAGAATAAAATGTTGTTAAATGACAAAAGTTCAATTTTAATTAAACAAAGTTATCAGGGAATATTATTACTGCAATGAAAGATCGGCTAGGGATGTCACTTAAGACAAATATACATCTTCAATGGGTATGAACAGTTAGCATGATCATCATGTTTCAGGGTCTAGAATCCTTAATTTTGCATTTTCAATAACAGTTGAATTTGGGGCTGCATCCAAAGTTGATTAGCCTCAAAAAGCGGCTTAACTCACTCAATCCTCAAAAATTGCTGTTAGGGCCAGAGGACACCTTTTCAGTGGCCAGCAAACTCATGTCCATGATCTAAGAAGCCAAATTCTTAGTGTTAGAATTATATTATCTAATATAATAACCAAAAGCTAGTTAGGGAAGCAAGAATCAGGGCAAAGGGAGGTAAATAACAACAACAAAAATCACTTTAGGGGCTCCACTTTAGATCCTAAAGTCTACTTATTCCATTACTCTTCCTTGAACAAGGTCTTTCTCTGGACAAGTATAAGAGCAACAAAATCAATTAAGCATTAGCTTTCTTAGTACAATTCATTCCAGCATGCTTCTCCCAAGTGGAATGGGACACTCCCAAACATCTACAGCCATACAGTAACAGGCAGCCAGTGGTCACAGCTTGCAACTGAAAACCTCGCCCAAGTTGTATTGATTTCTAATAGAGGATTCATTCGCAAAAGAAATCAACCATCCTTACAAATTCTAGAGACACCTACTTGGCCCTTTACAAGTCACATAGCTAAAATCTAGCCGTATATTTTACAATACCACAAATACCTTTCTTAATGAAGAGTTCTCTAGAGGATTTATGCATTTCATGACTAGATTTCTTAAAGCGCTGGAGATAAGAACTATGTCATCTGTGTTTGTATCTCATCTTGTGCAAGTTTAAAACATAAAAGCAATGGTATTATGAAGTGCTTCAGAAGAGAAACAAGTGGCACTGTTACAGCCAGGAGTTTACAAGGCTGCAGAGGCAAGAAATTTCTTTTCCTGAACACACTCTCCAAGCTGTTGTAAAGAATGTGGGGCCTTTATGAATGAAGCGGTCCCCCCATGGTGGATCCTAGCCAAGTTTATGGTTTGGGCCACACTCCTCTGTACATATTCTTTATGTATGATTGTTTAAAAGCAAAGAAAATGGTGATTTCCTAGAGAATTTAAGTCAACCTTTCAAAACCTTGCTCAATATTGATAGCTTGTTGTCTAGTGTTCTAGAAGCATCTGTTCCATAATAAAGGAAGTCCACAAACAAATGTAGATTAGAAGTGATAAAGTGTATGTGCAAAGTAGAGAACATCAGATTTCTAATTCATTTGTGCATAATTTTTATTTATCCACTGCAATAGCTCAATTAAATTACCTGAGATCTAAACACTTTAAAACCCAGGAAAGTCTCACTTCAGCAACTATCATAATTGCCTTAAGAAACAATGTCAAATAACATTATAGAGTCAACTCTTAATTATGCACGTTAAGAGAGCTCAGGGGTACAGGGATAATTGGCATTCAGAAGTAATCCTCAAACTTCATTTTAACTAAGAGGTAAAGTCTCTCCCGTGACTAAACCTCTTACCTGAATGTTGCAGTGAATATAGAAATATTGACTGGGTAAATATTTAGTTTTGTTGAAACCCAAAATAGTAGTCAGTCAAGCAAAGAGAGATGAGAGAAAAGCAAAGGGGCTAGGTAATTCACACACTGGATAATAAAATCCTGAAAAATTAGAGTTGCTTATATTTACAAATGTGATTATTTAGAGAAGTCATGGTAAAATTGTTTTCTGCAAGCTGCTCTACATTGGCAAGTAGTGTCTCAGTCATTTCCCCACCAAGTAAGTCACCCTGATTTTCACTGCGGAAAGTTGTGCTACATTGGAGTTTCACCATTTATTTCACAAAAATGTTTGCAAAAAGTTGCTTCAATGTGTTTGTCTCATGTTAACAAACTGTGTGATAGAAATCATTTTAATCAGACAAAATGTTAAGATGACTGGTTATCATTTCCTACCAACGACTCTGGGTAACTTCATATTCGATGTAGATAAGCTCTGAAAGAAATGTTGACTTGTGTCTCCATTTAAAAAGGAGTATTACTGAAAAACCTCGTTAGAGCTATAAAAATGAGTATAAAACCTCATGTAAGACACTAAAGCACCCACATATTTCATTCAAATCGCTTTCCAACTCTTCAAACTTACATACCTGGAAAAATCATGTTTGCATTGAATAAAATACTACGTATGTTCTTTGATCTTTTCAATCAAGTTCTTCAAAGCTCCCTGTAGCAGGGATGTGTCCTGTGCCTCAGCCAGGACGGGTTAATCAGTTTGCCAAAGCTCACAAAACGAATCACTGCTGGATCTCTGAAATCTTGAATTAAAGCTGGAGTGACTAGTTGGACAATAGATAAATAGATAAAAGTATGTGTGTGTATGTATATATGTAGATTTTGGAGTTTCCTTGATATCTTTACCAATAAAGAGATAATCCATCCCCCTTCTACCTGCCTGAAGAAAGGAGCAGGTATCTTTTTCTCATGAACCCTCTCCATCTCTCCAGTGCAATTAATCTATGTGCCTAACGGAGAGGAACTCAAAAGCCTTACACGAGAAATAGTGAACTGAATAGAATTACCCCCATGTGGCTATTCAATTTTTCTGGTATTTCCATTGATAATCGCTCACCACTATCCGGCTTTGCCTCAACACATCTGAATCTTGTCAGCGCACCAGGATGTCATTTAATTGCTAACAACAACAAAAAAAAAAGTAATTATTAAGTAGCTAAAATTGAAACTACCCAGGAAGTTGATGCTACCGAAACAAATCATTTTAGCATTGGACACGAGCTGGCTGGATATTCTGAGCTTCAGCTCCCTAAAAGCCCAAAGGCAGCCGTCTTTCCCTAATCTCCTAACTTTCTCGATTTAATGTGTTCTGAAGGCATTCTGGAAGCTTGAGGGCTTATTTAGGAAAACCACTAAGTGAAAGGAGGGTTGCATCAATTTGTATGTGCCACCTTCACAGACACCTTCTATCCAAAGTTTGACTGAGTTGTTACCGAGCACGAGACTCCTAACGGTCTTTCAACTGTTTTTCCAATGGGAACGCGGCAGCCTAACATTTTAACAGGCGAGAAATCCCCTGGTAGCTGTCCGAGGATTGCGGTGGCAGAGACGCCACCTTGCGGTCACAAGGCGTCCCGACCGGTTCGGTGGCCCCGCGCCTCCTAGGGCGCCCCAGGTAGGAAGATCGCGCCCTCGTCCCCAACACCCGTTACCGCGCCCGCGCCTGGAGGCCGCGCCTACTCGGGAAGGATACGCTCCAGGTAGTAGGCGCCCTCGGCGGCCGCAGACGCGGGGTCCCTGTCATCCGTCAGGCCCATGCCCAACGCTTCCTCCAGAACCCGCAAGGCCGAGCTGGGCATCCCTTGTGGAGCAGCCATCAGCACAGCTTCGAACCCCCGCCCCCTGCCGCCCCTCCGCGTCTCTAAGGGCAACCTCGAAGACGCTCACGGACGACCGCACGCAGTTCTCGCGAGAGCCTGACACTCCCTCCCCTAAGCCAGCTCTGGGCATGGAAGGGGAGGGCCCCAGCCTTAAGCGTAGCTGCCCTCTGTGCTTCCCAGGTTACCACGGCAACGTCGTTGCCTAGTTACCTTGAGAGCTCCGGACGCAGTTCCTGCAGTGGACAAGATAAGATGAAGCCAACAGTTGGCTTGGATTACATACATTTTCTAACAGAGCCACATTTTTAGTTTTGACCCTAACATTTCTTTCTCACTTCATTTTCTTCTATAATTGCCTTTCCCATCGTTTTTGCATGCCCATCATCAGTCCCTGGATTTTAGATGTGTGTACAGCCCTAATTGTCCCCAGGGAAAACTCCTGGAAAAAGCGGAAGATTCTCAGTGCCTGAAGGGTAAAAAAAAAAAAAAAAAAAGTCCTGGAAATCAGAATTGATAGACTGATCCACCCTCTGACGCTTAGCAATAAAGATTTAGAGAGCTCAACTTAATCAAATCCATTCTTGTGCACCTTCAGAATATTTATCTAGACATCTGTCTTGACTTTGATTTCATAAACTGGGACATGGAATAGTATTTGGTGCGTTGATTCTTGCCAAGGAAAAGCCACTTTTGTAAGAATTATGTGGTACAAGTGACCCTAACATAATGTATAATAAAGGGTATTTGCCCAATCATGTGCAGTCCTTTTGCTATGAGAGGATCCTCCTCAGATTTATATTGCATATATATCAGAAGTAAGCATTTGCTGGGCCCTTTTCTTTGAAGATTATTTTTCATACTACATTTCTTGATGAAAAATGTTTACCCACCTTAGAGCATTGTTACAAGGGATAAAACAACATATAGAATTAAGAACTCACCAGGCACATAGTAGACACAAAAAAATGGATGTTGTTTCTGTTAAATTTCATTGTTTTGTTGTTTAGAATAATCAAGGATCACAATTAGACATAATATTCTATTCCTGGTATTAATTATTTTTATAACTTACTCTTTGTCCTTGATGCCTCACATCAAACATATCCTGAGTGCTCAAAATGCTATAGAACTCTAAATTGGGGAATCCATTGCTTTTATAGAAAGTCTGCTCTTTGTTCCAAAGGGAGGCATTACCTCATCCTTCAAGGTGGTTTTCTTTAAACACAAGACTGGGAAATGGCCTGGATAAAGACAGGCCAGGGACTTGCATACCCAGCAATTCATGAAGAAGCATGAGAGAACCACGGAAGAGAGTCTCTCTGAACAATTAATATTTATACTGATTTTTTTTTCTTTTGTCTGTTACAATATCTCTTAGTTGTTTAGATATAGTATGTCATGTTCTACAGATAGGTTTAAATCTTGGCTCTTCTCTTTGACTTTAATTAACTTCAGCTCTCTGACCCTTAGTTTTCTCTTCTCTAAAACTAAGATTGTAATCCATACCTACCTTACTAAAATGCAAAGAGTAAATGAAATGTGTAAAAAGCACTTATTATTGCCATGCCCACTATGTAAACCATTTTCAATAAATAATTGTTAACAAAATTGAATTAAAATATTAAGAGATATGCTGATCCCAAATTGGATGTTATATATGTAAAGAACTAGCACACGAGGTCTGACGATTAAGTTAGTGAACTTGTTCCAACAATGTTACTAACCTTTTGCTATCAGAGGGATTATTCATTATTAATTTGTATCAACTGGACAAACAGTTAACCAAGTTTACTATTTGGAAGTGTTGAAAAGGCTGTGTGAAAAGTTAGACAACCTAAACTTTTTACCAACAATTCATGGCTCTTGCATCACAACAATGCACCAGCTCACAGGGCACTGTCTGTGAGGGAGTTTTTAGCCAAGAAACAAATAACTGTATTGGAACACCCTCCCTACTCACCTGATCTGGCCCCCAATGACTTCTTACTTGACCCCAAAATAAAGGAAATATTGAAAGGAAGACATTTTGATGACATTCAGGACATCGAGGGTAATACAATAACAGCTCTGATCGCCATTCTAAAAAGAGTTCCAAAATTGCTTTGAAGGGTAAACTAGGTGCTGGCATCAGTACATAGCTTCCCAAGGGGAGTACTTCAAAGATGACTGTAGTGATATTTAGCAATGAAGTATGTAGCACTTTTACTAGGATGAGTTCGTGAACTTAATTGTCCAACCTTCATATAGGAACATATTTAAGACAAAACTTAAATATTTTTAGAAATATCCAGCACTCAAAAAAGAAAAATATTTTAAGAGAGTCATAAAATAAGTTATGGTAAGTATCCACTGCTTAAAGTAGAGAACAAGTGGGAGATTCTTGTCAAAAGAGCTAAAAAAATAAGATAAAATGTCTTGTAACTCAACATTATATCATTATTGCACTCCTCAGAAAAGTTATTTTTTTAATTCTGGAAGTCCAGTTCTCTAAGGGTTCCAAATAACCAAAGTTTTAATTCAGAATTCCCAATTTAATTATGTCTATTTCATGGATTCTAAATTTAAAAGTTACCCAAGATATTTGTGGCTTAACTACAGTTGAACATATGTCACAACCTAAGCAGCAGTACATTTTAAAAAATCAAATTAGAAACATGTTTAATATTTTATTTTGTAAAACCTTTATATCTCTACAATGAATGGTTAATACTTTAAAGCAATTGTTTTTACAAAAAGTAAAAAAATCTTAAATATAAACAGAACCAATAAATACCTTCAGTTAAAAAAATGAAATGCAAATTTTTGTAATCACTGCTAATATCTTAAAACTAGTATGTTTGCAAGGGATGAATTTAAAAATAGTCCTTTTCCATTGGAAGTTTTGTTTTGTTAATTGCCGGTTTAATTAAAAAGGGATGTGAAATCCTTACTAAGAAAAAAAAAATTTCAAATCATAGTAGTGATTTTAGTTTCAAAGCCATCCTATAGTGCTACCATCCTACAGTTTTTCCTTTTTAAAAATATTTTATACACTTACTTGAAGTGAAAAACAAGAAAATGCCTTAACATTTTGATGAATGAACAGCAAGCTGTCTACTTTACTTTTGAATATATTCCTGAAAGAGGTAAATAAAGCAAACCAATAGAGACAGGCAAAATGAAGCAGCGATCACAAATGACAACAGATTTTATTTCCTCCCAGCCTAACTGCTGCGTTTTTGTAAAAGTAAAATTATTTTTAAAAGCAAAACCAGAAAGTAATCTGACAATAGATTTATTCTTCACATTTGTAGTTTCAAAGCAGAGACTACTCATATGCAAAAATATAGTACAGTACTCTTCAATTTTTAGAAGTTATAAGTGTTCATTTGCTTTCAATAAAGCCCAAGCCATTTACTTATGCATCATTTTTTAAAAGTAACTATCTTATTTTCTTTCTAAACTTCTAGCCAGTTTTAGAATTTCAGAATTCATAGAAGTAGTAGTAATTGACTGTGATGGAAATTATCATTTTTCAACCATACAGCTATATTTTCCCTTTTATTATTATCAACCATTTCAAAATCTGTGTCTCCAGTGTTCTTAGCCCATGTAGTTCAAACACTATCATTCCTCTGACTCTTAGGATCACATGACCTAACATAAATATCTCATTTTGCTTGGCTACAGTGATCAGTTCCTGAGTTGGATGTGACTTGAAAGGAACCAATGAGACTTGATGGGAATTTTTTGGGATGCTGGAAAAGAGACTCTGTTCCTTGGGACTTAACTTCTGGAGCTGCTGTAGATACCTTGCAAAAATGAAGAAAATTTCTGTCCAAGAATTGAGTCAAAATGGAGGACCTGGATGAAAGAAAGATAAAAGCTTATTCCAGATAAAAATCACTTGAACTTCGCGCGTGTGCGTGTGTGTGTGTGTGTGTGTGTGTGTATGTGTGTGTATGTGTGTATTTTCTTGCTCTGTCAGCTGATAGGGCCTAGAAGTAACAACTGTCATAGCACCTAGCACCCAGATCTTGGTTTCTAATACGATTTTCCAATAAAAGATATGGCCATTGGAGAAATGGCCAAATCTAGGACTGAGCTGAGAACATACAAGATGAGCCTGCAGGATCGTCTGGCACCAGGACATGAAAAAAATGCCTCCCACCACCAAAAAACTCACAATAATGGGACTTATATCAAAGAGACACAAGAATCAACTGAAAGAGCTCCCCAAAAAAGTACAGAGCTAAACCAATTTGAGCAACAAAATTAATAAAGCAGTACTGGATCATAACCCCAAATATAAAACAAATATCTGAGTCCATACTGATATAAATAAATGATTATATAAATTAATAAACACAGGAGAATGGACATATCTTCTGTGAAGAAGAATTCTAAATAATATATGTAGGTGTACCACATTCCAGGACTGGAGCATAACACCCCACTCCTTGTGCACTGCACATGGTGACTTCCTTCCAAAAAGTACAATATGGAAAAGACGGAAAAAGAGTAACTTAACAGTGGACAAATCTGACAAACACTACGTCAAAAACCCATAACCCCAGACTAATCACGAGAAACTCATAAGACAAATCTTAACTGAGGGACATTCTACAATATACCTTACTGGTACTTTTCAAAACAGTCACCATCATCAAAAGCAAGAAAAGTGTGAAAGACCATCATAGGCAAGTGGCACTTCAGGAGCTATGATGACTAAATGTAATGTGGGATCCTGAAAGAAAAAAAAAAAAGGACATTTAGTAAAACTACGGACGTCTACATAAAGTATAGACTTTAGCTAATAGTAACGTACTAATATTGGTTCATTAGACTTGAAAAATATACTATATTAATGTTAGATGTTAATTGTAGAGCAAACTGGGTGTAGTCTATGAGGACTTTCTATAATATTTTTACAAGTTACTGATAACTCTAAAACTATTCTAAAATTAAAAGCTTATGTTAAAAAAAAAATTACTTGAATCTCGATTCAAGTATTGCCTTAAACAAAACTCATCCCTTGACCTTTCTCTTGTTTGAAACAATAAATTATTTTTGCTTAAGCAAATTTTTGTAGGGCTTTCTGTCACTTGCCATTCAACAAGACCAAGCTGATATATTGACTCTATAAATAATCTTTATTATTTTCATAATATTTGAAGATATCCTTTACTGGCAAGGGTGTTTTTCTAAAAATGTCTGACATTACGTACCTACTGCATTTAGACCTGACAGAGCTTTTCTCCCACATTAATGAAAAAATTACAGTTTGCTTTCACTCATGGTAGAAAACTGACTGGGTTATTTTAGAAGTCCAGGGCACCCTCTTCTATCTTGTCCTCTAGTCAGGCACTTCCTCATCTATAGATTGAGAAAAGAAAGATAAAAAGAAGCTGCAAAGGAGCAACAATGGCAGTGAGGGAGAGAGGAACTGTGCAGACAGCAGAGACAGATTGGAGGTGGGAGTCATAGAAGGGGTAGGTAGAAAAGCAAATCTGAGTTGGGACACCATCATGACAATTGCTAGCAGTGAACCCTTAAGGCACATCTAATGGTCACTTCAGGCTATGGAGGCTTGCTATACGTTAATGAAAACCTTTCCATTGTTGTTAACCTGCTTATTCAGGGTCAGGATTAACAACAATTTTACTGAATTCTAAGCAAATAAGGATATATTTCCTTAACAATGTATTCATTGATCCATGTCAGTAGGCAGAGATATGAATCATGTTTTTAGCGGTTATGTAGTACTCTTCTATGTTGCTATATCATAATTTGTTTAAGCAGACTTCAGGCAATGTTTCTGGTCTTATTTCAAGCCTTGGCATTCTACCCAATCTGGGAATAAGAACAATCATCTACCCTTTTTTTCCAGCTAAACTTAAGTAGAGTGGAAGGCTCAGGAATGTACCATATACTCCTAGGGAAATGTTCCTCCTCTCAGTTTCATCTCTGGAATTCCTTCGGCCAATTCATTGTTGAGTATTGTATGGAAGTTTCTCCTATGTGCATACTAAAATATTTAACATTGAAAGTTTTCATCATTAGTTTATATTTTTAAATGTTTTTTTTTAAAATTAAATACAACACAAAGGTTCAGAGAAAATTCTAAAATTCTCTATTCTGGAAAAATTTCCCGGCTTGTTTTCTTACTGTTAGTATTCATAATGTACTTCTTCAAAATAACAAATATTCATTTACATTTTTAAAAGCCAATGCTTAAGTTGCAGTGAATGGTCAACTTTAATAAACAGAAGTGCTAAAATATTTGCATATTCAGCAAAGCTCTTTTTTCTGCCATTCTTTGGAACAATATGAAACTCCATTATTGTAATAAGGGAAGGTACATATCTTCTCAAAATCACATTTAAATCAACTGCAATATGACTTAAGGTTAGCAAATCAATGAATGGAAATGTGACTTTTCTTGCTTCATGATCCTTCCCATAGCTACAATATGCAAAATGTCTGGTGTAAATCAATAGATGCAACCAAAAAAGAGGATTAGAGTCAAGGAGGAATTCTACATAGAAGCAATTACAGGCCAAATCAAGGCATTTGGACCTCATCCTAAAATTCATAGGAGGACACTGAAGGATTTAAGTAAGAGAGTAACATGGCCAAATTGTTAAGTTCATAGCTTTTTAAAAAACAATTTGTAACTTTTAATTACATATGTAATTATAAATAATGCATATATACATATACATATGTATGTGATCATCTGTGTGTTTATTCAGTGCAGTCTTTTTCATTTCTTTTCTGTTTGCTTCATTCTTTTCTTTCTCCTAACTGTTCCTCCTTCCCTCCCAGCTCACTCCGGCCAAGGTTACCCATGTTAAAAATGTAATGTACTCCTATATTCTTCTCCATGCTCATTTGCAGCCCGCCATGGCCTCTAAGCATCACTTCACATTTTTGCTGAGTGAGCCAGATCACAAGGTTTATCAATCTCCTGATACTGAGCAGATTCTCTCATAACATGCGTAACTAAATAAGTCAAGGAGACTACAACTTGACTACCCTTCCACAACTTGGCTACCTACTTGGTAACGCTTGCTCCCCAGACAGAGGGAGACTGGTTTATTTGTGTAAATAAGGTTCACTTTTTTAGTGGTTGCGTTTTATTCTTTAATGTACATATAATTCTATTTATTTAACCTTCCATAATATGACACCATAAGCAATAGTGGAATAAAACCCATGTATATATAAGCTTAATTAATGGTGCCTTGATTTCTGTGGTATTCATTCTGTGACATGGTGTAAGATCTGAGTCAGAGGATATATTTATTTTTAATTCAATAGTTGTTGCCAGATTACTATCACTAAAAAACCGGAAAACCTCACAGTTATATCTGCAATGTGTAGTGTAAAGCTTTCTCTTTAATTTTTTATTCTCTGCTGGGGGGTACCATGATATCTTATTATTACATTAATTTGCCTTCCCCAACAGCTAGTGATCTATAATGTCTTTTTATGTTTGTTGCCACTTCAATTTGCGATATTATAAAGTATCTTTTATGCTTTTCCTCTTTTCTATATATTTGTTCAATTTATGAGATTTGTTCATAAATGATTAATATTGGACCTTACCGTACCAATTCTGTTACAAACATTTGCCTACATTTATCATCCTGTTATTAACATGATTTATATTTTAAAATGAAAAAACTTTAAATTTTCCTTTAATAAATTATGACTATATTTTCTTTTATGTCTTCTGGGTTTACAGTATTAAGAATATTTTGTCAAACCTTAGATATTTTAAACACTCCTTTAAATTTTAAAAATTCTCAAGGTTCTATTTTTTTTTTTTTTTAATTGGGGAACAGTGTGTTTCTCCAGGGCCCATCAGCTCCAAGTCGTTTTCCGTCAATCTAGTTGTGGAGGGCACAGCTCAGCTCCAAGTCCAGTCGGTGTTTTCAGTCTTTAGTTGCAGGAGCCACAGCCCACCATCCCATGTGGGAATTGAACCCGCAACCTTGTTGTTGAGAGCTCGCGCTCTAACCAACTGAGCCATCCGGCCGCCCTCCTCAAGGTTCTATGTTTTATTTTCCATAGTTAAATATTTAGTTTATCTGGAGTTTATTTTTATGTAGGAGATAGGTTCCAATTTTATTTCTTCCCGATGGATAGCCAATAATAAAAAAAACTTAAAAAACACCTCCTTTGCCATTGAATATACCATCACTTTATATATTAAATTCTTATTTTTACTGAGATTTATTTGCCATATTGATTTGTGTTTAGTGGTTTTTTTCAGTTTTGATGTTTTGATATCAGGTACATCAAGTCCCTCTTCCTGGTCCTCTTTTATTTCTAGCTCATTTTGGGCAATAAACATTAATATTATTTTATACATGTGCCCTCTTCCTAAAAAAGCACATCAGGATTCTAACTAGAACTGCATTAAATATAGATATAGATATATATTAATTTTAGAAGAATTGACTTCCTCATAAGTCGTCTTCCTGCTCAAGGACATATTAGGCCTTTCCATTTGTTCAATTGTGTTTTATGTCTTTCAATTAACACTTTATATTTTTAATCCTGAAATATTTTAAACATACATAAAAGTATGACAAATCATTTACTATGTACCTTTTACAGAGATTAGATTCTTTCACTTGAAAAAATATTTTACATATAACAACTCCCAGTTATGAGTTACTTGATTTAAACCCCTTCGTTTTGTCTCATGAAGCATTTTCTATGATTTCATTTCATTTGACTTATTTTATAGTTATTGAATTTAATCAGTGTCCTCTAAAAATTATTTTCAGGTAAAATTCTATTTAGCTTTTTGTTCTGTTCTAACTCATTTTTGATAAATATATCTGCATTGATTGCTTCCTCTTGGTATATTGCACTATAAAACACCCAATAAATAAGAAAGAAATCCTTCAAATAAAGGATTTAATAAGTTAAGGTCTGTATTGATTCAGATTTAATTATTGCATACTACCTTCCCTTCCTACAGACTCCCACTGGCCTTCTAGTCCTTACCTTTCACCATATTTTGCCTTCCTCATATGCAAATTTCAGAATGCCAAAAACTCTATACATGACTTTTTTGGTCTTGAGAAGAAAAAAATAGAGTCAAAAATGTAGTAGTTAATACAATACATATTATTGATTTCTTCTCTGTACAGTGCTCAGTACTAAAATCAGTGATAGGAGGGGAATAGGGATTCAATTCAAGAATGAATAGCACACGGTTCCTTGTTCCACTAAGCTTACAATCTAATAGCTAATTCTAATTTGGAAAATTACTCAAAAAAGAATAACTCTTCCAGCAATACATAATAGCATAAAATTGTAAAATGAAACTCAAACAAGAAGAGAGGGGGAAAATGACACAGCATTGGTTAAGAATAAAGTGAAGACCACCTACAAGGAAACAAAATCCAAAAAAATTAAGAGGAAAAGTGGACTCTATAATATATGATGGTGTCTAACCATATAGAATACATCTTGAAAGTAAGTTTTAACATTTTTCAATATCATAGTTGAATTTCTATTTAAAACTGTAAACTGGTCATATAATTTCAAGGTACAAAGCAATCATCTTTCTTGGAAGGGGTTCTCTAAGTATAGTGCTCAAACCAGGAGCAGCAGCAGCGCTTGGGAACTTCTTAGAAATTCACATTACAGAGTCCAACATAGACTTATTAAGTCAGAATCTCTAAGGTGAGGGCTGGTAATCTGTGTTTAAACAAACTGTCAAGGTGATTCTGATGAACACAAGTTTAAGAACCATTGCCTTTCCACATTTTTCCTACTAGTTGTGCAACGGTGTCTTCAAGGCATCTGGCTGTAAAAGGTACACAAGTGTGCTTGTGAACAGATGTTTGGTACAGTGCCTTGGAGTTAGTTGTCTCTGGCCAATCATTAAGTAGTTGGTGGACTCACCAGCATATGCCAGATGGCTCCTTAACTAACTTTGATCTCTGGATAATCCACCCCCTCTTTTACTTCCTAATCACAAGTGCATTTTCCAGTAGATAGCTATGCCCATTTTTACTTTAATTACTACCCAAAAGGGATCAGGTGACAGTGCCTACAAAGCGAGACAAGAATGTTCATTCCACCTCCAAAATGGTTATTATTTACACTGCCCTGGGGAGTATCTGTAAAAAAGACAAATTACACTATACATACACAATGCAGCCTTGTATCCTAAATAGCTGGGAACCTGAGCGAGACAAATTAGAGAACTAATAAAACTCAAACCACCCTTTTGCTACTGAAGGGATACACATGAGTTCATTGGGAGTATTTGAATGGATTTCATCCAGGTGAAATTTGCAGATGTGTTAAGTAAAATAATGCCACCCTTAAGGCAGGAAAACAACTGCATATGTGAACATGTATGTGTAAATATATGTGGTATCTATTAATGTTACTGATTATTAAATAAAAATATAGGCATAATGTGTCTCTTAAATGAATCATAAGCTTCATCATTTGTGCTAGAGATCCACTGTCATCACCTGGCAGCTGAAGTGGGACAAATGCAGGTAAAGATCTGGAAACAACTTTTTGAACTGGCATTTGATGCCTTATGGAGTCATACTGCACAAGAAATTGAGGAAAAACCGAAGAGCAAGAAGAGTGAAAATTCATAAACAGTGAAAATTCTGAAGCAATTGTTTACCAGCAGGGTGACACTGGAACAGTTGCTTAACCGTTGTGGGCTTTGATTACTCATCGATAAAACAAGATTATAGGGATGGCTGGTTAGCTCAGTTGGTTAGAGCATGGTGCTAATAACACCAAGATTGCTGGTTCTATCCCCGCGTGGGCCACTGTGAGCTGCGCCCTCCTTAAAAAAAAGGGGGGGGGATTATAAAATAACTTATATGGAATTGTAACAGTTTCTGGAACATCATCAGAGCTTAATAAATCTTAAATACTATTATTTATTTTTATAGACTAGTGTAAGACCAGTATGCCTCCTGGGTCTTAGATCTGCCAAATTTCAACTACTGGTATAATGATAAAGCTGAGCACAGTTTCCTCTGAAGCTCTCTCAGATGTCTCCCCCCAGGATTTCTGTTACCCTAGTTTCTCTTTCAACTCTTTGAGGTACAGAGCAAGCAAGATTAAGAAGCCTGAGGGCACTGATTCTAAAAAGGTGTTCCAGCCATCGATCAAGTAAATTTCACTAAAATGATTTCTTTATTTCTGTTTATGTCTATTTTAAAAATTGAAGATAATTCTCCCCAAGTGAGCTAAAACCTTAGTGAGAAAATATGCTAACGACAAGTCATATGGGGAGGTGAGAGTCCCACAACTTCTCAAATAAATATCTCCAAATTCAGTGAAATTGACAGTGGAACAGTAAATACACCGAGTTTAACCTGGATTTCATTACAGTCAAAATATGTGAAAACACTTGATTATCGAATCACTAAATTAGAAATGTGAATTATAATGTGGCAGTTAATCAACTCATAGTTTTGAGTTTTGAGACCGTAGGAATTATCCACTTATCTTTCTGATAGTCAAATTGTAAAAAAAGAATTATTTCTACTTCATTTCAATTTGATATTAAAATAATGTGTATGCACAAACAGTGTTTGGTAAAACAAGAACAAAATAATATTTTATAAGGAAAAGTTATAGTATGACACCATCCAAAAATAAAAACTAGTAACTGATTCTTAGAAGTTAGTATGTTGTTTCACTTTTTTTAAAGTATATTTGCTCTCAAACTAATTTAACAATATACCTACAGAACTACCGAACTGGGGCTTATAAGTATACTATTCAGCATTTCAGAAACTATTTTATCATTGTAGAGAATTCAAAAAATAAATCAGTTGCCCAAACCTTTGTTAATTAAAATAAGTCAAAAAATAAATCAGTGTTATGTCAAGAATATATCAATTTTTTTTGATTGATGAATTTTTCCTTTTGACACAGCTATCATTATTATGCTAGGAAATTTCCATTTGTAAATTCTAAAATATACTTATTCATTTCATCTATCATCTATCTATTTGAGTGTCCGATTCTTTTCTTGACTTATTCGTTCATCTGTTTCTATATCTAGATCCATGGTGCTAAGTCAAGCAGCAAAAAGTTTGAACACTCACTCTTTAAAAGCTTCTGATAACTTGTATAAACATCCTGATTATTTCGCATGTGTAGGATATTGCAGTTATGCTGCCCAAAATACTGAAAGCGGGCAACACCTTACTTGAAAGTTATACCTTCTAACGTAACTCCCTCCAAAGAGACTAACTACAGTAGACTATTTTGCGCTAAGGCTACAGAATCATTACAACTGAAATACAAAGTGTAATTAATCTATATCTTACTTACAAGAAATGAAAGGGTTTTTTTACTTAGAAGGAAAAAAAAACCTCTCTCAAGTGAATTTACTTCCACACCAAAAACAGAGTAAATCAAAAGTATAACATTTTCCTATTTAGAAGTGACCTTTGCTCAGTGAATTACATGTAAGATCCTCCTGATGCATTTGAAATAATGAGTTTTGAAAGGAAAAGAGGAAGGTAGAAATAAAACTTGTGGTGGAACTAAAAGTAAAAGACAATGTTTAATTCTCACCAACTTGTAAATACTGTTTATAAAATACTAAAGGAACACATATTATAAGTAAAATCTTAAATCAATGAAATTTCGTATAAAACTGAGAGAAAGCAAACCAGGAACTATTAGAGAACATTTCAAAAAGCTAACTATTGTAAAACTCCAGGTAGCTAGAAGTCTGTATAAGTTGTTATTTTGGATGATCAGATTTTACAGGCATATAATGTTTGACCTCTGTAGGTTAATAAGCAAAATTTTCGTATGTTTCTAAAAAAGTATTGTACATTTCTCTGAATCCTTACGTAAAGAATTTTGCTATAACTCTAAGTTGGCTTCCAGATGGTGAAGCACAATTGTTATGAACATCTGCTATTTCACTATCTGTAAATCAAAGCGATGCAACACTGTCAGACCCATTTTAAATTACTCTAAACTTTATACTTTGTAGACATATAGCTGTGTCGATAATTATGTGGTTTCCTCCTTTGTAGATAAAGTGTTCTCTCTTAATTTTTCATGCTATCAGTATGTCTACATATAGCGTCACTCTAGAGATTTTGTTTCTTCTAATCTGTAGAGGATGTGCTAGAATTGTGTGTAAAATAATAATAAACATCTTCCAAATGAAGGCCAAATAAAACAAGGTATCATTAAGCTAGGCGATATTTCTTTAGCAGGAGCCTTGTTTATTTACCTGCTAGTGGGAGATATTTGCGGTAGGTAATATTCCTTGACAGTGAATTACAAATGGGTGAGATGTTATTCTTTGAGGAAACAAGTAGCATCAGAAAATAATATATTTAGATTCAGACTCTTAATGGAAACGAATTTATATAACACAAAAAAACCCTCTAAAGGATAAATTTTAAAAGCACTTATCATAGACAAAAAAAGAAAGAATTGTATCTAAATTATGTCACAATTTGTGCACTTCTTATAAAAAGAGATCAAGACAAAACACATAAAAAATTATTCCAGTAATTTTGTTTTACATAGGTGTTTGATCTCAACATCTTAGATTCATAGTTTTAGATATAGAAAATTTAAAGATTATTCTCTTCCTTTCTTTTATAGATGTCGCCCTGACGCATGGATCAATGAGTAAGTTAATAGTAGACCAAAAACAATTGGAAGCCAATAAACACATAACTAGATTTTTGCCATTCTTAATGTATGTATTAATTAATGCTCAATAGAATAATTCTAAAATATTTCAACTGTCAATTCTTACACAAAGACCACCAAAAAAAACCGTTGATAAGCAAAACTAAATGCATTACATTTACTATTACCTTGACAGCCTTAGTAATATTTCAAAGATAGAGTTAGGGAAGAATATTTGGAGTTTGAGAGTCTTCCTGAGAGTAGTTTAAAGTGAGTCTTTCAAGGGGAAATCTAGTTAGAACTGTACTAAGTTAATGCCCTAATATCCAAGATGAAAGTCTTAAAGTAAGTTTTAATAAACTAATTGATGTCCTAATAGGTGAGTTGTTTATTTAGGTGAGCAAACCGATATCCTAATGAGAGAATTGTTTGTCCAGATAATCAAATTGTTTACCCAAAAAACTTGTTTTGCAAGAATCTTTTGAAGCAAACAGTAAAGATGAGTATTGGTTTTTGGAGTCTGATTTTAAATTTCCTGGCTCAAAGTAAAGTAATGTTGACACAGGTAGTCTCAGATTACTTTCTGAGGTTTGATCTGATCTCAGGAAAATCACTTAATCAGTTAATGTATCTCAATAGCAAAAGGAAACTCAAGCTTTGACGAGCCAATCAGAACTTCTTGAACCCTGACCTGTCAGCTATTGCCACAAAAGTGTGGCCTTTCAATGGCTCCAAAACTCAGTAGCAGACAACTTATAATAAAACTTTCTTTCTTGATTATACACTTATGAGACAACTGGGATTCAGCTGATCTAGGCTGCACACAGTTAAGCTGGATGCCAAAGTGTGAGTTGAATCCAAGTATTTTCCAGTGTCTTTCATGTTCCTTGATATGAGGCTGCGCAAAACATGTTCTTCTCTTGGTAAAAAGAAATCAGAAGATGGGTAAATTCAACCACTCAGGCACATTTCAGGATTCTGTACAAATCTGTAGTGTAAGCCCAGACAGTTAGGTTTTCTCTTTTTTGTAAGACAAATGCCTGACTTATGCTTTGATTGCTGAGGCATCCACTTCAAAGAGGCATTGGCTTCAAAGATGGCTATCTCAAATAAACACATTGCCAGCCATGTGATGAGATAAAGAACTAGCCCCACCCCTCACCCCCAAGCTCCTTTGTTTTAGAAAGCTTTATTGGTCCAGATAACTGAGATTTGGGTGGCCTATTTTTTTCTCTTCCTATGCTGAGGGCATCTTGCAATCATAATAAGAACCACAATGGCCAGCCCAGCCATAACATTGGTTATCCATAGGCTGAGATATGTCACACAACAGAGACATACAACATACACATAACACCATACAACACTGTCACATTTACTAAAATTCCCATTGACCAAAGTAAAACTCAAATATGCAATGCAAAAATCTATACAAAGCCTGAAAATCAAGTCAAGAAAGTATCTGAGGCCATAACAAGGACTGAAGAACTAGGACCCAAGAATTCAACCTACCAAATCTTTTGAAAGAAGCACTCTTAAATTTAGCCTTAAATCAGCCTCAGTCAGAGATAGTCCGGCAAATTAGAAAGCCTCTGTACAGGCATAGAAAAGTACTCAAATATGATTAACATAGATAGTTTTTTACCCACTTCATTTGTACAAATCAGTTTCTAGCTTGTTAGAATCTGATGAATTTTTTTTGGCATTGCACCAATCAAAGAAAATAGAAAATACTGAAACACTGATTTTACATGTGATTGTTTCTATGCTAAATCACTTAAATATACCAAATAAATCTATCAGCTTATAAGGAATATGTAAGACTCTTAGAGCTTCTATAATTCTATGAGAATAAATAGCATCAGTGCCCCTTGATTAGTCAAGAAGCCCCAAAAGAGCTGTCACTGTTCAAGTTACACTCTTCGTCTTTCTTTCCAAGCTCTCAATTGCTATTCCTAAAACTACAATGTCTTTTTGCTCTCATGAGCACATAGTATATTTTTGGTATAACTATAACAAAGCTAATGAGTACATGGTGAATCATAAACTACAAAATAACTATTTAAAATTCACATTAGTGTAATTAATAACTCATCAAAATTATCAATGCACAGTTATAGTTTGTTATTTTTATAGAAGAAAATCCTGAAGTGGTTTTGGCCATGAGTCCAAACGTTAGCCCAAATCGGATAAGGGTGTCAAATTCTTGCACCCACAGTCTACCTGTAGCCAAGACACGTACTAATATAATTCCTGACCTGGTGATAAAATACTTTTTTGACTTTCATGACAATGGCAGTAATTTATCAACTCTACTTAATGAATACATGCTAAGAATAGAGAGAAGAACAAGCAGTATTGCTCAGACACAATCTCATATTAAGAAAACTATTCTGAAGCTAAAATTTAATTATGAAAACTTCAACAGAAGCCATTTTACCAGAATCTCCTATCATACACTTATGGAAATTACGTACATTAAATGTGAAAATACAGAAGTATGGTGTCTCACTGCTACTTTTCACCCTCTGCATATTAATAATTATTTGTTTAAAACCTTATATAATATTAAATTATAATAATACTAATAACTGGTTCATTTGTTTAAAATTATCCACAGCTCCACCTGTATACCTGTATACTAGGCATCAGAGATACAAAGTCAACAAAAATTCAATTTGGGAGTAATTGGAATTTTGCTGGAAAATGAACAGATATATTTTTTTTTATTCAACCATAGTGTGAGCACATCCAATAAAGCTATCACATACTGTGTGATGAGTAAGACATAACTGCTGCCCTCTAGCCATCATTAGGAGAAGAACAATACTAGAATACACAGCAGAAAATAATTGCATAAAGAATGGTACCTGCCAAATATTATGAGGAAATCAGAGGATGAACCTATCAGGCTTCATAAGAGATCTAACTTTTGAACTTGCCTTGAAAACTGTAAGGTTTGGAGCAAACATGAGAAAGAAAAGAAACCACTGGTGCTGCAGAAAGGCATATAAGCAAAAGTGCAAAAATAGGAAAGAATAGTAAGTTATTTGGTTGAAATATCAGATTAACAGTGAGTAGCTTAGTCCACTTGGCTGCTATAATAAACTACCATAGGCTGGATGGTTTATAAACAACAAAAATGTATGTCTTTCTGGTCTAGAGGCTGGAAAGTCCAAGGTCAAGTTGCTAGCATGGTCATGTTCTGATAAGGACGACCTTCCTGGTTCAAAGATGGCACCCTCACTGTATACTCACATGGTGGAAGGGGTGAGGGAGCTCTCTGGGGTGTCTTTTCTAAGGCACTAATCCCATTCATGAAGATTCTACCCTCATGACTTAAGTACTTCCCAAAGGTGCCGCCTACAAATATCACCACCATTGGAGGTTAGGATTTCAACATATGGACATTGGAGGACATAAATATTCAGACCATTGAAGAGAGGAAGAATTGTAATGTAGTTATAATAACTGTACTCAGTATACAAGGCAGTTCTTAGTTCTTGTTATATTCTTGCCACTTCCACAATCTAACCCCTTTTCTACCTTACTCCTCACCACTCCTCCTACACTCCAAGTAACACAGTTATTTCTTTGGTGGTTTGGAGTTGTATTAGAAAATGTCCACTCACCCCAACATTCCTCTAATCCAGCCACAACGACCTTCTTTCTGTTCTTTGGACAACCCCAGACAAACATCTCACATGGAATTTTCTTTATACCTCCTATTTCTATTTGCAATATATATTTTATATATATATATATATATATATATATATATATATATATATATATATATAATTTATTTACTTTATTTTGGTTTAGTGCCAATTTTCACCACCAGAGGGACTTTATATTGTTCAGCATTATTGTTCCAGTGCCCAAAATAGCACCTAGCCTTCAATAAGAATTCAGTGAATGAATGAATGAATGAATGAATGAATGAATTGGTATCTTTTATTCTCCACTCTCTCAAAATCCCTAAGCCAGACAATAAATTTCTCAATATCATTCACAGTTTTCTCTTGAATAGTATCAGTATCTTTAAAACCTAGTCACCAATCAAACTTAGAAGATTTTTAGAATTTGGCAGGCAAAACAAAGGCTCTAGTTTTATTGTTGCATGTTCATACTTAAGTAATTCATAAGATTATTACTAATTATTATTTTTCACTAAAAACAGTTGGAAATATTTTTTATTCTATCTTATTTACAAAACAGAAAACTGAAATTTGTAACATCAAGACACAAATGAAGATAGAGACACTCTGGCTTGCAAACATGAAGGACATTTTACTGACCTTGCGATCCCCAGCAGCCTCGTGGGACTAGGTTATGTAAGGTCTGTATTCTTGCTGACAGCAATACTTTTCCACAAAAGTTTATCTAAGCAAGTCCCTCCTTTTCCATATCATCGTAGCTCCTTAGCAACCTACATTCAGGCAGTGCCATTACCAGGTAAGGAAGAATTTGAGCTTTTAGTATTTTACGTGCTACAGAAATTAGACTATAAAAACACTAGATGCATCACAGTTTCTGACTGTTTCATGTCTGAGTGCCATTATAATTCCATGTTCTCCTCCATCTGTCAGGAACCTCACAACAAAATCCTAAATTACATAAATCTCACAGAGCAGCTAAGGAAAAAAGACTTACTCTCATAAACGCCAACCAGGTTATAAAAACAGAAAAATCTCCTTGAGGGAGTGTTTTGATTGAGTGAGACCACGGAAGCTGTAGGTTACAGGGGAGGGTATTCTCTAGCATCAGGGCATTTTACAAGGAGAAACAGAGAGACAGTCCATTCCAGTTATAAAAAACCTTTGCTATGCAAGTCACCTACCAAACGCAGTTTACCCTCTTTTATCTAAATATCAAGCTACACAAAATCCATTTGAACAATATGCATTCCCAATATAAAGAATTCCCTTTAAAATCTGAATATAATATGAAAATAATGATAATAATAGTTCTATTAATACTGCTAGTAAAACAGAATTTTCTCTAGTTTTACAAATGAGGAAACCATGCACAGGGAGGTTAAGTACTTTGCTAAGGATACCAAGCAACCAAGTGATGGTGTGGAGATTAAAACACTGACAGTGGGCTCCAAACAACTTGATTTTCCTTCTGAATTGAGGAAGAAACCTGCAACCATACTGACTGGAGCCTCAATTTTCATCTGTCCTATAAGAACATCCTTATCTAATAATAACCTTGATCATTTCATGTATTGAATGCTTACCAAGTACCACGCGTGGAGCTAAACACTCTGTATGGTTTAGATTCATCTACTAAAGTATCCATTTACAGCAACTGAGGAATCTAAAGTATAGAGAAATTAAGTAACTTGCCTATGATATTCCATTAAACATATGCATGCCACATGATCCAATGTACTTACCCCAGTGGAATTAAAACATACAGCCATATAAGGAGATGTGTATAAACATTCATAGCAGTTTTGCTTGTACTGCCCAAGAACTGGAAATGACCCAAATGTCCATCAACAGATGAATGAATAAATAAATCATGGTCCAAAATTCAATGAAATACGACTCAGCTATGAAAGAAATAAATAATTGATAAACCTGGAACAGCACCGATGAATCTCAAAAACATTACGTTAAGCTGAAAAAGCAAGATAGAAAAACATACATACTGTATGTTTCCATTTATAGGAAATTCTAGAACAGATCAAACTAATCAAGAGTGCTCTTAATCCAGTGGGAATGCACTACTCACCATAAACACTACAAAATACTTTTTCTCTCTATATCGTTTTGAAACGAGGGAGCATTATTAGTTTCAAGGTGGAAAAGCTAATGTTGATTACGTTGATTATTGCTGGGAAATTTTCCTTGCATCTTTTAGAAAACCTGAACTCTTGATTCTCTCTGCTTGTTTCCTATGACCCAGTATAAACCTCCTGCCTTGGTCTTCTCTCCTCCTCTATCTCCCCCACTATCTTCCCTGCAGCAGCAGCTATGGTCAAAATCTGTTTGCTTTAAACTAATGAAGTTAATGTTTTGGGGCTCTCACTTCCCAAATATAGACCCTTATATTTCACTTATAGACCCTGGGAGAGGCTATAAAAATTTTCACTGAGGTAAATTTTTGTAAACTTCACAAACATGAAGATGTTTTAACTACCATCAATGAAGACATCTGTCTCTTTCCACTCTGATGTCCTTCTTGTCATATTCCCACTAGGTTTAAGGGTATATTGCAGTGGCCAGTGGCCTTTTGTGGATCCTGCCTAGGGTAAGGTGAATTGAGAAAAGATTTCTGTCGAGTAAAGTGGGCTATGTTTCCACGGTTCACAGTCATTTCTGTGTATAACTGGGTTTTTGCTAGCCTCCCTGGTGCACCATCCCCCATTTGTCCCCTGTTGACTTACACAGGACCATGAAAGTCATGTGAAAAGATAGAGGTTGTCTGTCTATGTGAATGTGTCCACTGTCACCAGGAACTGAAAGAACGTGTGAAGTAGAAGAAGAAAAAATATTGACATGAGTGGATCTAGAAGGTAGTCTGTGAAAGATTCTTCCAATAATCAAACCTGTAAAATTGTGAGCAAAGGATTCAGTTCTCATGATTTTCTAGTCAAAACAGAAATGTCCTCCTGTCATGAATAAACTCAACAATGCCACACTTATTATTGTTAATTATTATGAAACACTTCTCACATTTTATCTCCTTTTTGATAGCAGTCACATAAAACAGAATTTATCGGAATTCCTGGACAGGACTGTGGCAATACTGAAAGCAGAGAACTGTCTGTGTTCAAAATTGTATATTTATGCATTGCCATGTATTGGATCACAAGCATATCAAGTTGTGACGCTGAAATAAACTTTTCTGAAACATCAATAACAACAAACGTCAATTTATCCATGGTAGAAAAAAAATCTAACTGATTTGTTTTCTCTCTAAAAAAAATAGTATTAACATCTCATTGTAGGAAGAGGTTATCAAAGAATAGTTAGCCAAAAATGTAGTAGTTCGAAAGGAGTATTAGAAACAGCTAATTAATAACTATGTTGTATTTTTTTCTGGATTTTCTGTTATTTGTGGCATTTGTCAGCTTTTCAAAATTTGTGACTTGTAATTTTTTCTCATCCAAAATATTTAATTTTAATGCTTAGTTTTATTTTTATAAAATTCTGTGCTCTTTTTCTTAAAGCGGGATCTCAAAATGATATAAATTTCAAGCCCTACAAAATGGGAATCAGCTCCAAAACATGCTGTAAGCCTTTACACAGAGTTCTGGAGTCTTGAGTAAAGAATCGAAATAATTCTCAAAGAGTAGAGTATATGACAGTCGAGTACAATTGTTACAGATTTGGGAAAAAAAAAAAAAAAACACCTATAGAGTAGTTTTTAATGAGGGTTGGGCAATTTTGCCTCGAAGGGGACATTTGGCAATGTCTGGAAATATGTTTGATTGTCATGACCAGAGGAAGCGCTACTGGCATCTAGTAAGCAAAGGCCAACGATACTGCTACAACCAACAAGACAGTCCTCCACAACTGTCCAAATGACCTGAATTTGTCCAAAAACTATCTGGTCCCAAATGTCAAACGGCAAGGTTGAGAAACCCTGGCCTATACTAAGAATGCCAAAGAGAAGATGATCTTGTAATTATTGTATCAGTGCTGATAGCCAAAAATAGCCATTCCGACGCGGACTAGTGTGAATCAAAATGAGACTGTGGACCATCCCAGCTTGTAAAAGTAGATGATGTAGAACTGGGGTGATGGCAGGAGAAAACCACACCAGAATTAGAAAATCGATTTCCCTGGCATTCATGCCTAAAGTGCTCACTAATATCCTACTGAGGGATGAATAGGTAACACTGCATCCACACTGTCATCGTGCCTCTCTATAATTTGTTGTTATGACATCCTTATCTTTCTACATCTCATTCCTCACCTGTAAAAAGGAAACCATTCTTCACGGCGTTGTTATAAAGATGTTTAAAGGTCTAGTGCCCCTGCCCTGTAGAGTTTATTATATTACGTTAGGACAGGGGTGGTACGTGAGGCCGGAGCCGAAGGTCTTCTTCCCATCTCACACTCCCACACAGACCTTTAACACTGAAGACGAGCGCTGCCAGAGGGACAGAGGTCAGTGGAAAAAAGAAAACAAAACAGAAAACTTAAGAGCAACCTCTCACCTTAGGTTTTAAAAAGCCAGCCTCGGTGTAAAATATTTAGAAGACTGCCTTCTGAGGAAGGTGTTTGTTCTGTTTTGCTTTGCTTTTTGCCTACCTTGTAGATCAGATAAGAGCTTCCAGAGAAGCAAAGGAGTCAAAGTGAGAGTCTGACACCCTGCTATGGAAAGTCCTGGATCTTGTTCTCCATTAGAGTGAGCGGGTTATGGTGCAGCAGGGGTAGATAGAGAAAAGACCTCTAATGTAGCTCAGTACCCCAAGAGGAAAGAGGAATGGTTTGCTGTCCATCTGGAACCCAAAAAGCAGTAACCTCAAACAAGCCACTCTGCCCTGGAGCAGGAGAGCAGAGAGAGCTGCATGGTCCAGCTGGACAACCTGAGGCAGCCCCGGCAACTTTCCATCCATCACCCCATAGGAGTACATGGAAAGGGCTACCCTTTCCCAGTGTCCTTGAGGAAAGTGCAAAAGTTATCAGAGAGCAAAAAGAAACTTAGCGAATGTCACACAGATATGAGGAAGGGATACTACAATTAAAAGAGGCATGAGCCTTCTCCCTCAGTAATAAATAAGACCTGTGAAGTCTTAGCTGGTGCCAAGACTATAGTGCTACGACACGTCTAAGCAGAGGCCTGAGAGAACTGATGGTGACCTAGCCCTTACAGCCTGTGTAATCTCCATGATTTAAACTCAACTTAAAACAGCAAGAGGGAGAGAGGTAAAATCCTGAATTGAACTAAGTTTAAATCTCAAATGCCTGAGAGAAATCTCGGAAATAACGGCAACTGCCTGGACATAACTAGATCACATTTTCTAAGTTTAGTTATATGATAGCACACACAGCTCATGAACAATCATATACTACATATATATGGTTTCTATACCTCTCAACTAATCTTTTGTATTGTCTTGATGAAGCCTCAAATTAAAAAAAAAAAAACAAAAACACAAAAAACAAAAGCAAGCCTGCAACAAAAATCTCCAGATATTTTTTAAAGAAACTCACATAAATCAGGTAGAATAGAATACTGTTTTTAGGAACTTTCTTGGTCACTAGAGAGGGTAGAAGAGAGAATCAATACGCTGCTTAAAAGACAAGATGATGTGGGTAACCCCCGACAGATTAAACCAGGTTTAGCAGAGAGCCAGCTATCCTGTTTAAAGATTAAATACATAAATATTTGCTGAGCAACACACTAGCCCGTATAAGGCATCATCATGCTAATTATGGGACACAAAGAGAAATAAGAACATTCTGTGACTCCAAGGAGCATGTAAGGTCTTTTCCTGTTTTACATGTAGTATAGCACATGTAACAAAGACTTCTACAAAGAAAAGCCATGTCTTTATGGATTCTGATGAAAACAAAGATTGAATTGAACCAAACTGAAATAGAAATTAGAGATGATTCTGTCTCCAATAGCTCCACTTGTTAATAAGGCTGAACCATTCAACACAAGCAGCAGGCTATTTGGCATCTAATTTCAAACCTAAACATAAAGAATAACAGTAATATGGTACTGATGCAAACACATCTATGGGGTAATATAAATGAACGATGCTAGGCATTTAACCATAATGCAATATCTTATCTCTTTGCATATTTGGAGAAAATGTTTCATCTTTGTTTATACCATTTCTGTTTAAATAGGAGATTGTCAAATCAGATATTTAAAAGTTAGCTTTCTTCCTTGGCTCTCGTAATAGATGAGGCAGAATGAATAGGGGAAATCATAAAATGCACTCTTTATACCCAAATTACTTGGAATAAAATATGTCTTTGTAGCAGATGAAAGACATCCTAAGTATGTTAAAGAAAATTATATAACATTTACAAGCTCAAATATAATAGTCATCCATCAATTTTCTGAGTTACAGGGAAGCACAACAGCAAATAAAACAGATCATCTTCGCAGAGCTGTCCTCAAAGTATTTTTTTATCGATACATTATTTTACACCATCAATCAAACATGATAATCCTAAGAAGGCAAACTAGATATCCATGATGAAAGTAAAATGAAACTCCTCGAATGGCAAATCCTATCTTTTTGGTTGGAGCAAAACCAAAACTTTGCAAGAAGAAACTGACATGTTTAACGGCTGCTGTGATAGGAACATTAGTGAGGATTTTTAGAGGAATGCTTAGAAACCCATTTATGACTGTCAATAATGTCCACCTTTTCAAGACACTAATCCTTTGGTGAGTAATGGCTGACTTGGTATTAAACTGCACAATTGAAAGAGCATGACCATTGCAAAGAAAAGCAGTGAACTCAGCTTTATTGTTGTTGCTGCTATTATTGTTTCATTTGTTTTTAGGATAAAAAGTAGCAGTAAATGGATTTAGGATTGACAAAAGAGCTGGTAGATAATTCCAACAATTTGTGAGAAAATGTAAAAACAGATAATCTTCCTAATGAAAACTGAGTTTACTGTTTTACGATCACCGCCATGTATAATGTAATGCTATTGAAATACTGTTGAAATGCTGTTGAAATACAATTGAAAAGAGATAATAAATATCAAAGATGAATAAAGAGTATTATCAGCCTTATATGAAGAAAGAGATTTTTCCTTAGCGTCATTTCTGTAAGACTTTGTTCTGTTATGCCAGCAAAAAAACTGAAATCATTGAAAAGAAAATCATTACACATAAAAGAATTTTATGCTATCCCAATGAAGCAGTTAGTTAATAGCAAAGGGTGATGGAAATTCTGTGTTTTAAAATACAGGATGGCAAAAGAATGAAACGTTGATATCAGTTCAGATGAATAAAGATTTTCAAGATTGATTCTTGGATGGCAGTCATTCTCTCTCCTTAACTGAAAGTTTGTGCACACTGTGGGTCTTGGCCAGATCTGACTCAGCACTTTGTTAGAAAATGACAATAGTGCCATCTACTGTTGAAGAACAGTATCACTCATTGAAAATGACCAGATTTTTTCCCACCAAATATTATGATAAAAATCTTTAAATTAGATAAGAAAATCTTTATGATAAAAAGTGTAAATTCTCTGAAGTATACAAGAATATGAGAACACTATTTTTGCATGGATTAAAAAGTCCATTCTATGCTTTTTTCCACCAGTCATTTTTGTATGCACTTACATATTATGTAAAGCACTGTTTTTGCAAACATTATAGAAAAATTATATGGCTGCAGTAAAAATTTCATGGATACTTTGGAAAAATTACCCCCCTCTTTTTAATTTTTCGTTTCCATTAGTTTCCGGATTCTTTTCTAAATCTAATTAATTAACAATAAAATTTTCCTTGTTAAACTTGGAGAACTCGTTTTTGGATAAAACTGCACAAAGCAAGATAGCAAAAGAAACATGTAGATGTGTTTATAACTTTACTGTATTGCCACTAAACATTCCAATAATGAGTTTTAAGTGGTAATTGTGAATCCCTTAATGTACTTTAGGTATTGTCTATGCTACAGAAGCGATAAAATTTGAAGTTCCTGACTAAATAGACCACATCCATGGAATTTTAATTAAAAGGCATACAGATGAATTGCATTTATTATGCTAGTCATGAAGTATGCATAGATCAGGCCTGGAAGAAAACAATAGTCTTTGGTCAACAAATACAGTTTTTAAAATACAAATTGTGACCTGAAGTCATATACTATACTTGCTAAGGCCATTGATATCATAAGGGCTACAAATGAGCAAATAGTAAGAAAATTAGTTGGTTGTCTTAAAGCTTGTTTGAAAAATTTTGAATGTCTCTGCCCAATTTTTAAAAACTCAGGATATTTCCAAGGGCTGTGATAAAGGATGGGGACATTTGTGCATCACAGGTACCTTGTTGGCGGTAGTTTGACCATTGCTACAGTCTTATCTTCCAATTAAAGAACACAGCTATGTTCCTCACTCCTTTCGGCCATTTGTCAATAACGAGCATCTGGACAAGTCATCGCATAACCTTGGCTCAGGATGCTGTATACGTGACACCAGGAGACAGGATCCTAAGCCCAAGTTAAGAGTCTGGACAACAGTGACCTAGATTCATGAAGCTATTCCTGCAATAGTCATAGAATCTCAGCAGCAAGAAAATCCTGATTTCAATGACAATGACTATAACTACATTCGGCCTCATCTCTGGAGACTTTTAACTGCTTTTAACTTTCTGAAGCATAGACCAGCCTCAGAGTGAATCCAGCCTAGTTTCTCATGAATAGAAATGCACTTGAGTTTGCACATGATGAAAAACGGAAAAGTGCAAGTGGAGACAAATGTTACCACAAAGGGAGTGTGTTCTGAGGGGCTCTGAGAGAAGGTCTTTGAAAGGCTTCAACACCAGAGCAGTTCAACATACTTGTGATGAACTCAGTCTGAAAGTGGACCGCTGGAAGACAGGAAAACTCAGAAATTGTCCAGAGTAAGCGAGCTGTTTTTGGAATAGTAAAAAATATGTTTTCATGGTGTAATGTAAATCTTTTCTCTGCTTCACTCATAGCCATATTTCATAAACCAGTCAAACATCTTCTATTTGGAAGACAGAACTCATGCTTTCCTCACAAGCTCTCCATGCTGCATGGAAATACTATTGTTCACAAAGGTGGATGCTTTGAGTCTTCCCATATGGGAAGATGTCTAATCCTGAGGCCTAACAAGATGGTACTAGAAGGAGGGGAGGAAAAGAGACGGAATCACAAATCTCTTAATGTCCACTATAGTAAGACTTTTAAATTCACTAAACCACACTTTTATTTTATTTTATATTTTTTTAAGAATAGGGAACATGCCCTCTCTATTCATGAAACCCAGCAGTTTCTGCCTCAAAAAATAAAATGACACTCATAATATTTATTGGAGTAAATTCCAAGAATGATTTCTGTGTTTATATTTTAGTATGTTCTTTTATTACAAAGTTAAGTTTCGGCAAATTATTAACTAAAGTCCAAACCAAGTAAAATGTTAATCTCCTCAAATTCGTAAAACTACCAAAGAAAAAATATTTTAACATTTATAAATTTTGAACACATTCCAATTCTGAATTTCATAAATTAGGAAACAAATTAATTAAATCTGCTCAGTGTCATTCATAAAAATTAGGAAAATAATTATGTTACTTTTTATTCTGATAAAACTATAATATTTTCATGGAAATAAGTTAGGTGTTAGAAATATTTTTAAACTTAAGTGTTAGAAACATTCTTATTTGTCTATATTATCTATTTAAAATATATTTAACAATTCTGTATTATAACAATAGCCAAGCATTTAAAGTAGAAAACTTAAATAACATGTCTACAGGAAATTATTTCCCAAAGAAAGAATACCTCTTAGTGTATTGTGGGCAGGTAGAAATTATATACATAGCATAGAAAGCAGTTTATGTTACTGTCACTATCAATCATAACATTCATTTCCAAGAAAAGGAAAATTTGCTGATAGCAAACGATTTCAACCTGCATATATAAATACCAATTTAATTTAATTCTGAATTAGACAGGTTACATTTACAGATCATTAGCACCACCTTGTGGTTATGAATAAATATTTCTCATCAAGGTGCTTCCATAACTCAGAATAGGGTTTAAAGTAGCTTGCTTTGAACAGATTACTTTAAACCAAATTCAGATAAAATATTCATTTCTATGTAAATATGGGTTGTAGCATGCGAGCAAAGATACATGTCCATATATATGAATATATATAGAGAGACTGTGTGTGTGTGTGTGTGTGTGTGTGTGTGTGTGTATAGAGAGAGAGAGAGAGAGAGAGAGAGAGGTGCCAAAAAATGTATACAAATGGACACTTTGGTCAACATTGCTCAAGCAGTAGCTTGCTGTAATCAGAAACGTCTGGACATTGATGGTAACCACTTTGAGCACCTCTTATAATTACAGAAGTCAAATGTGACTTGTATTCATCTTTCGTTATTGGTATCTATTGAGTATTACAATTTTACTACAGTTATCCTTCCTTAAAATGTATACCATATACATTTTTTGGCACCCTATATATAGTACAAGATACATAGATAGGCAAATAAATCTTAAAAGACTGTGTAGGTCATATAAATATCCATAACATTTCTGGTAGTCTTGAGAACATCTACTAAGAATACCTCCTCTCTCTTCTACTACCTGCAAAATTACACAGAGGCTTTCAGTCCCCAACAGCTATGACCTAAGAGTGGTTCTCAATCCTGACTGCATATTAGAATTACTGAAGGATAATAATAATAAAATAATAGTAATAATAATACCCTCTCTGGGCATCCCACAGAATATTCAATCAGAATACTCGGTCCAGGAATCTATAGTTTCATGAGACTCAAATACAGCCAATGTTTTAAATCTCTGATCTAAAAGGTATGCATAAGGATTGGTCAGTTGGAAGAGAATGTATAAAAGGGAGAGAAAGGATGAGTCCACATTACCTGGAAGTCGCAGAATGGTAAAATATTGAGTCATATCATTAAACATTACCTGTTCTGCACAGGGGCTATTAACCTGCAATAACAAAAACAAAGACAGCTGTTTCCTCTTCTAGAGACTTTGAGACTACTTCATAAATGCACCAGGTTCATTCACAAAAATGTATGATTGTGCCAAATAAATAGACATCACATAGAAATAGATGTGGATGAACTACATTTTCTTGGGAAAATCACTATCTGATTTTCACAAATTCTACTATGCCATCAGGCCCTAGGCATATGGACATTTTTTTTAAATTCTTAGGTAATTAGTGTGCAGTTTGAAACATTTAAAATGATCGGCATTTATACCTTGGATGTTTAAGGTGTTTTGTGAACTTTTGGGTCATGTGTGAATGTCAACCTTTTTTAATGAAAAGGCTGGTTTTACAGCCAGTAGACACCTAAAAACACTCTGCAGTTCATATTAATAAGACCGAATGTAATTGAATGTCAGCAGATATGGTGATTTATAAAGTACTTTGTACCCTGTGTATAATGAAAACCCTTGGCATGGAATCCTAATATTTGATGAAACATGATAGTGGCTTTATTTCCAATAGCTGACTTGACCTAGAACCTTCTGTCATTTTTACAGTGAACCGCTTTACTCTCTTTCTACCTGTGACTCAAGTTTTCATCTTTAATTATGGAAAAAAGGTACAATTTGAATTTTGCCTTTTTTCCTTTGTTCAGCTATTTTGACATATTTTTCAAGGCAATGAAATGAATATTTTAGCAACTATATCAGACTTGTATATATGACTGACTGTATTATAAATACCTTGAAAGCAGACACCTGGGGAAAAGGACATTTACCCTACTGACACTGCCTTTGACAAAAATATTTTTTGGAACTTGTCTCTGGGTACTGCTTTTTATGTTGGTAGCACAATTTTTAAACATCGATTTCTATGTAAAACTGCTTTGGGTGGTGGATTTGAATTTTATTTAAAAGGCATTTGAAGTCAAGACTAATAGTTAATTGGATTAGGCTGGGTAATGAGCAACTTAGAATAAAAAAAAACAAAATAAGATGTGTGGATATTGTGTGGGGTGGCATGTGGGGTCTCAGCTCCCGCTCCCCACATAAGAACCCAGGATGTGGCTAGGCCAAAAGGAACACCCACGGAGCCATAGGTAGGGGAGTCATACCACTATAGTCTCACTGGAGGCTGGATTCACACTACGTGCGACCTGCTGTCCACTTTTCTGCCAACCAACCGACTCTCCTTGACTCCTCTCGACTTGACTCCCCAATGTAGCTGGGCGATTATATTAGTGGCCAATGGCTCAATGATTACAGCTGATGGTCAACTAGCCACAGCTGACAGCCATCTACTACCCGAGCCAGCACCTTTCCACGTGAGACCGAGAGCCTGGAAACCGCTCTCTGGGGCTCTGTCCCCACAGTGGAGCTCTAATTTAGTAAACATCATAGAGGCGGGATGGCAGATGTAAAGCAATCTTTGATGATTTACATTTGCATGTCTATTTTTAAAAAGTTGTAAAAGAAAAAAAATGTACCATGGAGCAACAACAAAAACTGGGAGAACGCAATCTTAATTTAAGAAAGTAAGCTCATAGTTTATTATAATCCACTACAAAAATAAAATATTTTAATATTATAATAAAACACTTAATGGGATGCTTTGACCAAGCATACTTCATAAATAGCTTGATACTGAAATATTTCATAAAAGTGAGAGAACAAGAAGTTAAAAAATATTTGATAAGATCTCTAATATTTTCCCATAGTTTTAAAATGTAAAATTCAAACTTTAAAGAAAAATTTTCTAAGTAGTTTTGATAATGTTTCAATTTACTTACATTTTTATTCACTTAACGTCAATAAAAAGAAGGCTCCCCAAACTTTAATCTCAAACATTAATGTGCATACTACCTATCTGGGGAGATTGTTAAAATGCCATTCCTGGTTCAAGAGGTGCTGGTGCTGCTATATCTTGATTCATGCCTCAGTAGCCAGAATGTAGACTTGAACTTGTTATAGATATTCTCACATAAGATTTTCTCCTCCTCTTTTCAGCTCTTTCAAATATGTTTCCAAATCACTGGGCATGTATAAATGATGTATAAATGATAATTAGGAAAATCAGTCAATTCTGAGGCTTTCTGAAAATCCAAGGCAGATTTGTGTATATTTTTATTGGATGTGTCTGTGAATTGCTTTATTTCATATCTCCAGTAATCTGAATCTAATTAGTGTTCTCTTTGTAGTAATAAAACAACAGTGACAAGTGAACATATCAAAAACAATTAAATATTTCCATCTGCACTTCTAGTATGACACAAAGTGCCCTGGTCTCGGAATTCAATTCTTGGGATCTTATTTTGGCCCTAGCACTAATTAGCTTATGATCTTGAACAGGTCAACTAAATTCTGACTTCTGGTATCCAATTCTGGAACAAACCTTTGATGCTAGACAGAAGATTTTAAGACTCCGAAGAGTCAGCTTGGAATCAAATCGCATTTTGACCTTAAACCCAGCTTCTAAATACTAATTTCTTGGCTTAAGAAGCTAAGAACCTTGGAACTCTTAAGACTAGACCTCTTTGTCCCCGCTCCTGGGAGGGGATTCTTGTATCTCCCTTGCTGTTCATGCTTTTGCTGTGATTCTTATTCAGAACTGTAGTTGCTCTCAGATTGAAATGCAGACTTATCCCCTCCAACACTTTCTTAATACTTAAGACTTTCTTCTAAATCCCCATGACCATAACCACCATCCACATTTTGACTCCTAGGCTGCCTAGAGTTTTAGCTAAGGCTTCTTGACAAAATTTTCTTGATTTGTGATTGCTTCATCAGTCTGGGCTTTATCTGCTGCCAAGCCACTCCTCATTCATTACACAGCCAGTCTTACATAGGTGTGTAGGGACCCACTCAGGAACCAGTCTGTGATAGCAACACAGACGTTGAAATAACACTCACCTGAAATATCAGGGGCTAGTTATGGGATGGTGGTCTGAGGGTAACTAACTGAAGACACTCCTGCAGCAAGGCAAACAGGTCAGGTGAAAGAGAAAAGTGAGCAGGATGAGTATGTTGCATCACTTCAGTAGAATCCTGTCTTTGTAATTGTCATGCAAACTAGCAGGTTAAGAAAACAAATATTTTAGACAACAGCTTGCTGATATCAGTCACGAAATCGCAGGACAGTGAAGTTTATTTTCCCAGTTCATTTATCTTCTGCTTCGTGGTTAAGTGCCAATATTTATAATCATTATCTCTTCTAGGAAGCATCATTTGAATAAGTGGGAATACACTGAAAGCAAGAACAGAAACAAATTTCAGCACTGACCACTGGAAACTTACTTGCCTTAATCTACTTGCTCAAATTACTTATTTTCCTTGATCTCTACTTCATACTGTGCCTGTATTTTACAAAAGCAGAAGCTCAAATACAACACATGTAACGGATAGGAATGTGGATAACAAGCCAATATTAAAACATCGGGACTGCCTTACATAATCAGTACCTCTCATTTCAGCAAACTCCACTTTTTCAATACTTACTATCCTTTCTGATGACTTGATTATTTTTGAAATCTGTGCATGACCTTTTGATTATTTGTTTGCATATTTGTAACAAAAAATTCTTAGAACTATATACTTTTCTCTGCATAAAAATATGGGTCCCTGGGAACACAACATTACTATTTCCAAGTGTGAACTAGAATTTGCATTAACTAACTAATCAAATCAGCTGTTGCTGCCTTTCCAGAGGCCACTAGAGAACCAGTGTTGTATATTCATTTTAATCGAGCCCCTTTGCCTAAAATACTAGGGAGGCAAATGGTTTTGTTTGATGAGAACAGTGTTAAAAAAAAAAATGAAGACTGAATTTAAATACTTTTAAACAGGGTATGTCAACATCTCATCCCAAACCTCATACCAACCCAGCAGCTCATGCCTGGCCCTGGGCACTTGAACTTGCTACCCCTGACCCACGTTATCGCAGGAAAATATAATTACTAGTAGCATGGGTATTAAAAAAATAAGGTAGACCCCTTACTGTGTCATTTTATAATTAGTTTTAACTAAGATTTCTTTCTACTCTGGAAATATCCAAAAATTGTACAGTCAATAGCTATTGTTATTTAAATCTAAAAATAATGATCATCTTTCAGTTTAAATGTTTTATTTTTAAGGATGGATAGACTGAACTACATTGGCACAATGGTTCTAAAATAAAGGCAACTTATTTTTAAAAATCAGTTTGTCATAGCTGAAAATAAATAAAATCACTCTTGAATACTGGGCAGTATTTTAAGTATGTGAAACAAATAATTTTACAAATTCAATAAATATTTATCAAATATACACTATTATTTAATAAAGGGTACTTCAGACAAAAATGGGATAGGAACAGATTCACATTAAAAATACGTAATATTTGTTAATGGGAGCTTATATATAAATATATATTATGTATCTAGGTGTGTATATATGTGTATACATAGATATAGATTGATAGATATTTCACTTTTAAATATTTGTTGATTTTTCACCTAAAATATTTCTCTAATTATAAATACGATATGTTGAAACATATCTTCACATTCTAAGCAGTATGTGATTTTTAAACCATGTTTCAAAGTAGAAATGTACAAAAAAAATCATAGGAAGCAGTAAGTTAGAGGTAGTTTTAGTTCTGAACATTTACTTATTCTAAAGCCTTGGTATTTTTAAAAGTTAAGTATTGACATCAAGTTACATAAAAATGGAGCCAACAACTAAACAATATTCTTTTTCTTTTTTTCATTTTTTATATATACTTATTTTTAAACCAAAACGAAGACCACAGCCACTATCATTGTTCTGATATAATAATAAGTCTTCACACATGTCCCTGGTTTCAAAATACATAGTACGGGAAATCACTTTTATTTTTGGTATCTTCATGAGTACTTGGTGTTTACAGTTGTTATTTTTTTCATTTATTAACCAATGTACATTAGAAACAAACTGCTTCTCTTTTGTACTAGCTGGATAGTTCATTATACTTTGGGGATAAAAATGACCCATTGCATTTTGTCTCAATCCAGAATATTCTGGAACAATCGCTATTTTTATAATGTGAATTATGTCTAATTGTTCTTGTGTCAATGGGGTACATGACATCTCGGTTTTAGAAAAATTGAACTTTCCAGTTTGGTAACCATAGAAAAGATTAAAATTCAATTATCTCAGGAGAAGTAATTATTTGTGTATTTTGCAGCTTTTGGACATCGAATGTGAATGATCAGATAACGGAGATCCTTTTATATTGTCACACTAACTTTTGAACCCTGGAGATGGCTTTGGCACCCTGCCCCCCAAGCTTCAGTGCAAAGGGTGTTAGACGTTTATCTGTTCAGATCCTAGGTTGAGCAACAAAACTGCTTTTGTTCAAAAGAATAACTAACAGATGAGTAATGTAGTCACTTACCCAAAGCCAAATTCCATTGTCAATAAGAGGAGATTTGGATTGTATAGTTTCATCTAACAACTATGTTGGAATTTAGATTTTCCAACAAAAGTCAGAAAGCAACTGTTCGTTCAACTGTATTGTACTATTCTTTCTCAAGAACACAACAGCAATTCATAAAGTAGCTTCATCTGCTCAGTTTTTTTGAGAACTGGCTCTTGCATTTGTGTTACATTTGTAAACTTAACCCCTGAAACAAATTGGTATTTTCCCTGTTTATTGTCAATAGAATTTTTTTTTTCAGTAGAGTTTTTGAAGGCTGTTGGTACTTCTCTCTCTCTCTTTTTTCTTTTGTTTTGTTTTGCTTTGCTTTCTTTTTATCTTGCTTTGCTTTATTTTTAAACAGCTTTTAAATACTCAATTAGGGAAGGAGTCAAAGTGGAACTAGGAAGCCAATCTTTAACAATGTTTTCCACACTTAACATTTCGGTAACCATTACTGTGTTATATAAATAATTTTGCCTTTAAGGAAGGACACAGACAGAGTTAGGATACATCCTCTTTCAAAGTGCAGAAATTAAGCTAAGTTCATTGAGGTTTGCTGCTGGGGTACTATATATAAATACTCAACACTGCATCTTGACATCATGAAAGTTCCTAGAGCTTTAGAAAGGGGTAAGTTCCTACCAACTTCTTTGTAGCACCCTGGATGAGTCCCTCCCAGTTCAGCTGATTTAGCACTTCTAAAAATGGAAATAAACTTTAAAATAAAATACATACAAATATGCCCGTCCTTCTTTCATGGAGACATCTACAATGCTGCCCACGGAAAAGGATCAAGCAGATACAGACACATTTTTCATACATATATTTATATAATTCCCAACTTTCAGTGTTCTAGTGCACTAATAGTATCCCAGTAATAAAATTAGTTCTTGGTTTTTTTTTTTTTAATTTTTAACAGATATCTTCACCTTATTTTATACACCTTGTCACCTGCCTCTCCCATCACATTTTTTCTTTGCCCAGCAACTGTACTTTCAAACACATTTTGATTTTCACATGATTATGTTACTTTTGGTGTCATCTTTCAATAAGGTATCTTTCTTGCGAACTCCAGCATCCATGATATGCTCTGTCTTCTCTCCAGGATGTTTACTAGCTACTGGACTTGGACTCTGATAATGAGCCTGAGGCTTAAACTGCCTTTCACTTTACTTATAGCTTGTTTCTTTAGAATCCACATTCTATTTATTATTATTATTATTATTTCTCATTTTGAAGATTTTCTCATATCTTAAAGTCAGCCCTAAGATTATTTCTAGTTTATAACGATAAAATAACTCTTAATTGCTTATTTACATCGTACCAAGTAACCAGCAGTTGTTTAAAACATGGCATTTTAGCACATACAATAAAAATGAGAAAATAACCTTGTCTTAAATCTATAAACTTTTCTAAGACCAGCACAACAGAATAGTCACTAATAAAATTTATGTTTAGGGTCATAAATGGTGGATCAATGTATGAGTAAGAACATATGCCTTTCGATATATTTTTCCTTGTAAATATGGCACTGTTAATCTAATACTTTTCAGTGTTTTTTGAACCCTCAGGTATGACTATAGCTAAAGACAGGATATTAGGTCATCCGACTATCTGATTCATTGTTTTATGTTCTACGTGTTAATATTTTCAGATTTTTCACTATAATGGCAGAAAATCTAGACCCAGAGGAGGCTGTTACATAAAGTTTCCCTAATGTTCATTACCTTATTCTAAGGATTCTAACCGATATTTTTCGTGTGGTCTCTCCTCAATGCACTGAAATCCAACGTAATTAATTGAAGAAAAGCCCTGTATTGTGCATGTGTTCTGAGTAATTAACTGAAGTGAAACACATGTATTGCTAATCTTGCATGCTGTGATTAAGCTAGAAATAAAGACATCTATCAAACTAGATCACTTCTTCATCAAGGAGGAGCAGAAATATCTTCACAGCTGTTTGGCTCATTTTAATCGTATCAGAGCCTGTCACATCATGGGTTTAAGTGAGACACTATTTCTTCCCTTTCAAAGGTCAATATTAAAATATAAGTATACTAATCAGCATGTGAAAGAAATTATAATTCATTTAAAAGTCTCTTCACTAGTAAAATTAAAGAAACAAAAGGCATTTGCATACTTATTGAACTATTTTTTCACTTAGATGTATAAACACAGACCTAGAAGGACCATCTGGACCCACGACTCTACTATCAAATGAATCCAAATGATTTCCTCTGGCCTAACTCTTTTACTTTAAAAAACAAAAACCATAATGATGCTACTTCCCCACTGTGAAAAGGAAATCTAATTGATGGACACTTGTTATATTTTCCTCAAGTTAACATTTCTCCCTTTAATAAGAATATAGGTTCCAAAACCATTTGCTTATTCCAAAAAGAAAAGACCCATTTATTCTACCACTTTTATGGTTAGTTACTCAGAATTGCCTCTGGTAATATAAACTCAGAGTTCAGGTCACTCTGTAGTAGTGGGGAATAGTGGAGTAAGACCAGAAGTTGTCTCAGAATAATGAATGATTTGACACAAAGCGATTTCTTGAAAGCCAAAGTTACCATTTCAGGAAATTCATTCTCTTGTGGTTCAGTGAGCCATGAGGAAGGTGAACTGCACAGAATGAAAATAAGTCTAGATTGGACTTTTCATGGATGTGGAGCCCTTTCTATGGGTACCTCAAAATGCTGCAAGAGGCACTCTTTCTAGTATCAGCCATTGTGTGATAAATCTACTTAGTTTCATCTTAAAGACTAAGTAACAAATTGTAAACTTAATGAATTGAAGACAAATATATATCCATATTCACAATAATATGCACCAGCAAAAAATTCCTTCCTAATTACTTACAAATACTTTAGCAATTATCTGTGCAAAAGAAAATTTTAATTTTAATAACCTTTGTTTTTTCTTCCCTCTGTTGTATATTTAAGGATTCATATGTTATCTATCTTTCTGATGGCTCTTTTAGTCGAACACAAAACAAACATGACTTTAGACTCTCAGACTTCTGGAATCTGTAAATCATAGTGATTTAGCTATAAATGTAGAGATAGAAACATGCTAATTCGTGGGGGAAAAGGCTGAACTATACACTTTACTTAAGTTGGACCAGCAAATATTGATACCACTAAAAAAAGATACCAGACAAAGTATTAGTAATGATACTGAAAATGAGATGACTGTATTGGCCAGAATTTAAATATTAGTAAGAATATCTCTATGATTCAAAACTTTAATTATAATTGCTATGTCAAATGGCAGTATCAATAATAAATATATTGAAAAAACATATGTTAAGGTGGGGAAAAACAAAAATAGGAAACGAATATTTTATAACAACTAAAATTATTGTTGTAAAAACGCATTTATTAACATAGAAATATGTATATGTTATGTTAAGTTAAAAACAAATTATAAAACAGTTTTTATATTCTATCATATAATACATGACAAACAATATATTGTGTTTAATATTAATAGATAATATTAATATAAATACATTATCTATTGGCCTATAAACCACATATTCTAGAAGAATATACAGTAACATTTTAACAATAGCCCTATAAAATGGTGAGAATGTATTCATGACTTTTAATCATTTCATCATCTCTAATTTTTCTACAATAAACATGTATTACTTGTGTAGAAAAATATTTTAATTTAATTCAAGAGAATTTGGGTTCATCCTAGCAATTAATTAACCATGTGATTCAGTTTCCCTGCCTTTCCAGTGAAATACTTCCCAATGAAATATCCATGAAAACACAACAAACAATATAATTTCGTAACAGCACAGAAAAATAAGAAGCTCCAGCGCTAACTCAGTATTTCTTGAAGAAATTCCTCCTAAGTAAAGTGTGAATGAAATAAATATTAAAAAGATGAGGCACAGCCAACTCATGTGGAAACCTCTCCCCTCACTCACTCCTCCTAGCCTCCAAGTACCCCCATCACCAGAGACGTGGGGCCTCAGACCCATGATTACTACTGTGTTTCCCCAAAAATAAGACCTAGCAGGACCATCAGCTCTAAAGTGTCTTTTGGAGCAAAAATTAATATAAGACCCAGTCCTATTTTACTATAAGACCAGGTCTGTATAATACGATACGATACAATACAATACAATATAATGTAAGACCGGGTCTTATATTAATTTTCGCTCCAAAAGATGCATTAGAGCTGATGGTCCAGTGAGGTCTTATTTTTGGGGAAACATGGTATATCCTTCACAAATTGCTGCCTATGATCATCAGAAATGTCTCCTATCCTTATATCAGGTCTTCCCTCTTTATAAGATCTGGAAGGCTGAGCTCCCAGGAAGCCACAGAGCCACGGACACAGGAGGAACAGCAGTCTAAGAAGACAAGAAAGAGAAAGAACACTTGGAGCGTAAGAACCAAGGATTTCAAGAATGAATTGCAAGAAGAAAAGCCCAGACCAGTGAGCACTGTCCCTCCTTCTTGGGGACAGAGGCCAGTGTGGAGACAGAGACTCTTTTCCCTTCGAAGGGAAAAGAGCTCAGAGTTTTCCTCTCCTGCCCAGAAGTTTTCCTTATTCTTAAAGCAAAGCAATGACATGGAAATAATTGTATCTACTTCAGAGGGAAACCAACAAAGAACAAAAAGATAAATATTTGGCCCAAAGTCACGTTAAAGTGATAATGAAATTCTGAACCCCCATAATCAACCTTAGTGCTGCAAATAATGAAGTCAGTGCTCATTAGTACAAATGCCAAAGATAAAATCAAATGGCAGCATTAATGACCAATAAATTGAAAAACACATTTTTATGTAGTTTTGTTTTCAAACTAATGTTTTTTAACTGGTGGTTCTGGTTCTCTCGAGCCAGTGAAAGTGATAAAATTAGTACACTACTATTAGTGTTTTTTCTTACCTCAATAGTCTTTACAAGGTTTATGATTTGTAATATGATTTATTAGTAGGACAAGAACTATATAAAAAAATAAAGCCAATAGCCTTCAAAGTACCTCACACCATGATCTGCCATTGTTTTAGTAGTTATTTGATGGTGGACTTTAATTTTTCTCTACCATTATTTTTTGAACTACTTGAGAAAAGGAATGAGACCTGTAACTACGCAGACAGACTTAATACCATGTTTTGCATACAATGCAAATTTTAAAGTATTTTTTAATAGAAGATTAATTAGTCATAGGTGGTTTAGAGATAATGGTTGCCGGAGCCTTTTTATTTATACGACTCTTGAATTTCTCCTGAAATTCCTCCCATAAATGGTAATTCTACCTAAGTTCCATTTGGTGGAAAAATCAATGCTCTCAACCAAGGAACATCATTTTAATTCATACCAAGTACGTATTTAAGTGTTGCTAAGTTCACTGCCAGCTGAGGACAAACATAGATAAGGGAATATTGATTTGAATCACTTTCCACTAACTACTGCAGAGCTTTTTTTATTTTAAACGGGATAATCTTTTGCTGATCATCTAATATGCAAACATCACAGTGTGCAATTTATGCAATTATGTCATTATTAAGTATAGCGTCCTGTATCTTCTACAGATTACTAAATATGCCTCTTTATATAGCAATCAGCAGCCTATAAAGAGGATGAAATACTTTTTCCATAAGACAGGTAGAAAACCCAATTCATCTAGGTTTTACATCAACTGGTCTTTGATTTGATGCTTGATATTAATTGTTTTTAAGTGTGTGAATGTTATGTTATTTAGTGTGCCTAAACCACAAATGGCTCCTGGCAAGACCTCATACCATTAACATTCAGATTAGCAAAGGAAAATTTAAAAAACTCATGGGGATTGTTTGTACTGTTTTTGGTTGGGTATGTTTTTGCTCTGTGGGATAGGAGACAGTTTAAAACAGCACTGCATGAAAAAAAGAAGCGACTGACCGCAGGTTGCAAGTATGCCTCAGTGAAGCAGAGGTTTCTACAGCTTCTCTCAGCAAAGGGAGGTTTCTAACGGTCCCCTGCTGACTTCAAATGTGTTCGCAGCCTGCACCCAGCAGCCACAGTGGAAACTTACCGGTGTGATAACAATCACTTAGAGTGAGACTGTGGTGCAGACCCTTTTCCCCCAACCAGAAATCCCCTGAGTAAAAGCTTAATCCCCTGGGGAGTCACAGAAATGCAAAGGCATGAAAACAGGTGTAGGTTTCCCTGACACTTAGAAAAATTGGGTAAGAACAGCTTTCCACTCTTGATATCCCCAGACTCAAAAAAAAAGAAAAGAAAAGAAAAGAAAAGAAAAGAAAAGAAAAGAAAAGAAAAGAAAAGAAAAGAAAAGAAAAGAAAAGAAAAGAAAAGAAAAGAAAAGAAAAGAAAAGAAAAGAAAAGAAAAGAAAAGAAAAGAAAAGAAAAGAAAAGAAAAGAAAAGAAAAGAAAAGAAAAAAATTAGCACAAGCACATTGTTATCTGAGCTTTAGACATCTAACTTAGAAGTGCCTTAAAACTTTTGTTGACAACATTTTTTATATGTAAAAAGGAATTTTTGTTAAAAGAAAAATAAACATCTGGTTGAGGGGAGTGGATATTGATTATATGTGTAAATAAAATCCCGGAATAATACACAGATATGTTCATTGTTATTGCCTCTGGAAAGTGAGGTGCAGGGGAGAGTAGGACCAATTCCTTCTATTTTTTCAATTTCTGCATTGCTTGTCTTTGTTACAATCACCATATAGTACTTTGATCATTATTTTTAAAGCCCCCTCTTTTTTTACAGTTACTTTGAATGATTTCCTCTAAAGAAGGTAAACTCTGTTTTCCAAAAAAACCGCCTTAACTTTTTGTAAAAGGTGGTGTTTAAGTAAATACACATAATCACACGTCCTCAAGGTGCCGTATCCTATGGCTCATTATATTTAGAAAGGTGATTTTTAATTAGATTCAACATCTATATGTCACTTTCCAGATTATAAAGTGTTTTGCTCATTCATGTCTATATTTTACAAAACAACAGCCCTCTGAAGTGGATATTACACTAATTTTAAGGAGCAGTATAATCAAAGCAAATTGGAAAATGTCAAAGTCCAAGGAAACACTATCTACAATAAACATATTTTTGCTACATTACACTGAGCTATCATGGAATGCTGTCAAACTCTAACAGAGAACCGTAAATGCTGGTGCTTCAGCAGTAGCAATGATTCACTCATTGGGGAAAATTTTGTGAAGAATAAAATGGAAGACAAGAGAACATGAAAGCAGCTCTCGTTGGCATGCAGATGAACTCGGGGCTGCGCCCTCATAAATCGAGATGCTCTATTCATTCTTCACACATCCGTGTTTTTCACTCTAACCAAAAACATATAAGATTGGGAAACAAAATTTCTGGGAAGTTAATAGGATTTCTCTACAGATGTGGCTGCCAATGCTGGAGCAAAGCTAACCTCTCCTCAGAATAAAAACATCAGCAAAAGCCCCCATTCCAGCTTCACTGAGGACACATTTCAGCCTCAGTGGTAGATTGTTTTAAATTTATAGATCCCAGGGAAGGCCAAACTGAATCAAAATTTCTGAGGGTGAAGTTCTAGCATGCATGTATATGTAATACATGTTATATTTAAATCTCCACAGGTGACTATCATGTCTTTATTATAAAATATTTGTAGAGAAATCTAAGATCATAAAAAGAAAGCAAAACTATCTGGTGGAGAAATAATTTTAAAACTATATACTCCATGTTCCTAATTCCAAAACTGAGAGTTAAGGTTATTTACTGCAATTGAAAAATTGAATGCAACAATCAACTGAATGTGTGCCCTTAGAGTATGTTATTCGAAATCATGTCTGCCCTAACATGAGGTCACCAAAGTGAAGTGGGTATTTGCCAGTTTCTTTTGTCACTATGTAACCATTTTTTAATTTTGTAGAAGTTAAACATCAGAGAAGTTTTATATGAACACTCAAAAATGTTATCAAAAAACTAAATTCCAATTAAATGAACACGGTTTGCTGTTTGTTCATAAGCATATAGCTGGAACCTCTTTTCTGTCACCAAAACACTTTTTTACCTGAAGCATATGTGACCTAATAATATAAACCTTGCATATGCATATTGCTTCCTTCAAGAGAACTCAGAGTTTATGAATGCTCCAAAATTCCTGTAAGCAGGGGAGCAGGAGTTAATTCTCTCTATATACGTGTGTATATAAGAAATTGAGTCACACACATATTAATAAGTTAACAGGAGTCTGTAGCTAGGCCAGGAATAGAATCCAGGTTACATATTTTTAGACAAGTGCCTCTTTGATTTTCACACACAATATGATACTTACTCATATGCTTTGAAAGGATACAGTTTTCAGCCAGGAGAGTAGCAGGAAAGAAAGAACACAACCTTAGAACTGAGTAAAAATCTGCATAGCATAGGCATATGTGTGTTTCAGGTCTTCTCTTGTAGGCATGTCGCATGAATTTTTCTATTTAATGGTCACAGGATGGGTATTATGCCCAAAACAAACTGAGTCTCCATGATTTGCCAATGGAAACTCAAGTTCCCTGCTCACACTCCTGGAGGTAATGAAGAGTTCTTCTCATGGCACACAACCCAGTGCTCAATAAAGATCAGCCAGTGCTATTCCAGAAAGGCTAACTCTGTTTGAGACCTTGTTGAAGACCCCACACTATTGTGCCAATTACCTTCTCTGTTACTTATAACATCAGGTAGTCAATCACGGAATAGTCTCTGGACAATCACATTTCCTCAAATAGTATATTAATAGTTAACGTGATGTAAGAAATATTGTCTGCACATTTTATTTAGACCGCCATTGGTTTGGGGTGTCAACAAACTTAACACTTATCAGACACGATTACCCAGGCTCCGTTCTAAGTATATTCATTTATTAATTCTCAGAATAATGCCACGGGGAAAAGATGCCATTGTTACAGATAACTTCACCATTTAATAAATAACAGATAATAACTGGGGAGGCCAGAACTCAGATCCAGACATTCTGGCCATAGAGTGCACACTCGGAGGCAATTCACTCTAGTGCTTCTCACTAGGCTGTGTATTTGATAATTTCATTCCCATCGCTCTGCTTCACAGATGGCATCTATAAACTTGCTTTATGATTCCCCATTCCCAGCATTTTAAAGCCTTGACTTCTTTTGTCATGTGGACAGGCACCATCTACACTGAGTCATGGAAGAAAATAAAGGAAGATCTTGATTTCTTATTACCTGACAAGACCTTTGCTTTGGGATTATAGCAGTCCAGAGTTCCACACCTGATCACACCATTTGCTGTTATATGCTCTTTATGTCAAGTCAGCACATGACCGATGTCCTTTGAGTCTTAAAAATTGAAAAACAGTGACCATAAAATTTGATACTGCTCATTAAATTAAATGTAAAATAAAAATCTTGCATAAATAAAATTTAGTGTTCACTCTTTTAACGTGAAGGGTAATATATAAAGAATAGTGTATTTTAAAACAATAAAAGAATTTCAACGTTAAAAATTGGGCCCCTGGTTGGGCTGCATGCAGTGTTATCATAGTACAGATTCTTCATGAAAGCGTTTTCCATGTCTGTACATTAATCCAACTTTCCAGCCACTTATATTACATTAGGTAAAACACGATTTGTTGCAAGGCTTCCACTGTTATCTGCAATTAGTTTATAACAGAGAGGGAGACCATTTGTGAGTAAGGACTGCAGTGAAGTGCTCCTTCCCATAACGTGGGCACACACACATAAAGAGGACAAGTGAAGCTTTCTTTCAGTATATTCTTTTTGAAACCACTTGAGCTTAGCCTCATTTTCCCCCTAGGCATACATATGTGTCTCCGTCCTGGGATGGCAAGGAGGAACGCATAGTGGCCTAAGTAGCCTCATCAATTTACTCCTCAGCACTCTACGTATATTGTGATTTCCAGTCTGTTCCGTATGTGCCAAGAGTGGGAAGTATTGGCTAAGGGATTGTTCGGTACTCTAGTGAAATGTGTAAGTAGATTAATCACCTGAACAAATCTACACACACGTACAAAGAACAACCTATACAATTTGTAATTATATTTCCCAAAGTTATATGTGTTCTGATTCTACTTATTGAATTCTAATTTTGTTTATCGGATCTAGAGATAAGAAATAGCACTTTCCATTATATCTCTTTTTAAATGTTCATTTTCAAGTGGTCATTCTTATTATTTTACAAAGGGATCTGTCCACATGGAGTTGCGTGGAAATGGTCCTTCAACACAGTTTGAGAAGGACTGCTCTAGGTTACATGTAGCTGATTAATAGGAAACTGACCCTCTCTTTTCCTCTCCTCATAGAATCTGCCCATGCTTATTCATATTCAAAGGGTCAGCTTGATTTTATTTTCTCAACACTCAAGCCAGAGTTTCTACCTGCCCACACGAGGCTGCAGGAATCATAGTTACATCTTGATGATAACTGCAGTAGAACATGGAGTCATAGTACTGATAGGATTACCGAGGCTTGGTGTTTTGTGTAAAATCTCACCAGGAGAAGTCACACTTGCATTTGCTTCCATGTGGCTAGTGCAAGAGCATCTTCTCCCCGCCTGCTGAAACCTCATCTGGGCCACCCATGATAAATACTATTTCTGCCCATTGGATTTTCCAAAACCTTGACTATCTAGACCCTTTTCTCATTGTTACCCTCAGTCTGGGTTGCCAGTGTTTAGGCTGGTTGGTTTGCCTTATGTAGCCTGCTCCAGGTTAAAAGGGACAGCATATGGTCAGGGTTCCTTATGGATTTCATTGCTTCATGGATTCAGAATCATCATTCTAATTCACCCATCTGCCTTGGTATAGGGGTCAGCCCAGCTGCCCCATTTCTTCTTACACTATGCTGACTTTATCTTAGGGAGCAATTGTCTTAAATGCTACAAAACCTAAGTCAAGTCTACCTCAGCTCATCCCAACAAATTTCAACAACTTTGAGTAAAAAGTGGAGGGATCCCAAGTCTTGATTCCTTTTCTTTAAAATAGCAACTGGGCTTGATCACCTCCTTCACCTGCAAGCCTCGAGAATTGCTTACTCATAGCCTGTTTTCAAAGACTATATATCTTCTGTACTAATTCTGCTTACCTGGAAACTCTCTTACATATTTTAAAATTTTTGTTAGCATTAACATTTTTTATATATCACAGTCCATTTTAGACTGTAGCACCTCTGATATTATCCTGCCAGTATCACCATAATATTTAAGTGTGTGGCCTTTCTTCCTCTGTTTTGTCGATTTCAAATCTGATTCTGTCAGTAATTTCCTGGGAAGTTACACTGGTTCTTTTCAATACTTTGTGGTTTTCTTTGTTTTGTTTTGTTTTTATGTCTCCGATATGCAAATGCACAAGTTGCTAGTACCAATTTCCCTAATAGCTTTCTTTACCTTTTACTGAATGAAACTACCAGTGAGACAAGAGAAGAATTTATCAAATGCTCTGCTTTTAAGAAATTAGATTTTGAATTGAATGTGTACCTGAAGTCTAACTTTGTCATTTGCACGAGGTGAATTAATCCATTCATTTTCATTGGTAAGGTCCTCTCTGGTACACTTCTACAGTGACAACAATAGTTAATACGTATTGAACACTTTCTTTATGCCAGAAAATATATGTTTAATCTCATTTAATCCTCATAGCAATCCAATGAGGTAGATAGTATCATTATCCACATTCTACAGGTGAGGAATTTGAAGCACAGAGAAATGCAATCAATTGTCCAGAGTCCCCCAGCTATAAGTGACATATTCAGATTAGGAGCTCAGGCAGTCCAACTTCTAAGTTCAGCCTGGTAACCACTACAAATACTGCCTAATTTTGTTTCTAACTTTCTTTTAGCTTCACACTAACATTCTCCATAATTCTATAGATTTTCATGAAAGAATATTCCATTTTAGCATATGGCTCTTCTCTATCTTTGTTAATAACGTTTCTGTTTCTTTTGAACCAAGGATAATCATATTCTTTCATAGTGTATTGCAATAGTGAATTCCCACTTTCCTAACCTCTCAGGTCATCTTCACTTCCTTACGTTACAACTTCAGTTTCATTTTATTAATCATGTTTTTCAACTACTCTGGCCCCCATAAAATGCACAGGAAAAAAACAAAACAAACAAAAAAAAAACAACAGAGAGCCTGGCCAGATTAATCAAATGTACCTCTCTCCAAAGTGTATTAGATTTGGACATATACAGAGAGGATCACAGTCCTCTCTGTAAAGATTACTTTACTTATAAGTAAAATATAGTATAAAGTATAAAGTAAAATATAGTATAAAGTATAAAGTATACTTATAAGTAAAGTATAAGATTACTTATCTTAGACAATTTTTAAAAAGTGAGAATGTCGAAAGGAAGTTTATTTATAAGGTTAAAGTTGAAAAAGATTTTAGAATTCCTCTAATTTAACATTTTATATTACCTTTGGGAAAAAAATGAAGCTTGGAAATGTTAAATGACCTGCCTATAATTAAACATCTAGTTCCCTAAATTGTTTTTTCGAAAGCAAGGCTTTCAGCAAATGATTAATAGTTAAAATGATGTTTAGCTTTAAATTTATTTATATTAACTATCAATCTTCAACATCCCCCAAATTTAATAGGTAATAAATTTAAAATATTCCCTTTTATCATTTCATATGTTGAGTTTTTAAAAGTATAGTTGTTTCAGTAATATCCATAGAAGTAGATCCAGAATGGATAAAAGACCAAATACCGTGACATTAAAAACTTCTACTTTAATTAGGCAACACATATTCTGAAAAATACATGTGAAAGAAGTGTACACAAAAATTCTATAGGATTTCTGATGAAAACTTTTAAAAATGTCAAATATAGGCAAAAGAAGAATAAAAATAGAACAATGGTTGTAAAAGCAATCTCAACAGGGAAATAGCTATTCAATGGAAAATCATTCAGCCACCTATTTCTCTATGTTTTTCTTTTCCCTCCTTGGAAATATAACAGATTTCTTCTCTGGTTTTAGTAACATTTGATAAAACTAAACGCTAGTTACCTGTGGTTGTTTAATTAATTATTTTGACATAAGTGTTATATGCTGACAAACTTTATAAAAAATATTCTGGTTTTAAATATAAACATTTACTTAAAAAGGAAACAAAGCATTATAAAGAAACATTTTCGAAATCTACAATTTAATGATAAAAATCTGCATGATTAGGTCAAGCTGGAAATCCAAGAAGTCTGAGAAAATTAAAAATTGTGGAAAAACTCTGACGTTTCAAAATTATCTAATTATAAGTAGATATAGTTCTAATTATTACTGAATTCATATCGTTTTATGCATCTGATCTTCATATTAAAATAAAACTCAAAGGTAATGTGGAAACTCAATTTCATTGCATATTATATGCTTCATTTATGGGAATAAAAATTTGTAAACAGGGGCTTGAAGGATAACTTGACAATAATATTGAAGGATAATTTGACAACGGAAAAGTAATGATGTCAACATAAAGCAGTTCATTTGTTTTCAGCATTTTTCCCCTGAGGTTTTTGTTTGTTTGTTTGTTTGTTTGTTTGTTTTTCTGATGGTAGCCAACAACTCTAACAAGTGTCTCCTCCTTGTAATATGGTGGGATTCACCTTTATTCTCCTGTTGCATGAGGAGCTTATCCTCATTAAGGAAGAGATTGATAGCTAAATCAAAGTACACCACCTACTTTTAAGTCTTATGGCTTCTAACTTGGAAAGTAATATGTTTCAGAATGAAAATAATTTTTTTAATAAATTTTTTTAAAAATAATAAATTAAGATACTTACCGTTATGATCCTTACAAGCAACCTGGCTTCACAGACATCCTTCGAAAAGCTGGGCATCCCTCTAAAAGAAATACTGGGTTAAGAATCAGAAGTGCCTGATTTCTCAGCATACTATGCAGCAAAAAAAACAAACAAACAACAACAAAACAAACAAAAAAAACTGCTAATAAATTGAAGCAAGTCACCTACCTCTCTGTTCTAAAAACTTGCTTATCTATAAAACTAAAACGATGCTAATGGTTGTCCAGTCTTCATTTATCATTCATTTTAATTTTATTTAAGTATTCATACCTCAATTTCATGTCAAAATAAATTTGAGGCAGCTTCCAAAACAAATTAAAAAAGAAAAAGTAAGTAGGAAAATTAGAACAAGAGGAAAAATATAAAGAGTAAAGTCAGGGGAAATGTTCGTTGACAGTTTGCACGGTATTATAGTTGGGTGTAAGCTTTTCCACCTCCCATCTTAATGTGAATTGATGTATTTGTCTTTGCTATCAGTGACCAACTTTCCATAGTGGGAAAGAGTAGAGAAAACATAAAAACCCCTAAATTCCTAAGGGACATGGGGTAGGTAAACATTCTTTAATTATTTTCCAGTTTTGCTCACTGGTCTATAAACTGAAGGAAAAAAAAAACACAGCAAATTTCTAAAACTTAATATGAGCTAGGATTGTAAACCTCTGCCTATGTATCCAACTCATCATATAATTTTTAAAATAAAAATCTCATGATTCTAGACGTCAAAAGATATTTTCATTGATGCTGATATAGGAAACAATACTATACAATACTTGCTTCTTTGACACTATTAAATGGTCAGCACTATTAAACCAGAAATACTGTTTTACAGGAAAAGATATAGAATCTTTACGTATAACTAACCCTCAAATGCTTTGTTACATTTTTTTGCTACTCACAATTTGTTTTGCTTCCTCAGCCCCAAACTATGGAAGGAGTTTTCAGTGACTTACAAATGCATTTCCTTGAAATCCAAAATGAGTTTTAATAATGTTAGTGTTAGCAACTGGTTCCATAGCAACTGTTACAGGATCTTTTACATGGACACACACTTCTAGAGAAATTCTGTTTGTAACTCATAACAGTACAAAGGAACTTACCCTAAAAGTATCTTTTGCACCTGGTAGGAGTGTGTAGGAGTACTTCAAATATTTTGAGGATGTTTCTTAAAAGCTCTCCCTAGGTCAATTAAATTGTATTGTTTTGCTACCAAGCCTGTGCCACTTTAAAGCAAGACAGAGACTGAAAGTTATCCTAACCGAATCTAACTAAGTGATTTAAATGTCCATGGTTTTCAAAAGATGAAAAATTAATAATAGTAACACACACAGAAAACAGAACAATTTTGCAACTATATTTTGTAATTTCCTTTCTCACATAAATATAAAAAAAAAATTATTCCTCTGATAAAGTCCTACTGATTTAATATGGAAGACGTCTCCACTACAGGTACTGTACTAAAAATCCACAGTCATCCTTACAGTTCATAGAAAGAATATCAAATTCTATTTTAGTGAAGTTTTCATAACAGCTTTTGGTTAATAATGTTGAAGAATCATGATATATTTAAGAGGTATTAATTCTAGTAATAGTCATTTATCTTTGATGTCAGAGAGAGACAAAGGCTTGGGAAATAGGAGATTTACAATGACATATTAGAGACTCACTTGGTAGATGTTAGCTTCTTTAGTCTTCCTCTGAAACGACAGATAATGAAGCTTTATCAACTTCCTTTTATTAAGGCTAAAAATATATCCTATAATAGGATCATAAACATTTAATGAAACTCACAGCTGTACTGAATTTTAAAATTAGGAGAGGACGGACAAGCAGTTCATAGAAAAGTAAATCAGCCTAACTCATACATTATGAGTTGACAACCCAGCTGTTTTAATTTAATATATCTCTGGGTCTGACCTCTCTCCTGAAGTCCAGACATATATTTCCAACTTCCTAAATGACTATGGATGTACAAAACGAGCTGATTTTCTTCCCAAGCACATCTAGGTATCTGAGACATGTCAGTGGAGAAAACTCGAATTCAAGAAGATAGAATAAGATGACTGATCTTCCCTTTAGTCTTCCAGTGTTTTCTGGGAAGATAAAAATTCTTGTTATCTCTGTCTTAAGTTGGGTTCTGCAGAAACAGACTCTGAAATGAGGATTCATGTGAATATAATTAATAGGAAGTTTTCCCAGGAAAACTTGTAGAGGAGTAGGGAAATAGGACTAGTAAAGTAAGGAGAACAAGTAGGGGTGTGTTATCAAGTAGGTTTATGGAGAGTCGCTCTGGCCTGGTCCCACAAAGGATGTCTGAAGATGGTGTATGTCATGCTTCCTAACCAGATCGTCCTGATCAAGGTAAGGTAGCTGGTATGTGTGTGTATGTGTATGTGTGTGTGTGTGTGTGTATATATATGTCATGCAGGGTGTCCAGCGGGGTCTCTGCTCCCGCTCCCCACATAAGAACGCAGGACATGGCTAGGCCAAAAAGGAACACCCACGGTGCCAAGTAGGGGAGTCATATCACTATATTCTCACTGGCGGCATCCACCTCTCTGCAATCCGCTCTTGCTAGCCCCTATTTCTTCTGCTAGTGTAGCCACAGCAGTTATATTAGGGGCCAATGGCTTACGGGTTACAGCTGATGGCCATCTGATTACAGTTGATGGCCATTTACTACCCGAGCCAGCACCTTTCTATGTGAGGCCGAGAGCCTGGAAACTACTTTTTGGGGCTTTGTCCCCACAATATATATATATATATACCCCTGCACCTGTCAATCGTGATTAAAAACTGCTCCTGGGGAGATATAAACTCCCAAATATTTTAATCAAAATGGAGCAAAGCGAGGTCTCACAGCCTGAGACAAACCCTCCAACAAAGAGACACAGTGCTGAAAATTTAAGAGTGAAAACATACCAGGAGCCAGTTTGCAGGGGAATGTAAAAAGATCCAAGCAAGTTATTATGGTGGTGTACTGACTGGCTCTGCTCCAATCTCCACAGGAGTGACTGTTTAAAATTATTTTCCTGATACCTATCTTTATCTTTTATTAATTTATTGACACATGTATTGTCGTCTCCTTTATTTCTTCTCTGAGGTAGGAGGTTTTATGGCTGACAATAGAGTGCTTTATGTGGGCCAAGGTTGCAATTCTTTCCACTCTGTTACACTGCCTAACGTGAGGCCAGTTGATGTGTATTCCTGGTCAGCTCCATGTCTTAAAAGCACAAATATGAATATGCCTTCAGATGAGATGTTTTCTCTAGTTCACCAGAATCTCCTAACAACATCAGTTGTGGTTTTACTCAGCTGCATGTAACAGAAATTTCAATGTACTAGTGATTCTCAAAGTATGGTGCCATCAGCATCATCTGGCCGCCAACAAATAAGGTGGTTCTTCTATTTTGTCATCAAGGACCCCATCTCCTCTCACCTTCATGGTATAAGAAAGCTGCTTAGCGACACTCCTCATGTCCCCATGGCAAGCAGCAGGATGGAGGAAAATGCAAGAAAAAAGAGGCGAGGGCCTTCTGCAAGATGTTTTTTAAAGGAGAGTTCTGCAATTTATTGCTCATTGTCCCAAACCAGTAGTGTGTTGGTAAATGTTTCGTAAATAGCCCTTCGATTTTCATGTGTAACTACTCTAGCCGTGGCTGATTTCAAGCAACCAACTTGACAACATTGAACAGAGATGTGGAGAGGCATGCACAATTGACTCTCCCAAACCCAGCCAGCTCTTGCATACCACTGTCCAGAACTCTCACATACAGCCATTCCTAGCTACAAGGAAGGCTTTGAAATGAAGACATTAGTCCAAGGAGTTATGCACCCAAAGGAAAATTTGAGGTTTTATTTTTAAGGAAGAAAGGAAGAATGGATACTGGCTCTCTCTGCCCAGGATTATTTACTTTGTCCCATACCTGATCTGCTGCATATGAGGTCGGACAGTTAAGTTCACAAACTCATTCTAGAGAAAGTGCTACATACCTCATTGCTGAATATCACTATGGTCACCTTCAAGGTACTCTCCTTGGAAAGATTTGCACTGACACCAGCGCCTAACCCACCCTTCAAAGCAATTTTGGAATTCTTTTTCTGGAATGGCCATCAGAGCTGTCACCATATTACCCTTGATGTCCTAAATGTCATTAAAGTGTCTTCCTTTCAATATTTCCTTTATCTTCGGGTAAAGAAAGAAGTCATTGGGGGCTACATGAGGTGAGTAGGGAGGGAATTCCAATACAGTTATTTGGTTACTGGCTAAAAACTCCCTCACAGACAGTGCCGTGTGAGCTGGTGCATTGTCGTGATGCAAGAGCCACGAATTGTTGGGGAAAAGTTCAGGTCATCTAACTTTTTCACATAGCCTTTTCAGCACTTCCAAATAGTAAACTTGGTTAACCGCTTGTCCAGTTGGTATAAATTCATAATGAATAATCCCTCTGATATCAAAAAAGATTAGCAGTATCGTTGCAACAAGTTCATGAACTTAATTGTCAGACCTCGTATATTTATACTACCGGCCTGGATCCTAAAGAAATAAGTTTCTCCCTTAGGTGGTGCCCAAATTTTAGTTAGATCACTTTTAAATATAAATGGTTGCTCACAAGAAAAGACTGGGGAATTATTACAGGTGTCAAAATAGCTCAGAATATGTTGCATATGATCATATTCACATGAAGAGGAACAGAGAGATACATAGCTAGATAAAGCTCATTCAGTAACCACAAAGTCATATTCTTCTTTGCAGTAGGAAAAAAATACAATATTAAATTATCCATTTTGTGATGCTATGAGAAGCCACGTGGGCTTCTCACAAGAAACAAAGGCTCTGTGGACAGACCTGATTTTAAACCATGACTCTTCCACTTGAATTTTGTAAAAGTTTGTTCCTATTCTTGAAAATTGTATCCTCATCTCTAAGTAAAGAAATAATTAAGTAAAACAAGGAACATATTTGGTAGATGACTGTTCACATGTATGCAAAAATCCCTTACATAAAAGAGCAACATTGAAAAGGAATACTAGACACAGTTGCATAGCAACCTTCCATAAGAAAGGGTCCTCCTAGTCTGTGTATTCTTGGGGTCAGATGACGATAATGTAAAAAAAATCCTTCAAGTAGCTCACTCTTTAGTTCAAGAATTTTCTCATAGAAAATAAAGCCATTAGCACTCTCCTGCCTCTTTCTCCCCACAAAATTTCTACGAGTCACTTGGTACGGTTTGTAGTCCCCTTTGCCAAGCCATCTGTCGGAGCTTCCTGCTCCCTTCTTAAGAGTACTGTTATTATGACACTGGGTCCACCTGGATAACCCAGGATAACCTCCCCATCAGATCTTCAGTTTAATCACATCTTCAAATGTTTGTGTTTTTGTTGTTTTGTTTTTGTTTTTGCCATATAAGATAACATTAACAGGTTCCAGGAATTAGGATGTGGACATCTTTGTGGGGGCCATTATGCAGGCTGCCACAATCTGCCCAATATGTCTCCCAAAGATTCATGTACATTCCATATGCAAAATACATTCACCCCATTCCATCATTCTCGAAAGTTACAACCCATTAAGCATTACCTCAAAATCCAAAACATCATCTAAATATTACTTTCTCAATAGTCACAAATCTCATCCCTTAAATAAGGTATGATTAAAATACTGGATATCGTCCATTTGGGGGCAAAATTCATCTCTATCTCTATACCTTTGAATCTAGCAAACAAATTATCTGTTCCCAAAGAACGATGGTGGAGTAGATATAGGATAACAGCTATTGATATTTCCATTCAAAAGTAGAGAAAATGGAAAAAAGAAAGGAATAACCAATGAAAGGAAGAAAGGAGTCGTCAGTCCCAAGCAACTGAGATTGATTATTCCTGAGTATAAGGAACCTAGATTATATGCACAACCTTTCTGAATCCCAAGGTTGAGTGAAATCCCAGGAGGGCTTGTCCTGGCTGCCTCTTTCCCTGGTTCTATCTACTAAACTTCTGACTACTCTGCAGTTTTGCTTGTATGAGGGCTACCAGCTTCCTCTTAATTGCGTGATCTGTACTGAGATCTCCACTGTTCATAACAACACCCCTAAGTATAGAGTTCTCCACTCTCTGTTCCATATAAGATCAGTCCACTCAGGTAGAGCTATAGAGCGCTTCCTCCTATGGCCATTCTTTGCTCTGGGCAGAACCGCTGTGCCACTGCACCAGAACTAGGGGTGGGGAGTCTGCTTTTCCAGGAGTGAGATTCCCATTCTACAAGTGGTCATGGGGGCAAGAAGTGGCCTCCCCTAGTCCTCTTGGCTTGACCTTCTCAACATGGAATTTCAACCCCATGAGTGAGCTGGGAGAAGAGAAGGGGAGGATTACAATTAAGGCCTCAATATTCTAGGTCTGTTGTGCCTGTGGCAGAGTTTCTGTCTTACCAATGGTAGCTGGGTGGGTGAGGGAGTCCTCTCACCCAGGCCTACCTACGTCTATACCACGGATCTGGGGGGAAATAAGTACTACCAGTAGCCTACTCCTCATAGAAAGATATTGTAGCTCCAGACAGGGAGCTAGACAGATAGGGCAACCTCTCTTAGATGCACACACCGGGATTGAGTTTGCACAACCCCAGGTTAATAATCGGGTCAATCCTGGTTCAAACGCTACAGGCTCACAGTGCTCTTACTGAGATATAGTAGATTGTCTTGAATGAATGCTTCCCCATTTGCTATATGCCCTTAGAACAATTTCCTGAGGTATAAATGAACGTTTTTTTATAATTTTCACCAGTTAATTTTTTGGCTGGAGAGTTTGTTCTCATCATTCTGGAAGTCCTGCTCTCTCACTTCTTTTTTTTTTCTTTTAAGACTGTTTTTTTTTTTTAAATTAAAATATAGCTAACTTAATATATTGGTTAGTGGCAGGTATACACAATAGCTACTCAACATTTATATACCTATAGAAGTGATCACCATAGGTCCAGCAACCATCTAACACCATACTATGATGCCACAATATTATTGACTGTATTCCCCATACTGTAAATTACATCCCCATAACTTATTTGTTTTATACCCGAAAATCTGAACTTCTTATTCCCCTTCACCTTTTTAATTTTTCAATTACAGTTGACATTCAATATTATTTTATATTAATTTTAGCTGTGCAGCATAGTGGTTAGACATTTATATAATTGAAGAAGTATCCCCCTGACTAGGCTAGTACCCACCTGACAATATACACAGTTATTACCATATCATTGACTATATTCCCTATGTTCTTTGTCTTTAACCTTTAACATTTTAATTTTGATGTGTCTTGGTGTGGGCCTCTTTGGGTTCATCTTGTTTGGGACTCTCTGCACTTTCTGGGCTTCTATGTCTATTTCCTTTGTCAGGTTACAAACGTTTTCGGTCATTATTTCTTCAAGTAGATTTTTAAAACTTTCCTGTTCTCTCTTCTCCTTCTGCTACCCCTATGATGAAAATGCTGCTGGTATGCTTAATGTTGTCCAAGAGGCCCCTGATACTCTCCTCATTTTTTTGGATTTTTTTTTTTCTGTTCTGATTGGGTGTCTTCTGCTACCTTACCTTCTCAATTAGTAATTCAAGATCCTCTGTTTCATCTAATCTACTGTTGATTCCTTGTAATGTATTATTTACTTCAGTTATTGTAGTCTTTTTTTCTGAAGGGTTCTTTTTTGTATTTTCTATCTCCTTTTTCACATTTCCTATCTCTTTGTTGAAGTTCTCTCTGAAATCATTGAGAATCTTTATAACCAGTGTTTGGAACCCTGCATCTGGTAGATTGCTTGTCTCCATTTTGTTTAGTTCTTTTTCTGGAGTTTTACTCTGTCTTTTTGGGGGTCATGTTTCTTTGTCTCCCCATTTTGGCTGCCTCACTGTGTTTGTTGCTATGTAGGGCTGCTATGCCTCCCTGTCTTAGTAGAGTGGCCTTATGTAGTAGGTGCCCTGTGGGACTCAGTGGTGCAGTCTCCCTGGTCACCAGAGCCACATGCTGTAGAGGTGTCCCTTGTCTGTGTTGTGTATGCACACCTGTTATAGTTGAGACTTGATTGCTGTTTGCAGGTCAGTGGGAGAGACTGATCCTCAGGTTGATTGGTTGTATAAACTGGCTGTGTGGACTGGTGGAGTTATTGTATAGGGGCTGACCCAATAGAGCAGGGTTCACTTTAACAGGGCTCTGGTGCCTGTTCCCTCTGCCCTTTGGGAGTGTCATCCTTAGAGGTAGCCAGGTGATGCTCCAGCCCCATCCAAAGCTGGCAACTGGGTCAGTCAGCCACAAGGCCTCTTGGGAGGGGACCCACTGCAGGCCAAATTCAGCTGCAGTCTGTTCGCTGCCTGGGGTCACCTGGCATGGGCCACAAAGCAATCCGCAGATGGCTACCACCCGCACTATGCTTAGAGGTGCCTTGAGAGGCCAAGCAGTGAACCAAGGCCAGCTGTTGCAGGCTTTGGGCTGCTCAATCAGAGGTACAGGACATGCTGAAGCCAAATGCTGCTTGTTTGTGTTTTGTGAAACTGAGAGATTTTAGGAAAGTGTGCAGTATGAGCCGAAGCAGTCTGTTTATACAGAAAAGCCCTGGAAGTGGCTTGGGTGTGCCCAAAAGCTGGATGGGGCATAGGCTCAGGGAATCACTAGCGTAGACGAATAGTGATCACTAGTTTGAAGGAGATTAAGATATTGCGTCTGCTTGATTCTGCACACAGGGAAGGGGAGAGCTCAACAAAGAAACAATGGCTTCTGCCAGCCCTTCAGTCCAGGAGAAAGCTGCCCCTTCAGTCCTCACCTAAATCTAGATAACTCAGTTACTCTCTGTATGTCCCTGGCACCATTCCAGCTGCTGCCCCAATGTTGGAGCTCAGAGAGAGGAGTCTGTCAGCGAGTAAGTCCGGCCTTAGGCCTTTAAGTCCATCAGTGAGTAAGTCTGTGTGTGGGCCTGCCTGGGAGAACAGCTGCCCTCTGTCTCACTCAGCCACAATCTCTGCTGGTTCTCACAGCCAGAAGTTATGGGTACATCTCTCCCCAGCACTGAAACTCTGGACTGGGGAGGGGCTAGGACCTCTCACTCCTCAGGGGTGGGGGACCACTGAAGCCGAGATATGCCTCCCAGTTTCTAATGGTCACACACAGGTGTGGGACCAGCCCTTTCCACATCTCTACCCCTTTTACCTTTCTCAAAGTGGCTTCTTCTGTATGACCATAGCTGTAGGGCTTCAGTTCAGCTAGACTTCAGGCGATTCTCAATGATAGTTGCTCCGTGGTTTGGTTGTAATTGATGTGGTCCTGAGAGGAGGCAAGCACAGCGTTTACCTCCTTCACCATTTTGACTAGAAATCCCTCTCTCACACCTATTTAAGCCTCATGTTCCTCATCTGTAATATGGAGATGATGATAATGGTTGTATGAGCATCAGATGAGATGATGTATTTTCAATGGTTGGGTGATACTAAGTACTCAAAAGAAAAGTTACCTACGACTAGAAAAATATGCAGTTGTATTCTTCTTCCATTTTAAATATATAAGATTCCTGTTAACACAGAAATAGTAGCAATGTATTATAGATTTTTTTTTTTTAATGGGAGGATCTGAACCTCAAGCAATGGAATATTCCATAGCGTAGATAGGGCAAGTTCTAATTTCAGTTCTCTCATGGCCTCTTAATGAACTTTTTGATAATTTATTCTACTGCAAAAAAAAAAAAAATTGCTTCATATTTAGTCTTGTTCTTTAACTTTAGAGTTTGCAGAATGGTTAGGTATGGAACCTGCCCTAATGAATAAATACCTTCCTGAAGGACAGTATTCTTTTCTTCATGTGAAATGTAAACAGAGAAGATCATCTTGAAACTTTCTTGTCAGGAAATAGCAGTTAGTTGAATGTATGCATCAATATCTGTGACATGAAGACAAAATGTTCTACAACTCAGAGGTAGTTCCATCTTTCTTCTTGGAATGCTGAAACTCTATTTGACCCTGGAGCAAACCTGAACGAAAAACAATCAGCTATTTCAAAATAAGATTAGCACTGTAGCTTCTGGTGACTCACTTAGCAGCTGGACTTGCCCTAACTGGTTCTGGTTGTTCTTTTTCTGCATTAGCCAGTGTGGAGACAGAGCCAGGAGTGCAGTTTCCAGACTCTCAGCCTCATGTAGAAAGGTGCTGGCTCAGGTAGTAAATGGCCATCAACTGTGATTGGATGGCCATCCGCTGTGGCTAATTGGCCGTCAGCTGTAACCAGTGAGCCATTGGCCACTAATATAACTGCTCTGGCTACGCTAGCAGAAAATGGGGGCTAGCAAGAAGATGATGACTGAGCTAGCAAGAGCGGATTGCAGTTAGCATGGCGATTGCAGCTAGCAAGTCGGTTGCTTGGCAGGCAGAAAAGCGGACAGCAGGTTGCAGGTCATGTGGCTCCAGCCTCCAGTGAGACTAGTGCCAACAGTGAGACTATAGTGGTATGACTCCCCTACCTATGGCTCCGTGGGTGGTCCTCTTTGGCCTCACCATATCCTGCGTACTTATGTGGGGAGCGGGACTAGAGGCTCCGCAGGCTGCCTCACATGACAGCCAGCCAAATATTACCCCAAATAGGCTGGTTTTGACTTCTAATGTGGACTAAACCGATTTCTTTTTCAGTTATGTAGATGAATTTGTACTCATTTTATCTATGATTTCTTCTAAGAACAATTCTATGTATTTGTAAGCCATACACCTGGAGTGAGTTAGAAACACTACCGTAGAACTCCATGACATCAGTTGTGCAAGGCCAGCCTCAAATTAAAACAACTTTCATGATATTTCTGAGTACATAAAAACCCCTATACATTTAAAAATACTTTGCCTGTTTACTATGTTTGATGTCTATAAACCATTAAAATATAATCTATCTGATTTTAAACCATTAGCTCTTATTTATATGCAAATAATCTTAGAAGAGTTATTATATTAACCTATGATGAGTTATGAACAACTTAGTTTATTGTTTTATTTCCAAGTGTAATTTTTAAGATAAGCCCTTGGAAAAAATGGAGGTAGATAATGAGAGCAAAGAAAATTCTCGGAGAATGGCTGTCAATGAACTAGACTTTCAACACTAGAAAAGATGGAGTCATGAAAAATTATATACACCCCAAAAGTAAAAATCTGATCTGCACACACACAAAAATCAATCCTTTAACAATTATCTCTAGGCCAATATAGAATCCCTCCCAGCTACACTACGTTAAAGTTGTATTTGAAGGTATACCAAAAAACAGCACTAATGTTTGTGTGTTCAAAAAGCCTCTATGATTGTTTGCCAGGGGCACTGATGTAGTACCATTTAAAGAGAATTGCACAGTTCTTCATAGCTTCAAAAGAAGTATGAATCAAATGTACAGCATAGAAGAATCTAGCATACGACACAGAATTATTTTTTAACTGTACCTTCATATAGACCAATGAATATACATCATTAATTTATTCTAGTTATGTCCCATTTTTATTCCTAATAGTTGGTTATTTGTACCTTTTCTTTTGTTCTTAATAAATGTTACCAGTCTTAATTAGTTTTTTTATTGATCTTCTGTATTGTTTATATTTTATTTCATTAATCTATGCTTTGCTTATTGTTTTCTGCTTTGCTTTTATTCTGTTGTTCCTACTCTAACTCCCTAAATTCAATTCTTACCTCATTATTTTTCCTATCTTTCTTGTTTACCCTTAGATATATATAAAAAGCTAAAAATGTTTAAGAACTTCTATAACTGTGCCCTACAAATTTTTAATATAATGCATTCACTGATATCCAGTTCTAAATTCATAATTTACATTATTATTTATTTTTTGACCCATAATTGTTTAGAATTTAATTTTCTACTTTGCCAACATAGAAATAGGAGCTTTCTTTCCTTATTTATTTTATAAATTAATTGCATTTTGGTCTGAAAATGTGATCTACATGTCAATTTCTTATTATTTATAGAGATTTTCTCTGAGCCTAGTAGGTGGATAATTTTTATAAATAATCCATGTGTGATTAAATAAAATGTACATTTTCTGTTAGTTTTGAGAGTCTATATTTTACCAATAGATTGAGTTTTTAAATTTGTTACTAAAATTTTCCTTACCATTACAACTTTTTGCTTAGCTTGAATTTATTGACTTTTGAACAAGGTGTCAAATTATACAGATATGATAAAGATTTGTCAATTTTTTCTTATAATTCCATCCATTTTTACTTTACACATTTTGAGACAATGTTGTTGTCTATATGCCTATAGACTCAGAAATGCTTTATCTTTCTGGTGAATTGAAACTTTAACACTAATATTTGTTCCTTTAGGGTTTATTTTCTCTTGTACTAATACTTATGCCAGATTACTTTTGATAATCTTTTTGTGATATTTCTTTTTCTATCTATATATTCAATCATGTAGAGTGTTTCAAGCGAATGTTTTGTGCAATGTATAGCTGGGCTTTCAAAAAATTTCATTGTGACTCTTTATCTTTTAACTATCGGGTTTTACCAATACACATTATCGTGCTGATACGCAGAAAATTTGGATTTATTTCTACCATATTATTTGAATTTTCCATCTATCATGCATTTTCTTTCTTTCCATTCTTCCTGCATTTTAATGGACAGATGATTTTTCTTTCTTCCTGTTTTTTCTTAACTCGTTTAGAAGTTATACATTCTATTATTACACTCTTAATGATTACCCTTCATATAACACACTTACCTGATTAGCAAATTATAAAGGTAATTGTTATACAGAGGGGACTAATTAAATAAGTTGTTTATTTCAAACAATAGGTTAAAATGTGTTTGTTTGTTTTTTAATTAGGCATTCCTATATTGACTGGCACAGAACAATTATTCAGTTTAATTTTAAAAAGCAGGCAATGGTTGTGTTTATAATATGTTACTATTTTTTCATAAACATATATGCAAATGAATGAATATATGTATACAATATCTCTGGAAGTATACCTAAGAAACTGGTAGCAGTGGCTGCTTCTGGAGAGAAGAAATAGGCATATGTGAAATAAGTGTGGGAAGGAAAATACTTTTCACTGAATACCTTTTGTACATTTTGGATTTTGTACAATATCCCTATATTACATTTTCAAAAAAAGAAATAATAATGTCAAATATGTTAACCAATACCTCTTCTCTCAAACAATTCAAGGAACTTAGAATGTTTTAAATCCAATTTTCCCTGCTTTTACTTCTAATCTACCAGTTAGTGTCTAATGAATCAGTTATGTATTGCTGCCTAACTAACAACTACAAAATCCCAGGAGCACTCAACAATGAGAAATCAGTTCTCACTCATGTGTCTGGGTCATCTGGATATGGCTGAACGCGGCTGGACTGAACATTGGATCCAAAATGGGCATTGAATCCACATCTGCTCCAGGTGTCTCTCATCTTCTGTGAAAACTCTTCTCATTGCAAAAAGCAGGACAACAAGAACAAGAGCAACAGATATGCATATTTCAAGCCTTTTTTCTTATCACATCTGCTAGCATCCCATTGACCAAAGCAAGTTCCTAGCTTGAGCCCACCATCAGTGTGGTGGAGAAGTATATTCCTCTCATGCATGTGAAGGGTGAAGAGTAAGTGAATATTGGTTGAATAATCATTAAATCTGTCACATCTAATATTTTAGCTCTTCTTTGCTTTGAAATGTCCCCCAAATTAGACTCTTTTTAACACTCAGTATTTAGTTTGATTTGCTTAAGTCTTTACCAATTTCTTTGCCCAACATTGCTCCTTGCATTTCATTCTTTTTCACTTAGTTCAATTTCCATCTCAGTACATAGTTCTCTCAGCCGGAGTCCTTGAGTAGTAAACTCTCCCTTTGTTAAGAAGTGTGTCTTGAATGATAACTTAGGTGGATATAGAGCAGAAATGGCTGGAACTTAGATTCCACAATTAAGTGAGTATTTTACAGTGTTAAAATATAACTTGGATTCATAGCCCTGCCAAATTTTTTGTACGAAAGTTGGAATTTGATGGGGAATGAATGCACCTTATCCCTTGCCAGCAGAAGCACTTGTTTCTCTACTATCTGAGAAGATAATCGTTTCCTCGAATGAGAACACTGTAACCTCACTAACGCAGCTACTTTGCAAAGTAAAGCTTATTCTTCTCAACACCTTTCAATAGCTTCATTGATTTCAGACCTATAACCAGAGTCAAATCCAAGCAGCATACCCCAGGGGAAAGGGAGAAGTCTGACCATACTCAATGCACTGTGAGATTTTGTTGATTTATATTGACATATTTCTGAGGCATATGAATCCTAACAATATTAGACCCAATAGACATTTGGCTCGACCAAAGTTATCAATACGATGTACTCATCAGAAATTCTGAGTTTAATGTATAAGTTTAATCTAAAAGTGTGTTTGCTTAACTGAAACTTGGATTCAGTAATGGATTATGGCTAATGAAGTTAAGATTTACAGATTTCCCTTGCATAATGTAGACAAAATAATCAAAAGCTTAGGAAGATAAGAATGTCAAATTGTATATATTATTTGTGTCTTGCACACCCACCTCCCTATGATTTCTCACAGGAAGTCCTAGAGTATACTCCCTTTTATAAAACATTTAGAAATGCATAAGAAGAGGCTACTGACATTCTTGAATGGCACTGTAAAATCTTATCCCTGTAGGCCAGGGAAGTTGGTGAAAAACACCATCACTGGACTGTACTTCCTGATTTCAAAGGGTGTAATGGGATCTTGAAGTGCCAAAGCTAAGTAGGTAGAATTACCCAGTAGACAGTAGAGATTTAGACTGGCTATATCTCTTATTTGAAACATATATTCTAAGACATCTGAGAGTTCTTAAATAAGATCGTATTCCTCATGAATCCTCTCACATACATTTGCACAATAACTACTAACATGAATGTGAAGAATACTTTGAAGGAAATAATCAAGACAGTTGGTGACTTGTTATTGCATCTTAAGTAGGACCCTCTCTGCTGTCCCAGAACTAAAATCCAAAGTTTAGGACAAAGAAGCATTAAGTAACCTCACTCTCTAAAAAAAGTAGCAAATAGTTGAGAAAATAATAGGAGCTGGATATCCATTTTGGAGATAAGAGGTAGCTAAACCAGCTATTCTCTCCCCACTGTCATCCCAACTGTACCCTGCTTTACTTTCTATATAAACAGAAAACACAGGAGGAGTGAAGTGCCATAATTTTTATTTACCTAGCCCAAACCCCCTCCAGCCCCCCACAGGTGGAATAAGACAATGTGATGGGAGGGGTGCTTCCTTTCACAAAGACCAATAAGAGAGGAACTCCAACAAAATCATTCATTTAAAAAATTGAAAGTCATGCCGGAAGTGGAGAGTAACATCACCCGGTTCAGCCAATAAATTTCTTGTTATAACCTAAGCCTACCAGCACCAAGAAAAATATAAAATTGAAAATGATAACAGGACAAAGACAAGAAGGTATGTATTATCCAGCTACTCTACCATTTTTCATTGCAGGACTGCCTAAATTTCCTGTGAGCTGAAAACATAGACGCAAGGTTTAATCCATCGTACCGGTACCTAACAAGAAAGATCAGCAGAGACTAGCCAGAGAGAAAAAACACAGGAGATGAAGAGTTCTGGAAAAGGAGAACTTTTTGACCAATGGCGGTACAGGGAACTTCAGGAGAATGGAATCTTCTCCTTAAGGGATGGCAAAGTTTTGACTCTTGAATGAAAGCAGTGATTCAAGAAAAGTAAAGCTTTTTTTGTGTTTGTGTCCAATGAGTTCCCAAAGGTTCACTAAATGGTTCTAAATCTGTAAAATCCTAAGAGTGGGGTAAGCCAAAAAAGAAATAAGTAAGACTCTGAGTTTTCAACTTTGGGGGCTTGCAAAATGGTACTCTCCTGACTAGAGGAAAGGCAGGGAGATGACCAGTAGTGGGGGACTGCAAAAACTGATGGATTGGGTTTTAGACATTTGAGTTCCAGGGGGTGCTGGATTTCTGAAGTGCAATACCCAGAAAGTAATTGGAAATGCATGAAAGAAGGTAAAAAGGAGGTCAAAAAGTACAGATATGGTAGTTGTTCAGAAAGAGATGATCACCAAATATATGAAAGGGAACGAATTTTCCATGGTAGGGTGCTTATTAAGGATATTCATACATCTCTCTAAGTCATAATGAAGAGTTCCTTTTGTCTACTTCAGGACACAGGCAGGAAAATTAAAATATTTAAACACTGCATTAAAGTAATGATGGAAAAATCAAAACTGAGTGGCCTGTGCCTTTTAACTACTCTTATTACTTTATTGATGAAACCCTAAGCTCTTACATTTGATGATATTGTATTTATAATAAAGTCTCTTCTAATTTTTATGAAAAGGGCATGCCTTTCTTTTAAAGAAAGCCAAACTTTGTTGAAAGATCCTGTCACTTAACAACTCCAGCTTTGCTATTTAAATAGCCTGGATTTGTCCTTAATGACCAGACAAGTGTCTGTCACTGTAAAATTAGGCGAGTCAAACTTTTAACTTCTGGAAAGTTAAAGTTAACTTTCTGAGAACCATTCTTCACAAGAATGAGGAAACAAAAGGTATCAGGGCCTAATTTCGTAGATAGGTAATCATTCTTAATCAAAAATAAAAGCTATGTTTATTTTCTTCTACAAGTTGGGCTTATATCACTTGAACTTCATTCATAAAAACTAAAAAAAAGATTAGGCTGTTAATTTCAAACAGGAGAAGGATATGTATCTGGGTGTTTAATAAAGCACACTCTAATATGAATTAAAAAAAAAAAAAACATCTTTAGTCTGAAAGCAAGGGTGTTCCCCCACCCCCGTGCCACTTTACGACACTTGGCACCTCATTATCACACTACACAGACTCTCGTGTCAGCATGTCAGATTTCTCTAAATTTTGACAGAATTAAAGTAGTGCCATTTGATATCATTGATATTGTACAGTTAATCAGGCAGTGGCTCCATCACAGAGTAACATTCTCAAAAGGCTTAATTACTGAACTGTGAACATTTACTGCCATCTGGAAGTTCCTTCCCAAAGTTCTGTTCCTGAATTTTATGTAGGGTTCACAAAAATAACTTGGTCCATTTAGAAATCATGCCCTCGATTTGAAAATTAAAATTGTTATTTTTGGAATCTCATTTGGCCTAGAGATCAAAGAAACCTTATGAAAAAATAAAGGAGCAATGGCACATGAGATGGAAGAAAATAAAAGTGGAAGCTCTGGAAATTGTTTCCTTTATATAATGTTTAAGAGTACAGACTTGGGAGCCAGATGGCTAGATTTCAAACCCCAGTTTCACCATTTACTAACCATGTGACCTTAGACAAGTTATTTAAACTTTCTGTGCCTCAGTTTCTTCATTTGTAAAATGAGGATACTAATAACATTTACATTATAGGGTTAGAGTGAAGATTAAATGTGTTACCATTTGGAAATTGCTTGGACCTATGCCTGGCACATTGTAAGAAAAATGTAAGTGCTTAATATTATTGTTAGTATTAAGACTTAAAATTTGTTTGTCCTCAGGATTGTTCTCATCCTAAGAGACAAACATACCATTTGAAAAACATCTTCTGGGCTATTAAACTTTCTATGCCTAAGGACTAATAAGTTAAATATAAAATAACACCATCATTTCTCAGGAATCTTATAGCCAGGATACCCACTTTTGAGTGAAAAGTTCAATGAAATCCCCCCTACATTCCATTCTAGTGTAAGAGCCTATGATTCTATAAAATTAATTATAATGGATTCTATAGACTGAACCGTGTCCCACCCTAATTTACATATTTAAGCTATAACCCCCAGTGTGATGATATTTGGAGATGGGGCCTTTGAAAGGAAATTAGGTTTAAGATTAGTGTCCTTATAAGAGGAGACACCAGAGAGCTTGCTTCTTCTTTCTCTCTCCACCAGTTGGAGGACACTGAAAGAATCTATCTGCAATCTAGGAAGAGAGCCCTCACTGAGAAATCTAATTGAATGGCACCTTGATCTTGGACTTCCCAGCCTCCAGAACTATGAGAAACAAATTCCTATTGTTTAAGCCACCTAGTCTATAGTATTTTGTTATGGCAGCCCAAGCTAATACAACTGATAAGAAATTTCAGAAAAGGAGCCTTTCATCCAAAAGAAACATTACTTCATTATCCTATAGCCTGCTGATGCAGTGTCTATGAAGAACAAGAACTGGAAGATGAGAAGAAGCAGAAGGAACCGAAGGAGAATTATTATTATTATTGGAATTCTCTATTGGAAGGAAGATAGAAAAAAAATTGAGGAAGTAAGGTCATCTGCAGCCTGAGTAGAACCCCAGGGGTATCTAGCAAGATATATAGGGAAAAAATTATAAAAAGAAGTACATAAATTTTAGTCATTCCCAAGAATGAGGAAATAGCAAAACACAATTGGTTTTATTAAATCAGTTCACACATTGCTAATAAAACCACATTGTCCAATTTAAAATTTATTGTGAATATTTTTCTATTATCACATATTTTTCTATTATTGTGCTTTATGTTAGGGACTTACAGTGTTTCATTGAATGGACATACCACCATTTATTTACTAAATCCTGAAATGATGGGCGTTTATATTGCTTTTACTTGTTTATTGATATGATAAATATTCTGCTAACTATAATATTGAAAATCTCTCAAGCACTCCTTCAGATCCTTTCATTATGACCTGCCTTTATTTGGGATACTTCTGTGGCAGCCAGTATTGCACAAGCTCTGGCCAACTTCACACAGACATAACTAGCTAGCATTTTCCTAGGTACCTATAATGAGCCTCCCCTCCCCTCCCAGGAATTCTCCATTGTCTCTAAGGCATGGGATTCCAGGGAAGCCCTTGGTGCCCACAATTCATGGGATACAATTTTGACCAACAGAAGTGAAAAATGGGGGTGCTATGTTTATCGCCTGTCTCTCCCACGGTGGACAGAACTGATACACATTTCATAAGGTTTCTCAGATGCTCCTACAGAATTTAGCAACCAGCTGTCCATAGTGATTTTCCTCTTTCTTTTCTTTGTTTCCCTTGACCAACTTTTCCAAATAAAGCATGTATACATAAGGCTTTGTTTTAGGTCATGCTCTCTGGGGAACAAATCAAGAAAGATGGTGTCAGGAATAACCTTAGAAATCATATTCTCACAGTAGGGTCTTAGAGCTGGATTATTCAATGGTCAGATGTTAATGAGGACCCTTCCCCCAATACACACACAGGTGGTAAAAAACCCTGTTATGCAATGGAATCACAATTACTAAGGCTTCTTCCTTTTGTCAGTTGAGATGAGGTTTAAGTAGAAGATAAGACATCAGACAGTATGGGGGCAATTACAATTACAATTAGAAAGACTGTGGTATAGGCTACCTTTTGTTAACTGTGTTAGAAACTTTGAAAAATAAAATTAAGTCTCATAATAGTCAAATGACAACTCTAGCAAACTGTGAAAGTCAGAGAACCTCTATGTCAGATTTGAAGGAGAATCTCATCTCCTTCAGCTACAGAGCCCACTTGGCGGAATATCAGCCTCAGGATGATATATCAGCCTTACAATTGTTTGTAAGGGTGGCAGCACTTAAATGAGATCATGAGGCAGCATCTGGATAGATCTTCTATATCAGAGTCAGGGCCCGTATAGGTGAAGGATTGGACCTGAGAACTGAAGTGAGAACATTTGGATGGAAAAGCCTGAGAATCACAAACCCCCACATTCTCCTGAACCCACCATTTTGCTGAAGCAACCCCTTTGCCAGAACAGAGGACTTTCCCCTTGCATGGAGAAACTGCAAGGTCCTCACCTGAGGCCCGTGTCTTACAAGATGATGTAAGACCTGCCCTTGAAATGTGTAATTACCTCCAAAGAGCAGGATCAAATCTCTGAGTGGCTACCATGACAGTCCCTGCTCTTGGGAGAATTAGCTTAAACACCAAGGAATTGCAGGACATGGTATATATACAAGGCGTATATACAAGGCATATATATATATATATATACATATATATATATATATATATACACATATATATATACACATACATATATATATACACACACATATATATACACATACACACACACACACACATATACAGGCTTCAGGAGAACATGTGGGAATGGCTTGTGAGCATGCAGAAGATCTTGGACTAAAAGTCTGGATCAGGGAGAATATTTTGACATGGGGGTACTCATCCACAACTCAGGATCCAATATCTTGTCAGGAATATCTGGAGCTGGTTCTAATAGTCTCCTGGGATGGCTCCTTGAAACTTATCCTAAAGCAAATGGGATGACTGTAGATGCCAGAATTTCCTTGGAATGATATTAAGAAAGTGGCTAATAGGTTCATAGAGGTGGGAATGTAAAATGAGTTTTGTGATTCTAGAGAATGCATGTGACAGATTATATTTTCCAAAGATGACTGCATTATTTTTCTATCCCATGTATTATTCTAGAAAGTTGCCCCTCTCCTATCAAGAGGTGGGCGTTTGACTCTGGGCAGGCTCGTGACTGCTTCTGTGACCAGAATGCAGGAGAATTGATGCTACGACACTTCTGAGGTTAGCTGACTAAATGATCCACTATATAAATGACGTCACACTATTGGTCCTGGTAAGAAGCTGATTCTCTAGAAAGACCCATAACTGTCAAAGTTTGAATGCTGAAACCCACAAAAATGCTGGAGCTTGCCACATCTATAAAGTTTGGAGGGGCCCGTTGATCTGGGGCATGCTGAGGAAGATAGGAACATGTGGTCCAGATACTCCATGTCAATCTCTGTTGCATCAATACCTCTTTATCATTTCATGAACCTAGGGCTTCACGGTGATGGAGCATCTTCTCTACAGACCAACTGATGGAGGAGAAAAGTAATCGGGTCTGGTTCACAGATGAGTTAGTACAATATTTTGATATTAACTAAAAATGGTCCGATGCTGCATTATAGCACCACGTAGGGATGATCTAAATGACACTGGTAAAGGGAAATTCTCCCAGTGGGAAGATGGTGAGCAGTACACTCAGTTGTTCAATTCATGTGGAAGGAAACGTGACTTAGGGTAAAGCCATAATAGAGAGCCCTAGGCAGAGGCAAATGGCTAGGCTGGGTATTTTAGTGATGAGAAAAGAACAAGTTTAGAAGATAATTGACAAGTAAATCTGTGACAGAGGCATGTGACTGGACCTATCACACCGGGCACAAAGCATGACATCAGTACCCACGAGAGCACATCCACCACAAATAATAGAATGACTTACCTATGACGTCAGCTTGACTCTCTCCTTAGCCGTACTAGTGCTAGGAACGCAGGGGCTATAGAGGCAGTGCAGACTATGTATGATCCCAACAGTATGGCCTCCCGCTCATCAAGAATGACCTAACTGCTGCCACTGCTGAAGGACCGAACCTCCAGCAGCAGAGATTAACACATGATATAGCATCATTCCTTGAAAAGATAAGCCAGTCAGTTCTTGGCAGGCTGATCACATTGAATCCCTTTCCACTTTGAGGGCCAAATGCTGGCTGTAGTTGAAGGACATCTTCAATTATTGAAGAAGGGAAATGATAAATAGCAATTACAATCTCAGAACCAGCAGCACAGTGGCGACTGTGAGATGTTTTGTCTTGTTTTTGTTTGCTTATTTTTCACTCATCTTCTTATATATTAAGTCTTTGCAGATACTGTGGCTCTTTCAGAAAAGTGAGGGCAACTTAATCTCTCTCCCTCTCTCTCTCTCTCTCTCTCCCTCTCTCTCTCTCTCTCTCACACACACACACACACACACACACACACACACACACACACACGCAATGAAGGCCTCCTAACATAGTGGGGAGATCTACATCATGGAGGACACAAGCAGATCTCCATGTTGGAAGGAAGGGGCTTTGTTGGGTATCTCCCATGCACCACATCTGATCCTCCCAGCCTCGTATTCCAGGCAATTCAAGGGCATCAATGAATTCAGATACGTGCCACCTGACAGCATGTCCCGTCAGGCCCAAGTAGAATGACTCTCAAACTGGACTTTGGAAACTGGGAGTGTGGGAGATACAGGGAGCTATTCACGTGCAACCTGGAAATGTGATCAGATTAACTCTCTGTGGGGTGAACTTTTTCCCAATGAGAGATGGGAGCAGGTACTGCCCCTTTCTCTCTGAGATGGAAACCCTGAATATGTTTTATGTAACGTCTCACATGATCTTACATATCAAGCACCCTCTTGCCCATAATGGTGACTAAATCAATAATGCATCCTTATGCTGGCTGTCCCTCCTTCCTTATTTTGTTCCTCTGTCCTCACTCCCGCTCCCTGGGGTAACGCTCCAGTAAAGAACTCACCCATGAGCCTTTGTTTCAGGGCCTTCTTTTGGGAAACACAGGCAAAGACATGCATTTTCTCCATATATGTATGTTTCCTTATGATAAATTGCTATATTTGGAATTCCTGAGTCAAAGCATATTTTTAAGGTTTCAAAGCATGTTGCCAAAATTGCTCTCTAGAAAGATTTTGCAGTTTACTCTCATGTGTTCAATAGCATGAGAAATACATGAAAGTGGCCATTTCCCCAAATACTTGTTAAGGATTGACGTCATTTTTTTACTATTTGGTAATTCAATATGTAAAAATGTTATAACTTTTATTTTTCTATGTAAGAATAAATTTGGACCTTATTAAATAAGCATATGCTTATTGTCCATTTGTTTGTATTTGGAGAAGTTTTATATTTTGTCATATCCATTTTATGTAATTTTAAGATATCTTTATTCATTAAAGTTATGAATAGATCCATTATCTTTCTTATATGGTGGCTGTATTTTTCTAATTTATTTACCACTTATTTTTGCTTGTGATACTTTTAGACATCCAAACATTTACTGTTATTGTTTTAGAAGTCTGTCCCATTGAGTTGGCTCTTTCTATATTATAATCACATTGTTTTATTATGACAGTTTTATAGTGTTTAAATCTTATAGTTCAAAATCTCCTATTTTCTTTATTAATATTTGAAAATTTTCTTGGCTATTCTTATACAGCTATTCTTTCTAAAATCACATTGGTATGTTGAACTTAACAAATGACTCTGGACATCTGAACTAGGTGTTCACATATATTTTTCAATTTGACTCATTTACATTGTGAATTATAACTATGTATTCCCAAGTTAAACAATTGTTTAATATCTTGAATAAACTTAACATGGTCTATTTCTATTTCCACTACTGCTACCTTAGTTTGGACCCTTATCATTCTTGTATCTGTCTTATTACAATTGTCCACTCAAACGACACACTATCCTATAATCCTGCCCCTCTCCAAACCAAACCATTAGGTATTCTTCAAAGAATCAAATCTGTTGAGTTTTACTGGTTCTCCTCGCTCTTCATTTCACATAGTGTACAAAGCCCGTCATAATTTAGCCTTTGGATAGGTCTCCTATCCCATCCCTCACCACTTCCTCTCCCCTCTCCCCATCCCAACCCAAAGTGGGTCTCTGGGGTTTTTAAGTTATTCCCAGAATGGACAATATATTCTGTTCTTGGTACCTCTGCCCAGACTGCTGCTTCTGCAAAATGTCTCATCTTTTCACTGTTCATCTTTGCCTGTCTAATGACTATTCATGATACTTGGCTCAGCTCTCATCTTCTCTAAGACGCCTTTCTTGATCCAATTTTGAATTTGTTTTCTTTTTTATGTATTCCCTGCACATCCCACACATGCTGCTATCTTTATAATGCTTTTACTCCATGGTCATTGTTGCTAAATCTTTGGAGTCAAGGATGATGTCCAGCTACTTTTGTATCCCCAGGGTCTAGTACAGTGTCTGGCATATGAAAGTCAGTTAATATATAGTTGATAGAATAAATAACTTAGTTTCCACAGCTAAATGGTGAGTTTGATATTTCAGCTAACAACATTATATAATGGTAAAGTTAGAGAAATATATGACAGGGTTTTGAACATTGTTAATTGGTATACAAATACACAGTGAGAGTCAAAGAGATAAAGTTATGTTCCCAAATGACCAGAGTGAAAGAATTTTTACTTCCTAGATTAAAGAAGAAAATGTAAGCATTTACATATTGCATTATGTTTAAAACCAATTGATTCTCAGGAATAATTTTGAGTTTATAAACATTTCATTTGGAAGTTTTTCATTAGCACTTAAATGTACTTATGATACATAATCAGTTATTTCCACCTAATCTTTATATTTTGTGATATCCTCAAGTTTAGAAAGTTTCTATCATTAAAAGGTTGTATTTTACCAATTTTTCTTTTTACAAAGCAGTTTTACCAATTGCCTCAAAAGACAAAATCATATATTTTTTACAATCTGAAAACTGTGGATATATACATATATTCATTTGGAAATGCTTTTAAAGTCAAGTACTCACTACAAATAATAAGTTACGTATATTAAATGAGTATAGTAAAAGTCAAAAAGACTGATTATAAATGTCTAAAGTTGCTGACATTCTTACCACATTTAAAAAAAAAAAAAAGAGTACGCAGTGGAAAGTTTTTTAAACTCCCCATTAAAAAGCAGTTTACAAATGGATTAAGAAAATACGATCTCTTAAAACTTTTTTTCTTCCAATTAAAGACAAGTTTTCATGTTAAATTTACCAGACTGATTTATAGACACTATTCAATTTTGCTGAAAGCTTTTAGATTATTTTTCCTTAGTAATATACGTATATATGCTTGTTTCAATATAAATGTTGTTTTTGTCATTCTTTGATAGTTATTTTAATGCAACATTGTCATGATAAATTTATTAAGGGCAAGGTTTGTTCAAGAACAATATGTAACTTAAAAACCAGGAGGAGTGATCTGAATCTTGTGCCCATTTGACCCATATTTATCATCTAAGCAACTATCTAAAACATTTAGAAATTTTTCACAAAAGCTCATTTCTGAATTTCTTCAGTTATGATCTTCCAAAAATGAATGTTTCTTCCCATATAAAATTTTACTTTTTGGATGGCTTAAATTACTCTTATATTTTTGCTTCTTTTTAAGTGTCTTAATATCTTAAGCAAACGGCATTGCTTTGAGCTCTCTTTTGAAACTCTTTGCTAATGTTAGATCTATCTATAATATATTTGAAGGAACATTTTTTATCTTTCTAAAAAGTAATACATATATAATGTAAGTTTTCAGTACAGTCCTTGACTCAAAATGTCATGAATTAAAATAATACATTCCTCAGGAAAAAGCAAAGCACTTCTGTTGGATATGTGTTTGTGGAAAAGATAGGCAGTAACAGCAGTTAAGAAGCTTCCAAACACTAAACTTCCCTCGCCCATTTTTATTTTTATTTTTTCTTTTGTCTGTTTTTATTTCTCTTTCTGGTTTTCAGGGTTTGCATTTCACCTTCCATAGGGTCCTTATTTCCTCATACATTTCATTCACTCTAATTTGTTTCCTCTCTTACAAAGTTCCTAGCCCTTTCTTACTTCCAAAACACTTCACCCCACATATACGAAAGCAATCCTGAAGAAATGGCTGCAAGTTTGGCTGCCACATACAAAAAGGTTGCACATATCTGTTTGTTTGTTTGTTTGTTTTTAAAGAAAAACAAGAATGGTGGGGTAGTGGTGAGCGTGATATATAATCAAAACCTAATAATCATTCCTTTCTTATTGATTTCCTCTTCAATACTAAATGCAAAAGTCACACATGTTAGTACTTAAATGGACTCATGATAAATTAAAAAATATTTTTTCATCATTTGGCACTGGGCTTGTTGAAACTCATTCAGTATGCTGTTTCACTCCCATTTGAAATGCCAGCATGGAATTTTTAGCATCATGAGTATGTTATGGGATCAACACAACAGACTGTGTATTGAGTCCATAAAAAGTGAACTTTGCATATTTTTAAATATACTTTTACTTATTAGGAAGAAAAAAAGATAAAAAAATTAAATTGACAAAAGTCATATAAGGTATAATAGAGATTGCCAACAAAGAACTTTCTACACCATATAAAATATGGACATTTGATCTTTTAAAATGAAATATGCCCCGTAAAAACAAAACAAAACAAACAACTCAAAAGCTTGCTTAGTGAGCAATACTTCATGTAACGAGTGAACAATACTTCATATCATAAGAGAAAAAATTACTTAAAAATGTCTTTAATCTTAAGAAATGATGTTAACAATTTTGAAAATCTGATGCACACTTCACATTAGGGACAGACCTCCACTTTAAGAGATACAGTTTGGTTGGTGGCAGGGTTCCTTTCCTCCATCATCCAACTGTATTTCTCCAACTCTTTCTCATCAGTGTAGGGGCCCATCACAGTTGCTACATTCCTTCTACAGACAGGAAAATTTTCACAGGAAAGTTCTAAGTTTGTGCTCCCCAAATGCTTAAACCCATAGACCGTATAAGTCCTTTTCTCTTTACTCTCTGAGCCGCCTACAGCAAGAGTCTTTTATCTACTTTCATTTACTGTCATTTTTAAAATATACATTCTATATATTTTTAAATATACTTTAATATATAGAATATGCTTTTTATTTCAATAAATGGTTAATTTTTTTAAGGAAAGTAAAAATAGATTTCTTTTCTGATTAGCAAAATATGGTATATTCACTATAAACAATTCAGACTATATATACACCATTTTTCATTATGTGGACTTCTATTTATATTTTTTACAAAAATGGAAACCTACTGAAAACAGGCTTTTTTTTCCACATAACATTACATCTTAGAGAGTCTATGTTCATATCCAGAGAACTGACCCACTATATATTTCTTAATGACTGAAGAGTATTCCATTGTATAATATAACTGGCATCTTAATTGGTTCATCCAATCCCCTATTTACTAATATCAAATTTGTGTTCTATTTTCATTACCTGAAACAATGTAACATTCTTGTACAGTTATTTTCGCTCACGCATTGAACTATTTCCTTAGCATAAAGCCTCAGAAATGGAGAGGTATACACCTCCTTTTAAGAGGTTACAAATCGCCAAATCACCCTGTCCAGTATTTCTGTCAGGTTACTCTCCCATCAGCACTGTGGGAGCCATGTTATACAGTATTTATATACAATACTCTTACCAATGCTGTGACTTATCAATTTTTAAAAATAAATCAATGGAAGATGAGATTTTTTTAATTTTATTTTATTTGTATTCCTTTTATTTCTGAAGAAACTAATGACTGTTTTCTGCCTTTGAGGTAATACTTAGAAAGTATTTTCTGTTATTTCCTCACATGGTGTTTCTCTGTACACATGCATTCCTGTATCTCTTCCTCCTCTTATAAGAACACCAATCATATTGGATAAGAACCCCACCCTTATGTCCTCAAACATCTCTTTAAAGATCTTATCTCCAAATATGGTCAGATTGGGAGTTAGGGTTTTAATATATGAATTTTGAGGACACAGTGAAAAGGGGGCCATCTGTAAGCCAAGAAGCTTCAGCAGAAACCAACTCTGATGGCACCTTGATCTTGTCTTGGACTTCCAGCCCCAGAACTGTGAGAAATCAATTTCTGTTGTGTAAGGCACCCAGTCTGGTATTTTGTTGTGGCAGCCTGAGCTGACTAATGCACTTCCCCACTTGAAGATTACAACATTTATCAATCCAAATTTTCTTCTCATAATTTCTTTTTTTCTTACTTTTTAATTCTCATAATTTCTGATCTATTTTTTTTCAATTTAAATCTCTAATTTTAAATCTCAAAATAAAATTAGGATTTATTTTGGTGTAAATGGGAGGTGGAGTTTCAACTTCATATTTTTGCAAATGCTAAGCCCTTTGTTTTATTTATTTATTTATTTTGAAAATCCAATCAATACACTGATTTGAAATGTTACCTACAGTATTTGCTAAATTCCCACTTGTATCTGCTTCTGGACCCTTTAATCTCTTCCATTGATCTGCCTGTTTATTCCTGTGCTGGTATCACAGTATTACACTGTTTCAATTGTCACACCCTAACAATATGGCTTAATACGTTTTGGGTAAATTCCTTCTCATTACTCTTCTTTCTTAGAATATTGCTAAAGATCCCTACATATTTAGTTTTCCAAATAAATGAGGATTATGTTGTCACGTAAAAAAAAAAAAAAAAAAGGGCATCTGCGTTACATTTACAATGAATTTGTAGAAAACTCACACCTTTACAATAGCTATCTTCCCCAAAAGAACATGCAATGTATCTCCAGTCAGTCTCATATCCTTTCAGGTCCTTCACTGGATTGGTTGGTTTGTGTCTTTTCTTCATACAGGTTGTATGTACTTCTTGTTAAGTTGATTATTGGCATCCTTTGTCCTGGGCCTGTACTTTGCATGTGAAGATAAGGTGCTCTGCTGCTTTGGTTTACGTCTAAAACTTATCCCTCTTTCTCAGGCCTGGTTTATTTCTAAAAACACCATTATGAAGTTTTCTGATAGTCTTTTGATCAATTTTGTTCTTGAGAACTTCATTACTTAAAATACAGAGCCAGAAATTTTGAAATGAGAGGCTTCTCCCTGCATCGCTACATCCACCTTGTCACTGATTCTCAATAGCTGCAAACCTGTGACCTGAGAATGAGGACTGCAAAGCTTTGGTTGCTTAGCAACAAATAGGACTAGCTCCTCCTCTTCCCATTCTTCTAGAAATAAAGGCTTAAGCCTCAGGGCCCTGAAGGAAAACATCAGTTAGAAGTCACAGTGAAGGGCCTTTCTTCCTTAATCTGCCTTCAGTTAACTTCCAAAAGCCTGTCCTGCATTCCAAGTTGTGGTCACAGGATAGATTCATAAAGAGAAGTCTAATCACACCTGGAAGGGGACCTGCATGGGAAAGTATCTCAGGGTGCCCCAAATCTCTAGCTCCCCCCCATTCTCTGGGATAACATTATTCCCTGTGAAGAACACAATCTTAAACAAAGAAACACAGTGTAACAGGGAAGTCTGCTGCTGTCACTTAGTGATCTCAGAGTCAGAAGCATGGGCTGAAAGCACTTCCTGCACAGGAATAGACTATATCCATGAAGTTCCCTGTCTGTTCCCCACTGGACAAGTTTTTTCCCTGTGTCCCTTTTCCTGCTGTACTTCATTTAAGGCAACAAAGATTTCCCAGTTCATTCCAACAGTACCCTTCCACTCAGCTCATTTAATTCCCCAAAGTTAAGACATGAATCCTCTCCATAGCCTTTTCCTCCGGGACACAAAGCACAGGCCCATAGCCAGACCATGGCTTGGTTTTCTTGGTTAGGTGTCCATTCCTCATTCAAACAGCGTAGCCAGGGGCGGGCCAGAGTCAAGGATGAAGAGCCTGGCCTTTAGCCTGTGGTTGGGATAATATTACATGGGATGAATGCTTTTCTCCCACACTGTCCTTTATTCTTCAACTTTTGAGTCATTTTATTTCAGTCTCTCTTTAATACACCACGGAGACTGTTTTCAACCTAATTTGAAGGCTCATCTTTTAAATAAATGAGTTGTTTAAGCTCAATTTCATTTAGATTTAATAATAGCGATATTTGATCATTTCAACTAATTGTTTTAAATTATTTATTACTTTATACAAGCAATCAGCATTTATGGAACATTTAGTATGTGCTAGGCGCTGTCATAATCCCTTTTTTATATAAGTGATATATTATCATTCAATCCTCACATATTGGGTGTTTATTATCATCATATGATAGATGAGGAAACTGAGGCACAGACAGGTTAAGAGACTTGCTCAATAGCACACACCTAGTAATTGGCGATTCAGGGTTAGAACCCAGGTAACTGACTGCAGAGCAAGCTTTTTTCTGTCATTTTACTTTCAGTTTTCTGTGCTTTATGCTACTTCCTCTATTTTTAATTTTTTGCCCTGTGGTTAATACTGCCTTCTCCACTTCCTCTGGTCTCTTTATTCCTGTCCCTCTCCATTTTAGACCTACCCCTTCATATGAGGGAGATCCCCTCCTTTGTCTGAGGGAACTCAGACAACTATCAAAAAACCAGATCAGAGAAACAAAGTGAGGAGGGGCTGGATGCTTACTTTACATTCCAGGAATGCCAGCTTGGCCTAGGAATGTTGTTGAGCTGTGATGGGAAAGAGGCTCGAAGGCCCCATCCTTTCTCAGAGTTGGCCTGCAGCTCAAATCAAGGACAGAATTTCCTCCCCTTCCCATAAAACTGTTATTCTTTCTAAAGAAATGGCATCTTCCTTTAATTTGCTTCTAAACTCTACTCTCTTTGGAAGACATTCTTTGATGTCTGAGCTCTCTGTTTGGTATCATTACCAAAGTAAGCATCCTCCCCCCCATTCAACACCCCCTTACCCCAGAGGTTGCTTTACTTTGACGAAAGATACTTTTTAGGTTGGGGTGGAATATGTGCCCTTATGCCCCCATCATTGTGGAATTGTTAACTTCCTTTTGATTCATCCTACTTTAGGTATCTTTAATTCATTTCCATCTACTTGAGAAACATTTTTCAGCTACCTAATATCACCATTAAAATTATGCTTAAATATTTTAGAAATGAACAATCAGTAAGAATTTATTCTTTCTGTACACAAACTAGAGTGCCTAGAAGCTAATGTTTAAAAAAATGATAATAATAAATGGTAATGTTAATATTTTATATAATACAATCATTAAGAATATGCATATATTATAAATTAATAGTTATCTACCAGGAATCTAAATGTCATTATAAATGATATGTGTTTATCAAAAAATTCCATTGAGACCAAGAAAAACATTAAAAGAACATTAACCTGCTGTATGGCACCAAGTTCACCAGTTTCTCGTTTATAGTTGGTATTCTGGAATGTAACAACAAATTAGATTCTGGATGTCTGACAAAATTTCACCGACTCCAGTAAAAGTCGATGGAAGTTTTGCATGAGTCAGATCATGTTCCTTAAGTTATTTAAAAACTAAGTATGAATTTGGGCTAATAGATAGAAGAGAAATTGATTAAGGTCAAGTCGTTTATAATTAATGTGTAGACCAATAAGCATTGCAGAAAGTTTAATTCCAAAGGTTATTCTCAAGTAGGACAAAATAATTTAAAAATTAACTGGGAGAGCCCTCATTGAATTTTGCAGTTTATTGAAAAATGTAAATAGAATGGTGTAATGATGTTTTATTTTAAAAGTATTATAAGGGACTAGCTGAACAATGCTCATACTCCACGTGGAATCATCTGTCACAAAAATACATTCCTGGAGTTCTACTAATAAAAGAACAAATATATATTATTCCATTAGTATTTCACCAACTAGTATAAGAAAGAAAAAAAAACTCCTTAAGTCTTTCTGCTATAGAAATATAACAGTAAAAATGTCTACGTATAATAGATATAATATTACTAAAACTCATAAAATACAGAATCCTTTCTTACCACTAAAGTCCTAAAAGGGGGATGCAACATGGTCAGAAATATTTCTGGTTTTGAAAACATCAATTATGAAAAGCATTAGGATTGTGTTTTTACCAGCAATTGCTTACCACATATCTGGGAATTGTATAATTTTCACAAATGAGGTAGCTAATGCAGTTTTATGCTATAACTTACCTCAAAATAGTACCATGCCTCTCAAGGAGCATCCTACATGTTGGATATATTGAGTGCTGCACAGGAAATTGTATCTCTGCTCTGCAGGAAAAAGACAATATCATAATACATGTAAACCCATGAAAGGAAAGGTAGGTGGAGCAGAAGAGAACAAAGAGGACGGGAAAAGGGCTACAAAAGGAAAAAGAGAAGATTATGATCTCTATTTGGCTATAAAGTAATGATTCTGGTTTTAATGTGCAATAATTTCTCTTGCTTTTTAGTTATACTTCATACATCTTCCACACAAGAAAAAAAAATCACTTAAAAAATTATGGCATATGGCTGAGAGCTAACCTTATGCCCTCAGTGAGAGACCAATTAATTCAGGGAGTGTTTAGCATCCAGTTGTAACCCTGTGATCCTTATATTCACTTACTGACAAATCTGGTTCATGACTATTTGGAATATAATGTTTCTACACTGAATTATTCCCATAATAAATTACTTTTGTGACTCTTTTTATTATATCTGAAGCTATTGCTTTACTTAAAAAAAAATTAAGGTAAAAGGAGTAAAATTCTTTTCCATATTTTGAAAAGGATTTTTAAATATCTCTTTCGATCTGTGCGTCTCAACTTGGAGGACTGATCAAAACTAATATATTGATATTCTTTACATACCAATATTATCCACCCCAGGAAGATACCCAAAACATGTATATTATTATTATTCAAGGTACCTTGGTCATCTATTATTATTATTATTCAAGGTACCTTGGTCATCTCTTTTGAGAACATAATTCCTGAACTACCTACACCCTAGCATCTATATACAGAGTGCCAACTTCAAGTTCAACATGAAGAAATTTAAAAATTTCAAGGTAATGAAAAATAACTTTTATATGCATTGAAAAACATATTTAGAAAGTGGAGTATTTCTATAATAGCTTGTCCTTTTGCTGCCACAGCGGACACTGGTCTGGATCTAAAGGAGCTGGGACTCATGACACACAATTTCACCTGCAATGTGACATTTGAGACAAATAGCATGTAATACAGCATGGAGTAAATAAAATGAAAAGGACCCAGGAAAGGGACTACTCCTGTTTAACAAACTCCAGTGTTAAAAGGGCCAGACAGTTAACATAGATGGGTGAATAGGATCTTTGTAAATATGTATGCATTAGCCAAGTGGGTAGTGGAGACTGTGGTAAATTACAGAAAACAAACTCTGTCTAAAAGGTAGACTAATCCGCTGATACACATATTTTTTTTAATATGGAGTCATTCATTAAACAGGTATTAGCACATTCCTGATCAACATTAACTTCCCCGTATCCTCATTCAGTCCCATGGCTATAAAACCATTACATGCAAATGATAGCCAATGTTATATCCCAGTGCAAACTACTCACCTGAACTCAGTATTGTCATATTCAGCTGTCTACTTAACATCTTCACTTGGCCATGTGCCAGGCATCTTAAACATAACAAATTCTTGATCATTGATTTTCCCCTCTGAAATCCAAATCAGATATTCCTCATTCTTTTCCATCTCAATGAATGTTTCCGCCACTTAAAGTTTCTCAAGTCAAAACCTTCAAATAAACCTAGACACTTTTCTCTCTTCTTCTATCCTTAAATCTAACACATCACCAATTTTTGTGGGCTTTAGTTTAGAAATATGCCCAGAATCAGACCATTCTTCATGTTCGCCATTAACTACTCTAATTTTACCTGTGTCCTGGACAATTAAAAATTGTCTCTTAACTATCTTCCTGCTCCCACTCTTATTTCCTCAGTCTCTTCTCCATGCAGCAGCTAGAGATTCTTTTAGATACTAAAATGAATACAATTTAAAGTGCCCAAGAAAAATTTAGCCCCAAGATAATTGTAGTTGTGGGACAAAAGTTTACAGTCATGTACCCCATAACATTTCAAACAGCGACAGACTTCACATATGGCGGTGGTCCCCTAAGATTATAATGGAGCTACAAAATTCCTATCATCTATTGACGCTGTAGCTGTTGTAATATCATACATAATATTGTAAACAACACATTACTCACGTGTTTGTGATGATGCTGGTGTAAACAAACCTATTGTGCTGCCAGTCGTACAAAAGTATAGCACATACGATTATGTTAATGTACGTGTATATTTTATAATGATAAAAAATGACTACATTACTGGTTCATGTATTTACTGTACTATACTTTTTTATTGTTATTTTAAAATGTACTCTTGTGTCCTCCAAAAAAAATTTACTAAAAAATAGTATATTGTGTACACCAATAGCAGCCTCATACATCTCGTTTTTACCACCTCTAGATTGCATCATTTTCTCTTCTGTGTGATTTAATCTCGTGCTCTATAGGCTTATAGCCTAGAACAATAGGCTCTACCTACAGCCTAGGTGTATAGCAGGCTAGACCATCTAGGTTTGTGTAAGTGTGCTCTATGATGTTCGCACAATGACAAAATTGCATAACAAAGCATTTCTCAGATGTATTTCTGTTGTTAAGAGGCACATTACTATATTCAATACTTCTCTACCTCAGAGATTTGTGCTCTTTTTTCCACTTCTGAATGCCACGATATATGTACAGCAATCTCATCACAGCCACTGCTTTAGAGCACTCCAGCATTATCTGACATACTACACTTATTCATCTTGTGCCTCTAGAATGAAAGTTTTAGAAGGGCAGGCTCTGTCTGTTTTCTTCACCGCTGTATTCACAGAGAAAAGAATTGTGCCAGGAATACAGTGGTTAGTCAGTTATGGTTGGATGGATGGATGGATGGATGGATGGATGGATGGATGGATGGATGGAAGAAAGGAAGGATGGATGAATGAATAATTAAGATCTAAATCCAGGCATGTAATCACAAAGTGTATGCTTTTGCCACTAAACAAATTGACACCTGGAGGTACTAGGACATGAAAAGCCTTAGGGGTCAAAATAAAGAGTTTCAATTCTACTCTGAGAGCAAGAAGTTATTGAAGAGTTTTAAATGGAGAGTGCACCATTGGATTCATGCTGAAGACAGATTACTTTGATAGCATCCCTGGAGCATATTTTGGATGAAAGGAAACCATTTTGGAAGATTTGTAATAACCTAAGCAAAGGATGCTGGTGGCCTGGAATAGGGTAGTGACAATAGAGATGGAGAGATAAGGACTAATTAGAAAGTTTTCATAAGATGGATTCATCAGGGCTTGGTGATTGGCTGTGGGAGTTAAGTGGAATCAGAATTAATTTACACGTTGATGTCATTCAATGTAATAGGTTGGCATGGGGGATAATTATTAGGTTGTACAAAAGTAATTGTGGGTTTTGCAATTGTTTTTAACTGCTTAAACCACAATTACTTGTGCACCAACCTAATAGTTCAGTGTGGTCATACTAAGTTTAGATGTCTGTTGGACATCCATATGGAGTTATCATAAGACCAAGAATAGAGAGGACTAGCCTAGGGTTTTAGATTTTGGAGTCACTTACCATATATGTTATAATTGGAGCTATTGACAAAGAGATCATCCAAGCAGACCATGAAGATTAAGATTTGAAGAGAATCTAGGATAAAAACATAAAGAAAAATCTGTAAAAGGTAGGCAGAGGCAGAAAAGCTTGCAAAGGAGAATAAGGAATTGTCAGCAGGTAAAAGCAAAACCTACTGTTGTTTGCCCAGAAAGAACTTACTGGGCAAAGCAGCTTACTGAAGCACCTAACATATTCTCAAGACATAGTAGGTACCAAGAGACTCTGAATCAAATTACACTATCATTCAAAAGAGCTAATGTGTAAAACCATCAGAACAGAGTAGATGGACAAGCTGGAAAGACATAATGGGTTGATCAATACAATGTCATGCTTGGTATTAAATATGGTAGAAGATAAATAAGCAATAACAAATAGCGAGGTGCTGGGAAATGTCTAGTAGAGAAATGACAGAGGAAATAAAAGAAAGAGAAATGAAATCTCCTCTCAAGCCTAACAGCCTATAGACCCATTCTACCTCAATCTTCCCACTACACTTACTGTTTATTTGTAAAATTCTGTAGCCCTTTGAAAGCTCTGGAGCTTGCTCCTCATCACCTTATTGTGGGGAGAAGGGGTTAGTTAGCAAATTTTTGTTTGGTTGTCTACAGAGTTGTGTTGCTCGTTGTTACTTCTTACAATGAAATAGTAATTGAAATTCCCAAATCAGCTAATTTTCAATGATTGTCTCAGAGTGTTATGCAGGATCTCTGGGATTGCTGTCTTAACAATTATAAATGTCATTTTTCAATAAACTTTTACATAATTAACACATTCAGGATAAACACTTAGATTATTTTTTAAAATATGTCTTGTTTAGTAACAGCTCACATTGATTGAGAGATTAATATACACCTGGGAATATTTCAAAGGCTATACATGTGTCAACAAATTTAACCTGCACATATTTATAAAAGACATTATTATTATTATTATTATTATTATTATTATTGCCATTTTACAAATGCAAAAGCTGAGGTGCCAAAAGTTTGAGTGTTTTGCTTGTTCAGTGGCAGAGCCAGGAACTCTTGCATTCTGACTATGGCACACATGCTCATTATCCTTTCAGTTATGTTGTCTGCAATATTTCATGATGTTGACCATTCATTTATCAACATTTATTTTTTTGGTGAGAGCTAAATCAAATACACTACACCTCACAAAATGACACAGAATGTTATCTCTGTCATTTTATATGATGCAGTATTAATTTTTCTTATGTTGACAAGTAGAAGCCAATTCTTTTGTGTCGCTTTTAGAACTGAAGAATCACACAGAAATTGAACTCAATAACGAAGCACTTACATATAGATTTTAATATGAAATAAATATAAAACTGTGATCAATATTTAATCTCTTACAAATAATGGACTTATTTCCATTTCCTGGTGAGAAAGCCTCGAGAGAACGCCTCAGCTGACAGAACCGATGACTGGGAAGGGAACACAGCTAGGCAAGTATTCTCCGAAGTACACAGTTCCTGAATGTCTAGTCTCTTTGCACTGAAATCACTTAAAGGGCTCACAGCACATTGAGTTCACCTTCCTATATTGCCTCTTGCTGCCATAAATTTCAAGTTTCCTGTCATTTCTCATACCTGATTAATGTATTTATTGGCTGACAGGCATTTCTGACTATAATTTTACTCTTTGACCATCCAGGTATAACTTTTATTTTTAATATTTTATGTTAAAGTGCATTTAAATATAAATAAAATCCAGTATATTTATACTGAATTATATATATATTAATATTTTATATTAATATATTAATATATGTTATATATTAATATTTGTATATATTAATATTATATCTAAATATTTTCTCTATATATTTTTCTATATATATTAATATTTTCCATACATGAACGTTAATGTCATATACATCTGATTAACATGGATGAAATGCTGTATATAAAAGGTGAAATAAGAGTTTGGGTGATTAAGCCAGATAGCAAAGTCACCAACCAATTTGATGTTAATATTGAATAGATCCAAGCAATTCAAATAAATGACAATTAAGTCTGGATTAGATCAATGAACGATTCTGGTGTTCTCAATTCTATTCTAGATGAGAGATAAATATGTGGAGATGCTAAGAGAAATATATGTACATTTACAAAAATACATAGTCAATTGTGTCTGTGAATGAGTGTTGTTCAGGGGAATTTACATCAGAAACACATGGCCATCTGCAAATACACTTAGTCCTTTGTAATCTAGTAGTAGCATTGTTGGGGTGCTTGACTTATGATGTTGGATTGTTTATTCCTTTGTTTTTCAAATCATTGTTAACTTAGTTCATAAAGTAAGTACAGGATGGGCTGGAGGGAGGTGTGGTGTCTGTGCTTTTCAGGATCTTTACTGTGATGTTGAATAAAAAAAGGAACACAGGTGGGAAAATTGGAAAGACATGTGAGTACACATGTACACACACACACTCACAAATGAGGATAAGTAACACTGGGAATCTGAATATCACTGGAGAGCATCAAGGTCAATATCCTGGTTGTGCAAAATGTAGTTTTACAAAATGTTACCATTGGGAGAAAGTGAACAAACTGTATAAGGGATCTACCTCTGCATTATTTCTTACAACTGCATGTGAGTATATAATTATCTCAATGAAAATTTCAATAAAATGTAATTACATAATTTTAAATTCATTAAACAGCGAAGTGAAATACAAATCAAATTTTTTCAAAATTTATAAAAATACTTTGTGTGTTAAACTCATTTTAAAGACCTCCGTTTATCTTATTAAAATTAACTTACATGTTTTATTTTTGATAACTTGGGTACTCTCTTTTAGGGCTTGTCTCACTTCTTCATTTTTTCATATGTAAATTTATTTGTTGCATGGACATATTACTAAAATAGAGTCAAGCCAGGTTTTATCTACAGCATACATGGGAGGGTTATTTTTTTATTGTGAAGCAGTAAATACAAAGTTTTGTACCACCTTAAAGTAAAAAAAAAAAAAAAAAAAAGTAGTTTTTACATGGAAAACAACTGCAATTGTTTCTCATCTTGGATGGTAATAACAATATTAGAACAATACTGTAAAATAATATGAAGGAGGAGGAGGAGGAGGAGACTAAGAGGAAGGAGAAGAAAAATATCACTTATTAATTATTTATTATAAGTAAAAATCTAAATGTTTTGCTTTCATTTACTCATTTTATCCTTATCACAATAAGTTTGATAGTATAATAACCTCCACTTTATGGGTGAGAAAACTGAGACCAGGAGAAATAAAATAATTCTGCCAAGGTCAAATATCTAGTAAGAGTCAAGGCTTGAATTAAAAGCAAGGCAGATTCCTTTTGGCCTTGGGCTATCTTCAATGTATCCAAATTCTAAATGTAAATCTCCTCTTCACCCAAGATAAGGCTGCATTAGCTAAGTAATATGTCAAGATACTTAGCTTTTGGCTAGAATATCATCAACAGAACTGATAACACTGATTATTTCTTATTAATCTTTAGAACTTTAGATGAACTGTCATGACATCTTAGGAATTTTTGTGGTCCATGGGGAAGAAAGTAAAAAAGCAAATTATTATTACAGCATTTCCTATAGCAAGGAAGAGAAGCAAATGAACAAAATATCAAACAATAGACAATGATGGTTTCATATTCAGTTTATTCAACAGTTTTAGAATTGTTAATGTGTTAACTACAGTATGGTGCTAAAGAGATCAAATGTACAAGTTTGATTTATTCGTTTTCCAAATATTTATTAAGCACTACTATATGCAAAGCAGTATGCTGAAAGCTAGAAGAAATATTTAATATGTAAATTGCAGTCCTTGCCCTCAAGGAGCTCAAAATCTGTGCAGAAAGATAAGAAATGTAGGCAAATAAATTCAGCATGAGAACATGAGCTGAGATTCAAATAAATGGAAAACATAAAATATTTTAGTAGATGAATACAAATGTAATCCACAAAGGTGTCTTAGTTATGATATTTAACTAGCTTTGATTATAAGGGTAATTTTATTGACTCACAAACTCAAAATTTTACTAGTAGTGGAAGTTGCAGGTAAGACTTGACCCAGCAACTCTATGGTATTCCCAGGTAGCAGTTTTGTTTTCCTCTTCAATTTTCTTTGTAGTGTGGCAAATTTATTCCGAGGCTAGTTAACCGTGTGGTTGCAAAATGGTTATCAATAACAACAATAAGAGGGTGGAGGTGAGAGGAAAAGAGAGTAAGAGAATGATGGATTGACTAAATTTGTTTACCCCAACCACCAACTAAAGTCTTGGACTTCCTGATAACTGAACCACCTAAGTCCTCTACTGACTCTTGAACAATCTCTCTGACCAGGGAAATTCCATGCATTAAGTAGGCTTAGGACTTGAATCACATTCATGAACTAATATTTTTGTTAAGGGGACCCTGAACCAACTTCTTCCCCTAATTCCTATTATTCATACTAGCTATCGGAGGTCCAAAACTGCCCCATCACTATTTCCCAACTCTCAGATTTGATTCTATCTTCTCTGTTTCCATTTCCCACAGAGTCTATTTTTTCTACTATGCATTATAAAACTCTGCTTCACTTATCTAAACTCTCCTTGCACAGTTCCATATTTATAATTGTCACCAAAAATATTAAATAAAGTGCAGTTATCATTTTCTAATCTTATTTCATTATCCATTCCCCTTAAGCGACTTTTTTTTTCCTTCAGAAAACACCACAGCATGTATTTAGTCTCTAGTGAAGATTACACCTTTCGTTTCCCTTTTCATATTACTCAATGGGGAAGAGAGAAATTGATTCATGGGTCTTCAGATCCTTAACTCACCATTATTATTCCATTTTTCTTCCTTTGATGTTTAGAACATCCAGATATAACACTTTCTAACCTTTTTGCATTTCCTTCTTTCTTTTCTGCCTCTACCTCCTCCTCCCCCAAGAAACACTGACCTTTCCTGTTAGTTTCAGAATTTCAGAATCCTCTTTTTACCATGAAGCCATTGGTGGGTAGGAACACAAAATCCTATCCATCATATAAACTACATTATAAGATGTTTCTTCTATTTCTTTTTAAAACCTCTCTCTTGATTTGCTGAGAGTGAAGCAAGTAAAATATTGTGATTCTAATCTTCATACCAGATAAAGAAAAGACTTAAGTGCACTGATATAACAGATTGGCCTTCATTTGTAATCATAAGGAGGACATACTATCACTAGCACTCAGCTTAGAGCTGAGCAGTAGGGACAGGGAAATGCTAAGCTGTCCACAAAGACCCAGAAAGCATGTTCAGTGGAAGATGGGCCGGAAGCTTGGCTGGGAGTGGGACTGAGTTAAACCTGATTCTGGTTTACCTGCATGGCAGTCAACATAGATTAGAGGAAAACTAACCACAAGGTAGGCAATTCTTCCTCCTTTTGGCCAGGATGTTTACCAGGAACGAAGCCAGGACTAACAGTGCTAGCTAGGTCCAGTTGTCTAACAGTGGTCCGATAGGGTACTTTTAGGTGTCAAAAGAGGTATAGTATATGCTCCCTAAGGGGTCTGCAGAAAAATCTCTGGCCTGTCCCAGTTTAGTAATGCCAGGACTGGGTACATCTGCTAATTCTGGGGCCTCGTTAGCAGGTCCATTTTGCTTTCACATTAAGGTACGTTTTCTAACCTAGGTTTTTGTAATAAAAATAATAATTTGTCTTCATCTGTCACATGTCGTTTTATTTATGTTTAGAGATGAGACCCCACTAGAGACTCCAATGATCTCTCATCACATATAACAAGTTTTCTGAGGGAAGTGTAGGAGTTCCACAACCAGAGGGCTTGACAATGGTATTCTCGTTGATTCACTTTGTCTCTCCAGTATGCATGTGTAAGAGTATGTGATTTTATGGCTGTGTCAAATATCTTTCATTGACTCCTTCTGATCTATTTCTCACTCCTTTACTCTCCTCTGTGCCCTGGGTGACTGACCTCAATGGTCTACACCCAAGAGCTCCCATGACTGTCAGCTTCTGATTGGTTACATTTTATGTGAGAACCAGTGGCTATGCTGCCTAATAGACACCTGCAAAAATATAAATAATCAAGCCTTTCATGGTAGAGGTAATGTTTTAACAGTGAGTTAAGTAGTAATTGCATTTAAAAAGAATCTCATGCTACAGAGGCCACATTTTGAAAAGAAATTTTAGGAATGATTTCTACTATAATTTTTTTTTTTGTAACTAAAACAGTGTAAGTAAATCTGTCATCTTTAAAAACACCTCTCATATGCTGATATCTAGAAAATTTAAAAACATAATTTTTCTGACATATTTCAGTGGATTTGCATTTGTTAAAAACGAAATAGTCAATCTTTTGATTACTTTGAAAGAACTACTAAATGACATCAAGGAAATTTTATTTTACAAGTAAAATTTCAACTAAATTATTGTGAACATTTGTGAACAGGATTGAAAACTGAGTATCCTTTTTTTTAGTGCAAATTATTTCTTTCATTTGGTTCTACCTCTGATAGTGAAGGGTCTTTTTCAGCTGTGACAGCTACTAAATGCAAGTATTAAAATAAACTGAACTTCTAAACAGACATTTTAATTGCTTCAACAAAAGATTTTAAACCAAGATTTTCAAAAATGTAGGTTTTGGTAATACGAAAGAATTTACGATGGAAGGAACCTGGGTGGTTCCCTTAATCACTGAGTAGTATGTCACTTATCATAAACCCACATTAATGTGTTATGTGAATAAAAATAAGCCTCAGTATATTAAGGCACTGAGATTTTAGTTACAGCAGCTATCCTACCTTGACAAGTACAGAAATTGGTACTTTGACATGTACTGCTGTTGTAACAAAACCCAGAAATGAGAAGCATTGGTTTAGTGACTGGCCAGCAGAAGGTGAAAATACAACAGAGCAGGCTGCCTGTCTGCAGAGTTCTGCTATACCTCAGCAAATTTTCAGTGAAGCTGTCATGGGAGAACCTAGGAGGCAGATCACATATCTACTGAGCCTATAGCTCTAGGGGAAGTAGTTGGAACTGTCAGTGTGATCGTGTGTTGGCTGCTACTTAAGTAAGAAAGACATGCACGCAGGTGAGTGTGGGTGGATTTTCAAGCAGAAATTGGCAGGAGTAGAAAGTTCAGGGATCAAGGGCCTTCCATGGTTGAAGAGTTGATAGCTTTGGGACCTGAAATAAAAAAAATAGCCCTGAATGACAAAAGGGCCAGTGAGATTTCTCAAACAACTCAGCCCTTCAGTAAACATTAGATTAAGAGAGGTACTTTTCCACCTTAGCATATTTTTTCATATTGCCTCAAGGTACCTGCTATTAAATTGAAGGAAAAACATGGGGACCAGGAAACAATTAGGCAAATTTAATAACTATTTAAAAACCTTGGCACATGGAACTAACTGGAAGCAAATAGATCAAAACTTACTGAAAAAAAATTAAAAATAAATTGAAGTGCCAAAGAAACCTTGAGTCAGGGATAAAAAAGGCCTTAAAACGACCCTGGGGCAGGAAGAGAGATATGCAAACTGCACAATCCACAGAGAGAATATTCCTCAACAATCATTCTAGATATTTCTGTGAAGATAACGGTTAAGAAAGAAACTCAGAGAGAGGACCCAAGGGCCACAGAAAGAACAATCAGGGCCAGAACAAGAAACTATCTTCATCTTGGGTAGTCACCTTTCACAGTGCCTACCTGGAAGGATTTAAAAATTTCTATGAGTCATTGACTGCTATGTGTAATCTAGTCTTCCCTATTCTGATTGGAAGCTTTTATTGCAGTTACACTGGACCCCGGGAAGACTACATAATTTGTGGGGTAAAATGAAAATAATGTGTGGCCCCTTGTTTGATAAGGAGGGAAAAGATGCCATCAAATACACTGAAATATAAAGTCTTATCCTTTCTTTTATAGTGTATGTTTGACTTTATGGTTTTTTATATTTGCTACTTAAAATGTCATTCTAAGTAAAGAAATATTTAACTTTACTATTTATCTTTTTATTGTGCAATGCCAGTTTTAAATGGAAATACAAAAGCATTTAACTCAAATGTGGAATTACTGAAATTACACAATTCTGAATTTGTGGCTCAAACATGCATATGCGTTTTCTTCTTATCAGAACAGTAGAAATCCAGCAAACAACTAATTCAACTGTTTTTATTTTTCCTCTTAATGTATGTGCATTCTTTCAATTCTCTGTCTTAGGAACGAAAGAAGAAGTTATAGTTGCTTTATCTTTCCATTTCCTTCTATGACATCATTTCAGTGCGAGTGGTTAGCTAATAAGGCAAAGAGTATAGAAAAAAAAAGGATATAATAAGAGTTCCTTGGTCTTTTGTTTCTTAAATGCCACTGCCTTCCTTCTGTGTTTGAAACCAGTTTTTGGTTCAAATGGAAAGCATAATCTCTCAGCGCTGTCAATGCCCTGCTAACTGTTGTAGATATAACATGCTTACCTGGTACGCACACCGAGTGTTGCTAAGAGCATTAGAGGTTCGCAGGAACTCTGCGTTCAAGGGCAACACAAACACTGTATGCGGAACGGAGGACATGCAGATGTATCTGCTCTTCTCATGTGCATGATTCATTATCCCATTGGACTTCATTTAAAAAAAACACAAGTTCAAAGATAAAATTCTTAGTGACTTTATTACAGTGAGAGCCAAGCATTAAACCAATTGCAGGGGTCCATCTGAGTGTGAGAACCTGTGCAACTGCTCATCTGCGGCCAGCCTTGACTGGACCTGAGAGGGCTGCAACAGGCAGGAGCCTGGAGATCCTGGACTTTGAGCCATTCAGTGACTGGATGGGGCTTTGGATGATCTCACTTAGGGAGAGGATGAGTAAGTATTTTTGTGTGGGTAAAGAGTGAAATGGACTTTTTGGTGAATAAAAATACACACACTATCGTACTCACCAAAGCCTATTTCTTTTTTTCTTCAGGGTACACAGTGAGACTGTATATCCCAGGTTCTCTCATACTTAGGTATGCCATTTAAATGAGTTCTGTCATGTGGTGGAATGTGGGCAGAAGGGATGTACAGTAGTTTCGTGCCTGGTCAATAGAAACTTTCTTCATGATCCTCTGCGGTCTTCCCTCCCTCGTCTGCCAGGTAGATGCACAAAAGCCTGCAGTAGATTTGTCTCCCAAAGGGATGGTTGAGCAAGTTTACAAAGGTCCTAAATCGCACCAAACGTTTTGAACAGAAAAACTTCTAATGTGTTAAGTCACTGAGATACATGTGTGCTTGTCTATTACAAATGTTAGCCTCTAATGAATAGAAGCAACCTCCACTCTCATAATAAGCTATTTTTAACTCAGGGATTTATCATTATGGGGGCTTCAGTGGCAACAGGACCAACCAAGTTAAGAATGTTAGCTGACCTTGGAAATTAAACAGACATATGGGATAATTCAGGGATATGAAGATTTGGGTAGTGGCTGGGCTGGCCCGGTGGCTCAGGCGGTTAGAGCTCCATGCTCCTAACTCCGAAGGCTGTCGGTTCAATTCCCACATGGGCCAGTGGGCTTTCAACCACAAGGTTGCCGATTCAACTCCTCGAGTTCCCCAAGAGATGGTAGGCTCTGCCCCCTACAACTAAGATTGAACACGGCACCTTGAGCTGAGCTGCCGCTGAGCTCCCAGATGGCTCAGTTGGTTGGAGCACGTCCTCTCAACCTACAAGGTTGCCAGTTCGACTCCCCGAAAGGATGGTGGGCTCTGCCCCCTGCAACTAGCAACGGCAACTGGACCTGGAACTGAGCTGCGCCCTCCACAACTAAGACTGAAAGGACAACTTGAAGCTGAACAGCATCCTCCACAGCTAAGATTGGAAGGACAACAACTTGACTTGGAAAAAAAGACTTGTTCCCCAATAAAGTAAAAAAAAAAAAAAGATTTGGGTAGTGGCTATCACTGTGTGTAGGGTGGCTACCGGTTGATTAGAAAACCTGGAGTAGGACTAGCCATGGATGTGTATGTTAAATAGCTATAGCTTTAAAGTTGGTGGGCCAGGATGGCTGGGGGTGAAGGGTGGGGATCAAGATTTGTAAAAAATCAATGTTATATTCTCTGAGGGGTCTTCGGTGATACCTAAGCATCATCCCCCACCTCCACTCATTTATTTCCTTCATGACACATACTACATACACATTTTCATTATACATTTATTTGCTGACTTAATTCTTCACTGCTTTACCCAGTATAATGTGTTTCATAAGGTCAGCTTTGTCCATTTTATTAACCCTGGTGTCTAACAGAGTGTTTGGCACTGATTGAGTGAATACATGAATACATATATGAATATATGCATAAAGTCGCTCAATCATAGGACATTTGACACTTTAGATGCTCTTTAATTGGTTCCTGCCTTGTCCCCTGGTACCACATGTATGGCTATCCTGTCTGACCTCGGTCTTTCTTGATGAGGTCCCTGATTCATGTAGCTGGACCTCTACAATATTGCCCGTGCCCCTGCTTAGACCTCTGCCATTTGCCTATTTTGACCTTCGCCCCATGTCTGCCCCACCTCTCCTTAGATGGATATCCTAGGCCTCCTTCCCTTGATTTGGATGCTTTGTCCTTAGTACCTGTGCCCATCTTCTCATTCCTGATCTTCAGACTCATAATTGGATGTGTTTGCCATCAGTAAAACTTGACACTTGCTTCATACCCAGGTCTGTGATCTCATCACGGCCATTCTGATCCAAGTTCACCAGAAAGCATCTGCCTCTAAGCTTTCTCCCCGTCTCTCCAAATTTCCTCAGGATTCAACATAGAACAGGTTAGTCACATTCGGCTCACGAACTATCCTGAACTAATGTGGTTCATATCAAACATGCACACATTTTAAAATAAAATGAAATAAGAGGGGGTAGGATTTAAATAAAAATAGTAGTCCTGAAAGAAAAGGCGACACCAATCATTAGGCATTAACCTCAAAGAAGGGCTTGGGAGGGTCAGGGATTGTGTGTGTACTACCTTACGTCACACACAATCCCAATACTGTGCTATACACATAGCAAGTACTCAATAAATATTTCATTATGGGTTGCTTGGTTATTGTGACTAAAACGTCATAATTTTGACAAATATTGATGTAACAGAACATGCCACAAAGCCTGTTCCTAGTTCCAGTCCTCTTTAGCAGCCTTGGCTCGCTGTCCAAATGATTATGTTCTGAGGTCTCTCGGAGTCACATTTCATCACAGTAGTGACAGCACTGAAGTGACTGAGTAAATGTGCCTGTTCATAAAGTCATTCCAAGTAAAGGGCTTCAGGAGCCTTACAGCTGTTATTCAAGTCTATTGCATTATTTACTGTAGAACATAAAACACCAGTGTCTCATATATTTCCTCCCTCATTGAACTTACACCAGCAAGCCATGTGACAGGGCACTGAACTACGATAAGGTTGGTCACTCAGAATTTGTTTCCTCAAACATTCCATTCTTGCCCTAAATTGTGGATAGCTGGAATTCTCAGTCTCATGAACTTTAAGGGAATTAAATGCATTAGGCTACAGTTTTAGTGCTTTGAAATGAACAAGCCACATGTAGTGGTTGCAGAACTGAGAAGTTGCTATGTATCTGTTTTGATATAAACAATTTGATGCTACTGACAGTCTGTAACTTTTTATTTTCAAAAAAATTAAGCTAAACTGGTTGCCATGGAAACGATTATGATGTCACAGAGGATGACTTCTCATAATCTATAAGCAGCAAGAGCAGATGTGCTTGTAAGAAACAAAGATCTTGTTTTCATACAAATGTTCTCAAAATAAAACACAAAGGAGGAAAAATACCCAGAGTACATAATGCAAAAAAAAAAATTGCTTCTAAATACAGTGTTTTACAAAGTTTTCCATAAAGCCTCAGCTGCTCCTCAAAGCACAACCAGCTTGAACACAGATAGCAGACGTGAAATTACAGTACTCACAAAATTAGTATTCAGGTTGCACAATCTCTCCTTTCAAAGGCTTCAAGCATACTTTATGCATGCACAATTATAGAAGCAGGTAATGAGAGAGATTCTGATTTTCCCCTATTGTTGTTATTGTACTCGGCTAGATAAGGTTTGATAAAATTGCTTTGTTAAAAATAAATCTAAGCAACAACTTATTAATTCTATTGAAAAGATCTTTTGGCTTTTATTATAAGATGCATTGGATAATTTTTCTAAAACACACATTATTCTGTCCATGGGTAGCAACATATCAACTTTTAGTAAAGAATCAAAGCTCAGTAACAATAATATGCAAGCTATAGTAATTTTTTACAATTTTATTATTTCACATCACAATTAATTTTACTTCAATTATGAGATTTTAAAAAAGGATATTCAAAGTTTATGACTACGACCTCCTGAAATGCATAGATACGATAAACAATATATCAAATGAATGGGTTGTGTCAAAATATACGAGTGCTTTCATGACATCACCTTAAATTTAATCCTATACTTTGATGGTCATTTGACAATACCCTCCTAAGTTAATTCTTCAGATTCTTAATATCATCCACAGAAACCTCAAATATTTCTTAGAATTAATCAAAGATTAAATAATAAAATTAATTACAATAAAGTTCTCACTCCCTGCAGTGAAAAAAAAAAACAAAACCTCTCCATCCAACTTGCAACATATATTTACCAATAAAAAATTTAAATTTTTATGTAACTAAGTGAGAGATATGAACTAAGTGGAAAGGAGATAAATTAAAAATTCTGACAATTCCTAAAATCTATTGCTCCTAAAGAAATCTACTATAGAACAATATTTTAAATGAAAACAAAAGATAACACTAAGATACATTGGGCTAGAATTCTGCATTACTATTAAGTGGTAGCATATACATTTTACTTTCAATTTAATGTACAAACTAATTATGCATCTTCATTCAAATGAAAACTGACTTTGTCAATTTCATTGAAAAATGTAAAATACTAGATTCACCTAAAAGAAAAACAAATAAAAATAAAACAGTAAAAATTAAAAGTTCACGAAGTTCTCTAGCCTCAGTTAGTAAAATAAATTGAGAATATATAACAGGTGTTTCTGAAAGCTAGCCTTTAATCCTAGTTTTAGTTCTGTGATCATATTGAAGTCATATACTATTTTAAGACATAAGCTCATTTTTTTAAAAGTACATAATATGAATATAGTCTTCGAAATACAAACCAATGTTCGAGGTGTACAGTGAGAACTGAAATACAACCATACTATAACTTCTAAAAAGGAGGATTAAAAACACTTAAGAGATGTACTTTTTATAAACACTACAAAGATTTGAACAAATCAGAGATGTTTGTTAATAAGTGTAAAATAATACACTTATACACAATAATACACAATAATAGCTTAGTTTAATAAGCCAAAGTGCGAAGGCCTAAAAAAAAAGAGCACAGATATTTGAAAATAGAAGAAGACAAAGGAAACTGCATTAAAAGTGCTTTTTAATAATGAATGACTAGACAGCATTGGAATATTTTATACTACTTTACTGATGAAGGAGTCCATCTCCATGATAATATTTATTAACAAAGATAATAGTACCCAATCTGTGTAAATCAATCTGTGTTAAGAAATAAGAACATTGTAAAAAATGATTACCCAGTCTTTCTCCAAAATTGCTCTTAGGTAGTAAGGGAGATAAGATACACATGCCTGAAAAAACGTATTCTATTGTGAGCTACATGAAAACATTATTGATGTAGATATTAGGTGCTAAGTTAACCTAAATGGTATTAGGAATCATGTATTTATAATGTATGGTAGCAACATAGTTCAGGGGCACAATATGTACAAAATGTGGTTTAGTGATTCAACAGAACTAAAGCTGCTTATAAATGTTACAGGATATGTTGTCTTTTTATAGACAAGGTTTTTTGTCTTATAGATTTTTGTTTGTTTTTTTAATTTGATTTCATTAAAAAAGCTTAAGTTAAAATTTTCCATTTTAAAGACTCCCAAGGAGGGAGAACAAAAAACTGGACAGTTTTTAGTCTTTGGGAGAGATATCTTAGTTTGCAAATTGCCAAAAACTTTGCACCCCTAAATGAGAGTGGCTTAATTTAGCTGTTTGTTGCTATGTGAGGTTTTCTTAGAAGTGACACAGATGCTCTAATTTACAGTTGGCCGAGGTCTGTATAGAAAAACAAGAATCTGACATATTTTATTAGGATTACATTTTGAAGAGCAAGCATGAGAAATGGGTATTCCAATCCAGGTGGCAGAGAATATGTTTATTTTTCTGATTTCTTTTTTTAAAAATGAAAAAAAAAAGGAAAAAAGTTGGGGAGGAAATCAATCAAGAAATAAGTTATGAATCTATGTGTCAGCTTTTATGACACTACAATAATTACCAGTACAACTGCAATCACACTAATTTAAGAATGTCCTTTGCAAAATTGCTTTTGAGAACATTTTTGGCTTAATTTATTAAAGAAACATGATATAACCCTGACGAAGGTATAGGGCTATTGTCACCCTTGATTTGACCAGTTACAAATATTAACTAATTTAATCCTTATTTAATTTAAAAAATACAAGGTAAATTCTATTATAACTTTTCAGTTTTAACAGACGAGGAAATAGAGATTAAGAAATTGTATAACTGTTAGGAACAGTAATTATCAGAGCTGGGATTTGACCGTAGGCCTTCTGGAGGGTGGCTTTTAATCACTGCACGTACCACCAATGACACTTTTGTCGGTATCACCTGAGTCAAATTCCTCTTGGAACATTAAGCTGGGAAATTTTGTGTCTGTGTTTGCGCTGATGATTTCATAGGCTTCCTAGACAATTAGAGCAATTAGTGTGGTTCCTCTTTTGCCTGGTTGCTAAGTTCAGAAGTAAGCTTTTTGTTCAACTGTGGCTTTTTCATAACCAGAATTATTTTTTTATTCCAAAATAGAGATTTATGTGTTACGATTAGTTAGTTTCTGCATAAAAATCACCAATTGTTCCTCATCCGGTTTTTAACACACATCAATTTTGGAGAGTTCCTCTATTAATCCCAACATTTTCGAAAATACAGCTCATTTTAGTCTCAGGAAGGGCAGTTAAGGCAGCCAGGCATTTCCTTGGGTGTCTGCGTCTGGGATTCATTGCCTCCCCCTTGAGAGAATACACCATAGGTAGTTTCTTGCATTGGAAAAGCTGTCCTTGAAGAAAATAATTATGCAGAAGAATGCAAATAGTCATCTCTGGTCAATTATTTGTGCCTGATAGGTTTAAAATAAAGTCCCCTTGGCCATGGTTATCAAAGGCTTGCTGGTTGTTTTCAGCTATAAAAAAACCAGTCTTGAAAAAGACAGTTAAGAAAGAGCATGGTCTATAATGACAGTGCTGTCAGGCTGGGCTGTGCAAACACAGAACACATACCAGTTTGCTTAAAAAAAAAAAATCCCACAATAGGGATCCTGTATAATTTCAAATCAAACTCCTCAGGGTCCTTAAAATACCCAAAACATTGAGACAGATCATGAGAAGGACAAGTGATTATTTTTAAAGTGAAGTGCAGGACACAGCTCCCCCAGTGTCATGTTCCGGGTGGGGGGAACCCCCAAATCCCTAGGACTCGATTAGAACATGAATTGATTTTTATCACACCGAAATGAAGGTATAAAGTCAATCTGTGTTGCTGTGAAATTCAAAGGTGATTCGGAAGTAGGATCATTGTTTATTGCTCCATTAGGACAGACCCAAGAAATGCCTTTTAAAAAACCTGAGCCATCCCCTGCAGACCCTGGTCAGACTCTGGGCCACTCTAGGGTTTGCAGGCAGGCCAGGGACCATCCGCTTGATTCACAATGATTCAGGTTTGCCTGATTCTGCAAGTGGCTGCATGTTGGGGGACGGGTGGCCCGGTCGTGCAGACACTGGGCACACCTACACCTTGTAGTGGAGTTAGGTGTTATGTTGGTGTACATCTCGTTGATGACGTTGATAGTGGCACTGTAGTTGACCAGGAAGAGGTGATCTTCTCCAGACACTCCTCCTCTGTCACATTCTGGCCTGTGGAGAGTGCTTTCGGGAAGTCAGACTTATAGGGTGCCATGTACATCGCTGTGTGGAAGGTCTTCTGCACGATCCAGCTGTGGTACTTCGTGAGGGCCATCTCATAGGCCTTGGTGGCATTGATGCGGAAGAAATTGGGGTGGTTCTTGTCCTGCTCCCCATCACAGATTCTCTGGAGGAAGACCTGGATGAAGCAGAGGCTTCATGACGTTGCCACTTAGGTCCGCCTTGATGGGAACAAACACTGGGGACACGAGGCAATGGTAAAAAGGCGGCGGGTGGGACACTGCCTCCAGGAAGGGCCCTGTCTTGATCTGCTTGTCCACGGGGGGGGGGCGGGGGGGGCGGGGGGGGCCTTCAGCAGGTGCTCCGGCAGCAGCGCCATTTCGGGTTTGAGGCCGGAGGTGATGCCCCAGCCTGTGCCGCTGGCATCCACATCCCCCCATCCCCTCTCCCTGGCCCCCTGGGACTTCCATAACCATAATTTCTTGATGTTTTTTCTTTCCCCTTTGCTTCTTAGTTTCTTTTATGTTATATATAGTTTTTCATCTTATTGTTCTCTGAATCTACTGTGAATGCAAGGTGTTTCAGGAAGTATTGGGGGATCACTCAATAATCAACTTCTAACAGTAACCACAAATCAGACTTGAACAGAACTCCTGCCTGTTTTCCAATTTATATATAAAAGAACTACAGGAGACCAGACATGGCTACCATCAATTATTTAAGATAAAACATGGCTAAACTAAACTGAAAGGTCACCTGAAACAGTGATCTTCTTTTAATATTTAGCAATAAAAACATACATTTAATTAAATTTGGCCTTTTCAAAGCATTCACTCTTTTCTTCAGTGGCATTAGAAGAACCATTGGTCACTAGGCCCACTTTATATGAGTATGATGAAGATGAGGATAATGGTGATCTCTTAACTTAATCATTTGAGATAAAATGATGTATTATCTTTCATCAAAGTCAGAGTAAAATGGTAGAGAATGAAAGACTGTGATTCTACATGACTTGCTTCTATCCAGCCTGACTTGTATCATCAACGAGCCGATTAACACTGAGAAACCATTTAAATTGTGTGGTTTGAGTATGATATAATTAAAACACATCTGCATTTCAAAATTTCAACTCTCCTTCCAGTTAGACACTTTGATCACTCTCTGGTATTATCCTACCATTTTGTATATGAAGAAATAAGGACCAGAGAAATGAAGTCAGTCAATCAGAATAAAACAGTACAAAGGTCTCCTGACTTCTAGAATCATGATTAAGAAATCAAACATTGCAGGTACACCCCATCCTTCTCCCTGTCAGAACAGGTGGTTACTGCTGTTCTGAAAGTGGTATCTTTCTTTTCCATTCTACTATACTGTTACTAAACGTATGTAAGTAAACGATATACAATATTGTTTTCAATGTTCTTAACAATGTAAGAATCCTTTTACAGTTGCCTTATTTTTCCCAATATGTTTCAGATTTAATTCATGTTGATATACAAGTATACAACTGCTGTATAGTATTTCAATCAAGTGATTTACCTCAATTTATCTATTTTCTTGAATAATTGCTTTCAACCTTTTTTTTGACCATGCAATCCATAGAGGGTAAAAATACATTTTATGGGTGGGGGGAGGGAGATGAGGGTAAGGGGGATCAAATATATGGTGATGGAAGAAGAACTGACTCTGGGTGGTGAACACACAATGGGATTTATTGATGATGTAATACGGAATTGTACACCTGAAATTATGTAATTTCATTAACAATTGTCACCCCAATAAATAAATTAAAAAAAAAATAATAATACATTTTATGTGGTGACCCAGTAGTGTGGTGCCCCAAACTTTCACAGGTATCTGTGAAAGTTTACCTTTTTATTTATCCCTGTTATACGTGATGTACTCTATTTCATTCTATTTCATGTTTTTAAAATACTGGTTATGGCACAATACATACTATATATATAGACAATAATGGGTTATAACCTGACGTTTGAAAAACACTGTTCTAGGGAATATTTTTCAAACTGCTACAACTGCTACAATACTGCAATACTCTGATATTCCTCTAGGATGGAGTGGGAAACTAGGGATGGGGGAGTGAGTCCAGCTTAGAACTTTTTTCAGAAAAGGAAAGATGTAACTAAATAGGAATAAATTAAACATGTAGATAGCTTAGGTACAGAAAGCAAGTTGGTGAACCATGGTTTTAGGCAATGAGGATTTCTTATCATGAGGTTGTTCTGAAAAAATATGTATAGATTTTTAACTAAATGATTCATATTTTAAATTGATGCTGCAAGCTTACTATGAACTTACTCCTGTGAACAGTCTATTTGTAAACTGGAATGAATTTAGAAAGTGAATAAAAACTACTCATTTTCACTTACATATTTATTTGTCATGGAGACTGAAGAATGTCTATAGCTCAGGGAAATGTCTTTATATTTCCATAAGCTACATCGATAAACTTTATGCCTCCTTTGCATTGCAGTATATATGTGCAGACTTAAACACAAATGATTTCATTGACTGAAAGGTCTCCTATGAAGACGCTGTAATGGAGATTTCTGTGTTTGGTGGAAGTGGTACTATTTCTTTTTTTTAAGAAGGAATATTCAATTCCAATATGATACCCGTTATATTGGTCTTTGAAGGTGCATTTTAGCCTATGGTTCTGACTAGAGACAAAAGAATATTTTGCTCTTAGCAAGGTTGTTCATTTATATTTGCTTTTTGGCATTGTCACCTGACTATAACTATTCCTTTCGTCATCAGCTTTCGGTGTACAATGCTTGGCAAAATCTAGTGACTTCGATGAATGAACCAGTCTTCCTAAGATCCAGAGGCCTTAAGCAACCTTGTGTTCTTATCCTGATTTTGAAAGAAGTAATGGAGTTGACTTGGCAGAGAAAGCTGAATCTGCCTAAGCTCAGAGGAAAGAACACTCAAAACAGAAGTGCAGGGGGAAGCAAGTGTTAGGAGGCTATCATCCCAATTAGGAGCCACTTTATGGGAACGGATCTGCAGGAATTTGGACTCTGAAACATTTATAAAGGCTTCTTAACTTGAATCTTTCACTTTGTAATACAATAGCTACTGCAACCTCTGGCCACAGTGTAAAGATATAAATAATAAGAGGCATATTTAACCTCTGAAGGTGTGGCTATCCATCTGATTCCTGATTAAAGGAGTCAGCAAGTTGATATGGAGATTGGAATGGCAGATTGGAGCTCCAGGTGAAGTCAACTCATCTCTCCCACTCTCTCAATTCAAACATTACTTGCTATCTCCTCTTCTCTGATTCAATATCCCACTGCTCTGCCCCTCCCAAACCTTTATGGTCCCTGACACTCCTCTTTCAAGCAATACAAACAAGCAAGCATATCCATCCTGTATCCTCTCACTTATTATTTTTAAATGTATTTCCTAAATAAAACAGCTCTTCCTTGAGGCCACTACTGCCCTTTAAACTAGTCAGGACCAGAAGAGGTCAAGGTAGGTACAGATGAATACCTGATGGTAGAGTATTAGATGTCAAATAGGTCATGTCTCACACATAGATAGGCAGCGGATCCAGTAGAACTCTGTGCTGATACCACATTCAATTAACCTCCTAAGAACACTGTAGACATTCAGTTTCCACATGGTTCAATATTGGTCTGTTACCCAACAGTTTGTTACTGAAAGGGCTGGATTTAACTACAGCAAAGGTTTGTATGATTAATAAATATATTTAGCTATTTAGGAGACAGTATAACATGGTGATTACTATGGGCTTTCTAGAACTTAACACGTGCCTTTGAGTCCAGCTCTGACATTGTGGGACCCTGGACAAGATAATATTATCTCCAAGCTTCAATTTCTTTATGTGAAAATAGGGCAAATATTACCTCTCTTAAAAATGAGTGTGAGGGGTAAATGAGATAATGTATGTAATGTGCGTATCATGCCTGGTATAAAAAAAAAATGCCTATAATGACAATGATGATATATATACATATGGCTTTCCCAATCCCACAGATGCTCCAACTTCACTGAAATCAGTTAAATCGTCAACCTAATGTACAACAGATTCTGCATAGGAATTATTTCTCATAGGAGTAATGGTATACTTCAAAACCAGTCTTCCAATGAAACTATTTCTGGAATATAGTTTATAAGACTTTTGATGATATTCTTAGTCTACTGAGTAGGACTTTCCCAGGTGTCTAGTACCTCACCATGGCATCAAGTTTGAAGTACTTTTTTGAAGCTTGAACACAGCTGCTAGGGAGATACTGTGGGTGTTATTCTCATCCTCACATATCACGTCTTGAGTGTTCAGAATGCAACACTAACCTCTATATTAAGCTAACCTTTCTCTAAACCACAAGTCATGAGAACTGGGGGAGGTGACATTTTTTACTACCTGTAACTGACCTTTCTTTGATTCATTTCCCTGCCACACCACACACCCTCTTTCATTGTTATCAGGCAGGAAACGGCTCTCTGATTCTATCCCTGTATGGCTTTTAACTCCCTAAATTGCCAGGACCAGACTATAAAAAGTGGGAAGGTTGAATTCCTGGATTCTTTCCTTCATTTTCTGTTTGTAATATGTTCTTCTATTTTCTTCAGTCCATATAGCATTGTCTAAACATGTGATTAGTTTGCTGTACTGTTGAAGGATAAATACTGGCCATGTAATTCCATGGGTTTTCCACAAGAGTGAAAAAAAATCAGGATAATACTCTTACTGGCACTGGTTTACATACCAAATATTTCCCTCGAGATGCAACCTGTCATTATCCTACTTTAGACTATGGTTACCTCCAGCAGAATCCAACTGTTGGTATTAAAGATCTTTAGGCTAGTCTGTCCTATTTTCACCATCTGATTCCAAAGTCAAATGATTATTTTTGGTTTTCTTTCTTTTCCTCATTGGTGCTTACTTTCCTGTATTTAAATTGACGATCGTTAGACAATGTCTTCTCCTTTTACTGTTAACCAAAAATTTAAATCACCTTTTTCTTTCCTTGTACTACTATTTTATTGGAGAATCCAATAACCTCATTATACCTTTTGTGTTTGATAATTTTAGGGTTTCTTAGAAATGTTCTTTTCAATGCTTGTTAGAGTTGTTTTTTGAGCATCAGCCACCAACACTTCACCCAGCTCAAAGTTCCTTCACTTTTGCATTAATGGAATTCATTTCCTCAAATGTTGAACACATCTGCATTTTAAAGTAACTACCATAGCTTCTAATGACATTTTTAAAAATGTGTGCTTTCCTTTTTATTCAGAAACCTCTCCAGTCCTCACCCCCTTGGTCTAAGTTTAACTTCCACAATTTATAATTCTCATTTGGGATAGAGATAGCATCTGCTCTACATCAAAACATGCTCTCTAGAAGAAATCTGATATTATTCTATCAAAGTGTGAATTTAAGTCATAATGTTACCTTTTCTAGGGACATGGGTGTTTGTACAAGAGCCTTATCTCTAATTGCAAAGTGACACTTTTAAGAATTGTTAAAAGAAACTATTGTTCAAGATGGACAGAACCAGAAGACCCTTACCACTTGGAACTCACATGCCACCCAGACAGACCCCAGACTATGGATGTAGTCAGGGAAGCAAAGTTGGAAGGTATTAATATGACTTACTTATGAACTGGATTTGGTATCTTAGAATGTTTTCTTTGAAACTATGGTTCCAATTCTAGCTTCCTTGCTTCTTCATAGTGCCAATCTAGGTCGACAGGAGAATGTGAGACCATTGTTCCATATTCCACTTAAAAAGAGAACACCGCTTCAAAGAGAACACCACCACCTGATAAAAATAAAACAAGCAATCGGTTTTAAAACATTGTGCCTATGAGTTCTTTTTCATCCTCACTTTTTCTGGGATTTAAGTTAGTTTAGGGCACCTACTCTGGGTGATTATGTTCTATATCTAGCACAGCAACACCATCTAAATAAAAAATTAATATGTAATTAGTTTCTCCATTTTTTCCCTTGATATTAGGAAAGTATTGCAATGTTTCAAATTGTCTCCTCCTACCCACTGATAGAAACAAAACCAAAAATTAAGTGGAGTTAATTCCTTGAACAAACAAAAATGAACTTTTATCCAAATTCCTTCAAAGGGTACTAGGGTTTCTAAATCTAAAACATATTAAAATAAACCATCCAAAGAAAGCAAAACTGGTATTTCACAATGTACCTTTTAGCTACACTGTCTTTTATATTTGTTTTGCTAATTGCACTTAGTAGTTATAGAATTAAATCTGTTACATTCTATGATAGTCGACCTGGTTCGTGAATTATCAAGTACTAACTCAAATAATTTGTTTATAAAACAGAGTGGTCATGTAAATGTATTTTACTCAAAATTATATTTGATACACAATTTTAATCATTTCTACTATTTATTCTTGTAAAGTTTATATCACATCAATGAAGGCATTCTCACTCTTCACATGGACCATAAAAAGCCAGAGCTGATCTATTAATTTGTAACATGACTTGTGATCCAAGATTTGACCAAATTATTTATGGAATGAGAATTTATCTCTGCTATGCGATCCTTTTTGTCCCTTGAAAACAGAGTTTAACATATGGAAACTTGGTGAGTATGTAATTAGCTCTATATTCACCCATTCAGTAAATGTTTGAGTACCAACTCGTTACAAATACTGTGCTACTTCTAAGAAAACAATCGTTAGCAGGACAGACATAATCCCTGCCCTTAAAAAGATGATGTCCTAGTGAGGGAGTGAGTTTCTCTTTTAAAAACTCAACAAATGAATAAAATATTTACAAATTGTATAATGAAGGAAATGTGCAAGGTGCTAATACAGGGGTTGGTGCTGGGAAGGCAATTTTGGTAGGATGGTACAGAAAGGAACAGAAAGAACCAGCTGAAAAACTGGTTCTGGGGTCAGGTATGTTTTGTCTTTGGATGTAGTGGGAAGAGTATGGTATTGCAGTTCCCCGGTGGTACATTTTTATGCATAGTCTAACCATATATATATATACTTTTAAAGTGTATGCAGTGTTTATGACAAAAGATGGAAAAAAATATATTCTCTACTATAAAAATACTGTTGACAAAAATTGTGAACAAAGTTAATTACTACAATTTATACAAACGTTCCTTTCCACAAGTGGAACTGTAAGTCTCACAGCTAGGACTATTCCACTGCAGAGGACAAAATAGAACCCCTAGTTTTAGCATGTACATATAATCTTGACTTCTTTGGGTAAGTTGGATATACCATGACATGCAAATGAGAAAGGTACAGAAGATGTTAAAAAGAGGGACAAGTTTCCCAAAGTGGTTTAATTCTCACAAGTGGTCATGAAATTTCTGCTAAATTTGTGAGCCACTGCCCCTTGCCCAAATCCCCCATTCTTGGGGACACAGTCATCAAACATAAAATGTCTGTACACTTAGCCACTAGAGGGAGAGAGTGTGCCTCTGGTGATTAGGGAGCCAATGAAAGTAACTCATGGATAGGATAGTCTTTCAAGAGCTTAATTTAGCTCTGATCAGCCAGGGGGCAAAGCTTTATCAGCTGTGGTGGCTTTGGGGAACTTGAGGATGATTCCTTAAGACTTCACCTTGGAACCTCTTCTACCAAAGAATTCAATTGCTAAAATTATCTAGATATTTCATCTTAATTTTGACTATGTTTTAATTCACCTTTTCTAAGGACCTCCATAACTTTGCAGGTAGTTAAACACTTAGGCTTAGTTTTTAGGAGGGATTTATGGCAATTTTAGAGAAGTCATGTTACCCTTTATGAACTACGAATGTACATATTACAAGCAACATTCCACTTTTCTAAGATAACTTAAGATTAAAATCTTTACAATCTGTTGGGGTGATTAAAATGATTTGTAGAATTCTATTTTGTATTTCCCAAATATGACTTCAGGAAAATTACTTTTATTTAGGTAACTGACAGGATTAAAAAAAAAAGGCTTTACCAACATACAGCTGTCGGGAATTGAAAATTAATTTCTTCTGCAGAATGGCACCCTTTTCCACAATTTAATAACCAGCCTATTGGCACAATTGTTTAATAAATGCAATGTATGAAATAAACGTTTCAAAAGTCATTATAAAATGTCATAACACTACGCAAGTTACATGGTATCCATTATTTAGTGTATATCAATGTGAATGAATTCCGTCTCCGTCTCAAAACCTAAAGAAAAGGCATTCAGAATTCCCCAGACTTAGAGTGGTGCTTAAGATATACTTGATTTTAGTTTCAACGTATCATTTCTCTTTCCTCAGCAGGAAAACCAAACAAAACAAAACGACAAAACTCAGCAACTATTTCTGGGATCCTTGAAAGGTGCAGGAGTTCGGAGCCCGCTCCTACTCTATCAGCATTGATTTTCTTTACAATCTATGATATGGTTTCTCAGAAATGCTGTGTGGCAGGTCCCGATAATTTCATGTGTTTTCAAATTTAAGCCACTCGGACTACACAGTTCAGTATTGTCAGCTCCTTTCATTTTCCTTTTCCCTTTAATTATAGAAGTCTCTAATTCCCTCTTTTTGCAAATGTGGTCAAGAAAGATGCTCAATGTTATTTGTAGAAAGAACATGCATTTACCATAACGATGTATATGTTCTCCCCCTCCCCCCCAAAAAACCCCTGAGCTATAACTCATGGATGATACCGATGGGCAACACCTATTCCTAACCTTCTGCACCCTCACCCGCTCACTCGGACTTCGGGGGATGTGGCAGTTGCCTGGGGTAGAAAAAAACAAGCAAACACTCTAATTTTAAACTTGCACCGGGCAGCACTTTCAAAGTCGTAACAGTTGAGCTTCAGCTCAGACCTGAATTTCCTTCGCAATCCATTCCCGAGGACTCCCCCTGTCCTGATTCACGTCCTGGTCCATCGGGTGCCGTTTACCGAAATTACACGGCAGAGTTTATTGCGAAGTCTGAGTGGGTGGGTCCACGCGCACAACCGCGACTCGGGCCAGGACGCCGGGGCCGGCGCTCCGCGTCGGACGCCCGGATCGCCGTCCGCCCCCTCCGCCCGGCCTCGCCACAGATCCCAGTTTGAAAGAAAACTTCCCGCGGCCGACATGAACCTCCCCGCACCGTTGCCATCCTTCCTTCCCGGCCGGCAGAAAAGGTGAGATTTGTTACGACTTGGGGGGAGTGAGCTGGGGTCGCCGTGGCACTCTCGGCAGCGGGTTACCTGGTCCCCCTTGGGGGGAGGGGTCCGCCGTCCGGGGGCCGCGGGGCTGGGGGCGTCGCGGTCGCGGTCGGGCGCGCGGGTGGGCGCGAGGGAGTGCGCGCGTCGCGGAGCCGCCGGGGCCGCACTTGTCCTGTAATCGATTGCCGAGCGCGCCGAGCGGCCCTGCGCGCAGACACGCGCACACGCGCCTTGGCCAGCCCGCGCGCGCACACTCACGCACTCACACACACCCAGGCGGCCCAGCCCCGCACACGCGCGCGCGCACACACACACACACACACACACACACACACACACGCGCGCGCGCACGCACGGCCGCCCGCGCCCCGGACCCCGCCGCCCGCCGCCCGCCGCCGCCGCCAACCCGCCCTCCGCCCGCGGGCGTCTGCGCGAGCCCGGCCGGCGGGGGAGATGTGCTCGGGCCCCGGCGGATCGGTTTCTCGGGGTTTGACCAGCTGTCCCGGGCTAACCCTGCTCCTCGCTGAAGATGGAGGAAGTAAAAACAGGATTACCCTTAGCTACAGATCCACTGCCTTAGTTTCCACCACCAACTGCAGTGCACAAACACACGTTAGGCACAGGAAAGCAAGAAAGAGAGAGGACACACTAACAGTAAACACAAACAAAAGGGTGATGGGATTATTTTACTGCATGCACTGCTGAGGTAAATCTCCGCTTGGCTTTGGCGTGGTGAAGAACAGCTCTCGTTTTATTTGTCTTCTGATTCATAGATTATATATAAAGATGGGTGTCTGATTTGGAAAAGGGGGGGGAGTGTTTTCAAAGTTAAGTGTAATTATGTGGCATCTCGTTGTGCACCGTGATGTGATCAAATGACTTGTTGCTGTTAACCAGTAATAATAATAATAATAATAATAATAATAATAATAATAGAGATATTTTTCTCTGGGAGGGATGGATTGTGGTTATGATTAGGGTGATGATTTCTGCCAAGGACGCCCAGGGAGTCTGGTTGGAGATGATGTCCTTTGCCTTAATTTATCGTCCCCTCCTTGTAATCTGTTTCTGCGATGTTAATCGATTAATCAGTTCTCGTCTCTATACGTAGCTGTCATGGATTTGGACTTGTTTTGCTTTGGTTTAATTTGAATTCAAGAAAGATTGGGTAGCCTGGAATAAATTGCAGCTGTCCAGATAGGATATCCAGATCCTGTTGGAATTAAAAGAAAAGAGGGGGAAAAAAAAATAAAAATGGTATGACACATGTAAAAAGGCAGCAGTGAAATCACTTTGACAGGTTCTAGTCTGGGCGAAAAGAGATGGAATTAAGCTTGGTTTATTTATTTATGTATTTGCCAAGGGCGAACGCCGGCCCTGTGAAGTTGGCCTAGGTTCCTCGCCGGGTCCTGACTGACTGGCCCTCCCCTCGAACCCCCCCCCCCCACCCTTTTCTTTCAGTTTTCTTGTCTTAGGTTTTGGTCGATTCTTAAAGAACCGGTGGATCAAGTTTTTTCTCTTCTTGTTAATCGCATTGCTGTAGCACTGACTGACCTCTCTCTCTCTCTCTCTCTTTTTTTCCTCTTTCCTGAAAGTACGTGGTGCCATTCCTGAGTGACTTTTCCTACTAGACCATCCCAAAGGGACGAGGGGGAGGGGTGGACGGAGGAGGAGGAGGAGGAGGTGGAGGAGGAGGAGGAGGAGAAGGGGGGTGTTCCTTCTCTCTCATTTCTTGGTTTTGTTTATCAGCCGATCTGTTTGCTGGATTTGGGCTCGGAATGACCCACCTGTAAAGTGCTTTTCCTTCCTCCTCGCCTTGAACTCTGCAGGGGGCTTGGCTTGGCGGGGGCAAGGGAGGGAAAGAGAGAAGGGGGGGACACAAAAAAAAAAACTTCTTTCTTTCTCTCTCCGTGTATCTTCAGCCCGACATTGTCACCTCCTCTTTGAGGGGTTAGAAGAAGCTGAGATCTCCCGACAGAGCTGGAAATGGTGATGAATCTTTTTTAATCAAAGGACAATTTCTTTTGTATGTACATTTCGCTTCTCTTTCTCCTTTCCTTTTCCTTTCTTTCCTTCTCTGAGGGTTGATAACCATTTCATTGATGGGGCAGACTTCTTTCACTTCTCCCTGACGTTTCTTTCTTTTTAATATGTGTGTGTTAGATGTGTACATTTTTAAAGAGATAAACTCATTTGTAAAATATCCGAAGAAACTGCGCCCCTTTTAAACTTTACGGATGCCTTACTTTAAAGCCTTATGTAATCATAATTTGAAAGAATTTGATAACAGTACAGCAGGTTGAAATTTAAGTGCTATGTAGTGGCTGAGTTGGGAATTTGATCTGATTATTCCATAAAGAAAGAAAGAAAAGTTTTTTGGGGGGGCAGGGAGGGTGGTGGTGAAGAAGGGGAGGGGAGGGAGAAGGGAAGTGGTTTTGGAGACAAGAAGTGAAGCTGCCTGTTTTCCAGTAAGTAATGGAGAAATTCCAGGAGCCAGGGCTAAATATACTTGGCGATCAATACAGAAATGGCTCATTGTGAATAATTTAGCTGCTGGTGCAGTGAGAGTTTTGAAACTAAAGGCAAAAAGGACCAGGGCCAAGGGGAAAAAAAATAAGTAAAAATCTCCTCAGGACGTGTCAATTCTTTAAACTTTTTCCTTCAAAGAATACAGTTAATTTATTGATCTTTTCATTATGTGAAATCAAAGCTAGGGGGTGTCATCTCATGCAACTTATTTTTGTTTCTGAGAATTAAGTTCTTGTTTTGCGTCATTGGTGCATGAGAATAATTCCCCAAACTTTAAAAAAAGTGGTTCCCTTCCCAAGAGCAAAAAGTTTATGAAATTTTCAAAATCAGAATGTATTAAATAAGCTTGGCATTTATGTCCAACTAGGGTCTGGCAGGAAATTAAGGTTACATTGAACAGGTGCTTACCCAGAACTTGGGGTAGACTAAAGTGTCAGTATAAGTTCGGGAGTTGGGTCACTGCTGCAGAAATCTTAGAGACACACTTGGGTACTAAGTTTTTTGTTTTGTTTTGTTTTCCTATGTTTGTTTTTCCTCCCCCCTCCCTATTAGAACATGATGAACCAACTTGCAACAATTGTGAATAGAGCTATCTGTATACTAGGGAAGTCCTCAAATGCTGTACAATTGTGGGCAGTAGGGAATGGTAAAATACTTAAATCCCAGTTAAAGCTGGTCATGTTTGAGATGTAACCCTTTTTTTTTTCTTTCTACCAAGTAAATTCTGATTAAGGGAGTCATTCCTTTCTTGCTACAGCCCATCTCACAGCACACTTATCTTTCCTATCCTATCTCCAGCAGGAATCAGATCATTTGCAGAAAGAGTTCAGTGACTTGCAAATGAGCACATACAGTACGCTGTAGTATGTTTCTTGGGCACAGGTTGCAGCAGCAGCAACATGGGCTAAGTGGAGCTTCAAATAAGTTAAGCATTTAATGGCAGAACTGAAAGGAATCATTGTGTTAAGAGTATAATCTTTTGTATTGCAGCACTGCACTTTGACTATGGAAACAGAGGCTATTGATGGCTATATAACGTGTAAGTATTCATTTTCATTAATTTTTTTTATTGGCTATTAAATTATGCGTTCGTGTTACCCGTATTTTAACTTCTCAGTTGTAAGTTTTTATCACAAATTTTATACTCTTCGGTGTGTTCGCAGTTTCACCTTTAAGTTAGTTTGAGAAAATAACAGCACACAAGTGAAATAAGAAGGAAGTATAGAAATATACTTACTGTATTAAGGATAACATGTAAATGAGTAGCTTAGCAGATCCACACTTTCCTACTTGATTACCTAAGTTTGGAATAGGTCATATTACATATATATCTACTAATATGACGTGAACTAAATATTTACTACTCTGAAACCCAATTTTTGAGAAGCATAATGTGAAAGACTTAGCTTCCTCAAGTTGACATGTTTTTAGCCAATTCTTCTTTCTAACATCCAACTCTCTGATAGCTAGTGTTTTTGGAAAATGCTCATTATGAGTACTGTATGCTTACTGATTAAATTAAATGTTAAAAGAAACTTTTTTTTCAAATAAGGGTACTTTAGAAATCAACTACTCTAATTCCCCTCATTTTGCAGTTGACATTATTGTGATAATGAAATTTTGTAATTTTTGTTATTTTTATTGTGAGCTGGTTGTGGTTTTTCATTTCATTCATTGACTACATATTTCTAAATGATATTTCCTTATAGTTTCTTTTAAGGGAAAAATGTTCTACATGACAATTTTAAGGCTATTCATGCCACTGCATGTATGAAACAAAGTTGCTAATTAGATTTCATGTGGCAATGAACAGAGACCAAAATATTTTATTTTGTGAAACCAGGTGACAATGAGCTTTCACCTGAAAGGGAGCACTCTAACATGGCAATTGACCTCACCTCAAGCACACCCAATGGACAGCATGCTTCACCGAGTCACATGACAAGCAGTAAGTCTTCATTTTATGACTTTTTTTTTTTTTTCTATTTCTCTAGGGACAGACTTGAATTTGTTAGGTCTGTGGGGTCCTCTCACATTGTGGTGTAGCTGCAGCTATAGATTTTGCTAAAGAAAGAACAACAGAGATTTATTCCTGTTCATTCTAGTATCATAAAACATGAGCCTCCTTACTAGTTTGAACTATCCCAAGGTGGCATTTGGGAGCTGGTGCTTACCTGTGTCAGGTAAGAAATGTTAGGCTTTGCGGGTTATTGTTTTGACTTGCCAGTTTTATAACTAGAGTTGTTGTTGTTGGGTAGGGAAAAACAAAAAGATGGAATTACGTCATTTCCAAAGGACTCTTCACAGTAAAAAAAATGAAATAATTTTATATTGCCTTGGTACAAAGCTAATTCATTAATGGTAGAATTGCAATGTTGCTTTTTTTTTTTTTTAACGTGAAAGTTTTTCCTCCAAAGCATTGGAAGTGAAGTGTAATTGAAATTTGTGGAACTCATTTACATCCATTTCTCTAACAAAGTGAAAGCGTTTTGTTTTAGATTGTCTAGAGAAGAACTGAGAAAATTTGGAAGGATGTTTTAAACTTAGAGGAATAGATAGTTTTGGCTATTGTTTTGATGAAGAATCATTCATTGATGTAGTAGACATTGTTTTGTGTAATAAAAGAGCAACTTATATGTTGTCAGTGACAGAAGACAAAATAAGAATATGTTTTTTTTTCTAGTTATAATGTTTTATCAGTTCAAGTGCAAATGCTCTATTATTCCTATTCAAACATAGTTTGAAATCTTGTGTTTCCCTCATACTTACTTTTGGTATGTGTTACATTCTTATGTAGAAAGGACATTTGACTTATATGTAACTTCATTTAATTTAAAAGTTTTCTATTTGGGTGATTTGTGAACCAAAGGCATTTTCGTTTTATTTTTTTGTTAAATGAAGGTTTAATAACTAAAGGATACTGAATCATCTACTGAATTATGAGCACATTCTTAAGTTAATTCTGATTATCTGGAGAGAACAAATTTTCCTTTCCATTTCCCTCTTATAATTCTCAAAACTTAAGGTTATTATAAAGCTACTAGCTTTGTAAGTAGTAAAGACTTCTGAATTATAAGCAGAAGTATATAGAGTACTATTGAATACATTTTACAATTCATTAAATTGAAGTGATTCTAGCTATTGACTCGAAATTTTGAGTGAACTATGTGAATTTACTTATTTAATAGTTTTCTTTCTTTTTATTAATGTGAAATACTTCCTAGGAAGATTTCACTCTAGAAGCAGTTGTTGAAATTCCTTTAGGAAGTAGAAAGAAAAATTAATAGCTAGTGAGTGAATGTATATTAATTTATAGTGCTAATCTCTTAAAATGGATCTTGTAGCATTAATTTTTTTTTTTACTAGTTGGCTATTTATTTGATAAAAGTTATATTGCTACTATAATGTAGGCAGTACAATTCTTACATTTTAACATTAATGTTACTGATTTATTGGTAGAATAGATTTGTATTTCTCAGATATTTTTTGTATAATTTCCTAAAAAGTAAGGATAGATTAATATGCAATTTCTGATAGCCAAATATTTAGCTATTGGCTTTACAAACATTGAATATAGGGGGTATATAATAATATTAATTGAGACTTTTGATTGTTATCCCCTAGCCACCATTAAAAATATCAGCAGGCAAATGCTTTTTAATTGGTTAATTGGCTCCCCTTGCTTGTGAATTTGATTCTGGTTTTGCAAGTACTCGCTTCAAAAAAGGCAGCTCACCCATTTATTTTAAATAAATAGTGCAGAGTGTAGGCACGTTCAATTTGAACAAATAAGAACTGTGCTTTTGACATTTGAGCTTTTCACACCCAACCACAGTAAAATTATGTTTAGTAAAGCGGTTTGTGTGTGTGTTTTTTTTTTTAAACTTACTAGCCTGTGGCAATTTCATGTTGGAATAGTTTTTGACTAAGCTGCACGTGTGTTCACATTCTTTTCCAAAGAGTTGCAGGTTAAGTATGTTGGCTCTCACTTCAGAGCTGTCTATTGCATCCTTGATGTAGCCTCTATTTACAGTATCTAGGTTACCCACTTAGGTGTTAGATGGAGAAGATACCCATTTTTCCTTTCGTTAGATCTAGGGGAATATCAGCATTTTAGATTGCCAAAGCAAATAGTGGTAGAGAGGGACCGTTGTCTATTAATTTGAACAAGAAACCTAGAATCAATCACTCGGATGTTTTTCTGTGACTTGAAATAATTTTTCTGTGCTGGTGACCTGTGAAATCACTTGTGTCCAAGATCATTGGTTTCTGTAAATCCCTCGCATGCATTGTTGGCTTTCTTAAATGAAAAGAACTTAATTTACTTTCTTCATTTTCTTTTTTTTTTTAATATCTTCAAATATGCTTCCTGAAGGGCTGTTGCTTCCAAAAACAGAATGGCAGTTTTAATTGAAAGTATTAAAACCTACAGTAAATGTGAAAGTCTTTAGGATAACCTCCAGGAGCAGACAGGAGAGAATGGGAGTATATGTGTAAGAGGGGAAAACATATTTTAAAACAGTTTACAAAATAAAATAATGAAAACCTTTGATTTTTATAAAATAACTAACATTCTAGCCATAAAGTCTTGATGAGAGGTGATAGCCCACTTATTTTGGCTTTAGGAAAGTGGTCAGTTATGCTGTAAGGACCTAGTCATTTGTTTAGATTATTTGATGTACATCTTGCTGCCAGCTAGTGTATAAAAATAATGACAGCAGCTATCATTATTTGACAGTGCTGGAAGAGAGCACCGGCGACTTGGGAGAGAACTAAAAATGTTACAATGCCTGACAGTTTTTTGGTTTTAAAAGTCAGCATGTCTGATCATCTTAGAAAGAAGGAAAGGGTGTTAGTGATCTTAACATTTTATAATGACTACTTCCTATGTTTTCAAATGAATTTTCTTAGAGAACTTTAGACTTTTTCTTCTGGAGCAAGGATGTCTTTGATAAGAAGATGAGAATTGTTGCCTGAGATCATTAGTGTACATATTGAGAGTGCTGACAAGCTTCGGTGTCAGGGATGACAGTATATGCCTTGATGGAAATACTGGAAATACACAGTGTTAAGTGATTTTAAAAATAGAACCTGGAAGTTAAGAATCTGAGACAGACAACTCAGACAGAACAATATAAAAATAATCCATATTGTATTTCGGCCCATCAGATGAAACTTTGTGATTCCCTCTGTTTCTGGGGTAGTTCATTTCCAGTTCTTGCAAAGTTGCTTCAGTATCAGTTTCAAACTGGTCTATACCTGCTGTTGCCTATTTTGAAAAATGTTTAAGGTTCAGAAATTGTAACTAATCTCATTTTTCTTATCACCTACTTGTCTAATGCCAATGAGTAAATTTTATTTGGAGATAGTTAAATGGTATGAAAAGTCATCGTGACACAAACTTTGTTTCTATTCCTTTAAAACCTTTCCATGGATCAAGTTCACAGTCAGTACTATTTATCAGTCAGTTTGATGGTCAGGTGGCATGTATGGAATTGGAAGAAGTAGTAATTCTCGTTTTACAAGACTGACCAATAATCAGGTCAGGGAATCTAGTTTATTCTTTTCAGAGTGCTCCGCACTTTTTTTTTTCCTTAGCTAGTTTCCATTTTTAGAACCGAGTGAAGCAGAAATATATTACGATTTTCATTTTTCATATGTGGAAATGGAAGCTTAAAGAAATCAGTTGGCCACTTAGGTCCCTCAGCAGAAGGAAAAGTTGTCAGGATTGAGACATAGAACTGTGATGTCACCTTGCAGGTTAGTTAGATGACTTAACTGATATTTCTTTATAATGTCATTAGCTCAGGGTGCCCACCATGTCCAATACTGACCCATGTTTTGGTGACAAAAACAGTATTACAGCAGTAGAAGAGGGTTAGTATGAAGGTGGAATTATATCAGATAGTCTTGTTAAGCCGATAGTATACTTGTATACTGTAGTATACTTTTAAAAATACAGCTTATCTTATGGGACTCACCAGGTTTCCGAGTTGTCTTCTACAGCTTAGTTTGGCACTCACCCTTGCTTGGGTTTCCATAGGATACACCCTGCTAGAACACCAGAGGGACTTGATATAAAAACTCACTCTTTTTTTTCTGTTTTTTAAAATTGACTTTTATTATTAGTTTCAGGTATACAAAACAACACAATGATTAGGCATTTATACCCCTCACAAGGTGATAACCCCCCTAAGTCACTCTGTTTTGAATTGTAGTACTGAGGCTTGTAACATATACCCAACATACCTAACATTTAGTTTTCACTTGTTTGAACATTTTTTAAAAAGTTTGATTTGATTTCTTTACACCTATCAGAGGTAAATGTCATGGCTATGTACCGAAAGTGGGGGGGGGGCAGAAGGAACTAAAGGAAGTATGTATGTATGGGAGATTAACAACAAAAATACTGTGCTGTGTTTTTTCTTTGCACCTCATTTTCCCCTTTCCCCATCTTTAGGGTACTTCAAAGTAAGAATAAAGTTCTGTGTTTGAAAAACAAAACAACTTACCATAGAAGTGTTATCCTTGTTGTCTCTATCTTTGTCCAAAGCTGTCCTTCCCACTGGAGGTACACTTTTTAAAAAAATGTACCATGATTAATTAGGTTCTATCAGGAGTCTTCCTTCATGCCCTGGTGAATTGAAATCTCTGGGTGTCATGCTCTTCTCTCCTAACTTTGAATGTTGATATATTTTGATCTTACGATGTTCTGAAAGATCGATAGCAGGGTTACAGTCCTAAAATGAGTAGAATATATTGTTTTCCTTCGTTTGTTCCTTTATATCTCTTTATATCAAATATATTTATTGATCTGATAGTATTTTCCTTTTGTGAATTAATCGATACTCAGAACATCTCTGCTTTGAAATAGGTAAGGAGTATTTGGGAACTATTTACCATGTCATAAATGTTTAATCACCACTGGAACAAGAGAAGGACGTGGGGGCATAATTTATTGAGTATACACAGGAGGCCCAGAACTGGGCTATATGCATCCATATTATTTCACACAGTTCCCACAACAGATCTGTGACTGAAGTCGCTACTCCATTTTATAACACAGAAGCAGTAGACTGTAAATGTTTAAAAACGTAGGCGTTGGAGTTAGACAGGCCTGTGTTAGAATTCCTACTTTGCCACTGACTTGCTGTGTAACCTTAGGCATGTAACTACACATCTCTGAGCTCCAGTTTTCTTATCTGTAGCGTGGGAATAAGCAATACCTACCACCGTGGACTGTTGTGAGGTTTACGTGAGGCAATATATGCAAAATACGTAGCCCCGTCTCTGGTACATCTAATAAATAATCACTTCTGCTATCAGAGTAGGCAAGTTAGTTTCCCATTGACCCATGACTCATAAGAAAAGGAGTTTGTTTTCAAATCCAGATGTGCTTGAAATTCAGATTTTTTGGTGTTTCCTTTTTACTACATAGGTCCATGGAACCGAGGCAGGCATTTGTAATGATTTAGGGTTACAAATTGAAGGAAAAAAGCCATCTATGAAGATTTCAGTTAAGAAAAAGAGAGTTTGTTTATATATTAGAAGTTTTGTTTATTGGGTTTCAGTGTTCCTGAGTTTTCTGTTTTTTTGGTTATATGTAAAGAAAAGTCATTATTTACATCAATGCTCTAAAGACACCGGTCATTGAGAATGGAAAAAGAAAAGTCCTTTTAATAGAGTAACCTATCCATATCTAGAATCAATTCTTTCTTAGAAAGTCTGCATCTAAAATTTCACCTTATTGATGCTTCTGGTGATGCCATAAATTCTCATTTGATGATACTAATCAAGTGGTAGGCCTGATGGTCACTAATTGTACATTTTGGGGGTAATAATTCAGGTGTTTAAGTTTGAAGTAAGCTTAAAATATAAGTATCACTTCTAGACATTTGGCATGTTGCTGTATTATTCTAGTTGATTAATTCAACAAGTACTTATAGGCTGCTTTTTATGTGTCAGGCACTTTACGGTGAATCTAAAGGTAAATAGTACATCGTGCTTGTCCTCCAGGAGCTCACACTCTAGTTTGAAGAACAGACATCTAAACAAGGCATTGTACTATGGCAAGCTCAGGGTTTTAATTCTGATGGGGAGTGAGTGGGGCGCTAGTTTGGAAGACTTTCTAGAGGAAGAGGCTGCTTGAGCTGAGACGTATTAAATGAATAGTATTTAGGAGAGCAGTTGAAAGTTTTTTCATTAAATGCACCCACAGTGGGAGCTGAGAAATAACATATGTTCTGGGAAATACAAGCAGATTGGTCTTTCTGGAGTGTAAAGTTGGAGTTTAGGAGTTTAAGCCCAGAGATGAGAGAATTAATCAGGGAAAGATGATGGACTACCCTGTATAAGAGGAAATTTGGATTTCATTTTCAAGGAAGCCAAGGGTTTTAAAAAGCAGATGACTTCAATCTTTTGATGGACATGGATCATACTGGCTGCAATGCCCTGGGATGGGGTGGGGTATAGGGGGTGTGAGACAGGGTTTTTTTTAACAGGCTTTTGCAATGATTGAATGGAAAGGCATGAGAGCTAGTGATAGTGGGGATAATAAGGCAGAGAAGGATTTGGAAATACTTAATAGCTTAACATGGACAGGACTTGGATAGTAGGGTGAAGAAGACAGGAAACATGATGAGGATCCCAAGATTATTGGATAGAAGGCGGTAGGTTCCGTTAGGGAACATAGGAAAAAATGCTGGAGCAGATTTCCAGAAAAAGATTTCATTTAGTTTAATTCTGGATGCAGAGAGTTTGAAGCACCTGTAGAATTTGGGAGAGGATAGCAGTCAGTAAGGTGAATAGATTAGACTCAAGTGTAAATTTTCCTAATTAGAGAAATCTAATATGTAGCTTGTGGTTTGCTTCCTTTCCCTCCTGTATTAATTTAACAATAGTTTAGTATTTCTTAAAAATTCTTTCCTAAGTAATTCTCAGCATTTGATCAGTGACCTTACTTCTCCAATTGCTCCATTAAATCAAAATTCTATATTGAAATGTATGAGCACAGGTTTTAATGAACTCTCTTTGCTTAATGGGGTCCTTTTATGCTAGTCCCATAAGTAGGATTAGTTGATGTGATTGACTCACTGATTTTTAAACAAAATATGCCAGCCCTTCTCCTTAATATTTTGTTGTATATTTAATATCATAACTTTTAGGGCTGTACATTTTAAAAAATCGTATGTCATATCCTTCAATACCTCTACTGCAATGATTTGTCTTTATCCTGTAACCCATTTCTTTATAAATGAATATTTAACTTAAAAAATATGCGGAATGATTTGTTAACTAAATACTGTCTAGATCTGCCACATTAATAGTCAAGGAATTTAATAATTTCACCTGGAGCCTTTTGGAAAACAGATAAATATACATACATGAGACATATTATTTGAAAATGATTTGGCGTGTATTTTTTTTTTTTTTAAAGTTTATAATATTGTGCCTCCTGGGGTAAAATTACCTAGAGAGAAAAGTGCAGTATAGAAACCATCTTTTTTTTTTTCTTTTTTTTAAAGATTTTATTGGGGAAGGGGAACAGGACTTTGTTGGGGAACAGTGTGTACTTCCAGGACTTTTTTCCAAGTCAAGTTGTTGTCCTTTCAATCTTAGTTGTGGAGGGTGCCGTTCAGCTTCAAGTTGTTGTCCTTTCAGTCTTAGTCGTGGAGGACGCAGCTCAGCTCCAGGTCCAGTTGCCGTTGCTAGTTGCAGGGGGTGCAGCCCAGCATCCCTTGCGGGACTCGGGGAATTGAACTGACAGCCATGTGATTGAGAGCCCACTGGCCCATATGGGAATCGAACAGGCAGCCTTTGGAGTTAGGAGCATGGAGCTCTAACCACCTGAGCCACCCGGCCGGCCCCAGAAAACATCTTAATGAATGTATTTATTGCCTCAAAATATCTATTAGGAACTTCATCTTAAAAATGTAAGCTATGATTACCCAAGACACCATGGAATTCCAAATGAATGTTAATGATGGAAATACTTCATGTGAGATTTCCTGTATGCGGAGATTCAGAATTCTCTAGAGACAGATTTTTCATCTTTCAAACATTGATCCAGCCAACATTTATTAAGCATGTACTTTGTGTGATGCACTGCTGATGCTGGGGCGCAAGAGTGTTAGTGATTTGGTGGGTTGTTTTTTTTTTTTTTTTTTTTTTTTGTTTTTGTGGAGAAGAACGTTATCTTTCAGGGTTCAAATGAATTCGTATTTTATTTGAGATGTTATAATCTTATTGCATTTAGAAGCAAATAAGTGTGATGTGCTCACCATGATTAATATCCATTATAAATGAAGGAATTGCTTCTCATCTTTTACTGTCAAGAGTTCTTCAAAAGTCTGTAAATTTGAGATGCACAATGAAACAGATGAAAATACAACCAGCTTGTAAGATAGGTTCCCGCAGGATAACATTTCCCCGAGAAAATTTTTATGATGCAGTATTTTGCTCTCAGCTTTGTAAGTTCCAAAACGTGATTGACACATTTAGAGAGAATCCACATCTCAGGGTTGACGCACTTTAAACAAGTTCACAAAATTGATAGGTAAAATCAGAATGCCAACTTATGCCTATCCTTTGATTAAAAATAAAACAAACAAACAAACTTCAATCAACGAACATAGCATATGGATCATTCCTGTTGGCTTCACCAGATCCTTTTATTCTTGTGAATTGACCTATAGGTGTAATCGGTAAAGGTCATTTGGTTAGCAAGGAATCGGAACAAAGGGGGTTAGTAATATAATTCAAATATTTATGGCACCGAGCTAAGCGAGCCTCTTATGTTCAGCATCACCATAGAGGTACGCTGCCATTTGGATTGTTGTGGTTGGAGCCCTTTGCCCAATTCCTTCTCCCCTGAATGGGAATAGGTTTAGATTCCCTAGATGTAGGTTCAGCCAACATACTTCTGAAATTCATTTTGTTTTTCTTGGCTTCCTTGGCTAAGTCTACCAGTTTGTGCCGGCCTAGGATCCATTCATCTTCTTTTATGTAATTTTACATATCTTTTTTTGTTTTGTTTTTTAAAGATTTTATTGGGGAAGGGGTACAGGACTTTATTGGGGAACAATGCATACATCTGGGACTTTTTTTCCAAGTCAAGTTGTTGTCCTTCCAATCTTAGTTGTGGAGGGTGCCGTTCAGCTTCAAGTTTGGTCCTTTCAGTCTTAGTTGTGGAGGGCGCAGCTCAGCTCCAGGTCTAGTTGCCCTTGCTAGTTGCAGGGGACGCAGCCCACCATTCTTTGTGGGAGTCGAACCGGCAACCTTGTGGTTGAGAGCCCACTGGCCCATGTGGGAATCGAACCGGCAGCCTTCGGAGTTAGGAGCATGGAGCTCCAACTGCCTGAGCCACCGGGCCAGCCCGTAATTTTACGTTTCTGATTTCAATTTGTAAAATGTTGATTTTATAGCTTAACTCTATGAAAGCAATCTTATAATGAATGCCTATAAAGGATACCCCAACTATCACTATAAATTCACACTTCCATTCACAGAAATGTTGATGGGTGATGTGGCTTGAGGTGTTAATATCTATTATAGATGAAGGTGGAAAATAGCACTGCCACCTGAGAAAGACACCTTCAGTTAGCTAGGGATTTAGAAGAGCTTCTAGTTTATAGGTCAAGAGGAGCAAACAGCACACCAGTTTCATGAAATCATTGATGTAGTCTGACTACAGCAAATCAATTTTATAAAAAATTACTATTTTAAGTGACTTAATAAGGAAGGCTATCTTAATTACCGAGTGTGAATTTAAGAATATTTTTTTTCAAAGCATACAGCATTATTTTGGGGCCACACATTGGTTACAAATAAGTTAATTAAAGATTTTCCAGATGTGACTCTTGGAGGAGAATGACCATGCCTCATCTTTCTCTTCATCCAAGTATACAGTGTCATACTGGGGCATTGTGGGAGCCCAGTCGTTATTTGTTGAGTTAAGGAACTACTTATGATTAGCATATTGCACATGTGTATTTAAATAATGTGCTTCCGACCTATTTGAGGAAATTTAGAAACTTGATTTCTTGGATGTTGAAATAACTCTGAAATCCTAATTTACTTGTGATTTTCTCTGTTTGGGTATGCATTTATTTTAGCTATGTCTCTCTCTAAAAAGGATTTTGTAATATTTAGATCAGTCCCAAAAAGATGATCTATAAGATTCTAAACAACTCTTAAGTTGTTCAGTAGACTCGAAGTGAATGTTAAGTGTTTCTGTGAATATTTTATAGTCATCATCATTGTCATTACTAGTATCTTTATATAGCACATTCATACTTTACAGATTGAATTCCACATACATGCTTATAATTTTAAAATCACTTCTCTATCATCACTTATTTAATATTGCTTTTAGTAGCAAGTATAAAATGGAATGCTTCAATTAACTTTTTTTATGCACTGCACATATTTTGAGGAGTACATAATTAATCAGTGTAAAGTCACGTTCTAATAAATTAACATTCTGGGTGTCTGCACCTTTGACATTTTTGTCATTGCTCTCTTATTATCACGGAAGCTGTAGCTCTCTTTACACCTGACTGTGTCAACCCTTTCTACTTCTTGCTAAGACATCGGTATGCAGGGCTTGGCCATGTTTTGAAATGCTAGGGTACTGCATTGCTCTGTTTCCATTGAATTAACTTTAAGACTTTCTGTTTTAGTTCTGAAGAGGCGTCATTTCTTCTACAACTATATAGAACGTTTTCTGTTATGGTAATTTTCATAAAGATCATTATTGTTTTGTTTCTGTTCAAAAAAAACATTTTAGCAAGTAATATTTACAAATGGAACTATATTTCTTTTATAAGACATATCTTATAAGTCTTTTTATCAGACGTGTCAATATCATTATTATCTAGATGGTCTAGCATAGATTGCCTTATTTTCAGTACACGTGTTACCTCTTTTGAAAAGCAGCATTTCTGTACCCTTCAGGATTGAAGATATATGTTTAATTGCTAATTGAAATAGGTTCATTTATTTCTGTTAGAAATGATTACTTAGAATATCACTTGGAAATTGGACTGTTCAATAATTTTTTGGTATTAAAAATAGGTAAGTAGTTCATAATCATTTTTGGTACTGTTTTAAATTATAAACGGTTTCAAAACATTGATTCTAATATTGTATTTTGAAATATCAAATGAATTCCATTATATTGTTGAATGTTTGCAAAATATTTAAAAGCAGTAATAAATTTTGTTTGGATATAACTGAAAACTAAAAAAAGAAATATGAGATATTTTCTGTGAGTCTGCTGTTTTTAAACTCCCAAATTATGAATTACACATTGCCATCTGTCTGAACTGTGACAAATTAATGACCTAATGACAGTTTTTGGATTCAGCTTTTTGGAAACAAAACCAAAAAAGAAACACCCCCTCACACCCAACAAAACACAATTTAAAAAATAATTATTATATATAAATTGTTATTACAGTCAGTCTGCTTGCATAAAAAATTTCTGATGAATTTGAGAGTTTTAGTTGATCCCATTCTTTGAGTCCATTAGCTAGTAACAAATTTGAAGATATATTATTTTTTTAGTAAATCATAGAAGTTATAGTTAACTAAACAATTGCTTTCATATAACTATATAGAGAGAGGAAATGCCATTTATGTTTTAAAAGTGTGTGTGTGTTTGTGTATGTGTGCACATGCATGCATGTGTGTTAATGCAAAATAAGTAGGGACAAGAAGGAAACATCCAACTGACAGAGTTCACTTCGGGGTATGTGAGGATAAACAGGGTGTTGAAGCATTTATTCTAAGTAGTTCTGCATTACTTGGATCTTTTACAAAAGATCTTTTACTTGTGTAATTAAAAAAATAATAAGGTCAACCGTCTTCTCAAAGAAATAAAATATGAAGTTATTCTGTAAGGGAGCCTATGACAGCTCTGATCACATGGGTCTAACTTTGAAATTTCAGTGATATTATAAATTCATTAAAATACAAATGCTCTCTACAGACTTAATGAATATTATTTTAGATTTATTCTGAATATGAGGTATTTTCTTCTTTGCTGTAATACAGTGGAATGTGCAAATAGAATTATACACTTTGAGTTTTTTTGACTGATATTCATTCAAAGCATGACATGTTGTATAGTAAATAATGTATATATTGAGTATACTTCTGGCAATGGTAAGGAGATATTTATAGCATTATGATGTGAAAAGAAATCTGAGTAGAATAAGTTAAAACTTAGATACTCTGTTCTCCCTTGTATAGGATGTTTCCTTTTTAAGGAGACCCTTAGTCTCCTTTTCATGTTTATTCATTTAAAACTCCATTAAATGTTGCTAATGTTTTAAGCTAAAACTTTTAAACATACACTATTCTTAGCAACAGAACAGTGGTATGTTGCTAGTGGGAGTAGGACCTGTGGAAATAATTCATATGAAAGGAAAGAGTAGAGGCATGAAGTGGAGGGAACAGATAAGAGGTGTAGCTCAAAAGGAAAGAAAGACATAAGGGTGAATCCAGAAGTATGGGACAAACCACATTAGAGTTAGTAGATGTAGAGGGAGGAATAGAGCAAATGAAAAAATGGGATCTTTCCCTTCTTTTTTTCTCCTTTCAGAAAGCATAAATAAAGGAAAAATATGAATTTATAAGTTTATTAAAGAAGCTACCTGCTTGAACGATGTGGAATGTGTCAGTAAGATTAGAATGGTTTCTCATAGAAGATAAGTGATAAATATTAAGATTCAGTAGAAAGAAGTGTACTTCTTCAGACATCTGAAAGTCTGGGGGTGAAAGAATGGAGTAGACTGGTGAGAAGACCTGCAGTCCTAAGGGTTTCAGACTAGACAGACTGGGAGATTGAAGCAATATAAAAATCAGTCATACCTAGAATAGATTGACTGTCGGAAACCAGTGGTGTTACCGATGGCCACCTGGAACCAATCTGTTGCTTTTCCCTTTTGTGAAAGCCACTGTGTAGTATGTTACGTGTGTGACAGATCTCCTAACTGGCTGTGTTCCTAAATGACCTCTGCTGAGGAAGCTTTGGTCTTGTTCCTCAACTGCCTTTGTGCTTCACTTCAGTGGAACAGGGTGTTGGGGAATTAGGGAGACCATAAGCCTGGCCGAAACAGTAAGAACTTTCTCTGCTTTCTTCTTCTTCTTTTTTTTTTCCCTCTTGGGAGGTGGTGATGAAAAAGGAACTTGATATTGAACAGATAAGATGGGGTTTGCATCCAGTTTTTGTTCTCTGATCTGTTGTTTTTCCATTTTCCTCCTGAAGTATCTAAGACGTGAGCCTTGGGTGTTTCAAAAGACTTTCTTGAGATCTTACTCTGTCAGAGATTTAGAACTCCTGGGTTGGCTTTTACCCACTAGAACACTCTTCTAAAATTAACCTTGTGATAATACTGCAGTAAAAATTTATCAGACATGACATGACATTTACACATGTATTATTGTTAAAGGGTAGGTTTGCTAAGCTCATAAATAATAAAAACAAGATCACAGTTTATGTTTAACTTGATTAAGAAAACAAACATTTTAAGCCCTATTAAAAGTAACATTTTATTTGTAAGATACTTTATATTATTCAAAATGCTTTCACATCTAACATACAATATGCTCATTAAAAGAAACATTTATTTAAGCAATCTCGGAGGAATCTACTCTTCCTGGCATTACATAAGTTTATTTTATTGGTTACTAGAAAATAGTACACATATATATTTTTCAAATTACAGAATGGAATTAATTGTCCTCTTCTCCTCCCTAGTAGTATAGAAAAGTGAACCCTGCTATATTTCAAATATGTGACACTTAGATACTTCCTCTCTTGGAGTCTCAGCTTGTGAACTAGGGACATTAATATCTGCCTTTTCAGAGGAGTGGCAAGCATTAGAAATAATATATGTCAAGTCTCCAGAATGGCAAGAGGCATGTGGTGAGTTAACCAGAACGGTAGTCATTATTATTATTATTATTATTTGTTAAATAAAAAGAGTATGAGAAAACACTTGAATCAAATATCTAACAAACAGGTCCCACCAACATGTTATATCAAATCGTCAAATATTCTTCTTGGAAGGACATACTTTTGATCTGCTTTTAATCAACAAGAATGAAAAAAAAAAAAAAGGTCCGAAGCATTACTGATAAAACACAAGATACCTACGTCACTGACTGGATATTTTTGCTCTTCATCTGTCCGAGTACTGTCAGATAGTCCTTGTTTGAAAAAGAAATGTGTGTGCAGATATGAGGCAATGATTAATTCTGTTGTATTCAAATCAATTACAAAAGAAACGAAACTAAAATTACCTAATTAAATCGAATCACAAATAAACCTTCTCTGTTCGCGAGGGATATAATTGAAATGGTAATTGCGCAGTAGTAAAGCATTTCACTTGAGGATGGCAGTTCAGAAGATGTGTTTGGTGGCAGAACTTGACTGTAAGCTCTGCCTCCCTCCTGACCTGGCCCAAAGCGAGCTTTCAGTCGCTGATTTGTTTACTAGATGTGTTGGTGAGTGAATTCCTAGGGTGGTTCTGAAATTTCATGAATTTCTATGTTCATAGTGCTGTGTGTCCTCAATCATTATGCATCTCTCTGTTGCATAGCTGGAATTCTGAGAACTATGGATCAGACCCCAGTCATGTTCATTTTTTTTTTTTCACCCTTTGTACAATCAAGGAGAAAAGTGGATACTCGTTTAAAAAGATCTCATAGCTGGCTACATATAAACAGACTCCTCATAGTTCCATGGGTTAGAATGCACCGAAATCTCTGTAAATCCCAATGAGATCATTTAAAGACACACATGTACGTTGCTTTATATGTCTGAACTTTCACTTTTCTTGGGTCAGGGTTACTTTTGGTGTAGTGACAATGCAATAGGTCCTTAAAACCAACTTATCCTTTTGATCTAGGAGCAATTTCTTTAAAAACTCAGAAGCCTTTATCATCACTTCCTATCTTTTTCTACCATTACTCCTTGATTTGTGTGCATGTTATCTCCCCTGTATGACTGGAATTTCCTTGAAGGCAGGGAAAATACTATAGGTTCTGCAGCCTGAGGATAGCAGAGGACAGGACGGTAGAGCTGAACAGACTTGGATTTATGTCTTGGCTGTGCTGTGGCTTAGTCTTCATTTCCTCATGTGTAAGAATAGAGGAAGTTAGTGCTTGTCTTTTGGGGTTGTTGTGAGCACTAACACAATAACTTTAGTAAAGCTTCTATCAGAGTGCCTAACACATTTCAAAAAATAATTCAAGTAATATTGGTTTCTCTTTTCCACAGAAGCTAGCTAGCAAGGTGCCTGGGATATAGTAGTTTCTCAATTAAGAAGGTTGCCTATTCATTTTTAAATATCTTGTGAGTTATTATGTGTTGGTTACCTTACTGGAGACATTAGAGACATATCTCCATATTCCAGTATGCTATTACTCAGGTTAACTCCTCAGGTTTGATCACTTCAGCACTATGTGTGCTGAGGATACCAGAGACCAAATCACCCAGCTAGTTTTTTTACCCACAAGGCAGTTATAAAATAAATGTTCTAATGATAGTCCTAGCTTAGACTCTTAACTCTCTTCTCAACACTTCAAGGAAAATACTACACTGGACTAAAAGCTTCAAGTACTTAGAAATGTCACAAAAGATTTTTGGCTACAAAGTTTTTGGCTTCAAAATTTTTATGGCTTCATAAAAATACATCTTTTCAGGCTGATGTCACCCTAGAATATAGAGATAGATTTTTAAAAAGATTGAAGAGAATCATCGTTTTTATACATATATATAAATACTATCTATATGTACATATAGATGTATGTGTATATACAGAGGGTGCCAAACAATGTATACACATTTTAAGAAAGGAAAACTGTATTAAAATTGTAATACTCAATATATACCAATAGCGAAAGATGAATACAAGGCATGTTTGACTCCTGCAATTACAAGAGGTGCTCAAAGTGGTTACCGTCAGGGTGCAGACACTTCTAATGACTGCGAACTACTGCTTGAGCAACATTGACCAAAGTATTCATTTGTATGCTTTTGGCACCCCAGTATATATAATTGTAATTCACTTCGATTCATTTTGGTTATTTGTTGGTAAAAAGTATGAGGTAAAAGGTATTGTTGAGAAAGTTTATAGTTTTAAAGTTATTACTATTGTTATTTTATTTTGACTAATGAAAATTTGTAATCTGCATGATACAAGATCTCTCAAATCATAACCTTGCCTTTTAGTAGATATATGTGCAAATGATATGTAATACTGCTGTTGTTTTCAGTCAACAATTATCTAGTAGCTAAATTCCAAAGATCATTTAAAAACCTATGAAACAAATGGCTATTCCTTGAAACTGTACATAGTTCTGCTTATGCTAGATTGAGACCAGACCTCAATTTTCCTAGAGCCATTGTGATAATTACATTTTCCCATAACTGCTATATCAGTACCTAGGGTCGGATACACAACCTTTACAAAAGTTTCCCCCCCGTTTTTATCTGAATACTTTCTTGAAATACTGTTTAAATATGTCCGAGGAATTTTAGATGAGCAATCATTATCTACTTTTACAGACGGTTGTTTGTAGTCATTCCTATAACTACAAGAAATAATGCGGTGTAGTTAATAAGCTTGGAGAATATCAAGTCTTCTCATTGTTCACTTTGTAACAGATGATCTTCTCAAGAAGTTATCTTTTTATTGCTTCTCTACCGTGGGTTTCCTTTTCTTTTTCTTTTTAATGTTACAACAAAATTGTATGTTATTTGGAAGCTCAGGAAATGTAGTTTGCTTGGCATAGGGTTCTGTAAATTAAGCCCATAATATTTAACTGGCACATATAGGAAAGTAATGTACTAAAATCCTAACTGAACTGAAAATGCTTGTATCTGTATAGTAGCAATTTAATGATAACAGGTCATCTGCATTTTTATGCTGGAAAGAACCCTGTGGTAGTTACTTTGTAATTTTCTATTCACCATTTTTTCTTTATTGTGTGAGTGGTTGGAGTTGAATTACCATAAAACACTTTTAGCTACTAACAAAGTGTTTTTAATTAATTAAAGTGTGTTGTTACCTACTCTGGTCGATGTTCAAGATAGGGACTTCCCACTTCCCCACATGCTTGCTTTCAAGTGTAGAGTTCATGGATATTTTGGGTATTAATATATTTTCAGGACCATCTATCTGGATGGGCACAGCTCTAGTGATCGATGCCTATTAATTGTATTTATCACTTTATGATAAAGCATTTTATTGCTTTAAAATGCTCTCACGCTTTAAATTTGGTGTTTTTACTTCTTTGTTGCCCATCAGAGACCCTGGGCTTGCTAATTCATATTTATTACCAAGTGTCTCTTATTACTACTTGTTTTGGTTTTCTAGGTTGCTGGCTATTGAGATAAAGGAAATCACCTTCATATATTAGTGGCCTCTATGTCTGGATCTGTAGGTCCTCTTCTCTCTCACTTTATATCTTTATAAAGATACCACTGATGCTTTGACTTTCGGTAATCCGTACAATTTCTTTCTTCAAACTAAACGTCCAGTCCCATCAGCAACCACTGGCTCCACTTCTAAAATACATCCTGAATTTACATAGTTCTCACTGTGTTCACTCCTACAACTTCAGTCTGAGCTACCATTATTTTCTAGTCCCCTAAACTGAAAATATTGTAAAAACTTACACCTGGTCTTCCTGCTTCCATTCTTGCTCCTCCATTCCCTACAATCAACCCAGTGGGCAGAGCTGGACTTCCAAAATCTAAATCAGATTATATTAATCCATTACTTTAAACACAAAGATTTTCTATTAAAAGTAGAATAAAATTAAAATTCCTTTCTGAAGTCTCTAAGGTCCTAAAGGATGTGACTCTTGTCTCCATCTCTGACCTCTTCTTCCTTCCATTCTCCTTATTGTTCACTAAACTCTCCAAACACCTTCCATCTTTCTTCTCCTTGGACATGGCAAGTTCATTTCTATTTGAGGGTTTGTACTTTCTGCTCCTTCTGTGTGGAATACTCTTCCTTCGTACGTTTGCATGAAAGCCTTCTGTTCGTATCTCAACTCAATTGTTGCCCCTTGGGGAGGCTTTTCCTAAGCCTCCAAGGTAAAGAAGCCCCTCCAGCTCATTTTGTTAAATCACCCTATTTTATTTTCTTTGTTATACTGATTAGTATCTGAAATAATCTAATTTATTTATTCCTCTCTTCTCCCAGTACACACGTGAGAACCATTTGTCTTGGTCACCGATGCAGCCCTAATACCCGAATGGGGCCAGGAACATAGTAGATAATAAATGTGGGCTCAAGGACCAACTAACTTCCTGTCCATTCTCTTCCATCAATAGAACTCTGTGTGTGTACTCACCTGTATAGTAAACACACTAATTTATACTGTAATACCCATTTCAAAGCATGTATTTTAGAAATCTGTATATTGAGGCTCAAGGTCACATGGAGAGAAAGTAGAAGAACAAACCTGTCTTCTGGCTCTTGGCCTGGTGTAACTTCCCTTACATAATATGCTCATTTCTTCTTTTCATTCATTTGTTTATTTACTCCACTTATAAAAAAGTATTGGGTATCTGTCTGCTCTGGAACATACTGTGGGTGCAGTTGCTCCTGTATTTTGGGGTTAGGCCCAGTGGAAGTGGTTGAGTACTGACTTTCAAGTTACATAGGCCTGGGGTCAAATCCTGGCTCTGGTCCTTTACTTTAAGGTTAAATGTTAGGGAATTGTTGATATTTGATTGTTTTTCAACTATGTGACCTTGGGAATGTTCCTTGGACTCTTACATTCAGTTCCCTTGGCTATAAATAATAATACCTGTCATAAGGTTTTAGGAAATAAATGTAATGACCAACATAAATAACTTAGTTTATTTTCTGGCACAATTAACTGTCACTGTTTGTAGATTGTAAATATTTGCATATGGTTTTTATATTTATTAGATATGGTTTCTAAGATATTACTTGAAATATAAGTAATATCAACGCAGTCTAAAGTTATCTCTTGGCCTTCTAGAGAATATGTTTATTTATCTAACTTGATTATTGTAACATTTAGAATATTCTTTTCCATTAAACAAACAAACAAACAAACAAACAAAAAACAAGTTTGCCATCCACGAATTTCACTGTTTCACAAATTCATTGTGGTGTTTCATAAATCTATTTTATTTTGTAATGGTAACGTTATTTAGCTTTTCTATTTAATTTCATATTACACTTAATAGTATTTTAATTTTTATGGCTGATTATCATAGTAATGAATGATACTAGTCTCTTAGTACTTAGGAAAGGGAATGCTTTATAAAAACAGTCAAATCTCATTTCGTTAGTTCCTAGTATGTTTTGGAAATACGTATATTTTTTAAGTTAGTCAATTGGGTCGAAAAATTGCATGTTATAACTTTCTTTTTTTAGAAAAGAAAGTTGGCATATCTAACCAAATATTCTGATGATAGATGAGGATCTAAGGAGAAAACAAAAACAAGTATACTATTGATTCCAAATTACCTTTATTTGGGCTGGATTAACTGTCTTCATTCTATGAGTATATGGGCATAAGATCAACAGGGTGTTCAGAATGGGGCTAACTACCTGGAAGGAAATTGTCTTATCTAAACCTCACAGCTGGAAAATACAAGAATTAGAAACTAAATTGATTAATACTAGATCACATCATTACCTAATGATTAAAGACTGCTATGGAGAACTGACATAATGGAGTTTTCTTTTAGAAAATGGCATCTTAATTGTTATGGTGTTCCCCTTGGTATTTAGTAAAACTGCAGTTCACTGAGAACATATGCCTTGTTTAGAAAGACACCTAACCTCTGTGGCTTGGGGGTTTGGTGCTCCCGATGCAGAATTGGGCAGCGGTTTGGAATTAGGATGTCAAGTCAGAACAACGTGACCTCAGCTGATGTACTCTTTGCCCTTGACCCCTTGTCCACAACTTGACAATAAGGAGAGGTCTTTGACAAGTGTAACTGCCTTGTGTCCATTTTCCTTACAGTTTCCATCGCTCATTAGCTATGGAAAAAGAAAGTCTACCAGGAAGACTAAGAAGAAAGTCTACCAGGCTGTGATTGTTTACCTCTCTAATAGCAATTTACAGATGGTGCCAGCTGTGGCTGTTAGAAGCCATGTCCTATAATAGCATTTGATGTAAGTAGCTGCTCACCATTCTGTATTGTGGTTGGAGCTGGAGAAATAGAAAATTGGTCATTTCCCGGCAGATAGCAGTAAGTTTCAATTCAGTCAGAATGCTGTTATGTACTGTGATAGGTTTATAATTATTACCCAAAGATTGATGGTATTTTGGTGAGTGTAAATTTGTGCAGCAGTAATCCATTAAGAAATCAATAATCATTCCATTCTGATGTGTAGTTCCTATTCACTGTTATAAATGTGCACCCAGAGCTAAAACCAGTGCCTTTTTTAAAATTGTTGTTGACACTATTGGAAATAAAGGGATTTATAACATTATTTTCTTCAGTCAGATTCGTTTTTCTTTGCCTGTGTTCTCTTGCTCCATATAACATACCTAATGAAAGGCTGCATATTTTCTTAACATTTAAAAAATTTTATTTGAAGCTTTCTGTTTCCTTTTCTCTTTCTTTTACGTAGTTGTTTAATGGCAAATTACTTATAAGTTTAAAGTACCGCAGTCTTCATTTCTGTAATATAGAGGCGATTTATTACTAAATCTACGTGATCGGGAGAGTGGTAGGTTCTTTCAAAATACAATCTCTACCTTCAAGCTATGATCTTCTCATAAAAACAGTTCTAACATTTATTCCTGGTACCTACTGAGCCCTGTGTTAGATGCCAGTCGGGGAAGCAGAGTTTCTGACGATGTCGACCCTGCTTTCAGAGGAGCTAATCTTTTAGAGAAAGAGAGACAGAAGAAGTGACAGAAATCAGCACACATAACATAAGGATGTGAAGAAAGAAGAAAAGTGGTGGGGGAAATGCCGACTCCGAAACCATCCATTACATAAGTTCCGAACTGGAACTTTGGTGTTACGGCAGAATAATGCTGGGGATGATGGCTGTGAGTAATGAGCTTTGTCCCACAGGGGATGTGGCCAGTGTTACAAAACTCTGCCATGGTTTGGGGCTGAAGAGGAGTCTAAGTAAAGATTCCCCCCCAAAAATTGTGTAGAAACAGAGTATAAAATTAAAACAGTGGAGAAGAAGATAAAATGAAAAGGAAAAGCCCCACTGCCCAGATAATCCCAGTCTTCAACTTCTCTTGTTACCAATTTCTTAATTATCCTTCCATACTTTTTGAGGTTTTATTCTCGGGTTCAGTATAGTGCTAGTTCAGCTAGTGTGTAGCCTACTACACCTATATACATATTTTTTATTTTCTTTTAATAAAATTGGATTACACTGTGCATACTGATTTACGGCTCGATTTTTCAATTAGGAATTTCTTTTTTCTTATCAACACTTTTGTTCATGGATGCATATAATTTCATTAGACATTGGGGATACACTGTGATTTTCTTAGCTAGTCCTTCACTGATGAGCATTTAGTTTGTTTCTATAATAGGTTTTTGCTATGACGTAAGTAGAGTTACTGTGAATATCCTTGTCCATCCATTTACCTTAGCATACATCCTTAGGATAACTTGGCTGTCGATGCACTATGTCAAAAAGTCTGCAGCGACCATTTTGGGGGATCAAGTAAGGTCAGATGGCCCTTTGAAAAGGTTACCAATTTGCACTACAAGTACCCTGTTTCCCCGAAAATAAGACCCAGCCAGACCATCAGCTCTAATGCGTCTTTTGGAGCAAAAATTAATATAAGACCCGGTCTTATTTTAATATAAGACTGGGTATAATACAACATAATATAATACCTGGTTTTATACTAATTTTTGCTCCAAAAGACGCATTAGAGCTGATGGTCCAGCTAGGTCTTGTTTTCAGGGAAACACGGTAGTTTGCAAGTCCCTATTTTGTTACCTTTGACAACACTGAGTTTTATCAATTTTGGTTAATATGATAGGAGAAAATAGTATCTAGGGATATTTGACATGTCTTAATTAATGGTTACTTAACCATTATTTCATAGGTTTATTGGTGGGAATAGTTTTGTTTAATTTCTGTCCTTGAAGAACATTACTGCTTCAGCATTCAGCATATTTGACATGTCTTAATTAATGGTTACTTAAACATTATTTCATAGGTTTATTGGTGGGAATAGTTTTGTTTAATTTCTGTCCTTGAAGAACATTACTGCTTCAGCATTCAAGACAAATTATAAACTTAAAACTCTGCTAGGAACTAGGAAGAGGAAGACAACAGTTTTATTTGGGGTCTATGTTCTGAGGAAAATTTAATAGGACACTGATCATCTGATGTTAAGTAGAAAGTTCCGAATGTTAAATACTCTACCACAGAAGATGCAGCTTTTATTCTTGTTATTTGCTTTTCTTTTATCGGTTCATTTTTGATAAATCACCTAACAAACCCTTCCAAGGTATTTAGCGTAGCACTTCAATAAAGTTGAAAAGTTAATGAAATCTTAACTGTTACACCATGAAACCTGGCTATCCACATGTAGCAGCAATTCTTTTAAGGAGAAAAAAGTGTGTATCTAGAGAACAGAAGTAGCAAGTGAACAATACAGAAAGGAAAATAGGACTTTCCTGAAAAATTATTTGAGTCATACATTTCAGGTGCTAGGTGAGGTCTAAGGGGATGAGCAGCTGCCTGTGTCAGATCCGATTTCTCCTTCTTTCCTGTTTCAAGACTGGTGCAGCTCTCTGAGCCTGTCAATTGAGAAGCAAGCTGAATTGCCTGGAAACTCCCAGGCTAAGTAAGCCCACTCCTCAGAGAAGCTGAAGTCCAGAATGCTTTTTGTTTGTTTTCTTTTAGACTTTCTCAGGAACCTACTAGGTTTGGACTCGCCTTGGGTTTTACTGACCTGGGAAACTGAAATATGCTTGAGAGGCAGAGAAGATTCTTTGCATGACAGATATGTTTTTCATGAGTAATTATGCATCCAAATGTGTTCTGCAGTTCTGTGGCTCCCAGCCTGTTACCAGAACTAGATTTCAGGAGCCAGTTGAAGAATATGCTAGAGGTCACCAAGGAGCTGGGCTTCTTTGACTCAAAGTGTATCTTCCGGTAGAGCAAACTGTGCCTCTTTCCCTTTCTGCCGTCTCCAGAATGGCGGTTTGAGGACGTAGCTGGTTCATCCTATGCTTTTTGCTTATAAAATCACACTTAAAAATGTCAGGCTTCCAAGTTTTCTTCTGGAGAGAAGAGCGCGCGCGCGCGCGCGCGCGTGTGTGTGTGTGTGTGTGTGTGTGTGTGTGTACATACTCATGTCATTCATCTCATCAATGAGAGTAACCCTGATGAATCAAACACTAACTTGGAAGGGACCCCAGAGGTCATTTGGAACAGCTTCCTAAACAAAGCAGGAGCACCCTTGACAGCATGCATGACAGGTGGTCTCTGGGATGTTGCTGGACCTCTTCGATGCCTGAGGAAGGAAGCTCACTGGTGCATTGTTGATCAGTTCTAATTTTCAGAAAGTTCTTTCTTATATTGACCCTTCATCTGCCTCTCTGGAGTGTCACTGCTTTTGACTAAAACACAAACTAAATATCTAAGGGGAGTTTTAGATGCTTTGTTCTGTTAGTGCTTGTGGATTAGGTTTTCATGTAGGTCTTTAGAGTTTTGTATTGGCCCTTGTCTTCAAAAGATTATCATGATTTCTTCTGCACAATAATGCCACAGATGTAATGCTTAATATGTATATCCTGTCTCTTCCTGCCTTCACCCAAATAGCTACAAGTAAACCATCTAAGAATGGTTAAATAACAAACAAAAACAAAGTAGTACAAAAAAACCACCTGACTTTATTTTCGGTAATTTACATCTTAATAATACTTTGGTTATTTTACCCTCAAATAATTTTACGTCTTTTATGTAACAATTCAGATTAAATTATAGTCAAAATGCTGTTTTGCCAGGAAACTGCATTTTTTTTAATTTTAAAATTCACATATTTTTTATTTTTACTTATTTATTTATTTATTTTTAATTTATTAGTTTCAGGTGTACAAGACAAGGTAATACTTAGACGTTCATCATTTATATCCCTCACACTGTGAACCCCCCTCCCCCCCATCCACTATCCCTCCGACCTCACACTGAGCCATCACATTATATATATAAAATTATAGTTGACATTCATTAATATTTAGTTTCTGGTGTACAATGCCATGATCAGGCATCCACAGTATCCCTGAGGTGGTCTCCCAAATAGGACGCATGTCCATCGGATACCCAACAAAATCTTTACAACGTTATTGATTACGTTCCCCAAATTAATTTTCAAAAAACCCTGAGGCCATCTTGTGGTTAACAGCTGCTTCCTAATCCCTTCACTTTTCCCTTATCCCCAACCCACATCGCCCCCCCCCCCGCCCATCTGACAACTCTCGGTTTTTTCTTTGTGTCCCCAAAACTGTTTCTGATTAGTTCATTCACATATTCTTTTCTTTAGATTCCGCATATAAGTGAGATCATATGGTACTTGTCTTTCTCTTTCTGACTTATTTCACTTAGCATAATGTTCTCTAGATCCATCCATGTTGTTGCAAATGATAAGATTTCTTTCTTCTTTATAGCTGCGTAATACTCCATTGTATAAATGTACCACAGCTTCTTAATCCAGTCATCTACCGATGGGCATTTCGGTTGTTTCCATATCTTGGCTATTGTGTAAAGTGCTGCAATAAACATAGGAGTGCATACTGATTTTTGAATTGGAGTTTTGGATTTCTCCGGGTAGATGCCTAAGAGTGGAATTACTGGATCATAGGGTAGTTCCATTTTCAGATTCCTGAGATACCTCCATATTGTTAGGAAACTGCATGTTTTGAAGACAGCAGTGCATGGATTAGGTTGCCATTTTAAATGCAATGTGAAAATTTGGCTTTGTGCATAGAATTTTGAGCAATTACCATGATATTCTAAAAGTTGATGCTTTGAGACTTAACGGTGGGATTTAAAAGTAAAGAGGGACATAGGGAGGTGTTGAAAAATTATGTGAATGAAATGGAAACATCTTTTAGGGATTCATTCGGCTTAGGTTGTGGAACCTTGCCAAAATGTTCCAGCTGAAATTTCTCATGACAGATTCCTAGGTGAAACAGAGAATATGCAGTCCCCTGAAAGGGGTCCTAGGAATCGACGTTTGTTCTTTTGAGGACATTTGAATTGGCATATGACTTCGTATTTCTCCCTTGCCTGAGTTGCAGTTTTACTGCCTTTATTGCATTTACTGTTGTAATTGGATATGGAATTTTGCCGGGAAGCATAGATTTCAATATGTGCACCTTAGCAATCTAAATCATTAGGATGGTGACTCAGTCACATTTAACAGGGAAATTAGCTGGCTTTGTCTTTATGTGAACATTTGGGGAGGAGCTGACACAAGTTGCAGAGATAGATGTACCAGTGTTCCAGATCATCTGTGGCAAAACCTCGCCGTGTGGAGTGTGGGAAGCTCTCTTCATTGCTAGGCTAGGTTTTATCAGCTATGTCTTTGTGTTATTTTGGAGAATTATCTAATTAGGGGATTCACTGGCTGATAAATGATTGAATATATGTTTGGGAAATGTATTAGCCCATTCAGTTATGTCACTGCAGATTTGATAAGGGTGCTGCTTCAGAAAGTTCACATAGTACCATTGGGTCTCCCATCCATGGCAAGGGACACTAGGAAATTCTAGGGAAAGAATAATTTTTACAACCAAATTATTTAAGAAATAGTTACATGGTAGAGCCTTGTTTCTCAAACTTGCTTGATCATAAGAATCATCTGAGATGCTTGTAAAAATAGAATCTTATACCTCACCTCAGTTTGTATTGAATCAGAATCTTCCAGGAAGGAACCTGTGATTTTGCTGATCAGGAAAGTTTAGGAAGGACTCAAATACAGGCATACCTCATTTCGTTGTTTCACTTTAGTGTGCCTTACATATGTGGTGTTTGTACAAATTGAAGGGAAAATCATCCATCAGTGGAAAGCTCACACCTGGCTTTATTGTGAGGCTTGCTTTATTTTGGTGGTCTGGAACTGAACCTGCAATATGTCTGAGGTACGACTGTGGGATATATGCAGGTAATTGGAAAGGAATGCCTTGGGAAAGAAGATAGCAGATAGCGGTGGCTCCAGGGAATTAACAGCATGTTCCCACCAAACACTCAAATGCCCCTTACCTTTCAATGATGGTGTAAGAATATGACTGAACTGTGTCTTTAAGGTTTGTAGGGGTGGGGGGAAGGTAGAGGTTGCTCTTTTTTTTTCTTTTTTAATAAAAACAGACAAACCCTAAAATGTAAAGATATGCTACTTTTTTTTTTTAAATTGCAGTAGGCAAAAGGTCTTTACTATTTTTTTTGTTTTTATTTGTTTTCTCTTTTCCTTTACCTTCCTCTGGACATTTTCCTTTTTCTTTGCCTTCCAGGTTATTTTGTTTGAGATGTTTTATAAAACTATGTGCAACATTTTCATACTGCGTTTTATGTGAGTGACTCTTTTCTCTCTCCACGTCTGTCAGTTATGTTTCTCCAGCCTGCTTACAAAAAATAGACACATGTTCCTGTGTGAGTCCGGTAGCTCGTGCGTCTGTTGACACTTCAGCAATAATCAGTTTAGATTTCAACGACTGATTAGTGCTCAGTTCTAACCAAACTGAGAAGGAACTCTTAAGAATGGTAGCATGTTATTTTACTTAGTTGTCAGTACAAAAATGTAATAATAATCATTTTTAAGCAATGCGTTGGTTATAAAAGGCTTATGCCGTAATTATGTTTTTCTTTAATGTACTTCAAAGAACTTATCAAACCATTTAGTGACCCATCTACCAAGAGTAGTTATTCCAAGAGTCGTCACAAAAATTTCATAAGATTGCTTTCACTTACAGCAACTCTGAATGTTAGAAAAAAAATGGTGGAATTCCAGGAATATCCTATGTGATCTGCTAAACAGTTTCACAGGGACTGTAACTTCCACATTGAATTACTACCAAGTGTAAGAAATATAGCTAATGGTATCGGTGTGGCACCCATCTACTGATTTGCCTACGATAGGAAGCCATATCCCCACGAGCTGGAGCCAAAGGGAAAGAAGAGATACACGTTTTAGATGCACTTGTGCAAACACTTACCTGGTTGACCTTATATTTCTCCACTAGTCTGTGGAAATAGAAATAGAATCAGAGAACACAGTAGAAGCGATAGAAATAATATAATAGGTGGAAATAGAATCAGAAAGCACAAAACTGATTTATAGAATAGATCCTATAGGATAATTATCTAAATTAATTAGTATTTATTGCATACTTTATGAAAAATATTGTATAAGGGATAAAGGAGAATGAATTCTTCTTTTAAAGAGAATAAACTTCAGCATAGAGAAATCATAAAAAAATTAAAAATCAAATATCAGTTGAATATTTTAGATGTGAATTTGATACATTCAGGAAAACATAACACAGTTTCCCAATTACAACCATGTATTTAAGGCAGAGTATACAGTGATTTCTTAGGAAGAATCAGAGGCCATCTACCTTTAGTTATATTCCTAGAATTAATCATTTCATTTCTGTTGTCTTGTGATCTATTTCTATAATACAAATCTGTCATTTCCCTTCCTGAAAACTTTCATGAGTCCCCTAACCGACGGGAGCTACAAAGAGTTATATTACCTATAAAGAGCTTCTAAGCTCTTTAACATTTTATACTACATCCTTTATTAAACAACACAATCTATCTTTTTATCTTCATCTCTTGAAATTCCCTTTCACATAGACCATGTTTCAATCACAGACACTTGCCACATCTTTAACATAAGTTCTTAGATATTGACTTATCTTTGCATAAACCCTTCCCTTTTCCTTGAATTTCTGTGCCCTATTCTCAGCCAGGCAAACTCTCAGTCCTTCTTAACAGCCAAATATCACTGCTTTTTTAAAATTTGAGTTACTGCCCTGTATTCCAGTAGCCCCGATTATGTACATTTCTCTATTGTAGTATTTAGCACAATCTCCTGTTGTTGTTTTATATCTGTGTCCTGTCTTAGACTTTGAGATCTTCCAGGGCAGAGACTGTGTCTTGTTCATCTCTGTGCCTGCAATCTTGCCACTGTACCTGCCACAGACTAGGTACACCCCTCCCTAGTGATTTAGGAACAATTGAGTTAGGGAGAGTAAATGGCCTTGCATGCAGTAGATGGGAGTGGGGTGTTGCCTTTGAGGAAAGAAAGGTGGAGGTGGCTCCTTTGGGGGAAGAAAGAGAGAGAGAGATCAAGCAGTAAAGGCCAATTTTAATCTGATTTCACCTGCCTTTATGTGAACAGGATTCAGGAGGGATCCATATAGTATGGTGACCTCTGAATTCCATAACTGTAGACATAATCAGACACTCAGCACTCAAGCCTATTCAGGCTTCTCACTTCGTGGTTGTTCTTGTAATTTGGAACCAGTCAAGATGGGTACGTCTGTAGCTGGGCCTCATACTAGTGTAGAGTATTAATAAGCAAAATTCCAATGGACTTCCTTATATGTGTCATCTGTAACAGAATAATGACAGTGGTACACCCTTCCTTCTTTGTCCTCATATTTCTTCTCTCCCACACTTTCATCTGCCCTGTTTGTGCTGGCTCATGGTTTTAGATTTCTAATGAAACTTCCTCTGGCTAAACGTAGGGAAATTTGTTTCAGCTAAGTCATTTGCCCTTCGTCAAGCTGACCTATTTCATTAAAAAAAAAAAAAAAATGAGGTTGTGGTGGGAAGAGTACTTAGAACTCAGGAAGGGGCATGCCACCAGTGCCCCAGCAAAGGTTATGTAGATAAGGCTAGCTTTAGTGAAGTATATGAATTTTCTTTGGGCCCCTTTTGCTATTCTTTTTTCTTTCTTCACACTCCCCTTTAGAAACCCACTTCCCTTGTGGTACTTTCTTGATATTTCTCTGTCCCACTCAGTCCTGCCTTCCTTTCAGGGTTGCGTGATTCTGATACTTGTCTCCACAATCTCTTTTCATCCAAATCAGTACCTGTTTATGGCACGAGGAACCCTTTCATTTTCTTGTCCCATCATAGATCAAGTAAACGCGTTCAGCTGAGATTTTAGAGAGTGACATAATTTAATAGGTCTTATAATAGCATATGTGCTTTAGTCGAGGTTTTCCTAGAAATAGAAAAGTCTCAAGTTTTTGTAAAAAATTTGTAATAATAGGAATTTCAGGGACCAGATCACACCGGAGGGTATGGAGGAGAAATTTGGGGCCATTAATACTCGTTATATTCATTTATTTTCTCTCAAATTAGTAACATTAAAGGAACTTCTCCAAGCCCAAAGGTAGGACCAATGTAAGGTAGGTAAGTTGAGACTTTTTTCCCCCATAAGTACAGAATATCATATTAAAGACTAACTTTGTGGTTAGAAAAAATGTTAGATATTAGAACCTGGAAGTGACTACTTGACCATTCTTTCACCCTGTGCCAAATGATTTTTGGTGGGGGAAATCGTGGTGGCATCTATAAGCCGTATAAAGCTTGAGCTAATAAGATTTGAAACTACCTTTTTCAGTTTGTTGAAGTTGGTATTGTTTACTTTTATTATAATATAAGGAACTTCCGGTTATAGTTTTAAAAAAGTACTGAACATATTCCCAATGTCTATGAATACTGCATAAATATACACTCGATGATCTCAGCCCAGAGATCTCCACCCAGCCTTGGTCTGCGGATAAGCAGTGTTCAGGCATGTGTAGTATGAGAAAGATGTGCTCACTTCATAATTTCCACACTTGTCAAAAATTTGCCATGGAAAGGAATTGCAACGGTTTTGAGAAAGCCCCTATAAAACCACAGCTTCGAAATATCTGTAAAGAATAAAATGCCACCGTTATAAAAAAAAGAGATGTTTTTGTAAAAATATCCCTAGCCTTTTTATTTTGGTATCCAATGCATTTGTCTTAGGAAGGGGGGAAAACCTGATCAGTTGGAAGACAGCACAAAAACCACTTATAATATAACACGAGTTGCTTTTAAGTCATGTATAAGCCACTTTTTCTTTTTATTGATGGATTTTTGTTCTGCACCCTGATTATGGTGGTGGTTACATGAATCTATACATGTCGTAGAACTAGACACTAAAGGGCAAAGAAAACTCAATTTTTCTGTACGATAATTTTAAAAATAAAACGTTGGAATAAAGGAATGCACTGTTTATTTGAAACCGCGGTAAAAGGGTGGTTAAATTTTCATTATAGCTGATGATTTGTTAATGTGACATTTATCTGATTCATAGTATTATGCAAACTGTTTATGAGGAAATACATTTTAAATCAAAAGTCAGAATTTGAAGTATGAGTTTTTTCCCGTGTAGCCAGTAATGGGAACAGAACTATGGCCATTAGAGTTCTGATGGTAGGGGTGCTAAATGCACTTACAGCGGCTGTGGTGCTTAAGGTAGGGGCTCAGGTTGAGAGTTAGAACAGGATTGACTAAGTAATTGTTAGAGACCTTGGCTTTGGCAGATTAGGGGTCTTGACTATTGGGCAGTCATCAGTTCCCTGATATGTGCCTAGCATTTTGCACATAGTAGATGCTAAATAGCTACCGTGTTTCCCCCAAAATAAGACCTAACCGGACAATCAGCTCTAATGCGTCTTTTGGAGCAAAAATTAATATAAGACCCGGTCTTATTTTAGTATAATATAAGACCGGTCTTTAATATAATACAAGATCCCATCTTATATTAATTTTTGCTCCAGAAGACGCATTAGAGATGATGTCTGGCTAGGTTTTTTTTTTTTTTTTTCCGGGGAAACAGGGTTATGACTAGAAGCCAGGGCCTAGGATCTGCCTAAGTTCAAATCCTGGCTCCACTTACCAGCTACATGTGACCTTGGATAAGTTACTTAACTACTCTGTGCTTCATCTCCCAATGCTTTAAAGACTGTGAAGAATACCTCTCTCCTAAGGCTGTTAGGAGGATTAAATGAGATAAAGTATGGAGCTGTTAGCAGAGTTTGGGGGCAACTAGTAAGTGATCCCATAAACATGAAATGGTATAATCAAATTACTATTGGATGAATGGCAGTAGCTCCAGTCACTTTGTGTGTTAGGGAGACAGTGTCGAATGATGTTGGCTCATTTATACAGTGGTTTAATTTTTTTGGGTCAGGAGATTTATGAAACTCATTTTTTTCATAGTACAGCATATAACACTCAGATGTCTAAACTTTTAATGTTTGTTTCTTTCCTTTCCTATCTACTTTTAATTCTGAGCTTTTTCCTAATGAATTTTACTTAAACGCCATTGAGTAAAAATGTTTAGGTATACCTGTTAAGAGAAGGGTTTATAATGGGTTAACTATATAATGAGTTAAATAGATAATGGGTTAAATATATAATGCGTTAAAATGGGTCAATATTCCTGGATTGTGATTATTGGATGTGAAAATGATGATTTTATTAAAGCTATGTTAATTATAGATTTTACTGTAAATGTTTTTAATAGAATTAACACAGGTTAATTAAGGGGAAAAAGAAAATATGTGTAAGTATAAAAAGGAAAAACTCATAATCTCACAATCAGAACCAATTACTGCAAAATAATAATAATAACAACAGATCCTTATATAGTATTTACTGTGCATTGTTCGAAGTGCTTTGTGTATAATTTATTTAACAATCCAAAGTATTTATAGGTCATTTTCTATTCCCATGTAAATATATGGATGGCTGGGATCATATAGTAGAAATTGTTTATGATTGTTTTTTCCCAACAGTATACATCCTAAGCACTGTTGTATGTTACTAAGTACATATACACATTAAGATTTTTAACAGCTATAGAGAATTGTATTTTGTGGTAATGAACCTACTGGTACATCGTTTTGTGCTCCTGTAGCCAAGGGAGAGTTTACCACTTAAGATGTTGATGATATGACTTTGTTTTTTCTGCACATTGTGTTATTAACCAGAAAGTCAATAAAGTATCATCTATTATTCTTTCTTATTAAAAGAGTTTCAGGCAGTGCTATGGTGTATCTAAGAGTTCTACCCTGTTTTAGTGTACCTGGTCTACAAAATAAGAAAGCTCTAATGTTATACAGCTATTTTTGCCCCATCATACACCCAAACAGTGTGAGTCCGAGATACTCTTTCTTTCCTAAAATATTTTAAAGTATAATAAGATCTATGTATTTATTATGCTGTGTAAGTAATTAGGCTTTCTTGGTTTACTGACATTTGGCATGTAGTACAGAAATTATCTTTTAGTTTTGATGGGAGAAACTTGGTCTAATGCCAGTTGTGACTCTTCTGTGATAGTAAATGAGACATATTTGTTGAGATCCACATGGTTTGGGTCATGCAGTACCTTCACCTATCCCTTTAATTTATTTTCAAGGCAGGAGAATGAGAGTGATGGATTGGTTTCAGGGTGTGACCACCAGTCTCTGATTGTAATTTGGGAGATATGTGGATCTGAAGTTGATGGGCAGGCTGCCTGGCTAGCCAGGTGAGCTTCCATTATCTCAAGAACCTGTGCCGATTAGTCTCCTATCATACTGAGAGACCTCAGTATGAACACAGACATTTTCCCAGGGTGGCTGAGAAATAAAAGGGAATATTCCACCTGAAGTTTAATTCTTCCATTGTTTCAAGCCTACAGAATCTTATCTGCTAGGATAGCATGTTTACTCAGGCTGGGACTAGAAGTCTTATTTTCCTCTCCAGTCACCATTTCCCTTCCTCCTACCTCAAATTAGGGCCAGTTCATATGTAAGTCATAAAAATGTACAATTTTATGTTCCTAGGCTCATGTCTTTCATAAACTAAAAGTTTATGAAACATTGATTGAATATAGAGTGAATGGAATTAGACAAGACCTATATAGCAACATGAAATAAGATTTCTCATAATGTATGTGATTGTATATACAGAGGGGTGCCAAAAAAATGTATACACATTTTAAGAAAGGAAAGCTGTACTAAAATTGTAATACTCATTATATAACAAAAGAAGAATACAAGTCACATTTGAGTTCTGCAATTACAAGAGGTGCTCAAAGTGGTTACCATCAGCATCCAGACACTTCTGATTATCGCGAACTGCTGCTTGAGCAACGTTGACCAAAGTATCCACCTGTATACATTTTTTGCCACCCTTGGGATTTATTATACAGCTTCTTTACAACTTCTGATCCACAGCATTATCTAATTTAGCTGTGACTTTTGCCTTCTTAACAGCCAAACTGAAACTGCTCTTTTGCAACTTTTAAGAGTTAGTATGCATTTGCTTTTAATTCTAGAAAGCTTTCCCTGAATAAGTTTATGTTTTTGTTTCTTGAGACACTTATGTTTTGACCAGTTCTATTAAATTAGACGCATTGGAGGTTGAAGTCTTTATACCTTTAGGGTGACTTTATGAAGAATTTCTTATCTGATTTTCACATACTCCTTCATATACTTTATTTTATGAATGCATTCAGTTTGTACAATGATGTACAATGATGTACATAGTCAGTTAATATGATTACGTTTATCAGATCCATCCAACAAATAATCAGTGGGTGAAACATGAAAGTCAAAAACAAAACAGAACAGAAAATGCAAAAAACTAGTCTTTCTTACTTTTTTATTTTATCAAAACACTCCTTTAGATTTTTCTGAAGCAGTTATATTTAGGATCTATCATACTGTCAGAGTACTTGTCAGTAAACAAACAAACAAACAAACAAACAAACAAACAAACCTTTGTCCCTACAACACACATGAACACACACACACACACACACACACACACACACACACACACACCTTTTATTTTAGAGGAAGATTAAATTACAGATTTCTCTGAAGAAGCTAAAGACGCCATATTTTTTTTCAAGAAACCTTATTGTCATCATTAGCAAATATGAGCACTGAAAATATATTAACATTTTTCAGTCATCTGTTATCTGAACCTAAACTTTGCAGTTGGGTATCAATATTGAAGGAACTCAGGAAGTCATTTGCAGGTAGAGAACAAGGCTGTATTAGGCAGGACAGGTTGCTATAGGTATATTAGGAGGAAGTTGGTGTTGCATTTTCAGTTGGAGATAGGTATTCTGTTTAGCCTGCTAGCACTTGCTGTCGCTGTGATAAGCATAAAATTATCCATTTAGCTTTATTTCTATCAAACTCGTGTACCCTGCCTCTCCTTGCTGAATAAATGCCAAATTTAAGAATATAATCCTAGTCAGATTTAGGAACATGCTGAACCTAAACAAAACAAATACCTCCCTCCATCCCTCTACCATGATTAGAAAAAAAAAAAAAAAAGTGCCAAATGTGAATAGCACAATTGGAAAAGGAGGGAGGGAGAGAGAGAGAGAGAGACAGACAGACAGACAGACAGACAGATAGAGAGAAGAAAAAACAAACTTCTTACTTCAACAGTAAATGAACTTTCAAACGTGACTCTTTTCTGGAGAAAGAGACACTTGTATAGTTAGGGGATTTCTTGAAATTGTACTTGAAATTAATGTAGCATGTTTACCAGAGGGAGCCTAAATATTAATATGATTTGATATGTATGGTGGATAGATTCCAGCAAGTTGAGGAAACAGTGAAATTATGTCTAATAAATATGTATTTTCCATTGGCTCCAAAGTTTACTTTGGAGAGGCCCTGGAATACTGGGAGTTAAGGAGGAAATAGGAGTACTCTTTCCTCCAGGCTGGATTTAAGATGTTTATACACCTAAATACTTCAAAGAGTAGGGTGCTCTCTGCCTACCATTTCAGACAGAATTAGTTGTATCATCATGTATTTCCTGGATTGTCCCTTACCACAGCTGTGCCAAGAGCCAGGATGGGTGTAGAGTAGTCTTGGTGGATAAAATAGACTGATTTTTGTATTATTGTGGGAATGATCACTGAATACCTATACCCTTTCACACAGATTTTTATCACATGCCTATCTCATTTTTGAATCCCTTAAGAATTTGCATGTAAATCTGGAGAAGGAAAGCTCTTTATTCCTTAGGAGGATGTTTGTTCATAGGAGTTCTGGTAGGAGACTGTGAACCCATGGATTCCGGGAACTTGGTCAAGGAGTTCCTTATGACATACCTGTAGTTACGTTGAGAGTACTGTTACCTCTTTTCACTACGATCAGAAAGTAGTAAGGAGTAAGGGCTAGGCAATACGCCAGAAAGTTTTCATGAGTATCTTTAAGAAACATGGCATAAAAGTCTTTCTTTATCCAGTTTACAGATTTAAAAATCTGGAGTGTAAGACTACATCTACCAAAGATATTGATATGTTTACAGTGGAATAGTTAAAAATATATATAATTAAGAGTCATAATATTTGGTGACTTCTTTATAATATTCTGGTAAATTATAATTTTTTAGCATGCTTATTGGTTTCATAAAGCCCCTAAAAGGACTTACATGTATCTGTATGAAGGGAGAATAAAATGGAGATCTTAATGCATATTTAATTCAGCAAATATTTATTGATTATCTCCAAGAACTTGAAAGGGAAGACAATGTCCATATCAGACATTTAGATTATATTGGAATGTTCATAATTATTTCTAATAGATGATAGAAAGTCTCCATTTTTAATGATTTTTTTTCTCAGTTTCTGTATTTTAGGGATGCTCTTTTTCTTTTGTAGAGTCAGGAAAATATATTTATCAAACCAGGCAAATTTATTGTTGAAACGTGCATTTACAAGTATTGACTCATGTACTCTTTATAAAACCCTATGAGGTACATACTGTTGCCCTCATCTTATAGATGAGATGCTGACGTACAATTAAAAGCCATTAAGAGGTCGAGCTGTGATTCAAACCTATGTAGTGTGGCTCCAGGATTCTTGTTCTTAGCCAGTATGACAATATTTCCCAAACTACAGATTGTAATTTATTATGGGTTGGAAATCAATATAGTGTGTTTCAACTAGCAGTTTAATAAAAATTATATGAAAAAAAGAATAGAATATAAGATGTCATCATGTGTAGGAAGTATACATTATGTGTAATAAATGTAAGTATTGTATATGAAATCATTTTTAAAAACATGCATATATATTTAGATACACGTAAATGTATATATATTGAATTGCAATAAAAATGTATTTCTGGTTGTGTATCTAGATCAAAAAACATTTGTAAGCCACTCAATGCCTTGAAAATAGTTAAGTGTTCAGTAAATCTTTATTAAGTTGAATCAATGCATTGTTAATAATAATAATAATAATAATAATAATATTATAAGCCCTCACACAGTGTTAGCTTAAAAGTCCTCTCCTGAGCATGTAATTTCCCTGTGAAACAGGACTGAAAATGTTAGTCCCACAGTTCCTAATCAATGGAACTGTAACAGTCTAATATAATTAGTTTATAGCTAATCCTCAACCTAAATTTAAATCATCCTCCCAAAATTTTACTGGTTGATAATATTTTATTGCCTTAAGACTTGGCCTTGTAGTTTAATATTGTTAAATAATAATTATAGTACAAAATAAGTGACAATTCCTAAAAAAAAATCAGTTAATCTAGATTACATAAAAGTAATAATACATTATTGACAAGTGGGTTTTATTTTAGCAATGCAAAGATGGTTCAATAATAGGTAGTTTACTAGTATTTATCATATTAAAATAAGGAGAAAAGTCATATGATTAGCTCTATAGACACTTAAAAAACTTATGATGAAAATTAACAACCATTCTCTACACTCAATAAAATGGGATTTAAAGGAGACTTCTTCAGTGGGATAAGGTATATTTATATCATCCCCAAAGCCATTATGATTGATGGGAAAATATATGAGGCATACTCACTAGTGTCAGAAACAAGAACAAATTTGGCTTACTTCCATCACTGTTATTTAATATTGGGTTGGAGGAAATTGCTAGTGCCATTAGATAAAAGAATGAAAATAGGGCATTAAAAACTAGAAAGGAACAATAAAAACAATCATTATTTACAGATGATAAGATTTTATATCCGCAACTCTCAGAGAATCAATTGAAAATGATGACAAACAACAAATTAATTCAGTAATAGTGATGTTCAAAAGTAATGTTTCATTTAATTGCATAATATTTATGTTAATATGCAAAAATACTTAAAATGGGAAGAGTATTCTTTGATAGGTAGACTCAACATCATCTGTATCTCATATGAACATCAGGAATTGGAACAAAGATTTAAATGTGAAAGATGAAACCATAAAAATAGTAGAAGAAAATACGAATTTCTCATGGTGAGAAAAGAGAAAACCTTTTTAATAAAATTCAAAATCTAAAAGTCAATTCAAAAGGATTAATGTATTTGAATTTATAAAACTTGGAAACATCTACATGGTGAAAATATGAGCAAATCCAAAAGATAAATAAGTTGGAAGTAAAATTACAACTCATTATGAGTAAGATCTAATCTCCCTAATAAATAGCAGCTCCTAGTAATTGACAAAGAAGACCTAATGAAAATTGGGTTATCCTAACAAATAGTAGTTCACAGAAAAATACCATTGGCTTTTACACATATAAAGAGTTTCTCAACATCATTGAAAATAGAGGAAATCTAAAACTAAACTGACAGTATTTTTTAAATCTAGTACGTTAGCAATAATCCAAATATGTAATAGCATACACTGTTGGCAAGGCTACAAGGAAACAAGGATTTCCATACATTGTTGATGGGAGTATGAGTTGGTATAAATGTGGATTGGTACAAATGCATGTAAGCTTTCTTTTAGTATTCGTGTTTCTACAAATTTATCTTACAATATATTTGTAATATGTTAAGGATATAAATTTATTCATGGCTGCATTGTTTTTAATAGCAAAAGACTGGAAATACTTTGCAGGTAATGTCCATCAGTAGAGGAACTATTAAGTATTATAGGTACGTCAATGATGGAGTATATGTAGGTGTACAGAAAATGAGGAATTTTATGAATATGGAAGGATTTCCAAATTATATTGGTAAGTTAAAAACAGGGCAGAATAAAATAAGCTACATTTGTGCCAAAAAAGAAATATTGCTGGTAGTTATATTAAAAATATTGGAAAAATATATATAAGAAAGCAATAAGCTGGTTTTGGGGGTACATAGGTCAAGAGTTCATAGCTGAGCAGATAAGGGGTTTGGGTGGAGGCAGGACTTTTTAGTAATACTTTTTAAAGCAAGTCTTTTTTACTATATACCTTTAAAAATTTTTGTGAACCATGGAAATATATATATCTATTCAATGGCAACAACAAAAAAAAGAAAGAAAAGATAAACACTAAAAATAACAAATGAACCATACCACTCAATGTTTACAACCAATTAAACAAAAATCAGGAGTGGAATTCATCTTAAAAATTACTGGACATTGTTATACAACAGGCAACTCTGAAAATTATATTATTAAAAATCTCTGTATTATATTCTACCTTGCGTATGCTTATCTCTTTGAAGTATAACATTGTCAAATTCCCATGCTGTAACATGATGGTAATAGTGCTAGAGTTAAGAATTTGTTTTCATTAGTGTTAAAATACATTTAATAAATATAAACATGTAGTGTGTAAATACAAATGAGAACATGGAACATCTGTTCAATATGGGATTCAAGAGCTACATCTTAAGTTTCGGTAGGATTTTTTTATTAGCTCTGAATTATTTAACCTTTCAGAAAGTAGGTTTCTTAATTTGTAAAAAAGATACCAAAACTTACATCATAGAATTGTGGTCCAGATTAGAATGATGTCTTAAAAAACACCTAGCATAATAAACACTGAGTACAAGCATTTATTATGTCTGTGGTTATATTCATTATGATATGTATAAAATTCCAAGAAGAATGTTAAAGCAAAATGCAGTTTGCCACTACTATAATATTTGATTTATTTGAATAGCTTAAAGGGGAGGGGAGATTGATTACAAAATTTTCAATGTTTTAAGTTTGTTTCTGCTTGCATTTTTCATTTACTGAGAGTTTGTGGTAAGATCAACTGTGAAAAATCACTTTTAAAATAATTTCAAATTGAATATTTAATATGGAAAATTAACTTACATTTAAATTATTTGAAATATTTTGGATAATGGTTCATTTTAAAAAATGGAATAAGATGTAGTCATTAAAATCAGGTGCTATAAAGATTATTATGGCATAGGAATTGTTCAAAATACAGAAATTTAAAAGGCTGCACAGGTTTATTTAGTAGGATATCAAATTTTTAAATAAAAACTCACTATATATAAATGTATGTGTATTTCATGGAGAAAAGATAAAAAGAATATACATTAATTGTTAATAGTGATCATCTTGGTTGGAATTATAATATTCTATATCTATTTCTAGATTTCTAAATTTTCTGCAATGAACATGTATTGCTTTTATATATAAAAAAAGCAATGTATTTTACATACACTTTGAAAATAGATTTTAGGATCAGTAGAATCTAAATATATGTACCTCCTAAAAAAAAAAAAAAATTCAAGGCTGTATTAACTTTGTTAGTGGAACCTTATTCCAGAAGAGTAGAAATTGGCGCCTGAAGCACTCTTGGCACTTTTGCGTATTGAGGAGGGGTTTATTTTGGTAAAGTAACACTACCACTATAGCCTGATGGCTACTGCAGTGGGATCAGATCTCAGGTCACATCAGTTCAGTAGCTCAGCATGTAGCTCAGCTCTCTGAAATTGTGGGCCCCACTAAGGGTTTTTCAGAAGGTGATCCCTATGTCTTTTCATGTATGTAAATCTGCTTATTGAGACCAAATACAGATAACAGGGTATTGGGGTTGGTAAAAGTAGCACATTGGGCTAATTAATGTAAGAGCTTATTTTGTGCTGTGTAAATGCAAGAGAGACTTAGAAGAATTGTATAATGTACTGCATAGGGAATATAGTCAATAATATAGTGATAGCATGGTACAGGTCCAATGGTTGCTGGACTTATCATGGTGATCACTTCTTTAGGAACACCAATGTTGAAAAACTATGGTGTATACCTGAAACTAATATAATATTGCATATTAGCTATAATTTAATAAAAATCTTTAAGAAAGAGAGATGTGTAAACTTCTGCTATACTTCTGCTCAGTAAAAAATCTACTTTCCAGTGAAATAATTCTACATTTTACATAGTCTTCATTATTTCATTTTTTAGCAGCTGGTGTTATTTTAATTGACATCAGATACCACGCCCATTTTGCATACTTTAAAGAATATTCAGTGAACTAAATACTGAAAAAGATGTCTTGTACGTTTCTATTTAGTAATTTCAGTCATTTTTTTCCTTGATTTATAGTCACTCTATCCTTCTGACAATTCAATTAGATATCCCTGTTGTCTTATGTCACCTTTTGCCTAATTTAGGATTGTGCCCCTGATTCTTTTCATTTTATTTAATCAGATCTTTTGAGTGATATTTCAACTCCCGTCATTTTAGAGATGTGAAACAGACACAGAAAAGTTAGGGAATTATCCAAGGCTATGCTTACAAGTCTAAGTCTTTTGACTTACAATTCAGCATGTATAATGCTCTACCATGTTTCAGTTATTTTTAAACATACACTAAGATACTGCCAAGAGGAGTCTAGGATGTATCTGTTCTTTACCATATGATGACGTGATAGGTGCAGTGATAGATACTTTGAATGAAAATTACATTAATTAAAAAAAATCTTTTAGTTCTTAAGTATTTAAAAATTGGAACAATACTTTTAAATACCATTGTCCAAATATTGCATATTGATTACATCTTAAACACATTGCACTATTTAATGCGTTCATCCTAGTTCTAAATATCAACAAGATATTTGAAAGTGAGACTTGAAATACTTTATTTTTGGATTTTTCTAAGTGGCAAAGGGCTGTGAGATATTCGGTATCAGAATGGAAAACCTGCAAAAAGCAATTTTTTTTCCTTTAAAAGTAGTTAGACCATCTTTTAATTTAGGAAAGCAAGGATTCATAAGTTAAACTGGAAAAGTGTTCAGTCTCCTCTTTCTATTACTTATTTTTTTAGAAACCACAAAAAAATAAAAAAAGATGAATGTCAAAAATCAAATAATAATTCTTTGGTTCATTATTTTCCGTCACTACAGTAGTGCTTTTTTTAAAAAGAGAAGTAGCCAATTATGAAGTTTAACACTTAAATAAAAATGTTTAGGTAACTTTATATTTTAAAAAGAAAAATGGAATAGTTCTTATTTTCTGGTTATAAAAATAGATTGAAGATAATGTTCTCAAAAAGTTTATAATTCATCTTTTGCCCCAGAGACGTTTTATTATTTGAAATAGAAGACAAAAGTTAAAGAGTATAAAAGAAGTTGTTTTAAACTCTTATGTCTTAGTGCAAACATTACAAAGAATAGAGTTTTCTTATAGAGTTTGGTTAAACTGTGAGCATAGCATTTTCATGACAGAGTTTTTGAGCATAGTGCCAGTCTATCAACAGTTTTGGCTAAAGCTTCTCTACCCACCATCCCCCCCCCCCCCCCCCCCGCACCATTCTGATTTCCATTATTTAACAGGTGGTAAAAAAAAGATCTTTGCACTTTAGTTTTTTCGTTTTTGGTTACAATTTTCTAAGTTGGAAAGCTTTCTGTGTGTTGTTTTTATTAGGGAAACACACACACAGACACATTGCACTTTTAATGTTTTAGATAAAATTACTTTATTAAGCGATTTGGGAAAGTTTGAGTGTATCAGAGGTGATAGTATGTAGTGTGTGTAAACAAAGCTTTCAGATAGAAGAAAAACCAGTTCAGGAATTAAATATCATTCCTTCATTGTGTGTGTGTGTGTGTGTGTGTGTGTGTGTGTGTGTGTGTGTTTGCTACAGTGGTATTCTCTCCCCTCCTTCCCTTGTGTATTTTCTTCTCTTGTGTGTTTTCACTAATAGTGATGTCAGGTTCTTTGGGGAGCTGGAAAGGAAAACAGCAGGCGGGGAGAGGATTGGATCTTTGGGGAATGATTGGGAGAGAGGCAGTCGGGGAATTGGTTTCTATGGGTAGCTCATGGGAGAGCTCTGCCATAGGAGAAAGGAGTCTAGTCTTTTGGGAGGTTCAGGGGAATAAAGTGTCAGCAATTGGACAATTCAGGGAGTCATTGGAATTGAAAGAAACAGAGCAATGAAGGAATTCATTTGGATACTCTTCAAAGGAGACCAGTGAGGGACAGGAGTGGACGCCTCTGAGAAAATTCTGGATTTGAAGCAGGGAGGGGGCAGGGGTAGAATCTCTCCACTACTTTTATTGTTGGCTCCACTCCCTGGTGTAAGGAAGGATCTAGATAGCTGCCCTTACAAATGGGTTGGCTGTATCCATCTATTTGTGTATGTAAGTGTTGTTCTGATTTCCTCTCCTTTTTACTGTCTCCTTTTTACAGTCTTATCTGAGTATGGGAATGGCTGAAGGCTTTATTGCTATCTCTGTGTTGCATGCTATGTGGATCTTTTTAAGGTGTGACCTTATCAAAGTTGGCATCTAAATGCAAAGGAAAATGCAGGGCAAGCTTGTTCTAGTTGGGGTTCCTGTCACCAGACCATATCAATGTGGAACAATGGAAACATTACCTGAATTCATTGGGTTCAAGAGTCCCTGCTTCCACGCTGGCCCTTCTCAGTGTTTCTAATAGTGCCCAGCCCTTCTGAGTCCTGTCTGTAAAGAGAACACCTCCTTCCCGCTCTCTGTTTTTCCCTATCCTTTATGAATATTTTAGGGGGAAGGCTTTTGTTGGAGTAGTTAGAAAATGTGGAAAAACAAGATTACAAGGTCGGGGTGAAAGTAGTACAAGATTGGAAGAATGAAACTCTTTTTCTTCACTCAGAGTAAAATGATACTTTTGGCTCAAGGCCAGAGAAACAGGAGTTGGGATGGTGCAGGCAGGACTGGCAACAAGTTTGTGAAGGAATGGGCTGAGAGTGCCCTGTCTCTGCCCGGTGGTTCACTGTTGTGTTTGAGTTTTAACTCTTTGTTTTTTGTCCGTTGAAATCAGTGGTGGAGAGTTTACAGGAAGCTGTTTGCAAAACCACAGCAAAAAAAAAAACAACCTTTCGACCACTTGTGTGGTGGCCTAAGAGACTTAACAGCTTTTGTTTTAACTGTGCTCAAGTTTTTCTGAGGGTTTGTAGTACTGTTGGTCATGGAATAGTTAACTCTCTTTTTCTCTTTCCATGTTATCTATGTTACAAATATATCTGAAGTGTGTGAGCATTAAAATAAAGGAAACAACACCATTTTTATGCAGAAAATACATGCATCTTCTGCATGCCATTTATGTGACATAATTAGCATTCCTTTTATTCAGTGCATTTCAAAATACTGTATAGTATTTTTAGAAAATTGAAATCAATGTTAACTTTTTCTTTATAAACCTGATCACTCTATTTGTGATTAATAAAGCATTTTACAATGTGTATTTCTATAATAATTGTTCTAATTTATAACAATTAACATGTTTAGCAAATCTATATATACCTTAAAACAGCTCATTCTTAAGCTCTCTTCACATATTGTATTACATTTTTATTTTCCCTAACTATCCAAAGTTTACAAAACAAACATTTATTGAGGATCAACATGTAATTCTGTTGTAAGAAGACATTTCCTTTCAGGGGATGGGGGCAGCAATAAGAAAGGTTTAAGAGATTTCCCATTCTTTTCTTAGAAAAAAAAAAAGCCTATTTACCTTTTGTCCTGTATTTATTCTTTCATTCATTGCAGTACATATATTAATTGCCCACTAAACTTAATATTTAAGTGTTTTCTCTTTAGTTGTTGAATTTATAAACAGGAAGGTTATCTTTCATAATCATTGATAAAATATTTTTTTGATTAGACTTACTTATTTTTTATTGTCAGTGCAGGCTTCCGAGACAGTTAATCATGGGTTAAAATCCACATGTTTTGGTTAGCTGTGATAACATGCATATATGTCTATCATTATTTATTACAATCTATCGTTATTTACCCAAAAGAATAGATACTGACTTGAGTGACCTTGTGTGAATAAATTAATATCTCTGAGCCTCTGTCGACATACTTATATAAAGAGAAGTGATAATACTTATATTCGTTACGATTGTTAGAATTAGATTAGATGTATATATAAGTCGTTTATATATTTGGAATATATAGGTGCCTAGAATTTGGAATATTATAGGTGCTCTGTTAGTTGTTATTGTGCGTATTATCATTATTGTGACCACTGTATGGATTCAAGCCTCCAATTATTCCTTGCCTCCATGCCATCTTTCCTGTCTTACGTTTCCATAACTGCTTACCCCACCATATTCCAGAATGAAAAATAAAAAGAATTCAGCTGCCTCAGTTGTCTCACTTGCGTCCATCTCCATCCGTGCTTTGGTGTGTTCTGTTGTACAGCCCCTGAATAATGCCAAGGAAGCATTGCTTGTTTCTCCTTCCTTTCCCTTGTATAGCTGGGCATGTGACAGGAAGAGTGAAATATGTCCTTATTAGTTAAATCAACAATATGTTTTTCCATAGATACAATATAACTGAGACCCCCTTCCCTTAAATCCTGTGTATAGTCTTATCAACATCATTTTGCTGTATGCTGTGGGTTTTTATGCATGCTTTTCCTTAGTTGTTGATAATAAGTTATTGAAATCTTAAGAGATTGACACCTTATTTCTTTTTTAAAATTTCATATTGCTTGTATGTTGGAAACAAAGAAGTGCAAAAACAACCTCCAAACTTGACTTGGGGCGTTGTGGACTGGTCTGGTTTATTTTGTTTGTACTTCATTTAATGGTCAAGTGCTGTACTACATTGTGTGTTTTAATTCAGTATTGAAAATTCAACTGCAGATTTTGTCTTTTTCCACTTTCTCTTCATGCTTCAAGAGCTTAGTACCTTTGCTCCAGCTGGATAAAAGTTGGGCAAACAGATACCTTGACAACTGCTAACAATAACACACCTTGGCTTTCCTGGGAACAGAAAGTGTTCACTTATTTCTGGGATTAAACATCTGTCCCATCTGAAAGATGCCACTCACAAATTCCAATTAAAATATATTGTAATTAAGAAATGAAAATCTCCACAACTTTGAAAATATGTTTTGTATATGCTTCTTTCCCGATTTTACCAAAAAAGTGAAAAAATGCCTGTAGCAGTTTCAGGTCTGCAGCTTGGAAATCACTTCCTGTTGGCTTGCTTGGTGACACTTTTCTTCTAAGTGCCAGTTTTGAATACTAGTAACTGGTCATGGATCAGTTATCTGAAATGGCAGGTTTATTTGTTAAGGGAGGAATGACATTATTGCGTGCCGTTTAGACAGAGTTAAAGTGAGAATAAAGTGGTAAGAATGTTCCTTTGCACTTTAGGTGTGAATGTGCTATCATTCGTGTTACTGGATTGATTGCAACAGCTACTATCATTAGCATCTTGGACTAAACATGGAACAAGCTGTACTGTATTTCATGTAGGTTGGAATACAGAGACTGATTAAAAGTACTCCAAAAGGCACTGGATTATTCCTTTGACAGCTGATCGTGGCCTTATAAGTGGCGATCTTAAAGTTATTTTCATTTGTGGCCGTAAACTTTTTTTTCTCATTTTATTATTTTATTTTATTATTATTATTTTTTAAGTGTGTTTTTCCAGGACCCATCAGCTCCAAGTCAAGTAGTTGTTTCAGTCTAGTTGTGGAGGGCGCAGCTCACAGTGGCACATGTGGGGATCGAACTGGCAACCTTGTTAAGAGCACCGCGCTCTAACCAACTGAGCCATCTGACCACCCCACGTTAAACATTTTTAATCATTACTTTTTGAAAGGAAATATAAATTTAATTTAATTCATATTAAAAAAAGCCTAGGGAAGGCTTTTTTTCCGTTTGGAACATATTTGTTTTTGTAATATCAGAATCATCTTCATAGCAGTTAGTGTTCGTCACCAGAAAAACATCAATGTGAAGAAAACTTATATATCATGTCCTTTCCCAGTGCATTCTTAAGACACATTGGAGCAAAGATGTCCACTGCATTACACCTCTGATGCCTTTCCTGAACTACCTTATGTAAGGACACTTTTAATTTGACATCTGAAAGAAGAAAAACTCTTTCACATTGGAGAAATAATGAGTAATGCTGGTTTAGATACTGCCTCTTATCTTCCTCTCTGATTCAGCTACTATGTTCTAAATAACCAATGAAAACATTTCATGGTTTCTAAGATTTCTTTTAAAGGCAGGCTTGAAAGGTATGAAGTGATTTACTGATAAACCAAACTTTATCATTATAGACACGAGAATGTTTTTGCTCCATCTCACTTTGTTTTGTTGTATTACTCTCTTTTTAGGGACAGGGATATAAGAGATTTTGTTTCCCCAATAAAGGGATTATATATATATATATATATATATATATATATATATATATATACACACACATATATATGTACACATATATATATATATACATATATATATATACACATATATATATTTATATTTATATATTTATATATGTGTGTGTGTGTATATATGTATATATGGCACTAATATGTAAAAGGTCAGCCCTCATAAAGTTCAGCTGTGTAGGTAGGGTCTCTATTGTTAAGTTATTTGCATTAATGCCAAATCTGATAAGCGGTTATGTTGAAACCATTAAAGAAGAAAAAAGAAAATACATAATAAGCATTTTTTTTATTCTGTAAGAAAAACTACCTGTTGGTGTTATACTATTGGAACTTATCTTTAATTACCATATAGAGGTACATAGCACTTTTAAAATACTACCTGAAGTAGCAACAGGTTAAAATTGCCAAGTATTCTAAGATAAGTTGTAGTTAGGTTAGTGTGAAGAACTTCATTTAGTAATTTAAATGTAAACCTTAGAGGTTATTCTTATTGTTTGTTTTTCATAGTTTATTTAGTGACTATTGTATAGTATAGAAGCTATTCTATACTGCGAATCAGTATTAAATTAAAATCTAGTCACTTCTTTCAATAACCTTTTAAGATAGTGTATTAAATATGTGGTTTTATGACGGTCATTATGGCATACTGGCTATTTTCCTGTATATTTTTAAAATTAATGTCTAATTTGAGATCCATGTAAGTGAAACATCATTAGTAAGAGAAGGATATTTAGTTTTTAATTTTAGTTGGCTTTATTACAAAACAGTCACTCTCCATTATTGTTAAAATCAAGCATTTTTTGTAACAATCTTAAAAATATCTGTGGACTGGGAAGTGTTTTGTTACCTGTCTGCCTTGAGATAAATAGAACAATTGAGGAAGTATTTAAATCTTTTATAAAAATTTGACAGAGTAATAAAAATTGAGAGCTTGTATTTGTGTTTTTCCAATTTCACTTTTATTCTATTATATAAAGATATTTGTAACAAACTGGAAATGAAATGAAAATATGGTTTCTTCACAGATTGTTTGACACACACTGCTTTAGAAGACCTTAGGAGAGCCATCTATGTGCTGTGTCAGTTACCTTAAATGCTGTACATTAAAATATAAACATATCTCAGGCCAGCTTATGTTACTAACCTACTTGTGTAGGTAACCATATAATTTTTATAAAGGAAACTAAAATGAAAATGAAAGCCAATTCTTCATTGCACTTAAAGCAGCAGAGCTTTTTACTCATATGCCTAATAAGTGTCATTTATTAAATGCTTACAATGTGCCACGTACAAGTTTGTTTTGTCTCATTTAATGCTATAAAAGCACGATGAGGTGGGTTCCATATTAACCTCATTTTAAAGATGAGGATGGAGGATGGGCTGTTATACATGTAAATTTTGTATGTTAAGATAGGGGATGGTGCTTTCTAATTTCCGTCCTAGATTTTTAGAACTTTCATTTTTAGTACCAGAAGGAGGAAAGAGATTGTGTTATGTTTTAGCAAATTTTAATATTTTTATATGTATTGTGCTCTATAATCAGGAGCTAGTTAAAGATAGAAGAAGAAAGCTCAAGTATTTGCAGATCTTCATTAGTAAGTTGGTACAGAAAATTAAGATGAGTCTTTATCACACGTTGATTTTGACCTCAGAGTCTGTTACTACCAATTATGTGCAAACTTTTTGGGATAATGTGCTCACGTTACAGTTGATACTGTTCATAAGGTGGAATCCTTCTTTCAAAAAGAGGAAGTGAGATTTGATTTTTGAATGCCATCCCTACTCTTCATGTGGTCATAGTTACTCAACTCTCAGGAAACATGTATATAATATTTGCATCTAATAAAGTAATACTTAGGATATTTTTCTCCTTCAACTCCAATAATTTATTTTCTCTTTATCTTTGCAAGTGAAGTAAAGGCAGGAAGGAAGGAAGGAAGGAAGGAAGAGAGGGAGGGAGGAAGAAAAGGAGGGAGGAAGGGTGACATTCCTCATGTAAAGTTTCCAACCAAATAAGCCTTCAGATCTTCATTAGTAGATGGGTAAATTCAGTTGGTTTACTAGATTTTTTTTCCTCTAAATTTTTATAATTCAACTAGCTAATATTTAGTTGGATTTATGTTTTGTTTGTTTTCATTTGGTCAGTTCTACCACTGATCATTGGTGTGTCCATCTGCCTGATAGCCTTTAGACAGTGTTTAAAGATTAAAGATAAAAGCTATCAAGAGCAAGACTAGAAGAGGTGACTGACTCTCTGCTGCCATTGAAGGCACTGGATAATGGAGAAACAAGTGCCTGCATGTGTTGGATTTTGTTAATTGAATCCAGCTCCAGCAAAGAGACAACTGAGGTCACGTCAGCACCTTGGAAGGCTGGGAAGTTGGAACTGGAGCAGCTGAGCCAATCCCCAGATAAACAGGTTTTAACCAGGACAGGGAAAGAGAGAGAGAGAGAGAGAGGGAGGGAGGGAGGGAGGGGAGGGAGAGAGGAAGGGAGAGAGCAAGGGAGGGCGAGAGAAAAAGAACTTTGCTTTGGAGCCTCTTTGCCTATCACCCAAGGCACTGATTCTATTCACATCTTTTCCTGCTGTCTGTTCATTTATGTATCAAATAGATTAGTTATGAAGACTTATTTCTCTTTTTATAGCAAAAGTAGTGGCTCATTTTTATGTTAGACTTTGAGCTCTTTTTATTTTCAGAGTAAGAAGCAAAGGAGATATTAGTTCTGTAATTAGGTATCATGATGGAAAGACCATTTGTGGCAAAAGTAAGGGCAACCTTTGTTAATTTAGCATTGGGCATAAGGTTAAATGCAGATTAAATGTAGTGCATGCCTCAATAATGTGTTTAAATATTTCCAGGTTATGTAATCACATATCCTAACCTTTTTTGACTCTAGAGTAAGATTTTCTTATAATTCCTAAAAAAGGAGACTTGAATTCTAGTCACTGGCTTTCACCCAAACCAATATAATCAAATTCTTCATGGATGGGTCTCCAACATCTCTAATTAAACATTTTAATCCCTGTATATAATTTTGTTACACACTGAAGGTCTAGAACCTCTGACATAGAATGATATAGTTGACCTAAGTTTTGGGATTTTCCAAGGTAAATTAATACATATTAACTGTTTTAATCAACCTTGCAAAAAGTACTCTATAATTCATAGTGTCTTTTGTTTTTCAATATTGAATTGGAAAAGGGTCCTTTGATATGATCTTATACTTTGGCAGATTACATTTAACCCTTAATAATAGAGTGTAAAGATGTTTGGTGATGGATATCATAAATATGTAATTATAGCATATTTTATCAGACATTTAATTACAAATAAATAATTGATTTGCCATCAACTATATGCTGACCGAGGGAAGGGTGGGAGGGTGAGGATTGAAGGGAAAGGGGATAACATTTATTGAATATCTCTGTGTGCTGTCTGCCAGGTTCTATAATATAATAATATCTAATGTAGGAATCAGTATTCCTCCTTAAACATGAAGAAATCAGAACTTAAAAGAGTTTGTTAATTAAACTTAATTATATTTTATTAAGTCATGGAATCTCGTGGATATAATTAATCCTAAAAGTCAGATAAGTAAGTCATCTACTGCACATAAAGGCTAAATGTGGAGGTTTCTGGTACTTAAAAAATACTAAATCAGGAATGAACTTTGGGATTTAAAATATTGTCTGTTGGCAAATGTAAACATAGTTAAAAAAAAGTTCTGAAAAAGAATTAGTATTATATAGATTATACAGTATAACTGCTTAACAGTGTATTTTTTAAATCTTTTTGATAATTATAGCAGAGATGTAATTTTACTTTAACTCTTTAGATATTATTCACTATTAAAGTGTTTTAAAATATTGTATGTCAACTTATAAGTCTGATTATTTCCAACCCCTGCATTTTTTTAGAACTGTCTAGTTAACTTGAATATCTAAAATGATTCCACAGTTGTATACCAATTTTATTTAATGAGGGCTTGTTGCTTTGATAACTAGAGAAAAAAATATCAAAGTTTATATATACCATGTTTCCCCGAAAATAAGACCTAGCCAGACCATCAGCTCTAATGTGTCTTTTGGAGCAAAAATTAATGTAAGACCTGGTATATTATATATATTATATTATATTTATTATATTATATTATATTATATCATATTAATCACATCACATCACATTATATTTATTATATATTTTATACAGGGTCTTATAGTAAAATAAGACCTGGTGTTATATCAAAATAAGACCAGGACTTATATTAATTTTTGCTCCAAAAGACACATCAGAGCTGATGGTCTGGCTAGGTCTTATTTTCGGGGACATGGTAATTATCAGCAGCTTTATGGGGAGGGCAGGCTTGATTTGCTGTTCTTAGACATTTTTAGATATTTTTAGACATTTTTGAGAGTCAGTCTTTTAGCTTGAAATCTGTATCCAGTTTAGAGTATGGTGCTTTCTTGATTAAGCAACTTGCCCTCAGAGAATAGGTGTTTTTTTGTGATTTGAGCTATACCTTCTTCTCCAGTCTTCAGCTAAGTTCTTCTCTGCCTGTTTTCCAGTTTATCTTCTTGTAGACTGTCTGATATTTAGTAGTCTTTGTAATCCAGCTATGGGTTTCTTATGATTATCATCTGATATTATTAAGGAAACTACAAATGGGATTCTTTCACTCTAAGTCATAATACTTACATCTTATTTTAAATGTATAATTATCTCTTTAGTAAATGGAAACGATATCCTTAGATGGAGCTAGATATACTGAATTAGGACATTTTTCTGAGTTTTGGCTCTGCTAAAATACATGCAATGACTTATTTTTCTTTAGATTTAGTGAAATAGAAAAATATACTTAGCATAAATTGAAATATCAGTTTGTTCTTCAGTGTTTTATAAACAACTGTTTTTACCATAAGAAGCTTAAGTAAAATGAGATAAAAAGCAATCTCAAAGTTGTATTAATTTTCATAAAATTGGTTTTAAAGGTTTAATCTTTGAAATGTTGATTGCATACCATTGAACAGAGTTCATTGTATAATTAAAATAAGTAATATATGCAGTTTAACATTTTTGACTCTTCAGTATTTATAGTATTTTTATCTAGATGTCTTTGTTGTTTTATACCTCTTCATTGAAGAACATTTAAGTTATATTTTCGAAGCTTGTGATATTTGACTTTATATGTTCTCCTACAAGATCATTTTATTCAGTCATGCATGCATGTATTTCTCATTCATTCATATGTTTGTTCATGCAACAAACATTTATAGAGTGTTTACTATGTGTGGGGCCCATTTTTCCTAGGTCACAAATCTTCCTAGTAGAATATTTCAATTTAATTAGTTGGGTAACTAAATTAGATATAGTTATTTTTGTGGTGCTTAGACTAGACTATGTTTTGGTTCACTGGTTCTCATTTTTTTTTTTTAATTAAAGTTTATTGGAGTGACAATTGTTAGTAAAGTTGCATAGATTTCAGGCGTACAATTCTGTATTACGTCATATATAAATCCCATTGTGTGGTCACCAGCTAGAGTCAGTTCTCCTTCCATCACCATATATTTGATGCTGGTTCTCATTTAATTGGTCAAGCATCAGTGTGTTAGTTTCCTCTGGCTGCCATAACAAAATATCTTAATCTGGGTAGCTTAACCAACAGAAATTTATTTTCTCAAAATCTGGAGGTTGGAAGTCTGAGATCAGGGTACCAGCATAGTTGAGTCTGGTGAGGACTCTTCAAGCTTGCACACTGTATCCTCAAAAAGGAGGGAAGGAATGAGGCAGGGAGAGAAAGAGCATGTGTTATGTGCATGCGCAAGCTCTAGCTGTGCATGCAAGCTCTCTGGACTGTTTTCTTAAAAGAGGGCCTTACCCTCATGACCTCATCCGAACCTAATCTCCTATAGGCCCCATCTCCAAATGCCATTACACTGGGGGGTAGGGCTTCAGCAAAAAGAATTTTGGGGAATGAAATCCTGTCCATAGCAATCACTGTATTTTTAAAAATTACCCGAATTATTCTGCTATGTGTCGTGGTTTGAGGATCACTGTTTTAAATGAATCTTGGGTTTATTGAATGATTTATGTATTGCAGTATTATATAACATCCTAACTTTTAATTTAATGGTTAATTTTAGTCAATTTTAATTTACTAAATCCTGAAAGCAAACTCTATCAATCATTCATTAGAATGTTCATTTACTTAAAGAGCTTATTTATGGTTATTTATGCTGGTTTTTTTCCTCCAAAGTCTGCAACTTTGATTTCCATTCTAAATTTAAGGTTTATGTTTGTAGCTGCATTTAGAATGTTTAGAAATAACTATAAATAAACATTTTACACTGAACAGATTAAAAACTCAGAATTCTCACATGCCACTTCACTCAAACTATTCTATTTCCAAAATATGTTTTCTCTGCCGTTAATATAACTCTCTACTGCATATGGTTCTTCGGGCTTGAAATCTTGAAATCATTGGATACTTAATATTCTTTGTTTCTCATATGTAGTCAGTTCTCTAGTTTGTTATTTTTTTTCCCCTTAAGATTTCTCTTGAATGGATCCTGTCATTTTTCATCCTCCTCCTCCTTGTCTTATCTATGGTTTCTTGACCAGGGTCTGATAATTACCCAGCACTCTCAAGTATAGTTATACTGGTTGCTAAAATAGTAAAATGGTTTTTTTGGTTTAGATTCGAGAAATAGCTTTTTGCCTAAGTCCCTTGAGTATCCCCTTTCCCCAGGCAAATACTGCATACCCTGGGGTCCTGAATATATGGTTGTCCCTTGCCAGCTGTCGCCTGCTATTACGTGTGGGAACTGGAGCCTTTCTGCAGTGTACAATTGGTGTAATTGTTAAACGTGTAGAATGTCTCTCCTACCCATACTTCAAGCTTCATAATCACTATGGTAGGTTAGTAAGTAGCCTCTTACTGGCCCTTTACCTCTAGCAACTTTTCCCTCTATCATATCATTGTATCTAGATGATTCTCCCTGATATTATTATTCCTTTGACCAAGAGATGGAACTCAGTTTATCACCTGATAAACTTACCATTGCTGCTTAACCTGTTATTCCATGCCTCTCTCAAGTGAAGTCAGACTGATCTTATCACACAAGATGTTCTCATTTCCCTTTGTTCATTTTTATGCCTCTAAAATTCTCTATCTTGTGTCATTCCAAGGCAAATATTTCCTTTAAGTTTTATGTTAGTTATATCTCAGATGATTCCTCATGAAACTTTTCCTAACTTCCGAGATTATAATGACCTTCTCTTCTTAGAATCCATGTAGCAGCCTATGTCTTTTATAGTTCCAAAATTAGAAAGTTAAAGTTCATATAGTTGATGTTTCCTTCTAACTCAGGAATCCTTTCTGTAAAACCTTTGATACACAATAAAGATTTTTTTCAAAGCCTGTAAAACTGCTGGTTCTGCTGTTGTATACTTCTAATTATTATTAATGAAATATTTCCTGATGCTTACTATGTGCCAGGCAACGAACTGGCATTTTCCGAAGTGCCACTTTCTGAAGCAGTTCTGGAAGTCCTCTTTCGTGAGTGTCTTTACTTCACCCTCCAGCATGACAATGCTCCCTGTCACTCATCGCTTCTGGTATGGCAATTTCTGTCAAATAAAAACATTATGGTGTGTCCTCATCCACCTTATTCACCAGATCTGGCACCATGTGACTTCTGGCTCTTCCCCAAAGTCAAAATGACCACGAAAGGTAAACCTTTTGAATTGATTCAGGACATCGAGGCAGCCACAACAGTGCAACTAAAGATACTCATGATAGAGGACTTCCAGAACTGCTTCAGAAAGTGGCAAGAATGATGGGATAAGTGTGTTCGAAGCGAGGGGGGAGTATTTTGAGGGGGATTAATGGCAATGTGTCTTTTACTGTAATAATTTTTTTTTTTTTAAAATTCAGACACTCACCGTATTTTTTTATTGTACCTCATATACTCTTTCTTATAGATGATGGAAAGAAGTGTGGATTTTTATCCTAATGCTGTAAGCAGCTTTGGAAAATTTTGCATATTGACTTGGCAGACTTTGATTTATATTTTTCAGGGAGGGCAGGTTTTTAAATTTAGAAAGGCTGATTTTCTGTGTTTCTTAAATGACTTTCTTAGAGAAATGCAGAGCGAGTACACAGCCATTGTCTTGTAATAGAAAAGTCTTCTGACTTCGTTAATAGAATGCTGCCACTCCCTGAGAATGCAGGTGTGTTCTGCTCTGTAAAGCTGGTTCCCTGGGGAGAAGGAGGCCACTTTACATAAGATGCTCAGGGCCTCTGGGAGAAGAAGAGCTAACATCTGGTCTTTATCGGGACAGAACTGTGTGGCCCTGACCAAAAACAAAACAAAACAATAAAACAAAACAAAACAAAACAAAACAAACGAACAAAAGAACCCGGTTTCAGGAAAAGGCAGTGAAAGTCCTGAAATAAAATTACAGAAAGGGGGGACCCAGGCTGGTAAGCAACATTTATAAGAGCTTTTGAGCGTATGGGGCTGATGCTGGAAAGGTGTTTAGATATCATCAGGGTGGTCTGTATGCCGAGGACGAACAGCTGGTAATGCTAAGCATCAACCAGAGTTAAGTTAGTGCACCTGTGATGGAGCGCAGGCACCAAGTGGAACCTGATCATCAAGCCTGTGTGGCTTGGACAGGAAGCCAGATGGGACAACCTTGATGGGTGATAAAAGACCAGTAGCATTGGTAGTAGCAAACTAATTAGCACTGTCCACTCCTCCTTGAAGAATGCTGTGTAGAATGTACTTCTAGGGCAAGTGAGAGCTCTAACCAGTTATATTTAAAGTAAAAACTTAACTATGATCATAATGGCACCTTGAAATGACACAGCGGGTCATTATGGTTACACTTTATAGAAGATGGCTTAACTTGATTTTAGGAAATAGATTGGAAATGCAAGAGAAGAAATGGGAAAACTTGTGACCATGAGGAAACCATATTAATTAGAACTAGAGTGACTGGTGGAGAGAAGTGAAATAGTCTTTCTTTTTTTAAGATGTCAGATCTTTCCTACAAGAACTTCATTGATCCTACATCTTCCACACACCTAGCCTTAAGCTTCCATATCTTTCTTCCCTGTTCTTTTCTCCCGATTAAACATCTGTAATTCCTCTAGTAATTCCTAAATTAGATAGATGATTTCTGGAACCCAGACTCAGCCATTTAGAGGATCAGGTTTCCTTATCAGCTGTATTATCCACAGGTTTGAAAGATGTGCCTTGCATGTTTTCTTTTTTTTTTTTTTCAATCTTGGTAAAGTAGCCCTGTGGCATACAACTTGAGACCTCTCTTCAAGTTATCGTCTTTTCATGAATCAACATTCTTTGGGTGTGGTTGTTCAACCTGTTATGAATGTACCTAACTCACTATTTCCTGCATATTTTGCCATTTTGACCTCAAGAATATCATTAGAGTTTTCTTCACATGCGTCAAGTTCAGGATGAACAAAGTCCACATTTTCTTAATCTCCCAGTCTAATAATTGAATCAACAATGAAATTATTATTCTTACGAACCCATGTCAGAACCTTTTTTAAAGTTGTTACACAAACATTTTCATAGTAATTTAAATGGGTTCATTATAAGCTTAGTTATCTGACATATGCAGAATTTACATCCTTTGCCTTTAAAAATTATAAAATTAGCTGACCTCTGGTGCTCTGGCTCCTTTCTTCTTCTCTGAATTATTTCCAAAGTTTTTCGCAGTGGTATCTTGATCACTTCTAACTGTACTTTGAAGTCCATGGAATAGATGTCATACGAGCTTGAGTACCATAAACTGGGTGGCTTAAACCATCGAAGTTCATTGTCTCACCATTCCGGAGGCCAGAAGTTTGGGATCAAGGTACCAGCAGGAATGCTTCTTTCTGAGGGCTGTGAGGGAGAGTCCATGCCTCTTTCCCAGCTTCTGGTGGTTGCTGGCCATCTGGCATTCCTTGGTTTGTAGATGCATCGCCCTGATCTCTGCCTTCATGTTCGCATGGCTTTCTCTCTGTGTACAAATCTGGGTCCATATTCCCCTCTTTAAAAGGATACCAGTCATAGCTTAGCTTAACTAATTATATCTGCAATTAAAAAAAAACAAACACACAAACTTTAATTTTTAAATTGGTTTATTTCTTGGTGAACATGAAGTATGACATAAAATAATTTCATTGTATGATCCTCTATATGTATGGCCAGAGCATCAAATAAAAGTGTGAATGCCAAAGCAAAAGAGGCTAGAGCCGGTGACACAAAAAGGTCATGTTTGTTTAGTCTCCATTAGAAGGCGTAGAATAAAAGAAAAAAAAAATGACTTCACTTACAGGTAGATCCTAGATGCCTATAGGTAAACCGAGGTGTTTCAGACCACACTGGCCTGTGACTTCCACTTAAAGACGTTTATTTTAGCAGTTTGAGGTAGCACAGGCTCCCCAGTAATAGCCCCACTGGCCTGATACGTGAAAGTTAGCCCTTTGCACGATGTTCCTTGTTCCTAGTTACCTCTGGAAGTCGACTATCCCTTCACATACATCTGGAAATCATTCTCTCAGCTGTCACTACCACATACTGCCTGCCATTTCTTTTCTGGCTGCCAGATATCCACATCAACAGCTCAAGAAGTTCATTGACAAAGACCCTTTGTTGTCATTACCTATAAGGAAAAGCCAGTCCTCATATCAAGGATGCTATGTGTGGTTTCTGAGATGTTTCTGTAGGAGCCCTCCCCCCAACTCTATGACGTGCCATGTCATCTGGGTCTTAATCAAACTTTATGCTAGTGCCAGAATATCAGGAAGTGCCTCTTGATCAGTTTCTGTCCATAATCTCTTTTCCAGAATTTCATTTCTCATGAAACACAGTTACATCAATATTTGGCCCTCATTCCTCTACTATAAGCGTTTAATCTCTGGCAAGGAGTTCCATGGGGAACAGATACCAGGTTGGACTTTCACCCCTATAGTTACCTGTTACTTTAGCTCAATTCCCTTCCTCTTCTCCCCTTTCCAGAATAAAGGTTCTTATGCATATGACTAGTTACAAACAGATTTAGGGCTAGAGAATGGAGGTTATGTTTTGGGCCCCATATCTGTTAGCCAAAAATGTTCTGTTGCAATAGATTTATTAAATTAAGATGTATTGGGGTCATTCTTGAGTATTGTAAAACTTTGCATGTTTTGTGTATTTGAGGAACAGCAAGGCCGGTGTGGTCCTAGTGGTGTGAATGAGAAGAATAGTAAGGGGCGAGACCTAGTTCCAAAAGGCCTCTCTGAATACTCTGGAGATAGACAGAGAGGGCAAGGAGATGTTAAAGAGGGCTGCGTGCAAGTGACTTCTGTGAAGGATGATGGTGGATCCAACTAGAGTGGGAATGGTGGAGATGGCCAGAAATGGTCACATCTACTGTGTGAGTAGAACCGGTTGGATTTGCTGATGGATTGGAAGTGGCGTGTGAGGGGAAAAGTGGTGTCAGGAATGACTGCTGGTTTTCGGTCTAAGTGACACCGTGAACAGTGGTCATTTACTGATATGGGGAGGCCAGAGGGGAAGAGAGAGTAGATTTGGGGATTGAAGTGAAGAGCTCTGTTTTGAACTGATGAGGTTTGAAATTCATTTCTATAAAACATAAAGATAGAGATCTTGACTCTTAATCAAAACGTCTGGGAAAGCGGAGAGCTCTGGAGGGGTAGTGCAGTTATGTAACTTCTTACGGTGTCATCGAGGCCCACAGTGCTGGTCATGGGAACATCACAGACGACTTGACTCCTGACGTGTATGGCGGATCTTTTATGTGTGATATACCCCCTTTCCCTCGATCTTCATATGTGTTTCTTTGTTCCCCAAATCTTTGCTGTCCAAGATTTTGCTATGTACTAATTGCAAGATTTGGCTAAGTTACTTAATTCTTTAAGACTTGGTGTCCTTAATCTATAAATGGGCATGACATTACTTATTTCACTGGGTTGTTTGTTGATTACATTAGATAATGTTTGTGAAACTCTTAGAATAATGCCTGGCATGTAATTAGTACCTATTAAATATCTTCAGTTGTTACTATTTTTTTGTAAAATGTGTATTATTCTTAACGCTGATGATACGTATTTTGGAATGAGATAGGATATAAATGAACAAATAATAATAGATCATCATTTTACATATACATATATAAAGGGATTTTTTTCTTATTTATGAGTTGTGTTTTTACACCTCATAGAGGTGTAAAAACAAAATATTAAAATCAGTATCTTGAATTTTATAAGCACCTGTGAGGATTTTCTGAATTGTAAATATACTTAGTGATGTATGTTAGTATTTGGTGCCTCATATGGCAGCATAGCTTTATGCAAATCAAAATTTCCACAGAAATAACGAGTCAAAATGCAGCCACAGGCAGTGTTTAGATCACACTTCTTCCCTGCTCCGTTAGGGTTAATCTCACCATACATTGTGTATTAAGTTAAGCCCTTTTGTTTGCTCAGGTATTCTGTTGGTTTGACTTCCCCAACCTTTGTTTTAAAACCTCAGATCACTGCTTTACTAGTATTATGGGAGTTGTTCTTTCAGAACTGAGTAAGTGCATACTAGAGAATATTATATAGAGAATCTTCCTTTTTTATTACTAGAGTGATCTTTAAGGGGCAAAGGCTAGATCACTTAATAAAACTATAGTTTCTTCTCTGGCAATCATGTTGAACATGGAAGAAAGCCAGACGTGGCCAGTATAAGGTTAGATTCCATTCCATCAGCATAATAGTTAATAATAGTTGACTGACAGGGATGTGAAGGGTGCCCTATTTTCCTCCCCCCTCCACCCCCATTCCAGACTAACCTCTCTAGGGAATATGCCATTCCTTTCCCCATTCCTAAAATTCCTTGCTTGAGCGCAGCCAGGGGCTCCTGCATTATTGTATAAGGGGTGGAGGGTTGCCTCTCCTAAACTGTTGTTAGTTCCTGTGGTTCCTGCTGAGGAGGTCCAGAAGTCTCCAACATCTGTAGGGACATGGAAGAAAGGTGAGCTGCCCCTGCTGTGGTGAGTGTTTATGTGTGAAAAATAAGTGGACTCCTGTCACTCACCTGGACTAACTTAATACCACGTTAAGATCACTTCTCTTTCCCACGATCACAGGTGATGTGCTTGTCTGCAGAAATTTAGAGCTCTTTTCGTCTGTTTTTTGTGACTCATACCTCATATATTATGTTGCATTGTTAAATATAGTAAATTAATAAACTAATTAAATATATGTTAAATATATTCGGGGAGTTTAGTAAGTATCATTTGGAGCTTTCTTCCAGCCTTTTTTTTTTTTTTTTTTTTTTTTTTTTTTTTTCAGATGCAGGTATTTGCAGGATAGGAACTATTCAAACAGTTACAGCATTCCAGAGATTCTTTCCCTGGATTCTACATGCTTACGTTTCAGAGTTATATTTAAACACTGAGAAGTATTGCTGAATATTGAAGAACGTAAGACTCATTACAATAGTGTTTAAGTGAAAACTGAAAAGTTTTTCTAGTCCAAGTATTTCCTGTTCTTAGTCGGGGGATGATGCCTATGCCAAGCAGCCTTGAGTTATATAATTCGGTGAAGTTAGTATTTGGTGTTTCCTGCAGTTTGGGTTAGCAATTATTCTTTACCTCACCTCCCACTACTACAGAGCCACTTGCTAACTTTTAATCACCACCTTCTCAAGTTTAAGAACTTGGCCAGAGTGATCCCGGAAAGTCTCAACATTTTCCAGTGAGTAAAGTCCATCTCTTTTGGAGATCTTGACACCTATCATTAACAAGACTGCAACCTCCTTAAGGATATCAAGCATAGAGACATGCTCTTCTGTATATTTAGCAAAACATAAAGAGGTTATATGTCAGGATCCTTCTTAAATAGAGTGCATTGTAGTGACTGGCAGGCTGACCCAAGGTCGTGTCACTGCCTTCATTCTACAGATTATGTTGTGGGTTTCAAATGTTTTTCTCAGGTCAGTTTCCCTATCATTAATGCTGCAACACCTTTGCGGAGTAGATATCCACTCTCTCATTCTTTTATTACACCACAGTGAAACCAGCACGCTGACTCTCAAGGTTGATGAATAAACTCCAGTTTTACTGGCTTTTGTAAATAAGCTTTGAAATTAGTTTCTGGAATCAAAATACGGTGAATAAAGTCCTAAACCAGACTTTTTTTTTTTTAAACAAATCCCCATTTAAATGAAATCACATTGAAATATGTTCATATTTAATGTTAATATGCTCAAATGCATGCCATTCATCCTCTAAGCTGTCCGTGGTGTCACTACCCTTATTGGCAGATTTGGATGGGAACGTGAGCATGCGTCCAAAAGCTTTTCTGTTAGATAACATACACAATCTGGAAAATATTGAGTTGCTCTTGAGCACCTTTTAATAAAAGAAGGAGCTCATATTTTTATTTTAAAAATGCTTGGCTAAAATTTTGCTTTTAACATCACCTGTTTCTGTTTTTATAACAAATCAGAAAGATACCGTGGGAAATCATTGAACTTGATTCAGTGAATATTTTCTGAATATTACTTTGTGCCTGCCACTGTGTTAAATGCCTGGGATGCAGAGATGAATGAGATTGTTCTCAGGTCACAGTGCACAGTTTAATAGAAGAGACAGGGTATAGATTCACTGCTCTGATAGCACCCATTAATTTTGCCAAAATTGGTCAGAAGGGATATTCTTTCAGGAAATAACATTGGGGCTAGACCGGGAATGATGAAAGCAGGAAAATGAGGACAAATAAGGACATTCAATGAAAAGGATTACTGCATGAGCAAAGGAGCCTATACCAGTGTGTGCTGAGGAAACAGGGAAGAACTGCAAAGATTGCAGAATATGACTTCAACAAAGGTGAATGTTATTGGTACTTCTCAGATTAGTGATGTCATGATAATATTCTTTTCATGTATCAAAGGCCTTCAAATAATGCCCATTTCAACAAGATCTTGGGAGAGTGTAGCAACTTAGAAAATCCTTAAAGAAAGATAGTTGAGGGAACTTGTTTCAATGATATAAACTGCAGAGGTTTCAAATGAGTAACAAAAAGGATTTTCTAAGATTGAAGCCCCTAAATTTTTGATGGGAAAGTGAATGATAATGTCATTTGCACATTTGTTTATACCTACAAACAATATTAATGGGCCGTCTGCTATGAGCCTCGTACTGTGTGCTTGGTGTTAGTTAGGAAGACATCGGGTGACTGAGCTAGACATGTTACCTGCCTGCCATCCTAGAACTTTAAAGTTAGAGGCAAGTCATGATTTTTCTCTATTCAAGTGTGTTCCTGTTTTAGTGTGGCATAGATGATTTTAAAAAATTCATATATTTTATCATTTCATGATTGTTGCAAAAATGTTTTCTGTATATTTTGTTACTTCTACAAGATCTCATATATGTTTGTTTCGTTATCCCCAGCTATAATACAATTAATTGGCAAACACTTTTCTAACACTGACTGTAGGAACTAAAATAATACTGTGTGAGCCAGCTAGTTTAGGAGAATCCTTTGGAGAAGGAGCAAGGAGGGGAACTAACATTTATTGACTACCACTGTGTGCTAGATCCTACGTGAGGCGATTTCATATGCTTTATACCATTTAATCCTTAAAGTATCTTTGGGAGGTAGCTGTTATTTTCTCATTTTTTCAAAACCAGGAAAACATTCTAGAAGAGGGAAACCGAGGTCAACTAATTTGCCCTCTGACACAGCTGATAAGTGGGACCTTAGGATTTGAAATCAAGATGGCTGGGTACCACAGCTTGTTCTCACTTTATTATGGCTTAGCTGGGGATACTTGAATAATTGGTAAATGATAAGTGTCAGTTTGGGTATTTAAACCAAGGCCTGACCTACTCCAGAATTTATTCTTTGCACTAGAGTTTATGCAAGTTATTTAAACTCCACATGCTGTAAAAGCAGAATGTTTTCATTACTTAATTTTAATATTTCTTTCCTTCTATGCTATAGTTCTTAATAGTTTTTCATCTATATGGCTCATTTTAACTGAAAGTTAGAAAATTCCTTCTCTTGTATCAAAGGTATAAAATTACCATCATATAAGCAGACACGCGAAGGGAAAGAAATGCTGGGAGAAGATTTTTGCAAACAGTGCCTCTGATAAGGGGCTAATATCCAAAATATACAAGGAACTCACAAAACTCAACAACAGAAAAACAAACAACCCAATTGAAAAATGGACAGAGGACCTGAAGAGACATTTCTCCAAAGAGGACATACAAATGGCAAATAGACATAAGAAAAAATGCTCAACATCGCTAATCATCAGAGAAATGCAAATAAAAACCACAATGAGATATCACCTCACTTCAGTCAGAATGGCTATCATCAACAAGACAAATAGTAACAAGTGTTGGAGAGGCTGTGGAGAAAAAGGAACCCTCATCCACTGTTGGTGGGAATGCAGACTGGTGCAGCCATTATGGAAGGCAGTGTGGAGGTTCCTGAAAAAAAAAAAAATTACGAATCGAAGAAATATAAAATACTTTTCTGGGACTTAAATGAATTGCTAATAACCCTGCAAAATAAAGCAGAACCTCTGCTTTCAAATTTTGTGTTTTGTAAACATATTTCAGAATGAAGAAGGAAAACTTGAATAATCAAAGGTAGTGAAAATGTCCGCAGTTTTTATGGATAAATTAAGTTAATTTGCTGAAAATCCCATCCAGAAAAATTGTGACTAAAATTTATGAGTCCTTTTAGTATTTGTATAGAGTTGAGAGCAGATACTTATTTACATACTCATCCAACTTTGAAAAATGACATTTTTAACTCTTGCTTCACAATAGGTAAATTCATGTGCTCTAAATATTCCTTCACATTTCATATACTGAGGGCTTTGAGTAATTTGAATGACATTGGGTCATTGACTGTATATAAGATTTAAACCTTGCAGATTTAAGAGTTTTAGAATTGACTGGTCAGAAGATTTGCTTTATTGCCACAATTAGCACTGATTTTATAATGGGCTTTTGCTCCTTTTTTCTGTAATTATTATTATTATTATTATTACAAATCTTATCACTTGTGGCATGAACATTACAGGATAAGCTAGTGAAAAAGTACATTGGTAAATAAAAGAGAGCACTTACCTAATACTTATCTCGCCTTGCATATTTGTTCATATATTTAGGCAACAGTTTTTTGTGTTTTTTTTCCTGTAATTTGGCTGTAAAATACTTGCATGTAACGATGGGGTTTTATCATTCCTTTTATTCTCCAAACTTAGCACAGTAATTTTTATATAGCAAGCCTTTAGTATATAGTTATTGTTGTTGGAGTTCCTAGTAAATTGTTTCAACATATGCACAACAGTGAGTAGAATCAAACTAGAAAAAATTAATTTCCATTTGACATGTTGCCTCAAATCCTAGATTTCTCATAATTATTGGATAACTTGTAGTCACTTTCATTTACATTGTACTTAATCATATGTTCCCCTGGTTCTTTATAGACATTTATTAAGTATGTAGTTTAGTTTACTTTAATTCTTATTACAGCATATGTAACGATCTTCCTGACTTTGCATCCTGACCTCTGAGCTTAATAACTGAATATCCTTAATGGGCTCAGGTTCTAGACTCTAAGCAGGAGCCCAGTGGTGGGTCACTAGTTGAGTACAGAGCTACATGTGATGTTAATTTTGGTCTGACTTTGATATTTCAAGGCCTGAGTTTGTGGTTTGCTCCTAGGGTTCTGAGTTTCTTTGCCCTTAATCCCACTTTCCCCATGTCTAGTTTCTGACCACCATTGTTTCCACACACCACCCCCCCTGCACTTAACTGCGTTTGTCTATGTATTTCTTTTGCCTGGATATCCTCACACCAAGTTTGACTGCTAAACTGCTCCTGTTTCAAGATGGAGTTTAGTCATCTTCTTTAAGAAGTCTTCCTCAACTCACCCAAACTTCTTTGGTTATCCCCTCCTCTATATCTTCTGTGTCTAAGTCTATACATCTATCAGTGTATTCATCATACCGTATTCTCATTATTTGTTGACTTTCTGTCTCGACTAGACTTTGAGCTCTTTGTAGTTCAATAGATATTTAAAAGAATGAATAACTTCTGCTACTTCATTTTGGATCATTGTCTTGTGTCTGCTTTGAGGGTATTGTGGATTTTAGTTGAATTGAATCTAGTAATGACATACTAGACATACCTGTTCTTTTTTCCTTCTATTCTGGGTAGTATCTTGATTTTAGTGTAGCTTTGGGCCATGTTCCAGTTAGTGGATCGCTGGGCTGACCACTGGCCAGCTCCCCACTGGGAGTCTCCTGATCTATCTCTTGTGTTTTTTCCAGGTCTGATATGTCTTCCCTTGAGTTTCATGGGCAGTGGTTCTGCCTTTTCCATCTTTCTAACTTCTGGGCTTATGATTCTGCCTAACTTAATAAATTTTGGACAAATGAACAGACACTAATTGCTTTTACATCATTTTAAATAGTTTTATACTAAAAGAAATCTCAGCCTAACACTAAAAAAATAAAAATTCTCTGTAAAAGGGATTTTTTAATGATTAGAACTAACTTAACACTATGTGTAAGTCAAGACTGTGCCAAACATTCCATCTCCTGTTAAATGACTTCTGGAGAGAACTTAGAAAATGACCTTTTTTTGCCATGTGTGTTGCAATTATTAAGGCTATTAGAGTTAGTTAGGATTTTGAATCACTGACATAGCGTGTTTCCCCAAAAATAAGACCTAGCTGGACAGTCAGCTCTAGTGTGTCTTTTGGAGCAAAAATTAATGTAAGACCTGGTATTATAATATATTGTATTGTGTTACGTTATATTGTGTTATGTTATGTTATGTTATGTTATTTTAGTCTGGGTCTTACAGTAATTTTTGTTCCAAACAACGCATAAGAGCTGGTTGTCTGGCTAGGTCTTACTTTCGGGGAAACATGGTATTTGGTATCATATAGTTTCAAATCAGTTCTTGCCATGGCTAATGATATATTTTATCTTTTCTTTTTTTTCCCCTCTGTTTCTTCTTTTATTACAGTCTATATTTCACTTCTGGATTTTTTTTGAGTGGTTACCCTTAAGTTTATGTAAAAGAAAGTTTGATATTTAGAGTATTTCATTTTCTTCAGCATGCTTACTTTCTCCATTCCCATATTCCGGTTCAGGCCCTTTTTATGTTTTGGTTGCCCCAAAATAGTGCGGGTCGTGTATTAGAAAATTCCCTTAGCTTCTGTATGTGTGGAAAGGTCTTTATTCCTCCTTCATATCTAAAGGATATCTTTGCTGGATATATTATTCTTGGCTCATAATTTCTCTCTTTCAATAGTTTGAATATTTGGTTCCACTCCCTCCTGGCTTGTAGAGTTTCTGCTGAAAAATCTGATGATAATCTAATGGGCTTTCCTTTGTAGGTTACGTTTTCTTTTCCCTGGCTGCCTTGAGGATTCTTTCTTTGGCGTTGATTTTAGACAGCTTCAATACAATGTGCCTTGGGGAAGGCCTGTTGGGATTGAGGTAATTAGGTGTTCTATTTGCTTGTTGGATTCGAGGATCCAGTTCTGTCCACAAGTTCTCATCGACAATTTGTTTGAATATATTCTCTGTTCCCTTCTGTCTTTCTTGTCCTTCTGGTATGCCCATTATTCTTATATTGCTGTTTCTGATGGAGTCAGAAGGTTCTTGTAGCGTTCTTTCATTTCTTTTAAGTCTCAAGTCTCTTTCTTCTTCCATCCGTGTAATTTCCAGGTTTCTATCTTCAATGTCACTGAGTCTTTCCTCCATCTGGTCAACTCTACTACCTAAGCTGGCTATTTCATTCTTAATTTCTTCTATTGAGTTCTTAATCTCCAGAAATTCTATTTGGTTCTTTTTTAAAATTTCAATCTCTTTCATAAAATGCTCATGTTGTTCTTTGTGTTTCTGAGTTCATTAAACTACCTTTCTGTGTTTTCTTGCATTTCGTTGAGTTTTTTCAGAACTGCAATCTTGAATTCTCTGTCATTTAAGTCACATATTTCCATTCTTTAAGTTCCTTTTCTGGAGACTTTTCACTTTCTTTCTGAGCTGTCTTGTTGTGTTGGTTATTCATGGCAATTACTGATTTATTATTTTCCTTCCTAGACATCTACAGTGGCTTCTGCAACAGGTTGATAGGAAGAAGTCTTTCTTTTGTTTTCCAGTACTTGTGGGTAGAATGTTTTATTTTATCTCCGACTGCAGCCTTTTTTCTCTCTCTCACTGTAGATGTTTTCTCTGCATTATTCCAGCTTCTCACACAATGGGGGGATTCCCTGGAAGGCGGGCTTCTCCTCTGTTAACAGTTCGCCTGGATCATAGGGCACCACGTCCCTGTGGGGATGTGGAGAGCTTTTGAAGTTCCAAAGCTCTTCCTGCACCAGATTCAGAGCCTGTATGTTTCAGCAGTTCTGTTTATTCCTGCAGGGATCCGCCCAGATAGGTGGGGTCAGGGGCAGGGTGAGTTGTGAGAGGTGGCCCAGAGCAATGGCAGCGACCACCACCACAGCCGGTCCTTCTTCCACAGCTCCCTCCCCTTTGCCGGAACTAGTTGAGCTGCGAATCTGTGTTGGCAGTCCACAGTTCTCAGAACAGCAAATAATTCTGTTCTTTTGACCTGACACTGTTACTGTTCCACTTCTAGCACCGAGCAGGTGGGGGCGGGGTGAGCTCTGGGAGGGTAGGGAGGCGGCGGCTAGTCTCAGTGCCTAAGGCTTCTGTTCTCTGCTAGACAGTGCAGGCTTAAACCACCATTTTCAGCCTTCTTCCCTCAGTCTTTTCTCCGAGGTCTCTACCGTGAGCGTTGGGTTCAGGTGTGATATATGCTGCCCCCTCAGCCCTGTGGGCCATAAGCGGAGCCCCAGCAGTCCGAGTTCTTCCCTCTCCTGCAGATGCGGTAATTCTGGGATGCAGCGAGCTCGGAGCACTGAGCTAGGTCTGCGTCCTGCACCCGCGCGGCTCCGTCTCCGCACTTCTCCCTTCCCTCCTTCCCCGCTCGCGTGATTCACCCACCTTTAGGTGAATTCAGTAGTGGGCCTGTTCGTCTTGCCTGTCTGCTGTGCAGGGAGTCCTTTGTGGAGTTATTGTTGTTTGATTAGTTGTAAATTCCAGGGGAGATTTACAGAGGCTCACTTCACGCTGACATTTTGATGACGTCTCTGATATATTTTATCTTAAATCTGTCACTGTTTTGAAAATTGATGCTGTTTCTTTAAAAAGTATTCATCAGATCGATGAAAATTTACTAGATTTAAGAAATTCTTCGAAAGCATTTTCTAAACATTTAGTTCTCACTGATTTTACAGTCTTACTCACTTTCATTTTACCCCATATCTCTTATGGTCATACATTGTTCAGTGTTTTTATTTATTTATTTATTTATTTATTTATTTATTTATTTTTTTTATTTATTCATTTTATTTGATCACTTATTTTCTATTTCAACCATTTTCAGGATTTCTCCTGAATTGCATTTGCTGCATTTTCATAACTGTTGCCCTAAACTAATTGATTGATCAATTGTTTGATATTTTTTCCCTTGTAATCCAAAAAAAAGAAAAGATTATATAGAGAAGTAGATGTTTAAGAACCTTTATGTATCTATCATCCCGCTTTAATAATTGTCATTTCATTATCAGTCTTCTTTTAGCTACACCACAGGCCACACTCTGTCACAGATTATATTAAAGCAAATTTCTAACTTCTTTGGAAGTTCACTAATACAATGTTTGTAAGTTACTGAGTGAGCAAAAGACCCTTCCTGTTACATCGGAACTGAACATAACAGACACACACACACACACACACACACACACACTCTTGAGGGTATATAGTAGTTCAAGCTTGTTTATTAATTTTTCTCTGAGACTATTCTATTTCCTTTTGTTCCTTTGAACTTCTTAGTTGTAAGTTATAAGAAGTAGACTTGGGATACACATGGCTTTTAACTGTTAATCAAGTTTTATGCTAGAAGTAGCTCATCATTTTATCCAATTAGGTAATTGGTTTCTGAAGAGCTTCTGGAAAGGTTCCAAAGAATAGGGAAATGATAGGTGAATTTTTATTGTGGCAGGTGATAGGAAAGCATATACAGAGTGTTCCTTTAGGATGTGTTGTGGAAAGGATGAACTGGAGGGTGGAAAAACATATGGACCCTAATTAAATGCCTTAAGGGCTAGCAGTTTGGGAAAAGGAGAAGTGGCAGCAAAAAATAAAAATGGAGGAGATGATAAACTGCGTATTTTATTCACATTTTACAGTTTTACTTGGGCTGGTAAAGGTATCCTGTCCAACTCTGGTGAGGAACCATGAGCTTCCTTTCTTCGTAATATGTAAGAAAGTTATGATGGTGGTTATGGATGGAACTTATTTGCCAATAGACACATTTTCACCATTCCCCTCAGAAGAAAATTAAACAAAATGAAAAACAACAACAAATGCAGTATTTGCAGTTTTTCCATAGTGTTTACCTCATGATGATGGGCTAGTCTTTATGTTAACCTGGTATTTCAGGTTAACTCACCGTGCAGCTGTTGTCCTTCATACACCTGGAAACAGAAAGTCTTAGAGAAACCATCTGGCTATGAGGTTGACATAGGAGAGAAGAGTGACCTTGGTGTCTCAAAAAATGACAACAGAATTCCATTCTTTCTTTTTTTTTTTTTTTTTTTTTTTTTTGTTGAGAGCCCACTGGCCCATGTGGGAATCGAACCGGCAGCCTTCGGAGTTAAGAGCATGGAGCTCTAACCGCCTGAGCCACCAGGCCGGCCCAGAATTCCATTCTTTTTGATGAGTTGTTAATTTGGCCCATGCTTATGAGGCAGATAATTGAGAATTTAATGGTCAAAATTAGGTAGCCACTCACCTTACTTCACCAAAATGTAAAATTCTCTTTCTGGCCTCACTTTTTAAAGGGAAGGAAAAACTTAGTATTTGGATCAAAACCAAAAACACCATACCAACAAAATCTAAGCCCTGGCTCTTCAACTTATGATTTTATTCAAGTCAGTGGAATGGTCTCAGATTCAGTTTTCTTATGTGTGTATTGGAAATACATATAACTCATATTGTAGTGTGAAGATCTAATGAGATGAAAGATTTGACAATACTCTGAGAACTATATGGACTGTCTAAGTATGAATTACATTATATAGGTATATAAAATAATTACATTGTACAGGTATGTAAACTCAGACATAATAGTGTCATAATCTCTATAAGACAGATTTTGTTTCTGAAAAGAACATAATAATTGTTGCTATGGACCAAAGAACTAATGTAACACAAAGCAGGGAAATCCTCCCTTTTAAAAATAAATGTATTTTTCTGTTAACATTTTAACAGTGTGTAAAATATTGCTACCCATATCTTCAAATTTCCTTAACAATTTTAGCCAATTTTTTTCTATACTTCCAAAATTCACATAACTAAATATAAATGCATGTATTCATAAATTGCTTTCTTAAAGGACACATGGGTAATCTGTTCACAGTTAAAGATTTGAGGATACAGTATTTGCAGTTTTTCCATAGAGTTAACCTCAAGAAGATGTAGATTTATCAGTGGGAAAGGAATATAAGGTCTCCTAATTCAACACACTTTTGTTGTAAATTTAAAAACAAACTAGATTTCAGAGAGAAATAACAATATAATTCAATCATTCATACTAGCTGTGAACATGATTTTTATCTTTCTATAAATACATAGAAGGAAATCACAACTAGAAGCCCAAGAGTCAGTTCAAAAAAAAAACACAAAAAACTAAAGATACTAGATTGTTTTCCATTTTTGTCATTCATATTTATTTGCTATTTTCATTCATTTTATTACTTGCCACATTCATTATAGATAAATGTAATTCATGACAGTGGTTTAATATAAATTCTTATAAAAATTTAAAATTGGAAAGTTCTAGAAGTTGACTTTTTATGATGGGAAAAGAGCAATACTATTTTACTTTAGCTATGGAGTACTTCAACTTAGCATATGGTGGAAACGTGCTTTTCAAGAGTACTAATTACATATTTGTCCTCCATTATGATACTCATTGATGTTAGAATTATGGAATTGGAAAATTAAGTCACTAGGAAATCATGAAGTAGGGCTGCTGCTACGTAAGATGGAAATTTCCATCATTCTTAAGCAACCTGCACAAAGATGTTCCACAGACCTTTTGGTAAATTTGGTCCAATGTGTTACAATATTTTAAGGTAACCAGATTTTCCTTGAAGTGATTTTTACGTTAGTTATATATCTCCTTATTTCTAAGTTCATATGATTCTGTTTTTAATAGTGAGTTGTAGAATTTGGATGTAGAAGTTGGGACATCTCTTAGGCTTCTTCTAATTTAAAATAACATGATAGAAATTTTCCTGAACAATTGAAAATGAATAACTATTCCATAGTATTTAATACAAGGAAATGACAGTATCCTTTATATTCCCATTTATATATTACATATCTGATTCTAAAATATAATAACTATAAATAACACATGCATTTGACATTAGAGTTAAAAATCATTTTACATTTCATTTAATTTAAATAAAAGACAAAGTAGAAATGCTGGATAAGTAGATGCTATGTCAGTATAATTACCTTAGAAACCATCATATTTAATTTTCCTATTAGCATTACATACTTGATACACATTGTTTGCCTCCAAATAGTTCTCTGTCTTATTCATATTTATATCTTGAATTTAGGATTATTATTGTTATTTTAGAAATAACATTATACAGTAGGAACCCTTTCCTGTTTCAGTGTTTTGGGACAACTGGAATATCTATAAGTAGGTTTTTTTATATTAAGTGAAAAACTATGTAGTAATCCGTATAACAGCTTTACCCTTGGAAATATTTTAAGTTTTGCAGTGGGGCTTTATGAAGCTTACTTAATTCATTGTTTTTTTTTCTGACTGTTTACAAAGTCTAGCGTTAGTTTAGATGATTTCATGTGTAGAAAAGTCTTGGGAAAAAACCCTATATTATTTTTTACAAAGAGTGAATTTAAAATAACACCGTTATTAGTGTGTCTGTGTGTTATAAAACTTGTGTATGAATCGCTGTAATGCCACATCCGCTTTGCTCTTCCCTCTGTGCTGATAACCTAAATTCGATAACGTCCTGTGCCCGGGTGGTGGGGATTCTTAGTGCTGGCTTAGAGGATTTTATACCCGCGAGTCCTCTGACAGTTTTCATCCCAGGTGAAGGTAGATCATAAATCTTCTCTCCATATTCCTCAGGTTGTGTATCAGGACTTGAATTATACCGAGATAGAAGTCACATGAAAATGTGTTATCTGCATTTTCACCCAAACAAGGATGATTAAAATCAACTTTGTTTAATGTGAATTACTTAGTGGTTATTATGTCAGTATAGATCAGCTAATGAAACATTAATCAAATGTTTCCTTTGAGGCCACGTTTCATTTTTAAAGAGGATTTTTATATTACTTCAGAAAAGCAATATTTGTACTGGAATACTCAAGTGAGAGTTGGTAAATAATGTGTATTTAGATGACATCCACATAAAACTCTGTCATTTTTAATGACATAACATCTACATTTGAACTCACATATGGCATAACATATATGTGTTTTCTACTGAGTGAAATCCAAACATACTTGTTCTTTTCACCTATTTCTTAAAATACTTCTAGCTGATATGATCATTTTAGAAAACTTTTCCAAGTGAGATTTACTACTTTCTATTTAGTGTTGATGAATGAGAATGAAACATATGTTAAAATACTGATAAAGCCATATTAAGCAGAACAAAATAAAACTTTAACTGTTAAACAAAAAAAGGCAATGCAGACTTCAGCGTTTCTCTTTATGTGAAACTGTCTAAATCGTGTTACGAACAGGGGATCAGTGTGGTAAATGGCTGAGAAAGAATTATTTGTGTGCCATTTTAGAACTGTTTCCTAAGTATATACGTAGTCAAATCTGAAATCACTAAAAGTTAGTTTTAAGAAAACAAACTGCTGTTTTATGATCAGGAGCTATGCTTGTCTCTCTGGCCTGAGTAAATTAGGCTTACATTTAGTGAGCCTTTAAATAAAATTGTAATAATAATTTTCTGTATCACTGTATTAATATGCTACAAAATTTGATGAGTGAAATTTTTACAAACAATATAAGGGATTTTTTTCCTAATTGGAATAATTTTACCAAATTTGTTCTGTTATTACTCTAGCAAAACTTAGCAAATATTGAAGTATAGCATAGAAACTAGATTCCAAATGAAATTTAAACATTAGCTTCTATGCAGTAATTAATACAATGTCAGTCTTCAAAAAAAAAAACCCAACTTTTGTGGTGCTTTCGTCAGTTCTACCTAACATTTAGTCCGGATTTTAATCTTTGACATAAATATTTGTTTGTAATACTTACAAACATGTCAAAATAATTTTATTTCTTTGTATTTTTATATTGGTTTTATATTTATTATTTTATATTTAGTTTTATATTTAGTTTTATATTTAGTTTTATATTGGGTTACTAGTCAAGAAAGCATGAGAAAAATACTGTTTTGTTCGTATTTTTAGAGATAGATCTGTCTCATCAAAGTTCTTTTTTTCTTTTTGCTGTTTTCTGTGTTGTACTTAATCTGGTATTTAGATCAATGCTCTGGACATTTGTTAGGAAATAATGATTGTTCCTTTTTTAAGTTTGAGAAGATGTTAAAATATATACATTCAAGAGACTGGGGAAATGTGGTTACAGAAATTGTGTTAAACAGGTACAAATTTCGGAACCCGAGGGATTAATAAGTGAAATTGAAATTCACTTTTTCTCAACCTCTGAATTTTGTTTTAGAAACAGTTCATATCATTCTGAATTTCTTTCTTTATACGTTTGTGCAGACCTCTGGTTCTTTGGAAGCTAGTGTGGTTTTCACTTCCCTGATTTGAGTGTTGTATGTTTAATATTAGCTTTGCATTTTGGAAAGGTAAAAGTATAAGTTGATTTTCTGCTGCTCTTCTTGAGGTGTGAGACCTAGGAACATCTTTCAAGTGTGTAACATGCTCTCTATCAGTTGCCCATTGGCGTTGAATAATTCTCTCTCAAAACTCTAAAACATTTTTGTGATTATGAGAAAACACTTGTATAATACTTCCCAGGAAGTGTTTTCTGCTTGACTTTTGTAAAATTCTTCTATGGTAAATACAGAGTTAGTTTATTTCCATTTACTCATTGAGAAACCGAGACACCTGATGTTTACCTTCATTTTTACTCACTGAAGTCCATTACTAACTACAATAGAATCTAGATATCTTACTTCTAGTTCTGTGATTGATTTATTGTATATCATTTCCTAGTATCACGTTAACTACATTAGTTTTCTTTATTTACCTTTGTGATATTTCTCAAGGAATGGAAAAAAAAAAGCAGTTTTCAATTTCTTCTTCCCCCAAATCTTGAAGAGTATGGACTTATGACATATTATTGTTTAAGCAGATTTTAAGGTTTTTAAGGAAATTATTTCTATCCAGTCTTTTAAACCTTCTGATTTCTTGCACCCAGGACAATACTGCCCTTGTACTGGATGATAAGTGTCCTAAAATTTGTTAAATTTATGCATTATTAAATGAATGAATAAGTGAAACATTGACTGGACATCATTTGAAAGTATTGAACACTATTAAGTAGAATAAAATGTATAGAATAGAACATAAATTCAGGGTCTAACTGGATAGGTTTTAACCCAGACTACCAGCCATGTGTCATTTGAGTTGAATTTTCATATCATCTTCTAGGCCATACTTAATTTTTATTGGGTTGCTATGTTTTAACACTTCTCAGCAAAAGCTTAAAATAAGAACATTAGAAAATATAAAGTATAATGTGCCTCGTACACTAGGTTTGAATAGGTATTCTGAAAATGGGAGTAAAAAAATATTACCCCTTCTCTTACTAGGCTTACTTTCAAGAGTGTTGAAATTTACTAAGACTTATAGAAGTTCATAATTAAAGTCAAGATATGTAAACAGGCATCTTTGCTGTCTCTTTTTCAGAATGAGCTGCTTGGTGACTTATTCCACAATAGGTCAGGTTCAATAACCAATGATTGATAATGAAATAGAACCCACAGCTCCGGTAGAAATAAATTTTAGACTGCACTACTGCATTATTCTTTACCATTGTATGGTACCACACATTTTGGCTAGTTTTACTCAATATATTTGCTGGGGACAGAGAGAGTTTTAAGAAAAAGCAGCAGCTGACTGGTAATATTTGAAGAGATCACCTATGGTAACAAAAAAAAGCAAAGGAAAGGAATCTGAAAACTTACCTTTTTTTTTTTTGACCAACTAGTGACAAGTTTCTGAGTTACTCCTTCTTTCTTTCTTATTTTTCATCATTAGTTGATTTGATTAGTATAAGAAAAGAGATTTTAATTTTATCCTTGTCATGCAGGGCAAGAATTCACTATTTTAAAATAGAGCTGACAAGTGAGTTTCATTAAGACTGATAATATGGCAGCATAGTGAAAGCTTGCAGCTATTACCAGCACGTCGACATTTTAAATAAGCTATTATTTTTTAACCAAATTGTTCCATTACCTGTCAGAGTGATCTTGTATGTAATGATGGTGAATATAATGTATTGAAGAGATTCCATTTTAGGTTATCTTTAAAATTTTGTGTGTGTATGGTTTATTTTAGTTTTGGGGGGTTTGCTCACGTTGTGGGGCTACCTTCATGGTGAAAAATGGCAATTAGTTAATTGGCTTATATTTGCTGTGGAGACAGTGTAGGAATTATGAGGGACAAACTGCCAGCTGACACTTATATGTATGTTTTCAACAGTGAATACTACTTTGTTAGTTGTTGACATACTAAAAAATTCCCATCAGGAAAACAGTAATGAAACAAAGTTATTTCTGATAACGGAATATATAGTAGAGGCTACAAGTCCTTAGTTCCTGGAATTTTAGTGAATTCCTCTTGAGCCTTCCTTGTTCCAAATTCTTTGCCTTTATACTACCTCCTCCCTCCACAAAAACAGTCTTCCTTGCAGGATTGCCATCTCTAATTGTCTCCACGTGATGTGAGCAGAATATGAAAGCAAAGACTATATCTGATTTGATGGCCACTGTATTTTTAGTGCTTAGTGGAATATCTGGTACAAAAGGGTACCCCAGACATACTTGTGGTGTGAATGACCACATATTTGCCGCCATAAAAGCAGGCATGGAAGTTCAGTTCTTGGACCTATATTTTCATTCAGTTCCTTTTCTCTGCTAATTGTTTGCACTTTTGTCTTCATTGTATTGCCTTTCTTTCATTTGCATATTACCCAGTAGAGGAGTTTGTGTTTTGCTTAATCTTTATTCTGTGTATACTGAATAAAAATATTTAGTATATCTATATTCTGTGCTATTCTGAGGTCAGTTACTAATAAATACTCGTTTAGTAGCTAGTAAAATAGATACTTAAGATGACACCATCGGTAAAAAATTAACTTTGAATTCCCGTATTTTTGGAAGTTGGGAATTTTTTCTCCATTTGGTTTTCTTTGTAACCAATGATATGCTATACATTATGAGGATATTTGGTTGGTTCAGAGGCATGATTAGTTAGCATTATGATGAAGAAAAGATTTGTGGGGAATGAAATGGCTAACATTGAAGGATACCCAGCAAAATGGCCTTCACTAAATGTTAGTACTTGTCCCTGTCTTTTCATCTACTCCTTCCATCGCGAGCTGTTTCAGACTGGCTGATACAATGAATGAATCCATGTGGCCCCTTGGGCATTGGATTTAATCTTGCAGATCCTTAAAACCATTGTTTTTTAGCGGTATGATTTTGAAAGGCCTGGACACCATTATCGGCTCTCTTGACTTTCTTTTTCTCCTATCAAACTGTTGTTTTGTCACGGAAACCTGTGTTCCTCTGGCACTCTGTTCCTGTCAGAGAACTGCCTATCTTGTTGGGCTCGTCTCCATCTCCCACCAGACCATCAGCCATGCTGGTCTTGTTCTCCCTTGTATCATCAACACTCAGCAGTGTCTATTGTATAGATTGTACTCTATAAATACATATGGAATGAGTGAGTAGATGCGCTTATTTATCTATTTTTATGGGAAAGGGATGATGTGAGGGTGGCATCGTGAAAGCCAGTGAATTCCCTGATCTTGGAATACAACCCAGTGCCTTCCAAGCACACACTATATAGTAAATGTAAGCAGTTACACAAATTTTAATATCTGAAAAAAGAAGCTAAGTTTTCTGTCTGTAATATCTACTCATCAGAGTCCTATGCCTTAATTTGTTTGTCCTTTGTATGGTTAAAGATATGCAATTTAAACCTTACATCATCTCTCCACATCTCTGTTTTTAATAATGTACTTTTCTTTGCCAGAATTGAGCATAGTTAAAATTATAAGCCACATGCTATCTATATTATCTGAAAAACTATATCAAGATTTTATTGTATTCTTATTTACCTTGTAAATCTGTAATTTTGGTGTCAGATAGGAGTTTAAACGCTTTCTGATTTTAAGGTAGTTCCAATTTTGGAGAGGTTATGTCCCCCCCCTCTCAGTATAAAAGTTGAACAGATATTTGGAAATAAATTTAATCCTGAAATGCATAAAAACAATAGAATGTATTTTTTAAAATATTATTGCACAATTAAAGGAAGGCTACCTGGCCATTAGGTAAATTAGTCATGCAACAGGTTTAAACTACTTACAAATAGCACTGTGAGGAAGAGTATAAAATTAATAGAACTATACTCTGGTTTCTTTTCAAATCGTATAAATCTTTCGCCTTTTAAAATTAATAGAACTAGTAATGTCAGATAAAATATATATGTATGGCTAATTCTTGCCAGGCACATATTGATAACTTTGTTGAGGTGGCAGCTTTTGTGGTTTGTTTCAGTTTCAACTTGTCCCAGGTGTTCTCATAGTAATGGAACAGGGGATGAAATGGAAGGCTCATAACACGTCTTATCATTTGGACCCTCCTGGAGAAACCTAGCTTGAATTTCTGAGTGGTCAGCTTGACATTTTACAGAAGGGAGAAGTTGTGTCATTATTTCTACACTACTACTGTAGTAAGAGAGAAAGATTTGAAGTTCATCGCCATAATTGCTGACAGCTTCCACCGAATAGCAGCTTTGACTGAGCATGTGCTGTCTTTGAGAAAAGGCAGCCAGCCTCCTGGGACTGTGGACGAGAGTGGTGAGCTTGCTGAGGTGGTTGTGACCAAAGGATAAATTTGGGCATTCTTGTGCCCCTGAAATAATTAAATTAATTTTGAAGGTGGAAAAGAAGTAAAGCGACTGTTACTGGTTTGTGTGTTTATGGTCTTCAAGCAAAGAAAGATTCTAGGCTTCTGAAATTTACTTGTACTTATATATTTTTAGTAACTTCACATATAAAACCTGGTGGCCAGGTGTCATAGGAGCAAGGTAGCTGGTATCACTGGGGTTGGCACAATCCATGTGAAGAGCTGAGGCAATCCCTCCATTAACAGCAACACCCCTCCCTGGAAACCTGCAATTTGCCTCTTAGTTCCAGATGGGGAGGAAATTTGCAAGCAACCGTAAACCATACATAATGGCAGGATTCACATCCTTCCAGGGACAGTGCAGAAACAAGGAAAAATTCAAGAGTATTCATTACGTGACTTGAGTCCATGACTTCATGCTTTTTGTGAAGGTTGTAGCGCTCGTTTTTTTGAGTATGTTGTGTTTCTTTAGCTTTTTTTCCCCTCTTGGATGCCAGACAATATTCAACTGAAGGAAACACATGGGGATGGCACATGAATCACATGGCACCATCTTCTGCTTAAGTAGTGAACATTTATTGCTTAATAAAGAACATCCTGCACACATAACAGCTAGGTTGCCAGCATATGTACTATGTATATGAACAAATGTACATTCACATTTAAACATGCTTTTACCTATGACCTTCAGAAAACATTAGAACATAGATTTCAGAATCCTGTTTTTAAGTTAGAGGTTTTATCTGTTTGTTTTTCAACTACAGTTGACATTCAGAATTATTTTATATTACTTTCAGGTGTACAGCACAGTGTTTAAACATTTATATAATTTACAAAGTGATCCCCATGATTAGTCTAGAACCACCTGGCACCATACATAGTTATTAAAATATTATTGACTATATTCCCTATGCTTTACATCCCCTGTGACTATTTTGTAACTTCTAATTTGAATTTCTTAATCCCTTCACCAATTTCACCTAGCCCCCCGACACTCCTCCCATCTGGCAACCATCAGTTTGTTGTCTATATCTATGAGTCTGTTTCTGTTCCATTTGTTCATTTATTTTGTCCTTTAGCTGCCACATATAAGTGAGATCATATGGTATTTGTCTTTCTCTGTCTGACTTATTTCAATTAGCATAGTATCCTTGAGGTCCATGAATGTTGATGCATATGGTAAGATTTAATTCTTTTTTTTGGCCAAGTAATATTCCATCGTAGATATAAACCACTTCTTTATCTAATTGTCTATTATTAGGTACTTAGGTTACTTCCATTATCTTGGCTGTTATAAATAATGCTGTAATGAACACAGAGATGCATATACTTTTTTTTCAAATTAGTGTTTTGGATTTCTTCAGATAAATACCCAGATGTGGAATTACTGAGTCATAAGGTAGTTCTATTTTTAATTTTTTGAGGAGTCTCAAAACTGTTTTCCGTAGTGGCTGCACCAATTTGCAATCCCACCAACAGTGCATGCGAGTTCCCTTTTCTCCAAATCCTCCCTGATACTTGTTGATTGTTGATTTATTGAGGATAGCCATTCTGACTGGTGTGAGGTGATATGTTGTGGTTTTAATTTGCATTTCTCTGATGATTAGTGATATTTAGCATCTTTTCATATGTCTGTTGGCCATCTGTATGTCCTCTTTGGAGAAATGTCTAGTCAGGTCCTCTGCCCATTTTTCAATTGGATTGTTTGTTTTTTCATGTTCAGTTGTCTGAGTTCTTTATAAATTTGGAGTATTAATCCTTTATTAAGTGTATCGTTGATGAATGTCTTCTCACATTCAGTAGGTTGTCTTTGCGTTTTATTGATGGTTTCCTTTGCTGTACAAAAACCTTTTAGTTTGATGTAGTTGCATTTTTTTTCTTTTGTTACCTTGGCCTGAGGAGATATATCCCCAAAAGTATTACTAAGAGTAATGTTAGAGAGTTTACTGCTTGTGTTTTTTTCTAGGAGTTTTATGGTTTTGGGTCTTATATTTAAGTCTTTAATTTATTTTGAGTTCATTCTTGTATATAGTATAAGAAGGTGGTCTGGTTTCATTTTTTTCATGTATCCAGTTTTTCCAACACCACTTATTGAATAGACTGTCTACCCCATTGTATATTCTTGCCTCTAGATTAAATTACCATATAGGCCTGGGTTTATTTCTGGGCTTTCTATTCTGTTCCATTGATCTACAGTGTTTCCCCGAAAATAAGACCTAGCCAGACAATTAGCTCTAATGCGTCTTTTGGAGCAAAAATTAATTATATAATACTGGGTCTTATATAGTATAATATAATATAATATAATATAATATATTATAATATAAGACTGGGTCTTATATTAATTTTTGCTCCAAAAGACGCATTAGAGCTGATTGTCTGGCTAGGTCTTATTTCCACAGAAACACGGTATGTGTCTGTTTTTATGCCACTACCATGCTGTTTTGATTACTATAGCCTAATAGTATAGTTTGATACCACATAGCATGGTACCTCCAACTTGTTGTTCTTTCTCAAGATTGCTGTGAAAACTAGAGATTTTAAATAAATATCTGATCTAAAAATAGATCTTTATCTGAACCCCAAAAGTAGGAACAAACTTTGTATAAAGGAATTGATTTGTTTTTAAATGCTCCCTGAATTTTTTTAGTTTTATTGAAGTATAATTGACAAAATTGTCATATATTTAAATGCACATTGTGAGGATTTGTTGTTATATCTATGCATCATGAAAGAATTCCTTCCACCTAGTTAATTAACACATCCATAACCTTATATATTTATCTTTATTTTCAGTGAGAACATTTAAGTTCTACACTCTTAGCGAATTTTAATTATGCAACACAGTGTTATCAACTGTAGTCACTATGTTATACATAGATCCTCAGACTTTATGCATTTTATAGCTGAAAGATTATACCATTCTATCATCCTTTCCCTGTTTCCCCCACTCTCCAGCCCCTGACAACATAGTTTTCTACTGTTTCTATGAATTTGACTTTTATTTTTTATTCTACATAGAAGTGATACTCTGCAGTATTTGTTTTTCTGGCTTATTTCACTTAGCATGATTCCCTCGTGGTTCATTCATGTTGTTACAAACAGCAGGATTTTCTTTTTCCTCAGGATAAATAGTATGCCATAGTACGTATGCATATGTGTGTGTGTGCATATGATCGCACACGCACATACACACAACATGTTCTTTATCCTTTTATTTGCTGATGAACACATTAGGTTGTTTCTATATCTTGGCTATTAGGCGTGAAAAGAAAGAAACAGCTTCCAAAAGAAAGACGTAAATCTCTATTTGCAGATGACGTGATATTATATATAGAAAACCCTAAAGACTTCACTAAAAAACTGTTAGAACTAATCAATAAATTTAGTGAAGTCGTAGGATACAAAATCAATATGTAAAAATCAGTTGCATTTCTATACACTAACAATGAACTATCAGAAAGAGAAATTAATTTAAAAAATCCCATTTATGATTACATAAAAAATAATAAAATACTTAGGGAGAAATTTAACCAAGGAAGTGAAAGATCTGTACACTGAAAATTGTAAGACATTGATGAAAGAAGTTAAACACCAATGAATAAAAAGACATTCTGTACTCATGGATTGAAAAAAATAATATTGTTAATATAGCCATACTATCAGAGCATTCTGCAGATTCAGTGCAATCGCTATCAAAATTCTAGTGGCATTTTTCACAGAAATAGAAAAAAATAACCCTGTAATTTGTGCAGGATCATAAAAGACCCTGAACAGCCAAAACAATCTTTGAAATGAAAAGAATGAGGCTGGAGGCATATACTTCCTGATTTCAAACTATATTACAAGGCTATAGGAATCAAAACAGTATGGTATTGGCATAAAAACAGACACATAGGGGTATATAACAGAATAGAAAGCCCCCAAATAAGCCCATGCCTATATGGTCAACTAATTTACAATAAAGGAGCCATGCATGGATGCACATAGGGAAAGGACAGTCTCTTCAGTAAATGGTGTTGGGAAACTGGACAACCATATGCACAAGAATGAAACTGGAACCCTATCTTACAGCATATAAAAGTCCACTCAAAATGGATTAAAGACTTAAATTTAAAACCTGGAATTGTAAAACTCCTAGAAGAAAACAGTGATTTTTTTTTTTTTGTATAAAATTTTATATTGAGATACTAGGTAGCTAATAATTATTAGCAATTACAGAATTTTTTTTTTACATAAAATTTTAAGTGTAGTTTGGTTGCATCTTGGAATCATAGATATCACAAACGGAACAGACCTTAAGAACCTTGGTCTCAGCCAGGTAGGCTTTTAATTGTTTTAACTGCACAAATAAGTAGAATTATCTCTGTTTCACAGACAAGGAAGCTAAATCCCTTAGAAAGTAACTTGGCCCAATATAAGTGACAAAGATGCAATATCAGCACTAAATCATAAATTAATATAAGGAGAAATAAAACTCAGTATACATTTTAGCCTACTTATGATCTGACCGGAAAACATCAAGTATTTTAAAAGAAGTAGTTTTTTAAATAAGGAATTCTGTCTTATATCTAATAAATGTAATAACTTACCTGTACAAGCTGTTTTACAAGAAGCTGTCTGTGTGTTCTTTAACTATATCGGACATATCGTTAATTTTGCCTTCTGTGGTACATAGACTATGTCATCCCTTAAAAATATTTCATGTCCTTTAGTTATGAGCTTTAGAAAGCTGGCTAAAGGATGTTCTAGAAATGGAGACATATAACTCATTGAATAATCAAAACTTCACAGATGACATGCAAAAAGTAACTACTAATTCAGAAGAAACTAACTTTTTGAAATAGTAATCTTATGAGAGTATTTCTTGATTATTTATACTCTACCTTTGCACTGGGATTTTATAGTAGAACCATATTGTGAGGGAGGCTTAAAAGTCATTGCATTTCTTATCATTGTGTTTTACTCTGCATAGTTGCCCATTTATGAAAGCAAAACATAAATATACATATATATACATACATATATACACATAAATGAATACATTTCACAAGTGCCATGAAAGCAGGCAGCACATATGCCTTGCTCACTGCTGCATTGCGGTACTGGTACAGAACAGCTGTTCAGTGAGTAATTTTGAAAATGCATGAACAAATAAATTCTAAGGAGTTAACCCCTTTATAATGATGGTTGAAACACAAGTTTGTTAATAAGTTGACAGCACTTGTCTTTGAAATGACTGCCCTGCAAGTATTGATTCTCTTATCTTACACTATTTTAAACTCTCTTGGATTATAGAATGTTTTCTATTTATATTACCTGTTGAATGCATGTGTTCCAGAAGAAATGGTGTCACTCAAACCCAACTTGTACTGATGCCTTTTTTCCCTTTTTCATGCTTGCCCCCATTTTGAGGGCCATCTATCTTTCTTCTTTATTATGTAAAACATATCCAACCTGTAAATACTATCTTAAATGCCACTTACTTCATGAAACCTGTATCATCCATGTACTTTCCAGTAGTAAACATACCTCTACAGTTATATTTGTTTGATGTTCTACATTTTATGATATGCTTCCATATGGTAGATCTATTAATAAGAGGTAAAATAGCCCTAAGAGTGTTTTATATATAATTGTATTTAATACTTAAAAGAGTGCTAGGAGGCAGGTATTATCATTATCTTTATTTTACAGATGAGAAAAATGAGACTTAGAGAGGTTTCTTAAGGTCATGTGGCAAATAAATGAAAGAACCTGCCCTCAGCATTATGGCATTGAATCTGGATCCCTTGTTCTTAACCACCAGCTATGCTGCCTGCTCTACGTGACTACGTGCTATCCCAATCTTAGGATTTTTATGTAGAGAACATTATCCCCACTTTTCATGGTAAGAAACGGGGAAGATATTAAGTGACTTCTTAATATTCACACATGTAAAGAACTTAAACACAGGTACTCTAATCCACCATTTCCATTATTCACCTAGTTGCTTTGTAATTATTATTTTTTTTACTTTTTAACATATGTACTCTACATGACTATCTAAAGTGTCTATTCGTTAAGGATAGGAAACTAGGTATGAGCATTGTAAAAAAAACAAACAAACTGCTGCTGTTGCTGCATTGTGGAAAATAAATAGCTGGCACTGATCTGTTACAATTTGCTACAATTTGTGGGGTAGTTGTCCAGATTCATTTTCCTTAGTCACCACTACACGTTTTTTCTTCTTTGTTACTACTTGACACATTTTATTGATTAAAGGTTTTTAACTGACCAGCCCTCCAACCTGGGGCCAAATGTTGACTATTTCACACAATTGGTGAAGTGTTTATGGAAGAACAACAGGAAAGAACTTCTGTAGCCTTGATGTCAGTATATATGTTCCAGATTGTGGCAACCAGAGTCGCCATATTTGAACTCAGTGTATGGAAAACTCTTAGGTTGCTCTGTCACGTTAGCTTAGAGACTCAGTAAAGCTGCTGAAATGCTTTGTAAGGCTTTCTCTGGTTCTTCCCTCTGTTGCCATTGCCCCGTAATAGAAACCCTGCTCCATTTCTTATCTCTTTCTCTTTAGCATGCCGGCAGCTCTGCCTTCTGACCTGGTTTAAGCGTCCTTAGTGACCTCTGGCAATCCAATGTGTGGGTCCCTTGGGGGATATGCCCACTCGGCTAGATTTTATAGTAATGATTTTACTTCTTAACAGAAGTTTGGTTAAAATGTTTGTACGCCCTTATTAAAGAGATAATTTCACAATGTAATTTGCTTCACGAGCCTCCCACAGTTATGTTAAGCAGATGGTTGCCAAACACCCGTTCAAAGTAGATTGCTCTTATATGAAATAAAATCCATGCTCAGAAAATCTGGCAGTGTAAGCTGGTCTTCATCCAAAACAGGCTCTCAGACAAATTTCTCTTTACTCAAAGCTGGCAAACTAGTACACCTGTATTAGACAGGCAGTAAAAAACATGTCAGATGGCACACATTGATTCAAAGTATTTTTTTCTTTAACATACTTTTCTTTTTCTTTATTAGTAATTAGTCAGTGCTTTGCTTTTGGTGGCATAAGGAGAATAGCAACAATTTGGTCATCAGTTAGTTCTGGGTTCCAGTCTCAGTTCTGGCTCTGAATAGATGTGTGACTTGGACATGTTACTGGTGTCACCCATTTTGAGCTTTAGTTTCTCATCTGTAAACTGAGAAGAATGTCATGTACCTCACAGAGTGGCTGTCATGATTATGTCAGGCAACACGTACAATGCACCTAAAGTCTTTCTTGCCATATAGTAATCCTTCAATTAATGTTATGTTGATGTTTTGTGTTTAAAACCTCATTCTGTATTGTTAACATTTATTTGTCACCTGTGATTAATTTATGCATGGTCTCGGTAACTTAAAAAGAGAAGTATAATAGGTAAATCAGAAACAACTGTTCAGGAAACATATATTGGGTACATAGGGTATGTAAGGGTAAGATGGTTTTAAAATGGTAAATAAAGACAGCATTTTCTTTCAAGAATCTTATAATATAGGGAGTAAAGACCTTATACTATAAGGAGTATAGAGTCACTGTAATGTATCTGTGAGCTCAGGAAAAACTTTATTTAAAAAAGGTAGCAGATAAGTGAGCCTTGGATAGCATGCCAGTATTGATGGAAATAGAAGAAGGATTCCAGAAAGTAATAACAAGAGCCAGGAAAAAAAAAAAAAGAAAAAGAAAAAAGTAAGTAGAGGTGTACAGGATGAGTTCCAAAAGGAATGACTGGAAGGTGACTGGAGAAGGTATGAATAACTAAAGGACTGATGGGACATATGGCCAAGGGATGTGATGGGGCTGGAGCCGTGGATATCCTTAGATTCCATACCAATTCCTTTGTATCTAATTCGTGATAGTGGGAAGCCATTGAAAATGTTTAGAAGAGTAATATGAGCTTTGCTTTAGGAAGATTAATCAAAAAACTGAATATAGGATGAATTGGGGGAGTGGAATGTGGCAAAAGACTGAAGAAAAGGACCAGTTAGAAAGCTGTTGAAATTGTTCTAGGTAAGAAGCTATGGAAAATCTTAAAGAAGTTCTATGTTGCCCATGAAGTTGCAAAAAGGAGTTGGATATGCAAAACATGGCTGATACTGAATCTTTAGGACTTGGCAAATGAAATCATTCATTTAAAGCATGGAAAAAGGGATAGACTATGGCTTGCCCGTGGCATTTCTATTTAAGCTAGGAATATTTTCTCCACCTTGTGCATTTCTCATGAAGTTGTCAGTCAAAAAATAAAAACTTCATCTTTGGACTTCAGTGGTGCCACTGGCGTGGTTTGCTGATGGATGTGTTATGTATGTAAGGTTTCATATATTGTGGAGACCATGGCGTCAGATGTCTTGCCCTCCTTTGTTTTACCTTTTTTTTCAAGGAGCTAGAGAGGACGCTTTTTTTAAAAAAAATTATTTTGTTGTAAAGATCGTTTTAAATGTAAGTGAATGCTACATACGCTGCTTATAAGTATGATTTACCTTTATAACAGTAATTGACACAAGACTCTCAAACTTAACCACAAAGGAAGTCCTAAAATGCCATCCTCCATAAACTGTTGGTTTAGGGATTAAAATTGATAATATTGACTTTTTCCTCAAATGGCCATCTTTACCTACCACTGATAAGTCATAGCTTGACAAAGGAATATAGAAAGGGGGTGGGAAGAGGATTGCATGGTTTTAAAACCGACAAGTTCTTCAGGAACTAGTTACACTACACTGACCTGCCTCTGCCTTAAGACCAAAGCAGATTTTCACCTTAATAGGCAGCTAGTTGTTCTGAGTGGGCATTCACATCCCAGACTTAATAGAAAGTATCAATTCAGTATTTCAGTTTATGGAAACTTAAAGTATCTTTATTTTATTGGACCTTTGTGGACATGAATTCTTAGTATCCTCTTCAACTCATGGACATAGTTTTATAGCTTATGACAAATCTATTTTCCCATGACTAATATTTGTCCTAAATATAATATCAATATTAGTTACTTGTTTAATTGGAGAATCAGACAAAAATGGGTAGGCTAAGATGCAGAAGATCTTGAGTTAATATCAGTCTCACATTTGCTAACTTTGTATCCTTGGGAAACTCACTTAACACCCATGACTCCATTTGTTTATCTTAGTCTATGGCTGCCCTGCCTACAATTCACTATTTGAGTATCAAATGAGACAGAATATCTATTTTTTTAAATTGTAAATTGCTATTTTTCTATTATTATTAACTGGGTCCTAAATCCTTAATATGAAGAGACTATTAGGAACATGAAGTGTTATTTTCCATATTTCAGATGAGGTAGGTGACTGAGTCAAAATAAACAAATTCCCACACGTTCCACAACTAGCTAAGTGGCAAAAGGAGAGGTAATTTATTCTCAGAATAATAGCAATATTTCAGAAAGCAGCACTGTCTTGAGCTAGTTACTCTAATGGTTTTTTAAAACACATACTATAGTGGAGAGAGAAGAGAGTGGAGAAGAGAAGAAAATGAGGTGAAGTGATGGGGCGCACAGATGCCGAATGCTGACCACGGGGGCTTCAGCTGCAGTTCAGTGACACCAGTGTCTGGGCTTGTTCAATCATTTATAAAACAAATACTGTAACGATGTTGTGAGGGAGCTGTTTTGCGAGACTTACCCATTTATTTATTCACTGTTAAAAGAAATACATGTTTTATAATCTGTGATATTTTGTTGAGGAAATTAAAAAAGAAAAACTGCACATGCCTTAAAGTAATTTTTGTTGTGATGATTTTACGTTTAATTGTTTAGACTGTTGGTATGTTCTTAGTAAATAATTGTGCTTTACATCAGAGTTTTGAAGGCAGTCTGTTTTTCTAACACATTATTTAAACAGCTGCTGGGCTGTTAACATGGGTTTAATCATGTTTGGTGTTTCTGTTTTGAAAGTATAAAATGAGAGAAAGTTATATTAGCTCAGAAGCAACCTCAACAGATTATTAGAACTATTGATTCAATTAGTGTGTATAACACAATTTCAGTATCTGCCATAGACTGAGAGCCATGGACGCTTGTAAGTAACAACGACCCTTAAGTGTCCTTTTGAATTCTCACACAGCAGAAACCAAGTATATAAAAGTACACTTACACATCATAACTGAAAGATTTCCCCCCCCCACCACCAATTTGGTAACTAAAGAATGATATTGTAGCTATCTTTCATTCAGCACTGTGAAAGGAATGTTTAACTTCCTTAGTATTTGCTTCCTTTAAAAATTAAAAATTGAACAGTGAAAAATATATTTTGGAAACTAAACAGGAATAAATCACTAATTTAATAATTGATCTAGAAAGACAATTTATATTCCATAAGATCCATAAGAATATTGTATCCTTTTAAATAGAATAAATGAATCATAATATCTTTGTATTATTTTCCTGGGTAGGAAATTTGAATAATCTGTTTGTGGATTAGTAGAATCACGTCATACTAATAATAAAGTTTTAAGTTGTAGAAAGTTTAATTTAGATATTAAAAATATTTTAATAATGATATTTTAGGATCTGGTTATTAGGAAATTTTCAAAAGTTGGCCTTTAAAAATGATAAGGTTATCTGTTAAAACCATAATCTATGTCTGAGGCTGCAATTTATTCCTTCAATTTGATAACTCAGAATTAACTGATTATATTTCATCATGCGTGTAGAAAATGATCTTTCCTCCCAAACCTTAAAAATTTAGAATTTCATTATTTGCAGACATCATTTGCCAGACATTGCAAAATCAGTGCTGTATTCCATTGGTGGATGATTTGGTAAAGGTACAGAGTAAAAAGCAGTTAATGCTCAAAGTCTAAGGCAAAGCCTCTTTACATTTATGCACTGTTCAGGACAATAAATTTATTATGTAATTATATGTGTTAGTAAAATATTTCCTATAATCTTATTCATGAACTCTTTTAATACCTTTTTCTGAGTATATACTATCCTGTTAATATGGGTTTCTTATTTAAGTTAATGTTCTTCAGCTTTTTGTCTTAAATCTTCAAAATCACATAATAGCAAAGTATTAGGCAACAGCAGATACTGTAAAAGTCGAACTGGCCAGTGTTTATTAGGAGAATTCAGTTTTGGTCCTTGTTTCTTATTGGTTGAGGTGAGTTCAAGTGGGAGGTCTGTGAGTGTATGTAACAACATTGCACATTTTATATTCTGTTTTATTTTTAAATGATATATATTCGGGTTTTGAATTGTTTCTTTGTAATTGTCAAAGTGGCATAGTGGTAAAGAAAATTTTCATTATGATAAAGACTGAATTAAAAAAATATATTTTTAACAGCTTCAAAAAACAACATAATTTTTCCCCATTTGACTTTACCCCCCCCTTTTTTTTACAGTGATCTATATCTGTTTGTCTATGTAAATACTTGTGTTCTGTTATCCCTTTATTTAATATTAGTGAATTAAAGACAAGTCTGGTATAACTTTGTCCTTTCAGTATTATGTATCTTGAAACTATGATAATTATGAAGCCTTTGAGGGTAACAGCGCAATAAGCTTATTGAAGAAACTTTGAAATTGAAAATTGTTTGGCCTGAGAGTCACTTATAATACTAGCTCCTAAGTCTCTTTACTTCTCAGCATTGGTATTATTATTTGTAAATGCAGGTGATTAATTAAACTACATGTTTTTATAGCATACCTTTCTTAAACATCTTTATTCATTGAAAATATTCAGATATCTATATACTATAGAGAACAAATTGATCAATTAATTAAAATCTTATCTCATGTCCTCTTTTCACTGCTAATAACTTGTTCTGACAGAATATTGTTTTTATTAAGCTGTTATTGCTTATCAGTATATAATAATGTTTGTAAATTCCCACATATATGCCTGAATTTTATATTTTTCATTTCATATCAAGGAAACATGCTTGAAAAATAATTTTTAGTGTTGAGATTTGTAATAACAAGATTTCATTTCACTCACACTAACAAGTTCTCATCTTTATAGAAATTAGACATTTATAAAAATGTCTTCCTATTACCAAATTGTGAAAGAAATGCCATATAAAGAAGAGTGAGAATTTAATTTCAAAGCTTTGATAATTAATGTATTTAGTTATTATATAATGAATAATATTTATAATACCTTTATATATTATAGCTAAAAATAATTATAATATAACTCTTATTAATATATAAAATATAACTTACAGTATGTTTAGGTTTACCAAATACTTGAATTTAATGATTAAAGAGTTAAAATATTAGGTGCTCTCCATTAATTACAAACATCTTAAATAGTGAAGATAAATTGTGGGACAATTTCTTTTATATTCTTTGAGTAGAGAAATTTTTTTCTCTTTCACAGTTAAAATTTAAAGACAGTATCTTTTAACTATTTGTTTTTCATCCTAGAATCTCAACAGAAGTTTAGTGAGTTGTGTTGTAAATTAATTAGGATGAAATTTAGTTTTTCCATAGGCCACCGTATATATCCAAAATTTAATCTATGATATGTATTTATTAAAATGTCTTGCAGTTTATTGATTTACTATGTCAGTGTAGCTGTAGTGTGTTCCTTCATACTTGATAAATATATAGTTCCTTAGAGTATAATATCATTAGAGAAAAGATTACTGTTGTTTATCTTTTCTTATAGTATTTTAGTTCCAGCAAATATATACTTCTTTTTGGATATTTATTTCAAATATAGTCTTCTGTGGATATTTATTTCAAGTTCTAACTATAACTGTAATATCCAATAATTTTTAAAATGACATTTTAACCCATGTTTGATATTATATTTTGATGTCCATATTACAGTATTCTCACTAGGAAAAATATGATAATTTAATGTAACATCAAGTCATATTCCCATAATTCTGTGCTATTTGGAAATTTAAGAGGCCCACAGTTTGACTCACAAACTACTCCTTTAGATATACATTTCCGCAGTTCCTGAAATGGAATGCTGGTAGACTTTACATTCATTAAATGTATCTTATAAGTTGTTGATTATTCTAGGGATATAAATGATCGCATTGCTGTGAAGATTGTAATCTTTAGTACATCTTAAAATAAATGTATGGGACAGTTTGCTTATAGGTTGGTATATGAAGTAATGCTATATTAAAGTCATACCTTTCATTTGTTTTCTTCTGAATTTTTCCTTTATGTGACAATTATGAGTGAAATATTGGATTACATATGGTAACCAAATAGCGTTTTACCTGGATTTGAAAAATTTTCCTTCCCAGAAAAAAATATCATGGGATAATGTCTTGGAATATGAAAAAACCTATTGTAGCAAGATGCAGAATCCAGAAGCAATATTGTAAACTTAAAACATTCAAAATATACAATTAGCGTGCATGCCAAAAAAAATACCTTTGAAAAAAAAAGATTAAGGAAAATAATTGCAAAACGTATCAAACACAGGGCTAAGTTACTTAGTATATAAACATTTAACTTCAGTGAGAAAAGACTGACAATCTAGAAAAATGGGCAAAGAACTTTGATAGTTCTCAAAAAAAAAATTAAACATTTAAAAAGATGCACACCCACTCTTAATAAAAAATGCAGATTAAAAACTAGAATAAAATACTAGTTATTATCAGATTGACAGCTCCATGTGGTATAATATGCAATGTGTATAATAAAAATAAATAAGAAATAACGTTAAATTTCTATTGACAGAACCTGGATGAATAAAGTACAGTACATTTGTAAAATGAAATTTGTGTAGGTATTAAAAAGAGCAGTGGAAAATACTAATATGGAAACTACTAAACAGATAATTAAAGATTAAAGTGAAATTAAAGTCAGGTGAATTGTAAAATACTAATACTAATTGTGAATTGTACAGTCCAATACGTGTCAAAAAGAGAGACTACATATACACACACATACATCTACATACACAATACTGAAGTAGAAAATGAAGATAGTGGTTTCATTTGAGACCGGCACTGAGGGATCGTGAAGTTTGGATATAAGAGGATTTTTTTATTTTTTAGTCTTTATGTTCATTATTTTCCTTTACTATGTTCATGAATTCTTTAAACATAAAACAAGTTTAAAGAAAGAAAATTCTCAGTCCATTAAGTACAACATCTAACTGAATGCTGTCTGAAATACCTCCAATATGCCACCACCAATTTCTCGATTTTGTTGGGAGTAGTAAGATGGATAAAGTAGTGTCCCTACGCTTTTCAAAAATCAGCAAAGCAGCTCTGATTTGTAAGTATGGTAAAACTCAGTGTAGTAGTATATATACTCTATTAGAGATGGGGCCAGAAAGGCCATCTATGCCTTTAGATCTCAGAGTAGTTTACATACTAGAAGTTAATTGATCCTCACAGCCTCCTTACGCAAAAGAACACTGTATGTCCAGAAAAAAAAAATAACAGCTGAGCCCATTTTCTATATTTACTCATTCAATGCTCACATTAGCCCTAGGAAGTGAATCCCATTTCAATAGAGGACGTAGAGAACTTAAGTAACTGGTAGAAGGGGACGTTGGTTGTACTAAACACCATTGCTAATGTTCAAATCCAGGCAGTCTGCTTATAGGATCCTCCCTCTTCATAGTTCAGCTCTCTGTCCAAACTTTATTCTGGAGTCTGAGTTCATCTCCACTTTTCAAATGAAAGATATTAGAGTCAGAGGTTGAATGAGTAGTTCAAGATTGCACTGCTAGTAAATGTCCAAGCCAGTATGTACCAGAACCATGTCCTCAGGAGTAAATCCGGTGATCTCCTCATTGTACCACTCCGGCCCTAGTTGATGGGGGCTTTCCAAGGAGGGAATGGGGAACAGCCCTTTTGATAGCACTCCCTGTTATAAGTACTAATGACAAATCTCAAAATGTGTGGTTTCTCTAAGAAAACAATTGCAGTACGGAGAACTTCCTTTTTATGAAAATATTTCCTCTATTCAAGTAATAGCACATAATTTGTTTTGCTCCGTAACTTTGATATGATTTCTTTAAAAATTTTCAAGATCACTGGATAAAAAACAAAACAAAACAAAAAAGACCCTGGTATTCATTTAAAACTTGCTTCTGCTTTGTGAAAAGACTCTGTCAGCAATCCAGAATGAGGGCTGTGCTCACAAAATTCCAACTTTTCTGTGGGATGATCCAAAAACAGCAAACAGAAGGCATGAAATTTCTTAACAGTCACAAGTGCGTGCACGCATGCTATGCCATTCCTGTCGTTCACTGCTTTTTGGTGTGCGCATTTGAAAGCTGGATTACTTTGATTTGCAGACGAATGGGTTCCATGGAGAACTTTTTTCATAGGAAAAAAAGGCAGAGTACCTCAGGAGTACGTGAGGTGTGTGTACTCTGCCCTCCATTTATACAACTCTTACCTGAATGTATGAGTTTAGTCTGATTTTAGGATATTTGCCTTGACCATGTGCCTTCATATGTTTTAAGACATTTGCTAGAGTAATATCCTGTTATTGCTCTTGCTTAGTTCAGAAGCAGGTTTACACACGTACTCTGATATGAAAGACAGACTGTGAAGTGTATATGCCTATATAATGATTGTTACGTTAAGAAGAGGTATGGCTCAGTGGATTAAGCGGTGTCTAATCTTGTCTCTTCTATAATCCTACCTGAGTCTCAGTAGCCTTAGTGACAAACTCGAAAGCCAATATAAGAATTATTTAGACTTGCTTTAAAAGTATATAACTGAGTTAAGGAAGTAAATGGGTGCAGCGATCAAGTGTTATTCTGTTTACCTGGAGCTTTCCTGAGCCATCTCCACTTTCATGCCATAGCTTCACTAAAATATTAACATCAGAGTACAGTATGTGTTAACATTGCATTGGTGATGGACTGTATTCTACGCAATACTGCATTCTCAATCATGTTAATAGAATGGCAGTGGGTGGAACAGCGATGTAGGTGACACCACATAACATGCATTTAAAATGTCTTCTTCTTTTTCAATTACAGCAAATTCAGTAAAGCTAGAAATGCAGAGTGATGAAGAGTGTGACAGGAAACCCCTGAGCCGAGAAGACGAGATCAGGGGCCATGATGAGGGTAGCAGCCTAGAAGAACCCCTAATTGAGAGCAGCGAGGTGGCAGACAACAGGAAAGTCCAGGAGCTTCAAGGCGAGGGAGGAATCCGGCTTCCGAATGGTAAACTGAAATGTGACGTCTGTGGCATGGTTTGCATTGGGCCCAATGTGCTTATGGTACATAAAAGGAGTCACACTGGTAAGCAGCTGAAAGAATAACCTGATGACTGCCTGTGACATCTGATGTTGATATTACCTGACGTCTATTCTCTTTCCTTTTTATTCAGGGGTGGCAATGGTGAAACTACCTTTTCAGAATTCTGCTAGTATTGGAGTGCTGAAAAGCAGAGCGTAGCCTGGGTCTTGACTTCCAGCCTTCAAATCTGAATAGCATATCAGAAAAGAAGTTTGGGATTCAGTTTCCACAGTTCTTAATTTAGCAATAATATGATAAGGGTTCAAAAGTTATAGGAGAATTCCATTGTGTAACTTAATCTTTTTGTATTTCTGTATGCATTTCACCATACCCATGGGCAGGTAATTCAGTTTGCTAGCTAAAAGTTTACATTATAAAATGGTGCTCATCCATTTATATGGGGGTGGATCATTTTCACCTTATCTAGTTAACGTCTTGGAATACAATTTCCAATCAATCTTTGCCTACCATGGGTCTCTGTAGTAGATAGATGCTTATTTTCCTTAGGTTGAGAAATTTACCAACTTCCTGTAATTTTTTGTTATAAGTGTAGCAAGGAAGTATGTAGGGATGAGGTATAAGAAAGGGGTGGGTGTGCAGTTAGGAATCTGTAATCATGAAATAAGGTGAGAAAAGACACCTCAGGTTAATTTAATATATACTTTTAGACATTTGAGTAATGTAAAAACCAGCCAGAGTAGGAAGCTTTATTTAAATCTCTTCAAATCCTTTGTTAAAAAAACCCCCAAACAACAAAAACAAATGAGATTGATTCTTAAAAAAGATTGACTCTTAGAAGAAGTTTCAAGTTTGTATGAAAATTGATTTAAAGGTAATGATCACTTTAACAATAATGCAGAAGAAGTAGTACATAGCAAAATATTAATCACTAATACAGTTTTAAAATATGATACTCTTTAGAAGAGATAAATTATAATAAATACAGTGATTTAAAAGATTGAATTTTAAATAATCAATTTAATAAGTAGGTGCTTAAAACATGAGCGATACAAGGTACATTGCAATCTTTTTAATCCAGACCTCTCCTTTACATATGAAGAAATTGGAGCCCAAAACAGTCAAGTGACTTACCCATATCCCTTACATAGTTAGAACCAAGGTTTTATGATGCCCAGAGTGGTTTTGTGCAAATATACTATGCTTGGTATGTCAATACATGTTTTGATGCGGTATTACTGTAAGTCTGATACTTTAAAAATTATAGTAAGAGGTCACACTTTAAAATCAGTGTTATTCTAATAAAAATCAACAACTTTAGTGCCTATACCGTTATTCCAACCATAGTCACTTATATTTTTATTTTTTGTTTTGAATTTCCTTTATAAATAACATTTTTAAAATGTGTATTTAAAATTTTATAGTAATATTTATATTACTAGTGCAAATGTCTTTTGTTCCTTTAATTTTTAAAAATGTTTCATGAAAAAGTGGAAAGATCAATCTTGGACACTGTATGTGATAAGAAAAGAAAAGACTGTAAAATGATGAGTCTGCTTTTCCTCTATGCTCATGAAATAATTCTAATTGCAGTTCTAAAAGAAGAATTACACAAAGTTATGATGTCTTCATTATCTCAGAGTGATTATATTAAGGAAGATTAACACTCATTCAAATGTCTAACTTCTCCCATCTAGCAACATACATACTAAACAAAATCAGTTTAAAGACTTTTCAGTTAAATTACATATAGTGTTTTTTTTTAAGGCTGACAAGTATACTTTTAAAAAAACAATTTTTGTAAGATTTTTTCAATAAACTTTTCTGGGCTGAGTTGAGAAAATTCAGAGTGAGTATGCTCTCTTGAAAATTTAGGTTAATCAGTGTTTCACTGTATCTGCAGTGATTTTCATGAGGACTGTTCGTTTGTAAACACAGTTATAATTACAACCCTGCTATACTGTCCATTTGATATTTACTACAGTAGTTGAGTTGAATTATTTTGATTCGGAAATCATCTAATTTACATGGAAAATGTTTCCGGATAGTTACGCAGATTTCCATTAGTCCTAGGAATAGGAGATTCCCTCAACTAGTAAAGGCAAGGAAAATGGACTAAACCATTTAATGTACTCTTGCAACTCTGTGAGCTTTTATTGTTAATAAATATTTATTGGAGTATTGTGAAAAGTGTTACACTTTCCTCAATTCTGGAAGGTTAAAGGCAACAGCCATTCATAGAGGAGCTTGGGATACCTTTCACACATTGTTGACCTTAAAATTATGATACATCTTTAAATTAGCTATTTTTATATGTATTTCTGATGTCCCAGTTTATACATCGGAGTGGGTCATGACATTTTCTACTCTATTTTAGTACTATGAGAATAGAAAGTCTATTTGTATTTCTTTAATTTAAACTAGATTGAAAAAATGCAGTTAGAATCTAGTCACTAACTAAATGTTTTCTCCTTAATACCGTGAACTACTGTATTCATTTTAGAAGTTCTCATGCTTATCAATTATTTATAGCTAGTATAAAAGGCACGGTCTTAAATACTTTTAAAGTCTTTGGTAAACATGTTTCTGTGTTTTTAGCTCACAAAATATTAATATAAAATTGATAGTGAAAAAAGATACACAACCACCCAATTCCTTGAAATGACATGGAGTATCAGATCTAAGTCACTTCTTCTTTCTCTTTCATACCCTACTAAAGTGCCAATTGCAGTGTCTTCTTAATTGCTTGGTGTTATTTCTTTGGTTTTGCTACTTTAGTAGGTAATCAGGTAATATTGTCATTGGATACTCCAGGCATTCTTCACTGGGGATACAGGGAGAAGAAAAGAAGGGTAGTAAATCAATTCAAGCATAAACATGAATTGATACAAACATTATAAATACAGAATATCCTTAATTTTACTCCTCTTTGGGGTAGAGTACTTCCATCTTTGTAACTTCAAGTTTTTCAGCACAATATTTTGTACACTGCAGTTTTGTGCAGCCCTTCTCTTGCTCCAAGGCCTTCTCTACAAGTGCTTACGATTTCTCAAATTTATAGGTGGTTTTTCTGTACAACACAGGAATACTCTTTGGATCACCAAAGCAAATTGATGCATGTACACTTGCATTTCAATTTGGTATTTAACCTCAGATCTAGAAATATGTGTTTATAAAAATACTGAAATATAATTTATGTCATAATAAGAATAATAAATAACTTCATCCAGTGAATAACTAAAAATGGTCCTTGAGTAGATTAGTAGATTGATAAAAACCAAAAAGCAAAAAAACAGAATAAGAATGGAAATAAAGCATAGCTTGGCTACATCTTAATTGTTTCCATAGGTCCAAAGTTGTTAGCTTACACTTTTGTGCCCACCGCAGGGGGAGTTATCACAGAAACAATAGCTTACTTTGATATTTTTAATTGGATTAAACTATAATGTCACTAATGTATTTAGTAAATTTGTGTTTTTTTCCCCTGAAATGTGCTTTTATTTACATTTCAAAAAGAATATGATTCATATTTTTTTCAGGCAAGTTCTAAACTAACTCAAAAAGGACCAATTGATACAGTCTATTTATTAAAGAAAAAATATAACAAATAATTCAGATGTGTTGTTTCAAGTTACATATACAATATTAAGAGGATTGCTCACATTTTACAGGGATGGCATTTTAGAAAAAAATAAGTCAATCCACTTATTTTTGATTTTTTTATTAAACAGATTTGGGTATATCTCCTCCATTTGGATTATTCCTGGAATATCATTATGTATACTTTAAAAAAAAAAGTCTCATAACTTAAACTCTGTTTTCATCCCTGTCTCCAACCGCAGTGTTATTGAGGATTTCCACTATAATTCCACTAGGTTTAGTGTGGAACACATGAAAAAAACAGAGGATTGTTGAAATAATTATCATTTACATAATCAAGACATTATGCGTACTTAAGCATATTTCAGCCCCAAATGAGCAAAGCCATAGAATTAGTGTCCAAGAATTAAAAAAAAAAAAAAAATCAAAACTTAATTCATGTAAAGCACATTAGTATTTCTCAAAGGTTCGTCAGATTGAAATCAAAGTAATTATTAACATTGCCTCTTCCTTCTTGTCCAAAATGCTCACCTTCATCATGCTTCTATCTTTACTTCTTCTCATGGCCATGGGAACATGGTTAGCAAATGCCTCCACAGTCAGATCATATGCTCAGCAACAACACAGCAGTATTTCCTGATATATCCGGACGCCTTTTCCTTTCTCCTACACTTTAAGGATAATTGTATAAATTCAGAAACAATTCTTGTTAAAATGCATTTGAAGCTATCTGGAATATTTTATAAATGTAATAAAACTAAATTACCGTGTCATTAGCCTCATAAAGTTCAATTAGGTGAATTAAAAAATTATTTTTAAAAAGAGGTGTCCTTATTATTAACTTTTTTAAATTAGCATTATTCTGAAAGCATTATTAGCATTATTAAATTCAGTTCTCTAAAATAGAAATTTTAAAATATTTCAATTGTAGGAGGCTTAAAGAAAATATAATTAACATAACTGGAGTATATTCCAACGGCAAACATGATTTCAAATTTTTTTGTTCACTACCCTAATTTAATTTGTTTTAAAGTTATTGCATCCTAATTTGTTACTTGCCTGGGAAACCCCACATAGACAGATTTCAAAAGTAAAATATTTGGAGTGAAAATTATACTTTACATCTGCTATTTTCATACTGTCTGAAGAGTTAATTTCATGAAGACAGTACCTCCTTTTTCCTTTTTATTACTAATTCCGTGGTAGGGGTAGCGGGGAGAAAATCCTGATTTTTAAAAAGTTTTAGACTGCTATTGCATTGAAAAAAAATGTCAAAGAATTAAGTATTATGTGTGTGTGTATGTGTAAAATAAAAAAAGGTTTACCAATGTTACATTTATTTTAAAACATTTGACTATTTTGTCAGACTTCATATGAGAGGTTATAGATAAAATATTTCTCTTAAGTTGTATTTAATGTTGACTTAATCTGTGAGTTTTACCAAATGATTAAAAAAGTTAACTAAGATAAAATTAAGGTAACCTTAACATGATGGATAATTTTTTTCACCTAATTTATCAGTATAGGATAATTTGTAAACTTAGCTCATAAGATCTACAGATTTCTTAAGGAAAAAAATCCTTAACTTTTGCTATGCACACACAGATTGCACTTTTTTGGTATGCATGTCATTAAGTTCCAAAATGAGCAAGTACTATAGAATTTGAGATACACCTGATGTATCCATTTTTCAATTTCTTTAGTTTATAACAAATCTATATGATAGAATGTGCAGTGGCAGCTGCTAGAAAGGGACCACAGTTTATCTTCCTTATGCTTTCTACCTTTTTTTAATAAAAAGAATTGCTGAGTTTGTATTATATTAAAGGTCCCCCCAAAATATTGAGGTTTCATTATTCACTATTATTATGAATGTTTCAGTTAAAGATACGAAACATGACAATTCAGTTCAAAACATTTTTTTTAACTATCAAAATTGTAATCATCATCTCACCTCAAGTACAGAAATGGTCCAGTTCTACCAAAAGGAAATTATTTCTTAATTTTATTTTTATTCTAAATTTTGAGCTTTAATATAGTTGTACTATTTATATATTAATTTATAATATATTTCATGTCTATCTTTAGAGATAGACACACTTAAAGTATTATTTTCATGGTTTGATTAATGTTATCATTTGATCTACTTGCCCATTTTACTGTTTCATCAACTACATGTTTTCATGTTTGATGACATTGATGACAGCTAGTTGATGGCAACAGACTGATAATTATGGTTTGAACAGTTGTATAGCAATGTCAATAATAGGAAAAATATTTCCTATCAAACAAATGATTTTTACAACAAAAAGAATATACAGAAAATGTCTGAATGAATAATTTTCGTGGCTTTTCCCTGACTATATAAGGAAATTTTGCCAAAGGTTTTACTGTTAGTGACTAGGGAAACTGAGAGAGATCTGAGCTATATTTGGAGATTTTGTGGTAATGAGCTTTGTAACCTGGTTCATTCACTGAACCTCTTTGGTCCCCTTATGAGAAAATTATCAGGTAAATGAGAGAGGTCCCTTAGCCTAAAGGGCCCTTTCAACTCAAAATTTATGTAATTTTTAAAGAGAGTATAGTGCAGTAAAGAGAGCAAAATATAGTGAAACTGACCAAGATTCAATTATCAGCTCAACTACTTACTAGCTCTGTGACTATAATCACATACTTTGATACTTGAATCTCAATTTCTTCATTGGCAAATTGAAATTATAGATACCTGGCTACTAATGTTATTATGAGGTCTGAAATATTGTATATACAAAGCAACCAGTAAGGACAGTCAAGTGGTGTCACCTAGTTCAACCAATTGAACAGCATTGTTATTCTTTTGAATCAATGACAGGAATCCTGTAAAATTTATATGAAGAGGGAAACTACACTTGAGGTAAAGTTTGAGACTGTATTAGCAAAGCAAACTCTAGGAAGAAAGAGGTTAGAAGACTTAGGAGGGAGATGAATCTCCTCATCATAGAGCACTGGCTCTAGTTAACGATGAATTAGTCACTTTGTACATAGCCTACTTGGTCTTTCTCACCTCTTTTCCTTTCCACAGGAGAACGTCCCTTCCACTGTAACCAGTGTGGAGCTTCTTTTACTCAGAAGGGCAACCTTCTGAGACACATAAAGTTACACTCTGGAGAGAAGCCGTTCAAATGTCCTTTCTGTAGCTATGCCTGTAGAAGAAGGGACGCCCTCACAGGACACCTCAGGACCCACTCTGGTAAGTATAAGAGACTCTTTGAGAAGAAAGCTAAAATTTGAGAATTTGGGCAGAATAGTACAAAATAACTTAAGAGCTTTGTTACCTAGTTAGGAATGAGCTAGACAATATTTTTTATTTGTGTACATTGAATAACTGATAAATCTTGTAGGATGCATGTGACCCTTCCCTTTTAGACTTACAGACTTGGTAAAAAGGAGCAATGTCAACTGAAGAGTCTCTTATTTCAAGCCAGTGAAGGAAACAGCTGTTACATAAGTTTTCCATGGTTTTTAACATAATTATTAGCAGAATCATTACAGTTAATCGAGGACAATGGAAAAATCTAGTGAAATATCATAGTTACATGCTGATGTTACCATAGAGGAGATGAAAGCTGTGATATTTTGTGACTGATATAACTGCCCAGGCTGGTACCTCAGCGGGAAATCAAATATTACTATTTTTAAATGTGAAAATATGCTCATTAGAAAATTGGCTGTTAGAGTATGTCGTATTTCATTTTAACTCCCCATGTTTCTTTAACTCTTGAACTATAGTCACTGGATGTTCTGTGCAACTTTTCTCTGCTTCATAAATTATCATCAAAAATCTGGAATAAATCTGATTTTTTAAAATGCTAGAACATAGTACATGAAAGAGAATGATTAGAAATCTGAATTAATCTCATTTGATTACATGAGTTGCCATAACCAAGAAGTCAAAGGTGAAAAATTAATATAGAATACTCTCAAGCAAGTTTTATATGCTCCATCTATCCATGACACATTAAATTTTCATTTTAATATGAAAATATGATAGAAGTGATATTTTCACCTACATTTACATATGATATTAGAGAGTGCTGTGGATTTTGAGTTAATGCTTGCATTATCTTCCTTTACATTTTCCCTGTAATAAGCCTTAGGCTTAACCTAGTTTTTTTTGACACGAATGTGAAGTATATACAACTATTTTAGACATTAACTCAAATTGGGGCAGTTACAGAAAAATGAAATTAATGCAAACATTTAAAACAAAATATTTTAAGTATATAGTTTACTTTCTTCCCTGATTCAATGCAATTCACTTATTTCCAGCTATGAAATTTTGTATTTTATTTTGAAATTATGCTATGAAAATGATCTTAAAGTGGTATGGTTTTATTATAAAATATTCTTTATTGAAAGTTACTTTTAAGACATGACAGTTATTTCTTTAGCTATCCATGTACCTCTGGCTTATTAAAGTATTATGACTTGACCAAGGATTATATACAACATAGATTTTTAACATACCTACTGCATAAAGTTGAGGCAAAAATTCTTCCCATGTCTGTTTTATTCTTCATAAAAATCTGTTGCTTTCAATACCATGGTTTAGTGTACACATTTCTTTACGTGGGGATTGCTATATTCTTAGAAGATTCAATGCCTGGTGATGCCCCTGGAGGGCATTCGATATTCATCTCGGATTTTAGTTTCCTTGATTTCCTTTTAGTTCTTTTAACAGATCTACACCTGTGGGTCATGTCTAACAAGTCAAGACACCTTGGTTTTTGTGTTAGATTAAGCTGGGCAGCTACAATCAGCTTCTTTATGCAAATTAGGCATGGCCCATCTAAGGGTGCCTAGTTGGTGGGTGATGAAGTGAAGGGAGGGGAAAAGGTCACTCCAAAGTAGGCCACTCCCATTGGCTTTGGCTAGGCCCGATCCTTAACATTATTTACATTGTTCTATGTAACTGTAAAGTTTGTGTGTATAAAGTGAAGCTGTTTCTGTGAAACTGTATATTTTGTAAACAAATATATTGCTGCTTTGAGGTTCAAAAAAAAATGGTCCCTATAACTGCAATCATGATGATTTTGCAGTTTGGTATATCAAGCCATGATTTTTGCAGATATATAAACAGCATATTCAGACTGGCTAATTAGAGAAAGTTTACTGGAGTGATGAGTGGGAGAGAGAGGTGTCATCTAGCTACTTCATCAATCAAGGGATGTTATCAAATCAGTCATCCTTTCAACTGGAATCTACAATGTTAGCCATCACCTATGTTCTTCATAGTAGATGGAACATAAAGCTGTCAAAGTCCATGCTTCTCTAATTGGTCAGAAAGCTCAAATTGGTCATTATAGTGTTCTTCCACTACCAATTCTAGTATCTTCTCCTTACCCTCTTTTTAGCACCTGGGCTGGATAGTTTTCTTTATCTAATGGGTGACCCAAACCTTAATTTCTACAATTTCTGAGTATCAAGTGGTCCTGCCTTTCTTGGATTATTGCAGTTTTCCAATAACCAGGATTATTGACCAAGTTTTTCTTTTTTTTTTTTAAAGAGGTGTCCTGAGTTCCAAACATAGTTGTTCTTGCCCCTGTCGTACAGCAACAACCCAAAATCATCTTAGTACTCAGAAAAAAATAACCAACCAATGGCCCACTTCTCTCCCTGTAGTTTAGCAGTTTGATTGAGGTGCGCCAAAGAGTCGGGGAGTAGTCTCAGCTTCCAGTACAACAGCAGTACCTGAACTCTCATCCCTCGTGGAAGCATTCTCTTAGGCACTGAGAGCTCCAGAACCACCCATCCCAAGATTTCATTCATTTCAGCACAGGAAGTGAAAATTCTTTAACTTAACGTAGTTACCTGATGTATTTGTACTGTGGCCACTCCTACCTTAACCTCCTTGTTCTCAGACTCATGCATTGAGGCTGTGGAGGAGATGGCTTTAGGCATATGTCATATCCTGCAGAACTATAGAACACACCCAAGCTTCTCCCCTTTGGCAACCATATACACATGGACCGCTTCACTAGTAGGCTATTTTACCACTGCATTTGGCCAGATAGGTCTGGATGGTAGGACAGGAGATATGACCAGTAAAATAGTATATATGTTTGAGCCCATTGAATTTCCTGGTTGAAGGCAATATTTTAAAAAATACTGTGGTAATTGATAAGGCATTCTGTTAAATCCATGTATAGAGAAGCCTGCAAAAGTATCAAAGGAAGGGGAGGTAAATCTATATCCCAGTATCTATTACTTCCTTTAAGGATAAATTTCTCCCTCCTTCATATTGGAAGGATTCCAGTATAACCTGCCTGACACCAATTGACAGGTTAACGCCCTCCCTCCCCGCCACCCACCCCGGGAATGGTGCCATATCAGGGTCTCAGCATTAGGAAGTTGTGAACTCAGCAGTGGTAGTGAAATCAATCATAGAGAGGGTCTATGCTGTTGAAGTCTGTGCTGTTGAATCCATACATCGTTTCCATCCCTGCTCCAACTGACACTTTGTACATGGGCCACTTATTTCAGCAAGCACCAGAGTAGCTATGTAAAGAATCTGACCAACATGCATAACATAGATTGTCTGATTGGTTTGAGACACCCATCAGATAATCTTGTCCAGATCACTGAGAGCCTTTTCCACAGTGGAGGAAATTCACACGGGACACAGGTCATCATACTTTGTACCAGTTCTGAGCCGTTCATCCACGTAACTCTCTCCCACATCTTCTGTCGTCAACCTCCCAGTCTTATTCTTCCAAGGCCTTGACCATATGGCCATGCCATGTTTTGTTACCTCACATATCTCTCCTTCCATGCCAAGTGTACAGTCTGTAGCTCTGCTGGGGGTATCCTTTCACGCCTGTATTTTGGGGCCAGCCCCCTCAGGGGAGCTGTAACACGGGTCACAGCTCTTATCAAATATCATGCAATCCATTTACCAGCTCCATCCACACAGTTTCATCCCCCATGGATTGTTCATTGAGGACACCCCATGAGGCCACAGCTGTGGGTTGTGGGGAGATTGTGAAGCAGTAATAGCAGGTATCAGGGACGTTAGCTACTTGGGCCTCCCAAACCTGCATGGTCCCAGTCTCCTTTAGTAATGCATTGCTCTTGTGCACATCTTTTTAAATGTTATGTCAAGTCAGATACACCTGGTTCATTTTGTGTAGTTTGGGCCACATACTCATGTGGGATCCCATGGCCCACTACTCAGTCTTAAACCAAGTCCAAGAGCAAGGTAGAAACAGCTTTTCAAATGGAGGATAGTTATTAGTAGAAGATTGCATGCCTTTACTCCAAACAAAAAATCTGCACTCTGAGGCTTTTATTGACCCCATCTCTGTCTGCTACAGACATTTCCCAAATTCACTGCATTGCTGGATCTTAGAGCTGAAGGTATAGGAAGCATTCATCACAGCAGAGGTATGCTGCAGATCCTTTTCTTGCCCCAGCCCTCTCTCAATACTGGCCACCTTGTGGATTACCGATTCCGTTGAGTGTCAGACCAGCATACCCAACGTGGGATAGCTTTCCTCCAAAATCCAAAGAGGGCACCACATGCGTGCCTGTTTCTTCACGATGATAGGCACAAGGCACAGTAATCTGTCATTTACTATAGAGGATTAATTTCAACATGCCCAGACCACTAGGCCCATAACAGTTCAGCAATGCTGCAAGTCTCTGAACTTTCATGGAGATCATCTCCTGTCCTCTAGCATATATCTTACCGAGGCATCTTAGGTATTTACTACTTCCTGCTCATCAAGTCCAATCAGTATAATACCACGAATGTAATGTCCCAGCTTGATGTTCTGTGGGATGTCAAGATGAACAAGATTTCTTTGGACTATAGTATGACAAAGAGAGGAGAGTTGACCTAACCTTAAGGTAAGATAGTGAAAGTATGCTGTTCCTGCCATGTGAAGGCAAACTGCTTCTGATTATCTTTGTTGATAAGGAATTATTTTTACAAGAAATTGTTAATAGCTTCATACCTGGTGTCAGGGGCTATGTTATTATGATCCAGTAAAGATACTACAGTTCGAACACCATCAACAGTTGGCATTGTGATGTGATTAAGTCTGCATCCATCCACAGAACCATCTAGGTCTTACGTGAGCCTAGCAAACAGTTTAACTGGGTAGGTAGTAGGAATCACCACCTCAACATCTTTCAGTTTTAGTTTACTAGTATTTTAGGAAAGGTGGTATTTCTAGGGCTGTGCTTTCTAATATGGCAGTTACTAGCCAAATTAGGCTATTAAGCACCCAAATATGGAGAGTGCCACACGTTGAAATGATATTTTTTATTAAATAAAATATATTAAAATTCCACCTTTTAAAAATGTAGCTACTAGAAAATTTAAAATTTCATACAACTTGTAGTGCCATTGGACAGCATTGTTCTTGGTTTTCACATAGCCTTTCCTCCATGGGTCAGAGGACCAACATAAGGATTCTTCCCGTTGCTAGATGTATATATTCCTACAATACTGTGACATGGATTTGGGTGATGTCTCCATATATATCTTGACCTCTGTAAGCCCCACTTTGACCTGTGGGCCACAATGGCATTTTAGGTTCCAGGGATTAATGTCAATTCCGAGCTAATCTAACAGATCTGACAACCTCTGGAAGGACTTGGTATTTTCCTTTTCCCAATGTGCAGTCACCATCATGAATGGCCACAGGTGATTCTAAATCTTTGGCCAGGTTTCAGGGCCCTTCCTGACAGTGACTGAGTCTCCACCTAAACTTATGTGACTGGGTCTATGAATAGATTTAGGTTTAGAGAGTGGATAAGAGATCACAAATCCTACCATGGTGACCAAAGTTGGTCACCATTTTGCCCAAGAAAGCTAGTCTTTTCCTGTCTCTCTAAGTCAGTTACCAGCTTTTCAGTCTAACCATTTGTTCCATTCCTGGGGACCCCATAATCGATTAGCTATCACCATAGCACCCTATGGCACAAAATGCTCTGGTTGTCACCTCATTCCTATGCCTTGTTAAAGTAAGTGAACCTTCCTGAAATTTATTCCTACCACATACCTTCTGTCACGCAGAGATCACATTATATACATTTAAATCAGGGAGCCCAGTTCTGTTTGCAGCTTCTATCATTGTTCTCTACGGCCTAGAAAAGATAGTTAACAAGCACACTGGTTCTTTCCTCACCACTATAATTCTTTGGTGAAGGGAGTGTCCCACAGGCCTGGCCAGTGGATGGGTAGAGGAAGGCTGAACAGGGTGATTCGTAATAGCTCCTTTCCAGTATTCTTACTTACTTGAGCTTTTGAACTTCTTCCACTTGGGTCTGCCAGGAAAATTCTGGCATTTCGACTTTTTACTATGTAAGCCAGCATTCAATCAAGAATTCAATTAATCAATCATTCCCACCTGCTCAAAACAATATGTTAAATCCCAAATCTCAGATGAATGTACATGTATTGATAAATGTGGCCTGATCTCATTTTAGTTCATCTTCTTGTTCTAAAACCCTTCGAATCAATCCATTTCATTCCCTTACATGCTAGCTAGACTGCTGCTGATATAAATTGGCAACATTTTTTCATCCTTTCAGTGTATAGGCTGTCACCTCCTGGATCAGGCCTTGAGCTTGAGGGTAACAGGAGTGAGTCCTGAAAAGAATTGCCATCCTTTGGGTTCCTGCCTCAACTGAAGCTTCTTTGAAAGTCTTCTTACTATCTGGGAATATTCATTTGTGAAAATGTTGATTTCCATTGATGGAAAGGTGGGAAGTGAGGAGGATGGTGTTTTTGGTAAAGACGTTTCAAGAGTGTTTGAAGATTCAACGTTCTGAGCCTCTTCAGCATTTGATCAGATAGCACCATCCCATGTTTCAACTTTTCCCCATCACTACTCCACCACCAAGACCAGTAATATTAGTATTGCCCATTTTATTTGGCATAGCAGTTCCATAAGCCTTCAAATCCGATTCTGGAGTTGGCCTTCACCCTTATTTGCCCTGAGGCTTAAGTAAATAAGGACTCTTAAACCTGACTGAGAAACTTTCTGATATTTTACTTCTGCTCTGATTTGAGCATTCAGGGCTTTCAATTTGTCCTTTCTCCTTTGTATCCTTCTTAGCAGCATCAGAAGTAGTCATGTCATACTACAGTTTTCACACTACACCCCACCACTGTTAGTTTAGCCTGAAGCCTTACCTTGCATCGGCACCAGTGAATCTGTGTGATCATGTTCCCGCCCATGCCTAGAATTACCAGTATTCCATTAACTCCCCGGTAAGAAGGCCATGCTGTTCTCTTCTCACATGAGCAACCCAATGGCAAAATGGCGTTTTGATTGACTTGGGCCTTGGGCCACTCCTGCTATCTATAACTATCAATCACATTCCTGACTGGAAAGCAGCCAGACACTCAAATAGGGAAAATTTGGAGACATCCATGAAAGGACTAATATTTACAAGAGAATGGTTAGGCATAAAGGAAACCAACAAAGGACAGTAGAAGCACTCTGAGGCTAGCAATAGTAGGATGTCACTAGAAGAGGCAAGGGAGGGGAGAGGTCACTGGCCTGAAGAGAGGAAGGAGACAGTCCTAAACACTGACCTTCCATAGAGGGATATGTACACCAAACCTGTGGCTGAGTAATAAACACCTTGACCTCATTCTTTCCACCTACCTGTCTCTTGCTGATGCCTCACATTAACTGTCCCTAAACAGAAGCCAGAGGACAAAGGACCCTGTTGATGACGTCAATAGAAATTCGCTTTATGTAGGAGCAGAGCAAAGAGGGGTGAAAATGGCTATGGAGACGGAACAGAGATTATGCCACAGATTGACTAAAATTGAAGAACTAGTGCTTAAAATAACTAGTATAGAGCATTAAGTGTAATGTAATGATTTTAATTCTAATTTCTGTTTTTTTTATGAATATTACTAGTAGAAAGTATTTTGCTCCTCCCCCACTTTGGTTAATGACTGTTCATTGTTTTGTTTTATTTAGTTATTGTGTTCTATAGTATTATCACTGCACTTCTTTATACTATTACTGTATTTTAGTTTTGAAATATTTTTATCTCGTAGGTTAGTAACAAGGAGCCCAGTATTGTTGTACACTTAGGTTTTTGTGAGATTCTATATATCTATATTCTCACTAATTTTTGTCTTTGCCCACCTCCAATTCTTTAGCTTTCTTTGTTTTAATCAACTCACTTTTATTGCATCTTTCCTAAGTGGCAAAATTAGTTTTATTTCATGGGAATGTAGATATTTGAATGATTTACATAACTATAATAAGAGGTGCAGCTGGCATAAGTAGGTGTGACAAGAATTATAACTGACTCTTAGTGACTCCAAAATCCAACTGCTGGAAGTGTTTATGTGGACATACAAAAGAGGGGCCTAGGAGTGCCAGGAATTCAATGTTTTGGAAATTCACCCATCAATATGTTTTTCAAAAGGAATGGAAAGGCAATCAGTCAAAAGGGAGCTTCTCACTATTATAATTCCCATTTTACAGTTAAGGAGACTGAGGCACAAAGGGATCACGCATGCAGAGCCTGGATTCAGACTCCAAAATCAATACTCTGCTATGGGATAAATGATAACAGCCTCGTATTATCCTATAAAATTTTAACTCTATTATTACCTCAAATGATAAAGAAAAAAAGAATACCATCTGGAAGTCAAGAGGTTGACATTAGGTTTTAGAATGCGCTCACTGCAAGCTAGCTATGTGACTTCCTCAAGTCACTTAATTTTATCTTCCAGTCTCCTTGTGCTACTAATATTACACGATGCTAAATACAACGTGTTATCTTTTCTCCCGGGGCTTTGCTGCTGACCAGTTAACTATGACCAAGCCTTAAAGAGTAAAAGAGTTGTAGTTTGTTTAACTTTTAAAATAGATTTGCATAAAATGGAATAGGTTTTAAGTTGAAGTTTTCAGATGTTCTTCCCAGTGCCCATATTACCTCTCTGCTACTATCTGCTAACCTAAATCTAAGATAGACAGTTTCTGATTTTCCACTTGTGGTTCCACAGAGTTTGTTCATTCAAAATATATTCCCTTTTAATAAATACTTTTTGAAAAAGCTCCCTTTGTCTTGCTGAAAACCAGCAGGAGAAGTTTAAAACAACGTTGAATTTCTCCTCACAACAGAATAAGAAATGAGTTTAAGTGTACAAAACCCTGACTGTTTGATTTGATGGCATGTTTTAAATTTTGATTACAGTCATTGATAACATTTAAAAAGTTTGAAAGGATGCCCAGTTGTACAAATAATAAATCAGAGCCCTTTAGAGAGCAAAAATACTTTGGGAGTGTTTACCGGTGTTTGCCATGGTAAAGTTTATTTTCTAGCAATGCTTTTTTAAGAATATAATTTTATTATTTCTGGAAATATATCAGACCAATTGCAGATAATTTTTTTTTTAGTATCAGATAATTCCTGTCAACTCCTATATTTTATTTCCTACTTCTTAAAATAATGATGGAAGAAATCATAGCCTTTCTTACTTCGGTTTTAGCAGTGCTGTGTACTATTTCTTAAATATTTTGTATTCAAGAAATAAAAAATAAAATGATGCAATCTAAGTTTTATTTGTACAATCATCCATGTTTGATTTTTTAAAATATTTTCATTTGTTATGGGTTACTGAGAGGTAATTTATTTGCCTTGATGCTGGACATTTCATTAGAATTCCTTTATTTCATTGCAATTATGTTGGCTAAATTTAAACATGTCTAGTAATCCCAACCCTCTTTCTACTTTTGTCCCTTTGCAACATCCAAAACAAAATGAATGGCTGAAAAACACAAAAAGTAAACATATCTTTTTACATGTGAAATTTAAATGACATTTTAAAAGAGAGTGGGAGGAGAGGGGAAAGAAAGAAAAATAAGGAATTGGAATATATCATCAACGATATATCAGCTGAAGATCATAGTCAGATTTTCAGCCCGGTGAGAAAGTAAATTGCACTTTTATGAACATGGCCCAACCTTATACATTATATAAGGTTGTGAGAAAATAAAAGATACTAGTTTCTATTCTAAAATCTTTATTCCTTAATCTTAAGATTTACCGTTCAAATCACCTAATTTGCTTTATATAAATTTATAATATAACATAGTATTTCTGAGTTTTTAATGATGAATCATTCAATCAGTGCTCCTGCTACAAAAAATATTTTTAATTAGTTTTATCTCTTAATTTTTTTAGTTTAACAAGTGATTATATTCCTTTCATTCCTAGAAATTTGGTTAGTTTGCTTCAAATGTTATATATTATTCCTTTTGTTTTTATTATACCCAATATACTGGGGAAATGGTGTTTTAATTAAGCCCTGGATCCCTATTGACCAAAATAATACTCAGCATACTTGTTATCTTTTAAATCTAGGAGGAACTAGAATTACATATATTTTTTTCTAATTAACATTTCAGATATATGTCTCACATACTCTAATGCTGTGCCCAAATTAAATATTTAAAACAGAAGAGTATGTGTTTCTAATATATGAAAACTTACATAATATATGTTGTAAACTTCTTTGTATAAATTATAAAGAGAAAATATTAAATAAGAACGCTTTTCACACAGTCTCAAATGTTTTTATGTCATATCTAAAATTCAGTTTTGGCCGTTGGCATGTACTGGAGTCAAAATATTACAAAAAATTATTGCATAAAGATGGAATATTTTTAGAATATTCAAAAATGAAAAATCCAGATGTTTCAAAGAAACATATTCCTTGCCTGTCGTATTCCTAAAAAGCCAAATATTCCTCAACATTAGCATATTTTTAAAATGCTTGTTTGTAGTAACTCTAAAGTATTTTACCAAAATATATTTAAAAAATCCTTAAATAAGCAGATCAGCGCAGTGTTTCTGATCTTTTTGTTCATCTTATTTTAAGAAAATAAGAACTACTTCGTGATTTTAAGACCTGCTATAAAATTCTAAGTAAAACCTTTGCTTTCAATTAAACCAGTATTTAGTGTATGATATAATTATTTAGTTGGATATATCACCTAAAACAAAATACTTTGTAAAAATAGTTTACCTTATACAGTCATGTACCACTTAACAACGGGGGATACGTTCTGAGAAATGTGTCGTTACGTGATTTCGTTGTTGTGTGAACATAATAGCGTGAACTTATGCAAACCTAGGTGGTATAGCCTACTACTGTAATTTTATGTTATCCTTATATACTACTGTGTTTCCTCGAAAATAAGGCCTAGCCGGACCATTAGCTTTAATGCATCTTTTGGAGCAAAAATTAATATAAGACCCACCCAGTATTATATTACATTATATTATTATATTTTATATTATATTATAATATATTGTATTATATTATATTATATATATTACATTACATTACACCCGGTCTTATAGTGAAATGAGATTGGGTCTTATATTAATTTTTGCTTATTTCTGGGGAAACATGGTACTGACAGCACAGGTTTGTTTACACCTGCATCACCACAAACACATGAGTAATGTGTTGCATTACAAAATTACGGTGGCGACAGCATCACTATGTGATAGGAATATTTCAGCTCCATTATAATCTTATGGACCCACTGTCGTATATGTGGTCCGTTGTTGACTGAAACATTGTTATGCTGTGCGTGACTATATATCTGTATCACATAACCCTGGAGTAATAGCTATTGGAGGAACTTTCCAGTGTCAAAGTCTTTTTTTAACTTCGGGTCAGTAGCCTACATTTTTCTGAACAATAATCTAGTTTATTTCCAAACACCTTAGGAATGTTGATTTTTACAACACTACTTTATAACCTATTCAATGTTTGACAATTTTCAGCTTAAGAACTTTGTTTTTTATGTCTAATTGTCAATTTAAAGCTGTTTTGTCCTATAAAAAGGAACTGGACCAGATGTACCATGTAGATATCCATCTGTTAAGAACTTCTGCCTCATTGTACATTTTTATTCCTTTTATATAAGGACTGTAGTCTTATTTTTCAAGGACTTTATTTTATCCATTAAAAATAACTCAGAAATACTGAATGCTTATATTTGTTCCTAATACTGATTTTTAAAAAAACTATCAGTTAAATAGCACATTGCTGCAAACTCATTTAAAAGTTTGCCTTTTTTTTTAACTCTGGTTTGTTTTGTTCATTTATTTCTGTATCTATTAATGAGAAAATACCTATAAAATAAAATATTATGACTCACTCTGCTTTTGAATATATTTGGACATTCACGTTTAGTAGAATGTTAAAGCAACCAACAGGCATTTTTAAGATATATACTACATACTGTGTTTCCCCGAAAATAAGACCTAGCTGGACCATCAGCTTTAATGCATCTTGTGGAGCAAAAATTAATATAAGACCCGGTATTATATTATATTATATTATATTATATTATATTATATTATATTATTAGACCTGGTGTTATATTATATAAAAATAAGATCAGATCTTATATTAATTTTTGCTCCAAAAGATGCACTCGAGCTGATCGTCTGGCTAGGTATTATTTTCGGGAAACACGGTGCTCACACAGAAGCTCGTAAAAAGAGATAGCTTTCTCCTTATCTTCATGTTTCTTAAAAATGAAGTTTAAAAGTAGCATCTGGCTTGGACTGAGATAGAGCTAACCTTTGACCATATTGTTAGAGAAACGACTTATTGTCAAATGTTCTAGTTTTAAGTCTGAGATGGGATAGTCTGTTAATCTGGCGTGAGAATGACATACCCTCAAATGTAGTCATTTCTTACCAAAGGATTCACTACCACAGCCACATCACTTCCTTAAATTGCTGACTGATCAGGAATTCCATTAAACTAAAAGGTATTCTAAAGTACATGTAACGTTTGTAATCATTCACTCTTTAGTAATACACTGTCTTCCCATCTAGTTTTATTTAAATTATTTTCCTTTGTCGCTCCCCTTGCATTCTACTCTTTCTTTTGTTTTTCTCGTAGATTTTTCCACCAACCCTTCAATGTTTACTTCAGAATTACTTCACTTTATTTTTTGAGGTGACTTCCAGAAAAAAGTACATAAATAAGTACCTTTATATTACATAGAAAATGATTTGTATAACATGGAATTGCTGCAGGTCATAGACCTCTGGGTATTAGTAGTACTGATTATTTTGTGAAATGAGTCGAGTAAAAAAAAAAAATAGGACTTGGCTTAAAGTTTATCATCATCAGTTATTTTCATGCTGATATAATTTTAAAACCTGATCACCATGACTTTTCTACCAGATTTACCAAAGAGATCCGTTTAAAAAATACTAATTCATGGACCATTATATGATAGACATATTGGATTAAATTATGCTGGTTCAGAAATTGAATCTATTGCAGCTCATTCATAATAGTGATGGGGCATTAAGTATAGTATAATTTGTCCTGCAGGCTTCCCGAGTGAGAAGGAACTGTTTTCACCTGATTGTAGACCTGGCACCTGGCCCACTTTCTGGGTGATCTCCCAAGTGTGAACTTTCCCCACCCTCTACTACCCCTTTCCTTCTTGGAGGTGGTTGATAGAGGTGGATTACCCTGATAATTACACAAGCTGTGTCAGTTGCACACATGATTTGCATAACGGTGCTATGCTGATTTCACCCTTCAAATCCTGATACTGATGACCTTGGTTCTTTCTTTGTACAGTATGCTTTACAATAAACACTGTAGAGAGGGGATGGGATTAGTATCATCATTTCCAACTCTTAAAACACACACTTAAGACCTTGACCATTGAAATTTGATTACAAGGGAAAAGCCACTTTCAGTCAGGTCAGCTGGTAAGATAATTCATGTGATTTCCACCTTTTTTTTTTCCCAGACAAATAATCATTATATATTTTACCCTATGTGTTCCTTATAAAAGAAATTAAATAATTTAAATAACGTACATGATAGCATATTTTAAATGGACTATTTTCCAGTAGCAGTAGTCAAGTTTCTATAAATTCCAGACCTGTATCTCCAGAAGGAATTATTAAAAAGAAATCTTTCTTCAATAACACGTACTCATCTGATGTAGCTCTTCATTTTGGCGCAAAAGTATTTATTTGATCAGTTTACTGTTGGAAACTTTCTTCTTTACTTTTTTCTATTCCCAGGAGTTCTAAAGAAATAGGCAAGAATCGTGGATCTATTTCTCGTTCATTCTTCTCAATCTTCTGCAGACACTGCCCTCATTCCCACATTTACTGTCACCGTTTTGCACCCTATGTGGATGTTGGTGTGGACAGCCTGAACTTGTGGTGTTTCACATTTCCCCTTTCACATCGCTGAGTCTGCAGGCCTGGCATGTTTGGAACTCCATGGCAGAAGTGGAAGGGCGGCATGCCAATTTCATTGCTCACTCAGTGTCCAAAAGGGCACAGCACACTATTTTTTTGAGGTGTTTTTTTTTTGTTGTTTTTTTTTTAAGCTAACCTCCACCCTCTCTTTTTATTTTCTTACTTGATCCTGGTATGTGAGTCAAGGAAGCCTATTCTTCCTCAGCCTGTACTATCTTGCCAAATCTGGTAAGAAAACTCCCAAATAGGAGAAAACCATACAAACAAGGTAAATAAAAACCAATATATCATTCACTATAGGCATATAAGCATATAAAATACATAGAGAATATAATTAAACTTTTATTTAAGGTATCAAATCATCTATCAGAGTGGTATCCCTTTATCTTGTACAGAAATATGATAATAATCATATAGATAAAAATGAAAGATTCTAAATTCAATATAACAAGAGATCTTACTGTATTTTATTTTGCATCTGCATCTCTTATACTGTGTCGATTGAATGAATGAATGAATGAATGAATGAATGAATCAACGGATGCTTTCAGTTGAATGTTTTTGCATTCACCAGAAAGTTAGTTTTTTTAAGATTAGTGAAGGTCAGTGGTGGTTATATGTATTTTGTAGATGATAAATGTAAGTTCATTATAAAAATAAGAGTTAATAGGTAACATTCAATAGTCTCTTATTTTGTGACAAGCACTGTTTTAAGGTCCATAATTTATAACTAAGGAGAGTCAAATTCAAACAGAGAGATGCTACCTAACAGCCCCATACTCTGTAGTTTTAAATATCACATGTATGGTCCCATATGTTATGAAGGTTATTATTCTTTTACTTTACTTCTTTATTTATATTTTGTCAACAGTGTATTATTTGGATTAGATTTTACACGCACACACACACAAGTGCTCAGCATAATAAACCTGAAGAATTGTGTCACGCACAAATAAACAAAAATGTCCCATAATAATTGAGGACATACAGAAATTTAGAATACAATAAATCTAAGAATAGTATAAACTACCTTTGTGAAAGTACTTTCAAAAAATGATGCTCTGATATGGCAAAAAAAAATCTTTCCATTATAACTATATATGCATCTTTTATACAACTTCCAAATACTTAGGAAAAGCTGGGTTAGAAACTCCGCTTTGCCTGACTCCAGAGGCTGAGCTCTCAGTCATCCTACTCCTGCTTTCCTTTCTGTTCTCCATATAGCAGCCAGAATGTTATTAAAAAACCCCAGTTAAATCATGTAATTCCTGTGCTGAAAATCTTTGAATGGTTTTCCATTGCTCTTATAATAAAATCAAACTGCTTCTCATGGCTAATGGAAGTCCTGCCGACCTCTGCTGTCCGGTCATACACCACACTGCCCTCACTCTGTGTTCTTTGTTCCCCTGGGTTCCTTTATTTTCTACCCCTGGGATTTTGTCTTGATGATCCTAGAAGTCTGCCTTCAGCTCTTTCCCCAGCTCTTGGCATTGTCACCTCATTATCCTTCAGATATTTGCTTTAAATATCATCTCCTTGGAGATAGTGGCCTTCTATAAGCACCCTCACTAAAGCATCATCCTAGTAACTCTTTGACTTCCTATCTCTGTCTTAAAGTATTATAAAGCTTGAATGAGAATCTGTGGTTATCTTGGCTTTTTGTTCATGCATATGTTTCTTGTCTCTCCTCCCACTCCAGCAACCCCCTCCCCGCCCCCCGCCTGTCCTTCTAATGTAAGCTCTGTGAGGTCATGGGCCTGCTCTATCTTATGTATTGATGTATCCCTATTTGCTTGAATGGTGCTTGGCACATGATTTTAAAAAATGTTGTTGATTAATTGAATGATGAGGGCCTTACAGTGTAATGTACTTGTTCTAAAAAAAATCCGTAATAGGAAAGGGAAGAAAAACACCAACGTGTTCTAATTTCTATAGGGTCAGCTAATGCATGTTTTTCAAATTTGTTAATTACAAAAATAAATAATACATTTAGATGTTTTTCTTGTGAAATTAGATGTAGATTAAGGGTGCTCTTTTCACTCACTCCTGGACAATAAACATAGCACACATAGGTGATGGCCTCTTCCAGTTGAAAATCTTTGTTACCATGTGAAGAAACCTAAAATAGCTCTAATAATGAAATGACATTAATTCATTCACAATATATTTCTTAAGTATCGACATGGCAGGTGTTTTTCTAGGCACTTGAGATACAGCAGTGAAGGAAAAAAAGATCTTGCCCTGTGGAACTTATATTCTAATGAAGGAAGAGAGGGCAATCAGCAGTAAACATAATAAATAAGTAAATTGGATAGTGTATTAGAAGGTGACAAATGCTAATGGGGGAAGAAAAGAGATGCCACTTATTGAGCACTTACTTTCTGTCAAGTATTTTAAGTTTTCCGTATGCTTTTTTTTCCCCCCACAAAAATGCTATGAGTTAGGTACAACTATTTTCTCATTTAACTTAACCTAGGGTTCACACACAGCTAGCTGGTAAATGTTAGGGCTATAATTTGAAAACAAGTTATAACTGGAGCATGTTATCTGCTTTTCCAAATTTACTGGACCTCTTTAATATCCAAATTTCTTGCTTATAATACTTGAAAGCCTTACTTATTTACCTGAGTTATTATAATATTTGAAAGTCAGATAAGAAAAATCATTTAAAGAAAGAATGAAATCATATCAAAAAGGAAAATTTATGTAGTTGGATTATTATATATGCCTCGAAAGTTCTTACTTGCTTTTCTATTTACTTTTTGTTCCTCATGATAAATGTTTTGCACGTTTGTAATAACGAGAGTTACAAATATGTCAGTTTGTCTTGTGTCTTAAATTCCTACTTCACCGTATCCTTGCTGCATTATAACTCTGCACCTCTATGATGTCTGTGGCCTCTTATATGCATCAATCAATCAAATTAATTTGAAAATCAATGTCATTACATTATAAAACAAATGGAAATATTTGAATGGATACATAATGTTGGCTGATGTCTGTCTTGTTCAGGGTTATCCACTGCATCTAAAGACACTCGATGAAATATGCTAAATGAATGTATAAAGGAATTATATATTCTTGTACAACACTTGGCAAATCCTATAAAAGAAGAGTTAAGTTCATTAATGTCAACAGTGGGAGCCTATTTTATTATTATAGTACAGTGTTTCTCAAAGTACATCCACAGAAAAAGATATTTACTTGAGAAAGTAATAGTTGTTTAAATAGATCCACATTTAAAATAATTTGGGGGAAACATTGGGTTAAACAGGTTTTGTTTGCTTGCTTGTTACTAAATCTAAACATGAAAAAGAACCTTTGAAATGCTCATGTACATTTTGACTCTATGAAATATCCCTTAAATGTACTGGCTCACAGATTTATTTGAACATTTAACATTTTCCCCTCCAAACTGTCATTGGATAACTCTGCCTAGTGAGATAGAAGTATTTCGCTGTAACATGTAATATTTGACATCTAATTATGCTGTCATGATTACCTATAACGAGGCTCTGTTTGCAAAATAGCTCACTTTTCAGGTAGGAAGTTGTTTCCTTTCTAAAATATTCTCTTCCCACTTAAACAATAAACTGTTTAAGTGGGAAGAGAATATTTTAGAAAGGAAACAACTAAACTACATATCCTGAAGTTATTAAGCCTTCTAAAAATTTAGAAAAAAAAATAGATGTGGACATTGCTCAAAATTTTAGTTTCAGGCATAATTTTAAAACAGTAAAGCAAGACACAAAGGGGAAGATTACCTACATTTTTGATCATATGAAAATTAAAAACACCCAAATGTCAAGAAAGTATAAATTATTAATAAATATTTATAAAGAAATAAATCAAAGGATTTTGGCATTAATAGAGATTGAACAAATTAATGAGAAAGACAATAGCAATAAGAATATAATTGATAAATAGTTAAAGGCATTGAATAGGTAATTTGAAAGGATGTTATACAAAATGTATTAATTTTTTTGTTCAAAATTCAGTTTCACTGATACAAATTAAAAAGAAAACTACAAATTCTGTTATATTGTCTACAGCATAGGTTCGCAGACTTTCTTGATTCATGTCTCAGTAGTTTTTCCATACTACCTTGAGGCCTAATAGAAATACCTAACAGTTTTATTTATGAAGTGGTCAGGTCCAAATAACTTAAGTGTTTCTGTCTTAACAACTTTATAGCCATTTGAAAAAATAATATACATGAGGTGAAAGACAAAGCAATGTTTTTATTTCATTTTTAAACCGGGACAATTACTTACTAATAGGATAGTACACCTTTCTGGGCCTTGCCAACTTCCCAAACCTTAGAATCATATTGGACACCCCCACTTGCATTTTTTGTTCCATATTTATTTTCCTATAGTACTTGCTTTGTGTTGCAGCAACCGCTGAAACCTAGCTTCACAAAGATATGTCATTGAAAGAAATGTAATGTGATATAGGGTTGAAACTCGGAGCAAGTCTTTTGCTGAGGGGTATTGAAAATTATTTATTTTTTAAAATTTTTATTAAATTTATCGGGGTGACATTGGTTAGTAAAATTATATTGGTTTCAAGTGTACAATTCTGTAATACATCATCTATGTATTGCATTGTGTTCACCACCCAAAGTCTCCTGTTACCATGTACCAAAATTAACTCAAAATGGATCAAAGACCTAAATAAAAAACCTGAAACAATAGATTGCATAGAAGAAAGCATGGGTACTAAACTTATGGACCTTGAGTTTAAAGCGGACTATATGAATTTGACCTCAAAGCCAAGGGAAGTAAAAGCAAAAATAAGAAAATGGAACTATATCGTATAAAAGAGGTTCTGCACAGCGAAAGAAAGCATCAGCGAAACAAACAGGCAGCTTACCAAATGGGAGAAAATATTTGCAAACAACACCTCCAATAAAGAGCTAATATCCAAAATATTTAAAGAACTAATATAACTCATAAACAAAAAAAAACCAAACAGTCCAATTGAAAAATGAGTAGAGGGCCTGAACAGACACTTCTCCTAAGAACACATACAAAGGGCCAACAGATGTTTGAAGAAATGCTCAGTCAGCTTCACTAGCTATCAGAGAAATGCAGATCAAAATTATTTTCCTCAAATATTTAAAATATCATGTGCTCATCTAACTTTAAAATAGCCTTCCTCCAAGTTTGCTTCAGCACCCCCAAAGTGCCTTGCTATAATTTGAGGACCACAGGACTAGCATATTATTGGGGAATTTATTATTTTAATGAAGTACTTGTTGACAGTGTGGTGAAATGGCTGTCTTATACACTAGTAGTGTGAATATGAGTTGGTAAAACCTTTTTTGAGGAAGCAGTATAACAATAGGAATCAAGAACATTAAAATTGTTTATATAGAGGGTTAATGCAATATATAACAGACCACTAGTTCAGACAAAGTATAGCTTAAGGGTACCAAAAACAAAACAAAATAAAAAATTAAATGTCAATTGCATATTTCAGTGCACATCTTTTTTTCAGATTAATTTATAATTCTGTGAGCAATTGACACATAAAATCAGATATCAAGTTCCCATTTTTTGCATTATAAATATATAAAGGAAAGTGGATGCATATAATTTTATTAAAAGTAAGTGAATGTGATATATGTATAATGTTCTGTGACTTTATATGTGTTATGATGAATGGTAAATATATTTTCTGTATATAGATGTGTTTCTTTGCATGTTTCTATATGTAAACACATACATCTATATAAAGAATAAAACATTTACCTCACGTATTAGTGCTATTGTAATTTGTTTTATAGGTTTCACTAGGATAACTCTTGAAGTGACATATTTCAAGAAAATATAAGTGAACAAGACTTGATTATGCTGTTTATCTTCATAACACCCTATGAATTTGTGGTAAACAGTCCTACTTTATACTTCAAAATTCTTTATGGCTATTTGATTTGTTCTTCCTTTTGGGTAGGTATATGGGGCTCTTAGGAGTATAGGGGCAGGCATTTCTTATTTTGAATTCCTCGTAATGACAGATGAAGAAAATAGCAGTAAATGCTAACAGTCTTTTTAATTAAATATTTTTCAGGGTTGTCAAATTATCTTTATTGCATCTTCAATTTGTAATTCAATACTCAGGTCAGTAATTTGTATCTGTACCTCTGACAGATTGTACCGATAGTTCTTCCTTTGTGTGTGTGTGTGTGTGTGTTTGTGTGTGTGTGTGTGTGTTACAAGTGTAGGATTTTTGTGAGGTACAATACATCAAAAAAGAGACTGTTAACTTTTGAGATAGTAGGGAACACTGACACTGTTATGTTCTGTGTTTTAGAATAGTTAGTATTATATCTTCTTAGAATTATACTTTTAAGAAACTTTATTTCAGTTACCTGAATGGTACTGGTTATGAAACTTACAAAGTTAGTGTCACTTTCTTGGTATTTAATCTAATTAAAAATATAACTTTTACTTCCACTCATGATGAAGTATTTGGGCTCAGATTTACTCTCCTGTCTTCAACAACTATGATACCAAAGAAAATATATTAAATAGCTTTCATACATTGAACAAAAGCCACTGCAGGACTGTGATCCCTGAGAGAAGAAAAACAAAGGTGGTGAGTCCTATAATTATCCCAGTTTACTTCCTGGGGGCAGTTTCCAGGCCACAGCTCAGGAACAGCAAACCCAAACAGAGCGAGGCAGTCTTGCTGAGTTTAGGAGTACAGGGAGACCTATGTGCTTAGAGTGTAGAAGGCAGAGTATCAGACAGGAAGAAGCTGCCAGAAAAAGTTCTGAAGTTTTGCAGAGGGCCCCTCGATTCTTTGGCTAAATAGTGATGTTCTTATGTGTATCAGGAAACTACCTGAAACTGGGAAAAGAAACACCAGAAAGCAGAAGGTCAGACAATTGCTCGAGCTTAAGCAGGGTTGAGGATAGTTCATTTTCACCAGCCAGTGGGGAATGATTTTTGTAATACTCGGGGCATTGAGCAAAGTTATCAGATTAGTATCATATTACTGGGAATAAATTAGGGTTTACATTAAAGCATGCTCTGTATCTTCCTTAAAGCGTAAAAGCAAATATTAAAAGGATCAACTGATTCCAAGAACTGTAACAGCATACTAGAACAAATCAACCACATTTTAAAGAAATGCAACAAAAGTTAGAACTCACGAATGTAAAATTCCCAATATCAAGCATCCTATTAAAAAAAAAAACAACAAATGTGAAAAATATTACCTATAATCAGTAGAAAAATTAGTTACTTGAAGCAGACCCAAAAATGAGCAAATAGTTGAAATAGCAGATAAGGTTGGTAAAACAGCTATTTTAAATATACTCCATATATTTAAAAACATAAAGGAAAACATGAACATAATAAGAATAGAAATGGTACTTGGAGGGAAATATATAGCAGTAAGTACTTATATTAGAAAAATAGAAAGGCCTCGAACTAAGCTCCCTTCTTGTTACAAAAGAAGAGCAAATTAAATCTAGAGTGTGTAAAGTAAGGAAAAAATGATAAAGGCAGAGATCAATGAAAGATAGAAAGATAATAGAGAAAAATCAATGAAATTGAAGGCTGTTTCTGTGATAAGATCAATAAAATGGATAAACCTCTAGCCAAGATCAATCAGTACTAGGCGAGAACACCCAATTTCCCAATATCAGAAATGAAAATGGGACATCACTGAATCTCCTCTAACCATTCGAGGTATAATACAGGAATATTATGAACAAGTTTATGTCAATAATTTGAGCAGATGAAACAAATTCATTGAGTTAATACTTCCCAACAAATTATGAGTTCAGCATTACCCTGATACCAAAACCAACGGCATTACAATAAAAGGAAACTGTATAGTAATATCCCTCATGAACATAGATACAAGAATTCTAAACAAAATTTTAGCAAGTAGAATCCAGAAATATATAAAAAATCATTAACATACCAGGACTAAATAGGGTTTATCTCAAGAATTCAAAGTACATTAAATATTGGAAAAATCAGTGTAATTCCCCATATTAACAGACTAAAGAAGGAAAAAAACATATAATCATCTTCATAGATGCAGAAAAAGCATTTGATATAATTCAGTATTAATTCATGATAAAAATTTGCAGCAATAGCAAGGAACTTCTTTGACATGATAAAGGCTATCCTAAAAACTTTCAGTTAGCATCATACTAATAATATATGAATGAAACTTAACCTTTAAGAGTAGGAACAAGGCAAGAATGTCTGTTCTCTCCAATTTTATTCAGTATCGTACTAGTAGTCTTGTCAATGCAGTATGGCAACATCAAGAAATAAATGACATACAAATTGGAAAGGAATAAGTAAAACTGTATTTAGTTTCAGTTGATATGGTCATCTATGTAGATAATACTAAGGAATCAACCAAAAAAATAAAACTGAGTAATTTTATTAAGGTTGCAAGATTCAAGGTCAGTATGATGAAAGTGAGTGTATTTCTATATGCTAGCCATGGACAATTGGAAACTGGACTTTAGAAAGCAATACCATTTATTATAGCATCCAAAATATATATGAAATACATAGACATACATTTAATACTATATGAAATACTTGGAGGTGAATTTAAGTAATTTTGTGCAAGAAACATTATAGAACATTGCTAAGAGCAATTAAAGAAAACCTAAGGAAATGGAGTGATAATAGCATGATCATGGTTTAAATGATTCAGTACTGTTAAGATGATAATACTCCTGAATTTGAGCCTATTGTTTCAGTGCAATCCTAATCAAAATCATAGCAGCCATTTTTGTACAAATTGACAAACTGGTTCTAAGAAATTTTTTGGAAATACAAAAGACCTAAAATAGCCAAAATAATTTTGAAAAAAGCTAAGTTGGATGACTTATACTACCTGATTGGAAAAATAACTGTATTAGTAAGACATACTCTTTTGGTTTGAGGATACACATAAGAGATTAGTAGAATGGAGTAGAGAGTCCAGAAATACACCACAAATATATGACCCACTGATTTTCAACAAAGGTGCTGAGATAATTTAAGGAGGAGAAGATAATTTCTATAAATGGAGCTAGAACAATCAGATATCCATGTTTGAAAAAAGAATGGTATAGGCTTTACCTTACACCACATACAAAAATTAAGTTGAAATGAGTCATAGAACTAAATACAAGAGCTAAAACATACAAGTTCTAGAAGAAAACAAAGGAGAAAATTATTGTGACATTTGGCTACTCAAAGACCTCTTGAATAGAACACACACACACACACACACACACACACGCACAAGCATAGAAGAAAATACTGGTAAATTGGACTTACTCAAAATTAAAAACTTTGCTCTTCAACAGAAACTCAGAAATAAAAAAAAAAGCAAGCTAACCATAGAAAATATTTGCAAATATTTGTATCTGATGAAAGATTTGTATCCAGAATAAGTAGTCTTGAAACTCAATAATAAAATTACAGACAACACAATAAAAAAATAGGCAAAAGATTTGAACAGATACTTCACCAAAGAAAATATGTGAATGGGAAGAGATTAATCTTGTGAGACATGAGGAAAACACAAATTCACCATGAGATACTACTACATGCCTATCAGAATGGATAAAATGAAAAAAAGGTTGACAATACCATCTTGGCATGGATGTAGAACAATTGTAACTCTAATATACTGCTCATGGAAATGCACAGTGTATAGCCATTTTGGAAAACAGTTAAGCAGTTTCTTATAAAGTTAATCAGATACCATATGACCTGGTGGTCTCACTTCTAGGTATCTACCTAAGAGAAATGAAAACAAAGACTTGCCTGCTGATGTTGGTAGAAGCTTTATTCCTAATAGCCATAAACAAGAAACAACCCTGACTAGGAAATGGATCAACAATCTGTGGTATATTGGAATATACAATGAAACACTGCTCAGCAATACAAAGTAATCAACTACCAATACCTGCAACAACATGGAGGAATCTCAAAATCGTTATGCTGAGTGAAGGAAACCAGACACGAAAGACCACATACTGCATGGTTTAGTTTATATGAAATCCTGAAGAAAAAGGCAAAACTGTAGTGACAGAAGCAGATCACTGGTTGCTATGGCTGCATGTGGGGAAGGCAATTGGTGCAAAGGAGCAAGAGGGTGATGGAAATCTATATTTTAGTTGTGGTGGTTACACAACTATATACTTCCACCCTCCTTGAAAAGTACACTTAAAGTGTGTGGATTTTATTTTATGTGAGTTGTACCTCATTAGTGCCAGTTTTAAAATGTATATGTTGAATTTTGGATTTCAGAGGAATATGCATAAGTCAAAGCTCAGAAGGCATTTGAAGTATGAGTTTAAGGTGCAGTCATTCAGCAAATGCATATTGACTATTTCCTATGTTTAATAACTACCATAAGCACTACCAGTTCAAAATTGTGTAAAAACATGACCTCTGTCCGTATGACAGAACTGATTGGATTAGGGAAATACATAGATATCAAATGGGTAATTACAATGCAATTGTCATAAGGAATGTATCAACAGAGTGCTGCGAGAGCACAAAGGAGAAAACTATGATTTCGGGGTTCACCAACATCATTTTAAAAAGGTTTAAATGACAATAGGAGCTTACAAACATGGGAAATTATTCCAGGCATGATTTGACGTTTCATAGAAATGAAGGCTTAATTTAGAGGGAAGAGAGGGAAGCTGCTATACTGAGAGCAAAATCTGGCTGCACATACATATTTGTCAGGGAGGAAGAGATTGAGCAGCTAGTGGGGGGAACACAGCATGTGAGCCCTGAAGCTAAAACACGGGGATTCAAGACACATGAAGGTTTGATAATGACCAGGAAATTGGGAAGATTTAGGATTGAGTAAAGTCCACTGGATTTAGTGATTCAGAGGCTACTGATGACTTTTTTAAAAAAATGTTTCAGTAATATAAGAATGAAGGTGTTTCAGATGGTAAGATGTGTTTTATAATATTTACGTATTTCATAATTATAAAAATGAAAGTTGCAAAATACTGGTCTATGAATATACATGATATACATATTAATTCATGGTTTATAAGTATTATACAGAGAAACTCATAGAGAGAGTAAATATAAACAGTATTTTCATGAACTTGATTTTTAAGACATATCAAAGCAATGGCAGGAAATGGTCTTGTGGAGCTAATAGAGCCATATTTGGCAGGGATTGTTAATGATGTTTGAAAATAATTTTCAAAAAACTAGTAAGGGCATGATCTCGATTTTGAAGGAGCTGAGTTACATGAGAGCAAATAGAAAGAGATGACAGCAGTTCCCGGAAATTCTGAAACACTACCTCTCCTCCCCCTTCTCCCTACTCCCCATTATCTGACCAACCTCCACTTTTCCTTTAGTTATCAGCCTAAATGTTCTTATCTGAAGCAGACCTTCCTGTTCAACCTTCACAAACTAAATTAGGTCCCCCATGTTACACTAACTAGGACAACATTCTTTCGCAGAATCTGCCACAGTTTGTAATAATTACTTGTATACATGTGTTAAATGTGTCTCTTCCTCAGCAGACTGTCAGTGCATGAGGATAGACACCAGGAGAATTTCATTTCCAGTTTATATTCCAGCTTCTTCGGTGTTGGTACATAGTAGGCTTTTAATAAATATGTATCAAGTGAGAGAGGTAAAGGGAAAAGGTGTAGCATTTTCAGAGCCAACTTCTTGTGGATAAACTAGTTAAGAGATGCCCAAGTCCCAGCATGTCACCCAGTATGCAGATAGCTGGAGTGGCATGCGGGTGAAGATGTAGGAAAATTGGGGTTATACTTTTAGAAAAATGTACTCCAATTCCTTGGACTCACTGAGAGCAAGGATGGGATGAAGAGGAAAGAGGGATGTTTTAAAACAGCTGAAGTCTAGCAGACAGGATAGACTTCAAAAATGAAGGGAGTAAAAACCATGCGTTTTGAAAGCAATAAAAAGTATACTGTCTTTTCTTTCATTTCAGGTTAGTTGGGAGTTTATAAGAGGGTTTTGAGCCAAAGGGCATGGAAGGGAACTACATTTTAATCAAGTTGAGAAGGAATCAAGTTTGCTTATATAAATAAGCGGAAGAAAGTACAGGAGGTTGTGTTCACAGTAAAACAGGTATCATAGGCAATGCAGCAAGACTGAAAAAAGGGGAAGATGGAGATGGCAGAACTAGTCTTGTAGTGGCCTATTAATTACAATGCATGAACTTAATAAGTATTAATTGGTTAGTAGACTTACTCTGTGCAAATTCCTTAATTATTTCTAGTGAAATAGCCAAATTGAGTAATGGTTATAGTAAACAAAGGCTTTTTGTAATATGTAGTCTCATTATGTGTAGTCTTGGAACTTAATTACATGTAAATATATTATTTGCACTAAATGTTTTTGACTGAAGTATCTTCTTGTATTTTTTAATGTTCTTACACAGCTATACAAATTCTTTACAATATACACAGCTGCCTGGTTTCTCAAATTCCCAGAAATTCTTGGTTCTGAATACTAGAAATTTGCCTAGTATTTTTCGAAATGAACAATCATGCTTTAGATATTATTTATTTAAGATGGTTTACAAAAAATTGTAATTATGAAACAACTTATTTTCATTTATATGCACCTCAAGTACAATCTAAAGTTTCTGTTTTTTAAAAAAAATCAGCATAGTGAAACGTTGATGTACCTTTGAGTACCTTGCCTTGTTCCAGCATTTCAATCTCACCTATGACCAGTGTCATAACATGGATTTGTAAGGTGACTGCAGTTAGGGATGCCATCTTTGGCCACGAAAAAGAGTTGTCTACGTGTCGTCTGTGCAAAACAAAATGATTTCTATGGGAGTCACGTGAGAGCCCCTGACCTGATTCACACTGTGCTTTCCTAAGAGGGCTTTGGCACAGACCACCTAGTGTTCTATGCTTTCTTGTTCCTCTTCAAAACCAAGAATCAAATTGCTCTGTGATATCCTCGTGAATCGTTACATAGTCAAATATGCCTCTTTCCTTAAATGTGTTCTTTTTCTTCTTAATCAATTTTGTAATTGTTTTTTTTTTAACGTGTCACACTATTTTATCAGATATACTGAGATAAGGCTCTTTGGCTATTGGGAAATCATTTATTTCATGAATGTGAAATGTATTGGAAAATATTACTATTAGTGTATAACTGCACATGTTAAGGTTTCAGGTTATTGTTAGTGGTCCTGACTCAAAGCACCACTATGTTAATTCTTAGTAATATAAGGACAGTGCTGATACGGGAGAATACACTGATCTGCTGCAAAGTTTTGCATGTGTGAATAGCTATTACCGAGGTGGAAAGAAAAAAGAAACTCTGCTTTTATCTGTATGTTTTTCTCATCATTTGAATTAATTTTAGTCTTCTTGGTACCCATGAATAATCTTTTCATTAAAAAATGACATTTTGAGTTGTTACATTTTGGTTTCCTTCAGTAAGATTCTCTGTACTTACCTCCCTCCCCCCCAAATAAATAAAAAATAATTCTCATCATGTATCTGGGGCACTCCTGATTTGTCTTTTGACTGAGTCAGAGCTGAGAGAATTGTGTTAGAGTCGGTGTTAATGTTAAGAGGCAGGTAATTTGAAGATGGATCATCTAGGATACAGTCAGAGTGTGAATTTGATTCAGTATTTCCCCTATCACCAAAGGTACGATCTGCCTTATCTTCTTTCTGTATTTTAGCCTTAGTAGAGATTTATTATCTATATCCAAGGGTGGAGGAGGAAGCGATTTAAGTTTGAAAAGCATATACATGCTTTCTCCAGACTATCAAAAGTTAGCTATTAATTTTGCTTTAAATGACACTGCCAGCACACTAATCTTGAATTCTCTTCATAGTGGGTAAACCTCACAAGTGCAACTACTGTGGACGAAGCTACAAGCAGCGCAGTTCACTGGAGGAGCACAAGGAACGCTGCCACAACTATCTCCAGAATGTCAGCATGGAGGCTGCTGGGCAGGTCATGAGTCATCATGGTGGGTAGACATGGCATTCACCATTTTCATCCCCTCTCCACTGCTTTGGTAGTTTCTTACGGGTGACACAGGTCTCGCTACCCTTCAGTTTAAGAATAAAATCTTACTTTGTTTAAAACTATTTTAGATCATATTAACTTTGCATGGGATTATCTTCTGAAGCATTTGAAATGAGTTGAGCTTTGGGACAGTTTGCAAACAAGCTATATTAAGATTCTGTGATACTCCTAAGTTATTACTCATAATGTGTTTGTATTAACATAATAATTGCAGCCGAACTTGAACACACCAAAGGAAGGTACTATTTACTCTCATCTTTCATTGGTTGTACCAAATAGCTAGACATGGTTCCAATAAGTCTATCGGTTTCCTAAAAGATTTAATTGATTACTTGTGTATTTTCATACCTTTTAGGTAAGTGATCAGTGATATAATTGGAAATTTCTCCAAGTCATCTTGTGATATATTTTGGAAATTACTTAATTTTGCTTTCTACAAATGTGGAGAACAGTCTAGACCAAAATTAAGCACTACTTCCCTCCACAGAAATCAAACCTCAAGCAAAACATTCTTGCCTCCACAATGCACAGTAGCAGATAGGAAGGCAGCCCCTCAGGTTTATCAGTTAATAATTCTGTACTACTGAAAAATTAATGTTAGAAAATCAGTCTTACAAAGGACAGTAATTAATTTCAATTCTCCAAATTTGCATCTGCCCTGTCCTACTAATTATATTTTTATGCTGATCAATTTTATTATCCCTAGAAGTTCATGCAAAAATGTTAGCTTAATGGTACATTTATATATTTTATATAAAAAAGATTTGGCCAATATTAAATAGTATAATTGGGGAACGCTGTAGTCACTTTTAAAATATAAATGCTATCTATTTAGTGATTTATGATAGCTCAAAGATTATTGTTGGGTTTTTGTTTGTTTTATGTAGTGCATACTGTGGAAATATGTTTATTGGACAGCTAGTGATTATGTTGTTGGTAATTTTTTTAAATAAAGTACTTTGTTATCCTGAATAATTGAAGCATTTCTTCGTATTAGGATAGTTTATGTCGCATAAAGAATCAGATTTAATTCTGTTCATTGTTGTGAGTCCATTTCTCTTATATTGTTATCATTATTAACTATAATTTTTAAAAGCCTGTCTGTTTTAAATCTTAGTGAATTTGATATCACTAAGATAATTTGCATTATCTGGGCTTATGAGGGTCCCAGAACATAGAGGTTAAAATGGTGGGCCTAGGAGTCCAGCAAACCTGGTCTGGCTATGTGATGTCTGAGTGTGTTACTGTTAGGCTTGGTTTGAAAATTAAATGTGATTGGATGTGCAATAAACACCCAATAAGTACTTCTTTTTACTATTACATTTCCAGATACTAAATATTAAGAAATTGTAAGTGTTCTATCCCCTTAAAATTTATGATGCTAGCCAGCATTAAAGTAGGCATTCGAGGTTTTATTTGCCTACTAAGAACACCATTTCTGTGTAACCACCTTTAGAGGTGGTTTGAGACAGGGTAGGCTTGGGGGCATGCCAAAGCTTTCCAAAGACACCTTATAGCACTGCCACTTTTCCATATAATGTTCTTTTATTGCACTTTTGACATTTGATTTGATTGTTAATTCTATTCATTTTTCCATTCATAGTTGTGTATGAGACTCTGTGTTGCATACACATCTGAATGAGTCTCTGTAAAAGACTTTATGTTGTTACAGAGAGATAAGGTGTATATAAATAATTATAGTTAATATTTAACTCTCTGTTGGCAGTTTAAACCTATTATAGAATAAGTGCTGACAGTTTAAACCAGTGTGGTTTTTTGGGGAAAAAGACTTCTAAACAACTGCAGTCTCAGCATCAACCCCATTTCCCAGATCGCTTTGCCCTTGGCAGGCAAAGGCCCTTTACAGGTGGCTCTGAAACTGAAATAGAGAAGGGAGAGTGGGGAAAGGGTACGGAGAGAGCAGGGGGCAAAGCCAAGGAGGACTGGGGAAAGGGAGGTTTCGATATCATTTATAGACCCAAGTATTCAATATTGGATACAGTTTTAACCAACTAAGTTTATATTAATGCCATTTCATGCTGTACTTTTTCTAGGTGTATTGTAACAATAATTTGATATTGTCCTTAATCTCCTTTTCCCTTTGTTAACATACTTAGTGGAGAATTGACTGCATGAGATAGGAATTGATAAATGTCATAAGAGAGAAAAAATATGGGTAAAATGCTACTAAAGTTCATCATTCACCTTATCCCATATACATAGCTTGGTGTGTGTCTCCTTTTAAACAGAGCCACATTGAACTCATTTTTATCGCCTTACCTCTCTTACTGTCTCTTACCGTCTTCTTACATCTTATCTATATTTTTTGTCTTTTCTTCTTGGGGTAGGTGTGGGGCCGCCATCATTGAGATTGCCATTAGCTCCCTGAAATTAATTACTATTCTTTTATTTTCATATTTGACATATAGTCCTAGCCTCTCTTGCCCAAAACATATACTTCCCCATGTTGGTTCTTCTAATGAGAAAGTGTCTGAAGTCAAAGTGGCATTGGCACTTCATTCAGGAAACATTTATTGAGGGCTTGCGATGTGGCAAGTTCTATGGAATATTCTGGAGATATAAAGATAAATGGGCACAGTTTCTTTCTTACATGTATAGTCTGGTAGGAAATACCTACTTAAAAAATAAAATGAAGCACATGCTCTAATGAAGGCACACATATGCTTCTCCAGATGCTCAGATGCGGAACTAACCTAACTGTCTGGAGAAGTCAAGGAAAGCTTCTTATGTGCAACGTTTGATCCGTACACGAGAATGAGCAAAAATTACATACCTCAGACGGATTCACAGAAAACGTACATTCCAGGCAGAAAAGTTAGCCGTGGGCGAAGACTTAGAGGCATAAAAGAATATTAACAGGTTCCTGGAAGTTAAAGGAGTGGTAGGAAATGAAATTGAAATAATAGGTTGTGATGCAAAAATAGAGTCTTTCGTTCTTATCTAATGCTTGAATTTCACTGGGGTGATCAAATTTGTGTCTTCTAAAGAAAAATGTCACCTATGCAGAATAGAGGATAGATGCCTGACTGACATTCTGGGAGAGACCGGAAGTGAGAATGTCAGGAGAGATGAACAGGCAGGAGCAGAAGACAACAGGGTGAAACACTGAAGACATAAATATCAGGTAGAATAAAATGTTCTTCAGTTTGATGGAAAGGGAAAAAATAATGACTCATAGCTTTGGAAATAAAGATCATAATGAATTGGGTTTTATGGTAGATTATCTTATTTGAAAGTTATTTTATGGCCATTTTTCAAGTCTTATCAGTTTTTAAAAAAAGCGTTAAAAATCAAAGTACATCATTAACTTTTCCCCCTTGCCTGAAGAAAAAACATGAAAATGGTAACCAGAAAGGTAGACAACTTTAATGAAAGAATATATATGTTTATGGTTTGAATTGCTTGGTAAAAGGAATTTTTTTATGGCAAGTGTGGAGACATAACTGGAAATCTCTGAACTTTCTAGTAAGCTTCTTTAACCTATTTCCATTGGGTAACATTTCCTTCATTAAGTCATTTAGTAAACATCCATTGAATGTTATATTTGTCTCACATCCAAAAAGGTATTAGAGATTTAAAGTCAAATAAAATGCAGTCTCTACCCTAAGGTCACTTACCAACTATGGTAAGAAGTTGACCAGTAAACCAACAGTTGGAACACTGTGTGAGAAGCATTATGGGAGTACAGAGGACAGATATCTAAATCACACCGTGTGTCCAAGAGGAATTTCTAAGGAAAATTATATTTGAGTGGAGTTTTGACAGTCAAGATAGCCACCTAAATAAGTAGAGAAGAATGCTTCATGCAGAGAGAGCAGCATGTGTGAAGAAATACAAGTCTAAAAAAACATGGTTGGATTGAGGACCTACCAGCAGCTATGCACAATTAAAGCCCAGTTTGTAAATGTAAGAAAAATTGGAAGGTTATAAAGCTAAAGATATAGGCTGTGAACGGGGCATGAAGTGCCTATTGTGTTAAGTGAAGAATTTGTAATTTATCCTAAAAATCATTATTACATTAACATTTTACTAGAAATGTGGGAGAGTGATCAGCAGAGTTGAGAGACAAATAGACCATTGCAACAATCTACTGATTGGTTGACTTGGGCTTAGTAGCCTACAATGTGCAGGAAAGTTAGATAATTGGGAGTCACTATAGATGTACAATCTAAAACACTTGGTACCTCTATGTAGGTGTATAAAGAGAGATGGTAGGGAGGAAGAGGGGCAGGAGAATGAGTGAAAGGAAGAAATCTAGGATTCCGAAGTTATCTAGCATGGATGACCAGTTAGAGAGTAGTGTCATTCACTGAGATGGACATTAAGAAAATAGGAGAAAGTTGAGGGAAGGAAATGGAGATTTGTTTTTGAACACATTATCTTTTAGGTACCTGTGAGAGATAGCAAAGTGAAACTAAGAAGCTGAATATACACGAGAGAGGTATGGGTAGGAAATAAAGATGGGGAGCCATTATTATTATGTATGTAGTAGCCTGAAGCAATAGGTTTTTAAGGTTATATGGGTAAATATAGCGTGAGACATCTAGAAGGCCAAGAATACATCAGGAAGTAAAAAAAGAGCCATGAAGATGAGTAACAGCAAAGGGTTGGAAATGGAAAGAGTGATTTCACAGACGCCAAAGCAAGTTTCAGCACTATCCAATGTTCTCAAGAAAGTAACTAAGATAAGTGAAAAATTTCTTTTAAATTCAGCAACCTGGAGAAAATCTGTGACAATATAGAAGGCATCTGTTGTTTTTGCCTGCCCTACATACCTTTCTTCTTTTGATAATGAGACTTTCATTTCCCTTTAGAGAACTGTCTCCCATTGCATGAAATCATGGCGGGATGTCGTCAGTCTAGGCGCCCTGCCCTCTGGCCAGGGGATGGATATGTGACCTAGTCTAGGTCCCACAGACTGTGTCTCCTTGGAATTTGAAATTTGAGTGGATTGTTCAGTACAATAGCTATATATTGGGAATACTTTTAAGGTTCTGTATGATTTATCAATGTAATGAGATAATGACATAATGCAAGTATAAATCTATTTTTATCCTGGTTATAATTTCAAAAATAACATCAAGGAAGACAATTGATTATGAAGTTTGTTTTGACAAGTGAAGTTAGTATATTGATATTTTCTTAGCCTAGAGGAATGTCTCACTATGTTATTGAAGCATTATTGAGTTAACTGGAGAACTTATTTTGTGTTTCAAGCAATATATATCCACAAACATTTTGATGAGTTGCACCCAGATCCATGAAAGCAAAAAATTCAGATTAGTTAACATAATTGAGAAAATGTATCAGATATTTTCCCAATGGCAGACCTAAAGATATGTCAAACTTGTTTATAAAAAGTCAACATTCAGATTATGTCTACAAAGAATACTAGCACATAGTGGCTAAAAATCCAGTCTCTGGAGCCAGACTACCTAGATTCAATTCATATATTCCATATTAACTAGATGTAAACCCTGAGGAAACTGTTTAACATCTTTGGATTTTTGTTTCCCCATCTGTAAAATGGAAATGGGAATTGTACCTACGTCAGGGGGTTGTTGAAATCGTTAAATGCAAAACCTTCCAACAATACTTAACACATCATATACAACAGCGGTTGTTGTTATTGTTGTTGTTATTATTATCATTGTCAATATGGTAGAAACAAGATTAATATTGGATATGTAAAGGACCATTGTAAAGTAGAATTTAGACCAGAGCCCTGCCAAAGTCATTGTTTTCAGTTCACATGTACTTCATTGAACTTGGGACAAATCATCTGAATTGAGGTGGATGTGGTGTGGGACAGTTCCCACACCCAGGTTTCGTTTTGAGTGTTAAATGTGTGCAAATATGAAAATTCAAGGTGAGACTTAGAGCAAAACTGCCAAGTTTTAGACTACTCATTTCAAAACTAATTAGTATATTCAATTTTGGGGCAATCCCTGTTAACCAGTTTTGCTGTTTTTTAGCAAAATTTAGAGCTTTTTTTCTTTCCTTCTGTCATTTTGGATCTTTGCCTATGACATATTTTTATCTTTGGTCTATAGTTATTTGGTCTATAGTTACTATTTTTTTAAAATAATATAGTAAGTGCCTGTGCATCGACAACCCAAAACAAAAGTTAAGATTTTGACAATAATTTGTATCTAATTACATGGTTCCCCGCCGTATCATCACTGACACTTCATCCTTTTGCCCCTCTTATTTGAATTCTACAGTCATCCTTTCTTTGCTTTACTGTTTATGTTTGTTTTTTTCTTTTGTAAATTTTAGTTGTTTCTCAGAAAGGACATAATGTTTTACATATTATAAGGGGACAGACTTTTTCCACTTGATAATATCATTAATTATATCAATATAGAAAATGTGCTGTTTCTTTCTGAATCTCATCTTGGAATTTTTTTCCAAATCAACATGCAATAATTGCATAATCCTTTGCCGTTTATAACCAGAGGACTGCTTATAAAACAGAGATTGAAGATTAAATTCTTCTGGCCCATCAATCAGACTATATTAGGTTAACCCAAAACTTAGACTGAATGTCGATCTCTTTAAACATGTCCAGTTTAAGAAAACATTTTTCTGATGCTGTTTTTCCTTTTTTCAAAATCAGCAACCCATATTGCTTATTAAATAGGTCACCTGAATTGTGTACTGGATTTTCTTAACTTTCATCTCTTGCTTGCTCACTTTATTTTAGTGTCCTCCCTTATAAATGAGAATTGACTGTTTTTCACACAGTGGGACTATCATTTGCAAATGAAAGGGGCAGAATAAGTCATTTTACACTGCATGCTGAACAAGTAAATATATCCTAAGATATGAAATCTTTAGGTTTCTAAACAGTACTGGTACACGTACAATCAGAGAAAGCAACAATAATCAAGAAGTAATCAATTGTGGTCTTTCCTATGAACATTGATTTTAATCCATTAATCCTAATCTGCCTCAGATGTTACTCTGTTAAACGTTCTTTGACAGTATTCTTATTCGACGACAACTTTTACAAGTCCTTTGTCTACACTATGAACGTCAATATCTAACGTCAGTATCTATAAGCTAGTAGATTAGCCCATAGCAACTCGGACACATGGGATGAAGGAAGGAGCAGTGTTGGAGAGTTTATGTCAAGTGAATGAGAGCAGTTTAGTGAGGAAATATGCCCATCTGGAAATGGATACTTTTATCCTGCTGAAGAGCTCTTTTTAAAAATAAGTTATAATCCTCAAGCTGCCCCAGCTGACTATGCATAGACATGTTCAGAATTGGATCTCCTTCGTGCAGGCTGCTTTGTGCAGGTATTTAGCTACCAGCTCACTCAGCTCATCGCGTAGAAAATCTGCTGCAAGAAAATACATGGGTGAAAAAAAAAAAGCTGGTTAAACATTGTGCTGTTATTCTGGGTGTCTGTTGAAGCTTTCCTCCAAAACAAGTTGACTTACTTAAATTGTTTAACAAAAATAAACTCCAAAAGCCTTGAGAATAGTGCAGTCCTAAAGTAGTATTGATTTTAATCAATGTTAAAAACACTTTCAGAGGAGTAAGATGAGAAACGAGATGAACATGTTTGCCACCAATAGTGGCAACAGTTTATGTCATTGATCTGAGAGACTCAGATAAAAACAAATCCTCTGTGTGTGTGAGTAAAATTACCGTGTACTTGAACACTAGAGGTTATCTTTCTACTTGCTTTTATTCAAGCATACTGGCTTATGTTTGTATAACACATATTGAGATGGCAAATCCAGCTTTGTACCTATAATATGTTGAAGAAATTATCAGATTGCATTTTTTGTATGGTTTTATATAGTACCTCCTATAGAAGATTGTAAGGAACAAGAGCCTATTATGGACAACAATATTTCTCTGGTGCCTTTTGAGAGACCTGCTGTCATAGAGAAGCTCACGGGGAATATGGGAAAACGTAAAAGCTCCACTCCACAAAAGTTTGTGGGTAAGCATTACAAATGCTTTTATTTCTTTAAAAGGTGATTTTAATGGGCGAAGACATGCTCCCATGTATTAGAAATATATGTGGTGTAATTCAGTTCATGGAATAAATGCCAATCTCTTTTCTCCAATATTCTTTTCTATTTTTTTGCTACTCAATGTGTATCATACTTACACACACACGCACACGCACACACACACACCATAGGTATGTGGGCCTAAGAAAGAGAAATAAAGGAAAGACTAATAGTAAGTTGTATCTCAAAATGGAATGATATTTAAAGGAGAATAGCATGTAAAAATAAAATAGTTATTTATTTAAAAAATACTATTTAAGGGAAATAGTGTATCCTGTTAGCCAGTTTTGTAGTGTGTTTTTAAATTTCAGTTAGCACCAGGTTTTCAAACTGTTTTCTTTATATGATGATAATGTTTTCAATATTTAATCTAGGTTGAACAGAATTATTTTTTTAAATTCTGCATTAGAAAACTAATGCAGCAACCTACATTCAAGATATTGGGATCTGTATTTCATATTTTGATCTTTGTTTCCATCCAGCTATGATTTTGAACTTAAAAGATTAAATATGATGTATTAGACTTCCCTTTTTCATTTCCAAGCCCTTAGATATTCTTTGATAACTCAGAGTTGGCATCTTTCTGCATACTGTAAGCCATAAAGTGTCTCTGAGGATACAAAAAGCATCTAATTTTTTAAAAGACTACACGAATAACAGATGCGATATAAAAAATGGTTATTAATTGTAAATGTGATATATGTATTCTCATAGACTTTATATTTGGTAGAAATTAGAAGAAATAATATTCAAATAGACACATTCTGGTGACAAAGATCATTGTGGAACATCTTATGTGAGTTGAGTGGTGATTGGGAAAAAATATTTTCTTTAGTTATTTCAGGGAGGAAAAGGTAATAAAATTCTATTGCTCCAGTAAACATTTAGAAGAAGGTTTCCTTTCAATTTGAAATTGAAGAACTAACAAATCATCCAAATATCTTTAAGAGAAACTGAAGAGATAAATTGCCAGAGCTCATTGAAGGCTGAGGATACCCCTAAGGATCGTAGTTTATACTAGTTCAGTTTAAAGCCCCTGAGAGAATACGCAAAGGCCTGCCACAGGCCCTAGCTAACTTTTCTGTCTCTCTTTCTTCCTTTTTATAGATAACTTTTTTTTAAATGCCAGTTCATCTGTTTTTCAATATTGATTAATTTGACGGCTGTCCGTTCAATGCCTCTATCTCAACAAGACACTAGTGTAGTTGGGAACATACGAAATTCATTACTATTCTATCTTCTGAATTTATTTAGTTCTGCTTTTTGTAACATTTTCATGGTTTTTATGACTTAGAGATGCTTCTCTCAATTTGATTTGATTATACTCCTTAGGAAAGAGGGACAGATTTTTTAAATTTATATTTTGAAATAATGACATTAGATTTTTATTAGGAATTTGGGGCTTTTTTTTAAATTTGGATTATGTCCTAGTAATAATGTATAACAATCATGTAGTCACTATTTCTATGTTTGAAATGAAAAAAAAAAAAATAATCATTCCACACTTACTATAAATTCCTTTTTGCTATATCCCTCAGTTAAATACTGTTATTTTACCTATCAAGCCCTCCAGGCCAATGATTGCTGAGCTTTCTGCATATCTATTTGTCTCCTTCTCTCTGTTCTTGTTCAGCTTAGATTCCATGGTTCACCACCTTTCCCACCCTCTTTCCAGTATTCTGGTGCCTCCTGCCTTGTCCTTCTATCACGTCATCCTGGTGAAACCCCACGCTCTAGTGAAGCCGACTGAGGCTCTTTTCCATATCTGCATAGCTGCTAATACTTTTGGAGAAAATCCCACAGCTTTACAAATTGTTGTCACTAAAAGTAAATGAATAACTGATCTCAAATACCAGTTGTCCCATCCATACTATGTAGCAGCCTTCCTTTAATTCATCCCTGCTTAGTCTTCTCTCCTACTTACCACTATGGCTGTTTCAACCTTTCTCTACTCTCTGCAAATATGGTATCTCACTCCTTGATGATATTATATCTAGATTCACAGAAAATAAAATCTGTTGAAATGATTTCAGTATAATATCACTAATCCTATAGGACTATGTGCATCTACCTGAATGGTTTCTTCTTTTCTCTTTGTTTCAATGAAAGAGTATCTCTCTTTATGATTAAGGTTAATTTCTTCTTGTGCTCTGGAATTCTCTTATCCTAGCTCCCCAAATACCTTACACTATGATTTTCTTCTTCCTCACTTATATTTCAGTCTCTCCCCTCTATTAGCATTCTTATTTCAGAATTTAATGTGATAAATTCTCATGGTTAAAAAAAAAAAAAAAACACAAAAAAATAAAAAACCTTCCCTCAGACCCAGGTCTCCTTCCAGCTAGTATCTACTTTCTCCTTCTCTTCAAAGATGAAGTTGTTGAAAGCATTCCCTATGCTTACTTTCCATAACTTCTTTCTTTCTACTCATTCCCCAGTCTATGCAGCCTGGTTTTCTTCCCTATGGTCCATCGGAATTATTCTTATTGAGTTCATCTCTAGTATCCACAGTGCCAAATCTACTGGACCCTTTTTAGACTATCTTACATAACTCCTAGAGAGCATTTGCCACTAATGATTAATTCCTTTTGAAATACTCTCTTTCCTTGGTTTCTATGGCATTGACCTCTCTTCCATATCTTCCAGCTTCTGACTCTCCTTCTCTGTCTTTTTTATGGATTTACCCCAACAGCTGTGCAAATGGGGGCAAAAGTACTAAAGGAGGCCTCCATTCATATGCCCAAATATTTTAATGTAAATCAAGCTGAAAAACTGTTATGTTTTACACTTTTAACTTAGAAGACTGAGTTCAAATAAATATAGAATTCTCAGGTTCCTTGGAGTTCCATGCCAGACATTGGCATCACAAGTAGAACCACTCCCTGGTCTGGAGCCAGTCCACTCTCTTAGACATATTGTTGGTTCTGTCCAATACCAAAAGGAGCCTCATGCACACATAGGTAGGCACCTCAGCCTGCACATCCAAGTTCTTTTCACATCTGTAACCACACATAGCATGTGAATAGTAGTGTGTCGGCCATTCCTCGAGCCTAAGGGTGTGCACACCAGCAGCACAATTGGTATTTAGGAGGGTGGACCCTTTGAAAAGGACCCTGGGTGCAAGCTCAGAGCCATTTGAGCAAGGAGTTCTGGGGTCCCAGGTGGCTAGAATATGGTCTAGGGAGGGGGCTCCAGATAGATACAGTCCCTTGCTCCTGCACATTTGTCGTTCCAGGAGGAGCAAAGCCCAGGCTCTCTAAACATAGGGCCCAGTGCAGGAATCCCACTTGCCCTGGTCTATGGGCAGGCATAAAAATATTGGTTTTCATTCAGTTTCTATTATTGACCTTCTGTTCTTCACACTTTAACTATTTGTGAGTGATGTCTATTCCTGTGGTTTCTGAAGTTACTTTCAACCAACTGATGACTCTCATCTCTACATCTCAAGCCCACATCTCTCTCTCTCTCTCTCTCTCTCTCTCTCTCTCTCTCTCTCTCTCTCTCTCTCTCTCTCTCTCTCGAGTTAGAGACTGTACCTCAGTACCTACTGGACATGACTTACTCATAGATTTCCCAACCCGAATTTATCAACTTTTCTATCTGCTTGCCATCCACTAAGTTTCCAGGGCCAGAAACCAGGACTTCATGCTTAACTTCTTTATCTTTCTCATTCTCTATGTCTAAATAATCACGAAGCCTTAACAACTTCATTTTCTACATTTCTCTCCATTCCATTGAATTTTCTCCACTTCCACTGCCATTATATTAGTTCAGGCCACCGTGGTCTCTAGCAACAACTTCCTAGACCATCTTGCTAATTAAATATCTAGTGAAATCACTTTCCTGTTTAGTCCTTTCTGTGCTTATTGCTCTCGGGATAAAATTTAAATTCCTTAGCGGTTGAATGAGACCTAAATTATATGATTCCATCTTTCTCATCTATTTTCATACTCAGCCATTTTGAAGTATAAGTAATCCCTGGAAGGAGTTCATACCCTGTTGCCTCTGAGCCTTTTTACTAGCTGCTCCATCCCCACGTTTTTTTACTTGGCTAATATTTGCCATCATATTTGTATTGCTGATGCCACTTTTTTCAAGAAGTCTTCTTTTACTCCCCTAGCAAGAGATATGTATTCCTCATATTTGACCACATAGCATATATCACATGTATTATAAATGATCCCTAAATTGCTGTCACTCCCTCTAAACTGTAAACTCTTTGAGAACATAGATTAGATTTGTGTAGCTTAACTTTTAAACTTTTGACATTGCAATATCTTAAATTGGATACTATGAGATAATTTCTCATTTTTTTTCTTCCATTTTCATTGCTCTGATCATTACCCTGATCTCACTTTGGGGACCTTTCTTCAAACTTGAGATAACACTAGCTACCTGAAAGTGCTTTTCCAAAATGCAGTTCTGTGGATCAATATTTCCTATCAATATTACAAGTCAGAAATCCATCTGCAACAACATACTAAACATTTATAAGAAGACCACATGTATTTTTAAGAAGCATTTATCTGTAAGATTTACCTATCAGAATAACTAGGTAATTAGTAGGAAGCTACATTGTTTTAGTAGCAGAAATTTGAGAAGATAAAATGTTCTGTCCAAAGTTGGTGATATTTGAAGGAGAAAAATTAAAATTACTTCTCCTGTCTTATGCACCAAACTCTCTTATAGTGAATGTTAGATATTATGTTGAATTAAAATACTAAAATAAAATTTGTTGAAGTAAATATTAAAGGGAAAACTACATCGTCTTCCAATCAGGAAAAAGTACAGAAAACTGACAATGGGTGTACACACCATTTATGTCTAAATAAGAAAGGTGTGATGTAAAAATGAATAATTATCCTTTTTAAGAAACAAAACAACAAAACAATATTTCCCAAGTTTATAAGTCTTTTGGAAGTAACTCCTCTTTTTTAAGTAGCCCTAAATTTCATTCAGTTTATCAGACAATACAACTTTTAGCAGTATTTTAATAGTGACTTTTTTGAGCTCTCCAAAATGACATATATTGGCCCTGTAACTATTTCTAATGCAGCAGCTAAATCAGCCAAAGTAACACTACACAACGGTGAGGTGACAGATGTTATAACCAGATTATTTTCACCTTTATGATCTTTGTGGCTTGGTCACTGATATTTAACATATGCAACAACAAACATAGTCTCTGACTTATTTTCACCTGGTATTTTTTTCTTTCTCTGGTAGCTGCTGATGTCTAGACAGGTGGAAATTTTAATAGGTAATGAAAATAAGATAACACACTCAATCATACCTTTCAGGCTGGATGCATTTTCATGATGGCATTAGAACAAGGGCAAATGGCTTGTGAAATTTTTATTACTAATCCTCTTTGCAGGTTTAGAGTTTGCAGGTTTGTGAGTCTCAGCAGAATTAAAGAGCCCAAATATTTGATCCAAAGAATAAGATTACCATATTATGAAAAATGGATTTGATGAGTTAGCGTTGTACTTTTATATTTTTTAATCCAGCCATTAATTTTGTTGTATCCTTTCCCTCCCTTTTTACTTTTCTTCCCCTATCTTTTTCAGGGGAAAAGCTCATGCGATTCAGCTACCCAGACATTCACTTGGACATGAACTTAACATATGAGAAGGAGGCTGAGCTGATGCAGTCTCATATGATGGACCAAGCCATCAACAATGCAATCACCTACCTTGGAGCTGAGGCCCTTCACCCTCTGATGCAGCACCCGCCAAGCACAATCGCTGAGGTGGCCCCAGTGATAAGCTCAGCTTATTCTCAGGTCTATCATCCAAATAGGATAGAAAGACCCATTAGCAGGGAAACCTCTGATAGTCATGAAAACAACATGGATGGCCCTATCTCTCTCATCAGACCAAAGAGTCGACCCCAGGAAAGAGAGGCCTCTCCCAGCAATAGCTGCCTGGATTCTACTGACTCAGAAAGCAGCCATGATGACCACCAGTCCTACCAAGGAAACCCTGCCTTAAATCCCAAGAGGAAACAAAGCCCAGCTTACATGAAGGAGGATGTGAAGGCTTTGGATACCACCAAGGCTCCTAAGGGCTCTCTGAAGGACATCTACAAAGTCTTCAATGGAGAAGGAGAACAGATTCGAGCCTTCAAGTGTGAGCACTGCCGAGTCCTTTTCCTAGACCATGTCATGTACACCATTCACATGGGTTGCCATGGCTACCGGGACCCACTGGAATGCAACATCTGTGGCTACAGAAGCCAGGACCGTTATGAGTTTTCATCACACATTGTTCGAGGGGAGCACACATTCCACTAGGCCTTTTCATTCCAAAGGGGACCCCTATGAAGTAACAAACTGCACATGAAGAAATACTGCACTTACAATCCCACCTTCCCTAAGATGTTGACATACCTTTTTTTTTTAATATTATTACTGTCATTAATCTTATTTTGTGGACGCAGTGTCTTTGCTCTGCCTAATTAAAATAAGTAAGAAACAGAAGAGAGAAGGGACAGGGGATATTGTTTCTTGATAAGATGGCTTGTTTATTTTGTGGGAATTTTAAGAGCAGTTGATTTCTGCCATGCATAGATATAACGTATATCATGCTTTTGAAAAAAAAAAATCACTTGATTCATATAGATTCACCTAAGAGATTCTGATTTGCCACTGATGTTCAGGATTATGATTGAAGGCAGGAAGGAGTTCTATGGGTAAGACTTTCACAGTTTAAAATGGTCTAAGTAATTGAACGCTTCAAAGAAGAATTTGTTTCAAAATTTAAACTTTTTTTTTTTCCCTCTAGAGATCATGGAACACAAATTCATCTTTATTTTCAGTGATAACTCCTTGGATGGGTCGTTGTTGTGGGTTCTATGTTTACTTCCCCTATGGAATTTATAATCCAGTATGTTATACACTGTACCATATAGCAAAATTTTTAAACTACAGGTAGTTAAGGACACCTACAATACATCTGAAGTCCTATGATCTTATTTTTCTAAACTTAAGCACTGTTTTTCCGTAGTTTTGATGACTGGCATTTTATAGACACCCTGGCAGCCTTACTTTTAACACCTTTAATGACTAGTGTTTTCATCTAGTTTTCAGAATAACATATGGTCTAAGAGCGGCTTACAGGCAGTCAGTTTCCAGAAGGGACCTCTTCTTTTCATAAATTTGTTTGGGAAGTTTTCTTTTAACGTTGTAATGTGATGGTCTCATAGTATACATATTTGTTTCTAAAAGTATGCTTACGATTGCCACTTTATCAGCATTTAATCAGTGTTAACCAGTCAGCAGAAAAATATAATTGGGCTAACAGTTGGGGGGCGGGGAGACACTCAGAAATCCCTTTTCTGGTATTTCTCTTTTCACTGTTTTTTTCAAGCTGTGACCACCCAGTGTTCTCTCCGTAGTCCATTCATCTTTTACTCTTCCAGTGGAAGGTCTTAAAAATCTTACTATAGGCTATTTCTTTCAAACTCTCCTCAGAGCAATCGCTAATTTGATCTGAATGTGGTAACTTGAACCCCTTAAGTTTATGGAACTAGGGCTATTTATTCTAGTATTTCTTCAGTACTAACATTTACCACTTCTGCTGCAAGAAAAGGTGACTTCTTTGTTACCTATACATTGGACTATAGAGAAAACAGAAAACACAGCTTATTTTTACCCTTTGTGGAGTACAAAATGCAATGGAACTCCGAAGCAAAAGTGACTATACCCTGCACATTTTTCCGTCTCAAAAACATTCAACTACTTATGAGTCCTTGTCAGAAATGAATCTCAAGCCCTTAGTACAGAAATTCTCTTCTTGTAATCCATGCATGTTACCATATTTCATGTGCAGATTTTAATTTCATTTCTATAGGTGCTCTAATTTTTCTTTGCAGTCCAACAGCATTTGAGGGGAGGAACCGAGTAAAATTAATTCAAGTCATTTTGAGGGACATCCTTGGAGGCAGAAGTCTCTGCTTGTGTTTAGGGAGAAGAGCGTAACTGGATGATCTGATAACCATGTATGAATACTGAAATTCTGTTAAGCAGTAACTGATAGCTACTCTAAAAAAATAATTTAATAGGATGCTGAAACTATGTTTCTTAATACAGTATCATGTGAAAATTATCAAGACTAGAGAATTATGGACAAATAAGCAAATCTGGCTCTTCACTCATATTCTAGTTTACCAATACTGCTCTTCACTCATTTTCTAGTTTACCATCTGCTTATTTAAGCAATTTCTAAGCACTAACACAGCTAGAACTAAGCAAAAATGGTTACAACTCAGCTCTTTTACTAGCCCTGTCATAATTATTTTTAGAGAAACATCCAAACTATTTCTCTAAATCTAAGAGAATGCACCAAAACAGAGATGTGACATGTTTTAAATAGACTATCAACTGTCATTTTTTTCCTGCATGACTTGGTACATTATGAACCTACAATTTATTCAAAGGTAAAGCATGTCGTTGAGATTCCCTCCACCCTACCCACTCATAAATAATTGGAATTTTATTTTTTCCTTTTGGAAATAGGTAAATAAGATCAGTGAGTTTGTATTTTACAGCAATTTAAGGAAACATTTGAATGGTAGTCAGTGTGTGCATAACTTTGGCTGTGTGTGAATTGCCTTGGCATTAGCTGTGGATTTTCTTCCTGCTGGCTTTTTTTTTTTTTTTTTTTTAATGTGTGAACAATCATGTACCTACTTGCCCTGGGATAAAACTGAATTTAGGTGGACCTAAAGCGTTGTGTATACCCCCATGCAGATAGTACTCAAGCACTCTCCTTTTCTGATTTAATCTTTTTGGGAATCTGTTTTATTGAAGAGACTTAATATTTGTGAGAGCGTATTTGGTACAAGTGTCTACTTGTACTTTCTTTGCCTCCTCATAGGAGGAACAGAAAGATATACAGATGGTTCAGGGTGTGGCAGGGACAAGTGAGGACAAGGTCAATTCAAATGCATAGGTTTGGAAGAATTTTCGTGGACACAGTACTTTCTGGAAAAATCTAGATGGCTATATTTACATGCCTCTTCTTCACAAAAGGAAATAAGCAAGGTGGGAGCACCTAAAAATAAGCATGAGGGTCAGGCACCAAATAAATCAAGTTTTACATAACAGTTACATGCCCAGTTTACTTAGGTGAGATTTCACAATACAAAGTATTTGAGGGGCACAGAAATGGGTTAGCCTCTGTATTTCCTACTCTGGCAAAAATTCAGAAATTCATCACATTGCTTTGCCCTAATTTTGCCCAGAATTTTGTCTCTAGCTCCTGTTGGAGAAGTGTGCGGCCTCTCTCTGATAGCAGTCAATCACTTTAAAAGCCATTCCCATCTGGCTTTTTAAACAGTGAAAGTGACCAATAAGCAGATTGGAAGAAATTTCGAGTTGTTGAAACATTCCATTGAGAATTTTCTGGAGGGACAAAATGGGAGAATGAGAGACCAGGATTTAGACCTTGACTGTAAGGCAGGGATTATCTTTTCTACACATATACAAGCAGTTGTGCACACACACACACATGCATTCTTTTAAAGAAAATTCATGAAAAGAATTAGCGTGATCAGATGTATTGCAAGGACTCAGAGAGGGTGAACTGCTGTTACTACCTGAGCAGCTTTCTGGGTTCACATTTTACCAGATTGTGTATTAAGAAATACCGAATAAGTTAACGGTGTGTCTTTAGGACTATTTTCAACTATTAGACCTTCCTTATGTCTTTACTAACTACTTCCAGAACAAATATAAACAATCAAAAAAGAAGGGATTTTTGGCCAATTTGACATAACCTCCAAAGTGAGAGAAGCACAAATTACTTTTGGATAGGAAGATACAGAAAAGAATAATTACCAACTGGTATTTGTGGACACATGGAGATAAACGAAAATATTTTACTGAGCTTGATATTTTTATTCATAGTTTTTGTGTCTCAGTTGTGCCCCTCACAAAACCCACTGTGAAGTCATGATATTTTATATAAATGTTTGACAAAATTTACATCAGCGGAGGCATTTGATGAAAATTATGTTTTACTTATTTTCCAAATGTTAATTCATTCTATCTCTAAAATGATTCCTTAAAGTAGAAAAAGAACTGAACAGGCTGCAAAAATACAAATAAAAAACTGTATGCCCTTAGATTGAAGACAGAACTTAGATTATAAGAGGTACTACTATGCTATTTTTTAACTTTAAATTGTTCATTTTACAAAAAGGGTTGTTACATTTGTGATCATCTTTAGTTATATTTTATATATTAGTAAGTACTATCTGTATGAAGATTATTCTAAAACAGAAATTCCCCAAATGCAAAGGAAAAAAAGAGTTGGGGTGAAACTGAAGTTTGTATATATGAAAGTTATCTTAGAAATATTTTTAAATCTCCAGTTTCTGCAAAATAATTAAAATATACAGTAACTGGTCTCTTAAGATCCTGAATTTAATGTATTCTAAATACTTAGAAAATTTCTTTATATTGGTGCCTTTTTAAAATGCATTGAAAGAGTGTTGATAAGCTTTTGGACTCCTACAACACTTTTATTATGTATTTTTAAAAATCACTTAAAATTGAGTACTATATAATTTATCTTTTTGTTCTTAGGGCAAAACTGTCACAGGAATTTCCAATACAGACTTTCAGCTCACATGTGTAAAGTAAAAGGAAATTTTTTAATCAGATTTTAATATCAGTTTAGTTAGATAGTATTTCTGAATACCATTACAAGATTATGCAGGTAAAACATGAGGTAGAGTGAAATTTTAGCTGTGAATTGCATTATGGTATGTTTTTGTTTTGTTTTTAAGGAAGAGTTTAAGTTCTCGTATCATGGCAGGCTTTATTAGTGGAATTTTTGGTAAAACTCAGTATTGTTTTGGAATTTGACCTAATGACTAGTGTTGTGCTAGGTTGAGAAGCTCTGTATTCTAATCGGTTTATATTTTAAGGACTAATGTAAAGAAGCAGGTAATTAATTCTCCTTGAACAAAACAAAACTGAAGAGTCATATCACATTGCGTTCTCCAAATTATAGTCTCAAATGGTTTCGTACCATGGTTGTGTATTACTTGCAATGGATGTGTTAGGATATGACAGCTTTTTTAAAAAATCAAGAGCTGCTTGTTATACAAAGTAAATGTCATATGACCAAGAAGCTGTGATATGCTAGTGTTTCTTTTTATCATAGTGTATCGCTGCTAGGCCAAATAATGACAGTTTCAATATTTTTACATTTATTGCAGAAACCTAAAAATTTGGAATTTCCATAAGATTTTTATGTAACATTCTGTTTCTAGCTTTTTAGTTTTCTCTTGCTGTACTGTAAGTTTGTGGATATTTTTCACATGCACTCTTAGAAATAAGTTCCTAATTCTGTTTATGGGTTTTTCTCCCATAACATTGCATTTGTATATTTTCTGTATGAATTTGTTGTGAATTAACCTTTGCCCATACAGAGAATGGTACGTGAATGACTAGTTTTCTAAGATGTCCTTTTTATTGTGAATAAAATATAAAATTTAGAGGCCCTCTGCTAAGCCACAAAGTATAGCATATAACTTCATCTAGGTACAGATAAGCCTGTTTGCAGTTAATTGGGCCCTTCAAATTACCTCAAGTGACACAGTAAGAAAAGCTTCTCAAATGGGTGGAAGTCACTGAATCCCCTACTATGCACTTACCAGGATTCTACCTAATTTAATTTACTGGAAATGAATTTTTAAAATTGAATACACTGTAACAAGGGAAGGACTCTGGGTTTTGTTGTTTTCTTTTGTGTTTGATTTTTAAAAGTAGTTCAATTTCTGAAACTGTGATAAAAAAAACTGACTGTCAAGCACTCAGATTTTGAACATAAGTCACTTCCCCATCTGTGTAACAAAGTTCTTTGTTATCTCTTCTCAAATTTTGTCTACTCTCTCCGTCCTCTTTTCTCCTCTCTGTTCATGTCCCTTCATCATTGTCTTCAGACTTCTCTTTTTCTTCCTTTTATCCCCTACTAGTTTGAAGATTAGATTAACTCTCATTTCCAATTGATGGGTCTCTTAAGTCTTAATTTTTTGTGTGTTGGCTGTATAATCTGCTGACATATTTTTATACTCAAGTGTAGTTTTATATTAAAAAGAAAAGTAGTTGGATTAAAAATGGTAAGGCATATACCCTTTATGTTACTTTCACTTTCAAATATTGGGTACCTAAAATATGATTTCAGAGATTATGTAATCATAATATGTATGTTTGCCTTCCTTTTTGTTAAATTTTGTGTTCTGATTTGGTTTTCCTCCTAAAGTGTATATTATGAGAGATTAAACATTTTTTTTAAAAACTATTTAGGAAGATGTTAAAAATTTACAGCAAAAAGTCTTAACTGTCGCCCAGTTGGGAGAAAATGCTTTAACATTACTATAATATTATTCCAGGTTTGGAGGGGGCTCTACAGGCTCCATATTTGCTCTTAACAGTTGGACCTTTTAGACCATGTGTTATTTGCAATCCCAGAATGATTGCCTCTGCTAGTTAGTTTAAAAGATAATTTTCTTTTCTTTCTGTACAAGTGCAATACTTTCATTGAAGTCTTAAAAACTATGGTTATTTTTTGTTTGTTTGTTTTCTAACCTGTTCTTCAGTTAATGATGAAAAGAAACCCTTGAAAATCATGGCATGTTAAAGGACACAACAAGCAAAGAGAAAAACACTGTACAGTCAGAAGATTAGAGAATGTGGAAATCATTGGTCTGATATGGTACTTTTATTTAGGCTAAATTTCCATTGAAATTAGTATCTTTTGCCTGAGAAATGTGTCCTAAAGTTGAAATTCTTAAAGACTGAATTATCTTTTAGACCCTTGCTCAGTGTTTTAAATTAAGAACCTAATATTTTTTTATTTCAGTTTTCTCCTTTTGAAAATGAACTTTAAAATAAAAGCAAAGCACTTAGCTCAATTTTAAACACTTACCTATCACTTATTGGAGAAAATTTTTAAGAAATATTTGGAGCACTTCTGTTTTCATACAAATTTAAGTAAGAAGTATTTTTCGTATCATACATATTTATATGTAGTATGTTGGTTTCCTTTTTTTATACCTGTGTCCCTATAGTAAAACTGCTGTAATGTAAATACATATTTTGTTAAAAGATAACATTTCTTTGGCATTTCTCTTAAAGGCAGTTACTGCATTTGTACAGTATGTGTCTTGGCCATTTTAGATTTTTTTTCTTTAACAATACCAAAGGTAATTAGACTACTTTAAAAACTAATTGCTTGACAGTTTCTAGAATATGTTGAGTTTTAGCAGAAAAAAAAAATAGGTGAAACCAGTAAACCTCATTTTTTTCAAACTAATAATTTGGGAAAATAAAACTATTGTTTAAAAAAGAATTATATATAAATATATATGTAAAATTGAAATTCCAGACCTTGTATGTCAGGTTTGCTCAGTGTAATGTAGTTTTTTTAAGGCTCAAATATCATACCTCAGAAAATGAGGTCTACTATGGAAATACTGAAACAGTCTTTGCAGCTGTGTGACAAGTCACTCTGCTATCTACCAATTTGGAAACCTCCGATAAACAGTTTTATCACTGCAGACTAAAATATGGGACTTGTATTTTCTTTGTTTTTAATGTACACACATACATGTTCTGTGCATGTATGTGGGTACTTTGTATGTGTACATGTGTATGAGTGTTGTATATGCATGTGTGAGTGTGTGTATGTGTGTACAACTAAAAAGCTGCAGAAACTTTGTAATACTTTGTGAAAAGGATTATATTATAAAGGTTTGTACTGTCTGAGTGCACAGCTACTGGAATAAATTTAGGGAATCTCAGGAACAAGCATATAATTTGTCCAAGATTTATTTCTTCTCAGAAGTGTAAGTGCAGTTTTTAATTCTGTATATTATTTAATATTTTACCAATAAAATAAACTTCTGACATAAAAAGTTTGCTATAAAAACTTTCTGGTGAAAATTCTGTACACAAACATGTTCCAAATACAGAAGATTAAACTGTTGAATAGTATCTGGCTTGTTTAAGTTATCATTGCCATGTGTATGTGTCACACTTTCTGACCCAGAGATGTGGATATATGTGATTTCAGTAATCTCCATTATTACTATATAGTCCACCAGAGCAGAGAACAAAGTATTCCATGATTGGTTAAGGATGACATCTCTCTTCAGTTTATACTATATACTGGGGGTGCCAAAAAAATGTATGCACATTACCTATATTTATCTTTTGTTATCAGTATATGTTATTACAATTTTAATAGTTTTTTTTCTGTTCTTAAAATGTGTACACATTTTTTTCGGCACCCTCTGTATATGAGGTATGATAACAAAATATGGTGAATGTCTGAATTTTAAAAATTTATTACAATAAAAAAACATATTGCCATTCATCCCCCTCAAAATACTCCCCCACACTTCAAATACACATATCTCATCGTTCTTGCCACTTTCTGAAGCAGTTCTGGAAATCCTCTTTTGTGAGTGCCTCTAGTTGCACTGTGGTGGCTGCCTCAGTGTCCTGAATTGATTCAAAACGTTTACCTTTCATGGTCAGTTTGACTTCTGGAAAGATCCACAAGTCAGACGGTGCTAGATTCCGTGAATAAGGTAGATGAGGATGCACTGTAATGTTTTTTATTTGATAGAAATTGCCATACCAGAAACGATGTGTGACACGGAATGTTGTCATGATGGAGAATGAAGTAAAGACACTCATGAAAGAGGACTTCCAGAACTGCTCCAGAAAGTGGCAAGAACAATGGGATAAGTGTATTTGAAGTGATGGGGAGTATTGTAAGGGGATTAATGGCAATGTGTCTTTTAGTGTAATAAATATTTTTACTTAAACATTTGCCATAGTTTTTATCACACCTTGTATACACACACACACACACACACACAATGCATACATACATACATATATGTGTGTGTATATATTTATATATATATATATACATATATATGTATGTATGTAGGTAGGTATCTTATTTTATCCTTAAATCTAAGAGGTATGTATTTCAGAGCTTATCCTGATTATAGAAGAAAAATATGAGACCCGAAGGAAGAATGTTGTGACTTGCTCCAAAGTCTGCAGTGAATTACACAAGCAATCCAAGTAATGGTGAATAACCATATTAGAAACCAACATTTAGGAGTCAGACCAAGATGAAATTAAAGATTAAATCATAGAGATTGTTCAATCACATTGCCAAAAATGTGGCCGTCTGTTCTGCTTCATGTTATACTACCACTCTGTGAGTCATAATCTCAGATTTTACAAATGAAGTTTGCTTTAACACGAGAATTTTGTTGTTACAAGTATCTTCATAACCAGAATGTAAAAGGGCATGTATGATTGCCAACTCATTTTATTTAGCTTTAGCTTATCCCCCATGCCAATTTAAAGTCCACCATCACATTTGAGAGAGCAATTAGAGTTTATCTTCATCAATAAGTATTCACAGAATTTCGTGGATTTTTATCACATTTCCCAATAATTTCACATCCACATGCCACACAGAATGAAAAATACTACAAATTCAAATGAAATTTTTCTTCCTTGACCATCTTTACTTCAAACTACTAACCTCACTTTGGAGGAGAAGCACAAATGAAGTAGCAAAGCAAGGGAGAGAAAAGGATGAGCTTAATAAAGTACTCTCTAGAATTAAGTTTGTGCAAGATCCCTCTAAGATCATCAGAAAATACAAATTGTCCTGGTTTATAATAGTGACAAGTAAAATGAAAAAGTTTTCTAAGAAAACAAGTCCTATGTTCTTAATTTTTCTATTGCAGCAGGGTCAGAGAAATAATTGAAATCTTGGTGTGATTGTAAGGCTTTTTATATATATGCTCAAGCCAAAGCTCTGTCCGTGGCATGAGCCACCCGATTATTGCAGTTCATTTAGCATTTTAGGGTTCTAAGATGGACCCCTTAAACTTTCATCAAAACCTCATGTTTTGTTAATAACCCTACTAACAGTTCCCAGTGTGATATGTTTGTGTGTTTTTTTTGACGTCGTAACAAGTACCAATGAGGAATATGGTAAAACTGAATTTTGCTTCTTTTCTCAGATTTGGCACAAAACACGAGGGAGGATCTTTCATAAACTAGCCTAACAGGCAGACAGGAGAAATTGACAAGATAAAATGTCCATAGTCCCATATAAAAATAGCAAAAGTGGGGGGGGATCCTGGAAAAAATCATATCTCCCTGTCTGAGAAAAAGAAACAGTTTTTTGCATTTTTCCTTCCTATTACTCTATAATCCTAGAATATGTCTTGGTTTAGACCAACTTGAAATTTTGTCAGGCGCATGACAAATCCCTCAAAATAGTTAAAAAAAAAAATACTGCCCATATTGGTGTTGAGTTGTTTTTCTAGAAAGCCATGAAAGATCTATATGAACCTAATCATCTTACCAATTGGAACATATGCAAAGAAGCAAGATTTTTAAATTCTCCAGGAAGAACCAAAGGCAAAAAACGAAGTAAGGTAAGTGGGTGTGTTGGGCTCCAGTAGACCTTAGGTAAGCCTATGACTAAAGAGGCAGGAGTCACTAGATGTTGTGATTTCACCTCAACTGATGGAGACTGGGACCAAAATCAGCTGTGTGTACTGGGAGTGCCTTGTGAAATACTCTGATGGAGAAGTAGGAGAATTTAAGAGGAATCAGAATAAAGTGCATAGTATATCAATGCTATGGGTCCACATTTCAGTTCTGGTTTGGTGGATTAAAAAACTTAAGACTGGCCCATGCAGTTTTTGCAAATGATGGATCAATTTCCAACTCTAACATTCCCCATTCAAAAGTAGGGATGGGGAACCTAGGGCAGTTAGCTATTAGAGCAGTGAAAAGGCATGCATATACTGAAAGGAGAATATCCCAGACCAAGGAGTGAGTCCAGGACCTTCTTCCCTTCTTTCCCTGTTTTTTCTCATTATGTCCTGTAAGTCATCTACATTTCTTTCAAGCTTGTTTTTCACCCCCTTCCTCACCTGTGTCCACATCGACGTTTTTACTCTTTCCCTCTCTTCTGTACATAACCTGTTGTTCCATTTGCTATCTGTTGTTCTTCACCCTGTCACAATTCTAATTAACTAATTTGAAATACAGTCTCTTTCAACATAAGTAATCTAATGCAACCAGAATGTACTCGTATATGAATTATAACTATGCCCTTTTTCACAAGTATTTTACAAATCAACACAATCGTTAACTGGCTTTATCTAATGTACTCTCAAAATTCCCGTGGAAATTGTAGGGTATCTGATACTTTATTTTATTCATACAGAAACAGGTTCAGGTGGGTTGTGATTTTGTTCATAAACACCCCACATAAGTTAAAAAAAAGCTAAAAGTACAATCTAATTCCGGATATACTTAGCCCATACTTCTTTTCTAAAGAAGTTTATTTAACATTTGATTGATAAGCCCCATTAATACCGGGGGATGGCAAATCTATTGTCTGAATGTTTGTATGCACCCCCTCAAAATTCACATGTTGAAATCTTAATGCCAATTTGATGGTCTTAGGAAGTGGGACCTGCAGGAGGTGATTAGGTCCTAAGAGTGGAGCCCTTATGAATGAGATTAATGTTCTTATAAAGGAGACCACACAGAGTTCCCTCGTCACTTCCACTATTATGTGAGGACATAGCTAGAAGACACCAACTATGAACCAGGAAGAGAACCTTCACCAGAATGTTGACCATGGTGGCAACTTGATCTTGGACTTCCCGCCTCCAGAACTGTAAGAAATAAATTTGTTTTTTATAAGCTACCTAGTCTGTGGCATTTTGTTATAGTAACCCAAACAGACTAGGACAGCAAATATTACAAAGTAGTGGACAACAAGAAATGTTTCAGCAAACATAACCTTACAAATATGTTTTGCTTGTTCTAATTTTTAAACAAAATGATCTCAAATGAAGTAACTCATTGACATGGTCGGGAAGGCTGAGAAAATACATTAAGTAGCAGGACAAAGTAACCTGGAATTAAAATTTTTCTGTTGAAATTTTTTTAAAAATGGGTAAATTATCCTAACTAGATCTTCTAAAGACTGATTTTTAGACATAATTTAAATAAGTGTGAACTTTTGATTATGTACCAAAATTCCTTCATAATTGATGGAATTCTTTGCCCACTTCTAAAACTTTATCCTTATCCACAGACTCATTTCTTTCCTTATTGTAGAACATAATTTCTAGTATTTGTACTTTGTTTTTTTGATTCCTTTCTATTTAAAAACCTTGAGCTGACTCATCATGAGTAATATGAGGTTATCAGTGCTAGAAGCTCTGGCCATGATATCCAAGTGTTTGCAATGATAAGTTGTCATTTTATTATGTCTTCCAAGTTCAGCGAGCAGCCTGCACATTATGTTATTCTTCTTAGGTACTCATACTAATGTACCTCTTTGCTATGAATTCTGTAGTATAAGGGCATTTCCAAGAAGCACCCCCCTCCCCAATCCCAATTCTATCCATTGTGAAGTGATCTATTTACAATAAACTCCAACCTCATGTTGTCTATCCTCAGGAATGAGACAAGTACAACCATTTGGAATTTCTTGGCTTTGACCTGACAAGTTTCCCCAGTCTTCAGGGATGGTTGCTGTAGTTACGCCCGCCATCATGTTCTCCTTGTTTTACTTCTACAATGTAAGTAAACTGATATTTTGGCCTTCAAACAGTCTATTCTTTGTCTCCCCACTCCACTTCTCTTCACTGTTTTATTTATTTAATTATTTGTATCAGATTGTAACATGCATATATATTACTATCATTTGATAACACTCAAGGGAAAAAAAAAAAAACTAGGACAACAAATGACTCATGTTTTTTTCCAAACTCTTAGCCAAATTACTTTGTACTCATCCTAATAAATGGTAGTTTGGATATACCATAACACTGATACATTTTCCAAGCTACAAGTGTAAGCCCAGAGTCTTCTGCTTTCCTCTTTAATGTTTTAACAAATCTGATTATAGGTAAGGACGTGATCACTTGATCACATAATGAGCAAGTGAAAAACTCTGCTTCAGGTATGGGTAAAGGGACTTTATTAGCCAAGAATTCCAGCAGCTTTCTTGAGTCTTTGAGATATGAAGTGGGTCACTGCCTAATTACTTTGAAAAAAACATGAGCTCTGTAGTATTATATCTCTTGCTTGTTTGTGTGTGTTTGTAGAAATTCTAAAATGGACACACAATATTATCTATTTAAACTATAGTGTGCTGAAAATCATTATCTGCCTTAATTATAAAAATTTGCTTTGTTTTAAAAATACATATATTAGTTATCATCTTCAGAGACCAGCCACCATATTCAACATGGTATCTCTCAGCTTTAATAAAAAGCTTATTTGTGTTAATGTATTTTGAATTCCTCTCAGAATAATTTATTCTGGTTCATAGTTTCTAACTACAGCAAATTTAACACTAAAGAATTTGGTATGGTGACTTTGGGGCTATAAAAAAATTTACTAAATTATCACTCCTTCAATCTTTTTTTTGTGGTTTTTTTTTTAGACGAAGTATGTTACAATTTGCTTGGATTAGTTATGTTATACTCCTGTATCTGATTCAGAAAACCTGGCACAATTAACCTAGTTCAAAAAAAAAAAAAAAAAAAGAGCCTTCAAAAATGACCAAGATAATAAAGAATATGTGTTTTCCTTTTGGTGATCATGTGGCTCACTAATATCAGTAGCCTTGCCAGCCACATTTCCAATGTGTGTAACTCAACTACAATTATTCGTCAACACATAGATATTTATACATAAGTAGCTTTGGGCTATGCTAGTGTCTCATGGACACCTAGCCCATAGAAGCCATCAAATAGCAGTAATGGCAGACTATCAGCCTGCTATTATTACACAGCAAGTATCACCTACACCAGTGCAGGGTTAAAGTACAACTAATATAATTTATTCACTTTTACATTTTAAATGTGTAGACTTTGCTTTCGATTTACGTGCCGTTTGTTCTTTAGTTGTCTGGAGGCTGAGTTATAAATCCCTGTTTTTCTAAGAAGCACAGATTTTTTTCTGCTTTTCTTGTTTTTAAGTAAGACTTATTTTCATTTTTTGAGACCATGTAAATTACAAATGCAATAGTCTGGGAAGAGAATAGAGCTTCAGCTTCTAAATTTGTTTTGGTCTATCAGATATGAATTCATCCCATTTGTCCAGCTCTTATGGCAGAGCTTCATAATAAAACTAATTTGGAGAAACAAGGACACAGCTACATCACTGGCCATCTGAATGACAGGAAGAGTGAATGACTTATCCCCTCCCATTTATCACAATGTACAAAGCAGGCCTGATTTACATGTAGTAACACTTAATTTATGACACAGCAAGGCCTTGTCATATTTTACTGTAAGTAAGCCTACATATGGATCTAAGCATGAAAAATATTCTTGATCATTTTCTTGAGTAATAGTAAACAGAGTATTTAGAATATGTAATTATGAAAGAATGTATACATTTTAGAACCTAAGTTTAAACCTGATTCTGTCAAGGTAAAAGGAGTACATTGTTATTATTTGAAGATGGAAGGCTTTTGTTTATTTCTTTTAAGAACTCTGAAGAAATTACTTGGTAAATAGTGCTAAAAGAACAAAAAACAAGTATATCTTCATTCTAGGATTCTGGCCCAATGAACATTATTCATTCTGGGATTCTTGGCAAGGTCACTCTGTGTCGTTGGAGAAGATTAAGCAAATGTCTACAGAATTAGCCTATAAGATGAGACTTGAAGAGGATAGAATGTGCAGACTATTTAGAGTCCATTTGGAAAGTTTGAGGAGAACATAAGATCTGTTCCTTTCCTTTCTATACTCTCTTTCTTTGTGTATGATTGGTTCTTGCTCTAGTATTCACTAGTAAAATCATCTAACATGTATGGGATTATAGTGCCTAGCATATAGCCACTCTGCTAAGTACTAGAGGGAGTTCATTCATTTATTCAGTACGTCCAATGTGCCAGGTGTGGTGGTTAGGATGTGATACTGAATAAGACACAGTTCCTGTACTCAAGGACATTATCTTACAGTGAGGAAGCAGACAAATGATTAGGAATAAAACATTACAGTTATTACTGTAAATGTAAAAGTAAAATGCTGTGGAAAGAAATGGAAGGGGAACCTAAGCTAGCTTTGGAGTGAGAAAATGCATCCTCGTAGAAGTGATATGTAAGCTGAGTCCAAAAGGATACATGGAAGTAAATTTGCTGAAGACAGAAAGGTGACAGGGGAAGATGTGTTCTAAGCTGAGGAAAGACTGCAAGTCCTGGAGGGGAGGTTGGAGAGAGAAAGACACAAGGGATAAGACAAAGGAGAGTTATAGAGAAAGGAAAACAAAGATAGAGAGAATAAATACAAATGGGTACCTTCAGGGTATTGCATGTTCAATATGGCTGTAGCTTAAAATGAGAACAGGGACATAGCAAGAGACAAAATTGGAGTGATGAGTAGAGTTAGATATTAGGGCTTTGTTTTTGTAACTCCAGGAATTTGAATTCATACCAAGGGAAACAAGGACCAATGAAAGTTCTACTGGGGAGTGACATGATTTGATTTGCAAAATTGGGCTTCAGTGTGAGGTTAATTTGGAGGGATGCCAGACTGGAAGTAGAAGCTGCTGCAGTAAATGCTGGAAAAAGATAATGGTGACTTGTGCTATGGGAGTGGTCTGGACATGGGGAGTTGTGGTTCGATCCCAAAGATACTTACAAGGTAGAATATGCTGGACTATTGATTGATCGTAGGTAAGTAGTGAGGAAGAGGGATAAATTAAGGATGGTACCCTAGTCTCCAAGTTGTAAAAGTAGGTACATGATAGTGCCATTGGCTGACATCAGAATCACAGGGAGAGAATAGATTTGAGAGGTAGAGAGATGAGGAACATATTGAACGTGTTGAGTGTGAAATGCTAGTATAACATTCCAGTGGAGATGTCTGCTAGAAAAGTGGAGATACTGGGTTAATATTAGGAGAGAGATCTGAGCTTAAGTTTTTATAAACCCTGTTTGGATGTCATAGTGGTATTTTATATATATAGTATATTGTGTGTGTGTGTGTGTGTGTCTGTGTGTGTGTGTGTGTGTGTGTGTGTGTACTAACACAGAGGTTTAATGTGTAAAGTATAAAAAGTAGATCTATCAAGGAATGCTAAAAACAGTAGGAATAAGACTATGTAAAAATGACTATAAAGAAAAGCTGCCACCAAGGGTCAAAACAAAGGTACAAATAATAGTAAAGGTGGTATTTACAATAGATTTGGAAAATTTTGTTGGGAAGTTTTTAGAAAGACAACTAAAAAGTTAGGTTGAAATTGTGTTACAGGGGGATTTTAAGGGAACTATATCTTAATTTTCAGTTCCTCTGAATTTGAATGTGTCTAAGAAGGATAAACAGAGCAGAAGCAGAGAACCCGGCCCTACACAGACGTGGAGCACTGCTTTGCCAGAAAGTCCCCATCTATCTCACCTGGTGTAGGGGATGGGGTCTAGTCATGTGTGTCTCTTCTCTCATGAATGTTTGAGCAGTTTCTTGTTTCTCTTTGTGATCCATACGGTAGACTGATATTTAAAATTATCTTTTTAAAATTTGTAGCATATATAAATGTCAAGAGTAGGTGTCTGTTTACACTTACTTATTTGAACGTGCCATGTGTTATCATCCTATTTTGAGCTACGCATTATTAGAGATCATGTCAATTTGCAGAGATAGAAACTGAGGACTGCATCATGAGATTTTGGTGAATTTATTTATAAAAACCTTTTTCTCTTCATAACGAGCTAATCGCATGACTGGGGACTGGGGTTTCATCAAAGTCAGATGATTCTCAAGGTCACACCAAGAGGCAGGATGTACAGTCATAGAAGAACCCCATATCCTGACACAGCTTTTAGACGATCTCTTTTACTTACCTAGGCTTCTCTGGGACCACTTTTTAACCACAATCTATTACTGATCTTCTGGTAATCTGCGTGCCTTGTAGTGAAATTAACTAAGTTCTCCCATTTATTATCATACAAATCTTCAATTACTCACACGGATATAAATTAGCTGGGTGCATAAATATATGTTGCCCAAGTAAAGCTTTATTATTTTCACAGGCTATCTAAGGAGGGCATTTGATAAATATGATTCAACTTATAATATATTGATCACTCTTTTAAAACTCTATAATCCTCATAGAGCATCTTCTATATATCTTATAATAAAAGGTTTCAAAATATTTTAAATGTGTATTGATTATAAGAATATAAAAGTTCATTATGAGTGACTACACTTCACCTGTGATAGAAAATTTATGACGAGACTTGTAAGTAAAACCAAACCTACTCACGAGTCTGTGACTGTCTGCTATAGCAGTGCTGTGCGATAGAAATGTCGTATCATATACGCAACAAATAAAAGCTACGTAATTAATTTTTTTCTAATAGCCACATTAAGAATTGAACAAGTGAAATTAATTTTAACATATGTTCTGTAATCCAGTATATCTAAAATGTAATTTCAACAGGTAAACGTATAAAAACTTATAAAATCTTTCACCTTTGTTTTTCACGATGCCTTTGAAATCCAGTGTATATTTTACACTTACCATGCATCTCAGTTTAGACGAGTCACAGTTCAAGGGCTTAACGGCAGATCTATGATCTAGCCTAATAATTAAACTCAACTGCATAAATGCTCCTGTGAAATAATAATGACCGCAGCTACCTTTTACGTCCTTATCATGCAGAGGTCACGCTGGTGATTCTCATATTTTCGTATTTCATCCTCAAAATGGTCATATAGTATAGATGCCGTTGCCCACTCCATCTATTAGAATGAGTAAGAAGAGATGTGAAAGGACATAGTGGCTTGCCTGAATCGATGAGGTTGGCAAGTGCCAGACCAGCGATGCAAACATGAAGATAGAGTATATTAAAATTGATGTATTTTATGGTTTTAGATGATTTTGTATGTTTATTTTTAATTGAAGATAGTCAATTCGATTTTTAGGGGAAGTAAATTGGTAAAGTGCTTTACGTGAATTGGTAGTGGGAAAAATGTGAGACCACTGACCCAGCTTGCTTGTGGGTTAAAGAGTATTTATCAAGAGTAAAGAAAAATAAAAGAGACCATGTTATAGAGATGCTATTGAAGGAAATGACACATACATCTTTGGCAAAGATAAAAGGGACATATGTCTTTGCCAAATAAAACTGAAAATGAGTAGAGGTAGGAAGGATAGTAGGATATCCTGGATGTGTTTGAATCAGATGACACAGAAGAGAATTTGTGGTGAATCACAGAAAGTTGAACCTCTACATTAAGTATATGGAAAGAAAACCAGATATAGAAGTGTTAAGCAGACTGGAAAATTGATTTTAGTTCTGAATTTTCTAAAATAGGAAGTTGCTAGTGTGAGAGGAAAGAGATTTGCATAAGATATGGTATTTGAAGAACTATTTTGAGTATTAAGCAAGTCTAAGTTGGACAAAATCAAAGATGAATGCAAGGGTCAGTGGTATGGAGTTGGAGGTGCAGGAAAATCATTAATAAAACAATGTTCTGTGTTTCTTCTCTTGAGTCTATGGAGATTCTCCATTGCTTCTTGTAACATTTCAATGACTCTTCACTCTGACCATCTTCGAGATATGCCTATTTTTTATTTGTGTCAATTCCTTCAATATCATTGGCCTTTCAACCTGCAGATTAAATTTCTTTTTCCAAACACTAAGCTACATTTTTCCCTATTATTAAAGATACCACTTGGAATCAACCTGCTCCAGGAAGCCCTCCCAAACCACACATGGGAAATACGGTATCCTCCATGGAGGGGAACAATGGCATGGATAATATATACAAATGTTCTCATTCCATGGGCCAAGTAATGCCATAGGGTAAATCTGTATCCTTGGGTCTGGTATGCTTTATATAATCTCTGTCCCACCTCAACCTCCACATTCCTCTAATTCAAACCATATACTCTTGCTCATTGCTCAGGTTTGTATCCTTTTTTCTAAGCATTCTGTATCTGCCTTTCCTTCTTCCTGTTTACCTATGAGTCTACAGGGGAAAAAAATCAAGCAAAGAAAATAGTAATATTCACAAATGACTGTCAAGTAAGAAGAATTGATTGGGGCCAGGAAATACTTTACTTCCATTATCAAAAGAGGTTTTATCTTATTGGTGATTGAAGGAGACATAATAGACAAGAAAGAGCATGAGCTTTGGTGTCCACAGACCAATGAGACCCCAAGATTTATTTTCTTTGTGATATTATTTAAACTATTTAACCTTTCTGGCCTCAGTTTCCTCATCTAAAGTGGTGACAAGAGTACCTACATGGCCGAGGTATTTTCTTCATTCATTTATTTATTAATTCATTTTCTTGGATAAATAATAGCATGTGCCATTTATATATTAAACACAAGATAGAAAAATAAAACCGATTTCCTGCCTTCAAGAGAGATGTAACAGATTAAAGAGAAATAGAAACAGATGTTAATAGGAGTATTTTGAAGTGGTATGTTAGGAGTAGGTATAGAGTAAGTACAGTAAGGAAGAAAACGGGCAGTTATGCATTTTGCTTTGGAGCATAGATCAGTTAAAGTTGTTGACACTTGAGCTATAGTGGAGGAAGAATTGAGGATGAGGGGTAGGTAGTGTACATACGTATTAATATATCCAGTCCTTCAGCAAATATTTAATGTGTGTCCAACACATATAGTGAACATAGTGGTGAATAGAAAGAGAGATGGTCCCTGTCTAAGACAGGCATGCTTCTGTTCTCACAGTGCCTATAGTCAGAGCAGAAGAGCGATAACTGTGTCAACAGAATACTTTTAACAGACCTCCACGTAACTGACTTGGCAAATTAACCAATACTACCAAATGCCTTTGCAAAACAAACTGATTAATATTCAGAGCTCCGTGAAACCTCACAGCCAGTAGGCTACACTTCAGTAAGCCTACACGCTTCTCTCATTGGTTGAGTTGCATGCTTGCCAAGAATGAGTTGTGTTTATGCCCAAACTATTTATGACAGTAGACTTATGATTCTAACCATGTAATATAATTAAACCTTGCTTACATTATTCAATAAAATAGAGTGTAAAATGAAAGAGTCGTCTCTTTGAAAATTAAGTTGGAACATTTTGAAAAGACTAAGTAAAAGACAATCATTAAAAATGTTTCCATCAAACAGTCTCAGAGATATAGAGAAAAAACAGGGTTACTGGATGGGAGGCGGGTGGGGATGAGGGAAAAGATGAGGGGATTAGAAAGCATAATCAGTAACCACAAAATTGCCACGGGGATATGAAAGACAGTTTGGGGAATATAATCAATCAATCATGTAAAGATTTTGTAGGGTATTTGATGGACATTTGTCTCATCAGGGAGACCACTTCATGGATGGTGTAGGTGCCTGACCACTGCAGTGTATATCTGAAGCTGAATAATAATGAATGTCAACTATAATTATATATAATATATATATATATATATATATATATATATATATATATATATATAATATATATGCATGTATAGTGACAAGATGTTGAGTACAGCATAAGGAATAGTCAGTGGAACTGTAACAGCTATATACGATGTCAGAGGGGTAGTAGATTGGAGGAAAGGGGTTATCACTATGGGTGGGATATAAATGTCTATTACATTGTTTTGTACACCTGAAACTAACTTAAAAAAATGTTTCTATCAAAACTAGGTACAGGAGATACAACCAAAAAAGACTCAGAAAAAAATTCTTAATAGTCCAGAAAATTTTCCATTCAGATTTGTTTGCAAATGTTTTTAAGTTTTCACTCCACTGTATGTATTTATTTATTTATTTGTTAAAGTTTATTGGGGTGACAATTATTAGTAAAGTCACATAGATTTCAGGTGTACAATTCTGTAATACATCATCTATATATCACATTTTATGTTCACTACCCAGAGTCAGTTCTCCTTCCATCACCATATATCTGATCCCCTTAACCCTCATCTACCACTCCCTCCCCCTTAACCTCTGGAAACCACTAAACTATTGTCTGTATCTATGAGTTTTTGTTTCTTCGTGTTTGTCTTGTTCTTTTGTTATTTTCAGTTTTATATATCACGTATCAGTGAAATCATACGCTTCTCGACTCTGTCTTTTATTTCACTTAGCACAATAATCTTAAGATCCATCCATGTTGTCGCAAATGGTACCGTTTCATCTTTGCTTATGGCAGAATAGTATTTCATTGTGTATATATACCACAACTTCTTTATCTAGTCATCTATAGAAGAACACTTGGGTTGTTCCAAAGTGTCACTCCACTTTAAACAAAGTGAAACTAGAACCTACACATGGTACACTATGGTAAAGAAAGACTGAGTAGATCTATCTCTAAATTTAAAGCTATAGCACTATATCAAAAAAAATTGGTGAATGTGCATTTAAACGTATTAGGTTAAAATAAATTTTTAAGGAATGTAGATAACATTTTTATAGTTCTCTGATTTGAAACTACTGATTATTAGCAGTCATGTGGGCAAGAGCTTCTAGTAACGAAACATGATGTGGTCATATGGAAAGTACTGTGATCTTAGATATCTATAATGGGGAGACGTAATCAATTCTAGAGAATAGGAACTCTGACGTAGGACTAAGTCAAGAAAAGGAAAGGACTGGGAGAGGGGAACATCCCAAACAGGCCAAACAGGGACAAAAAGAGACATGAGGAACTGAATAAAATTCAATGTAGCTGGAACATACGACATTTTGGACATTTTGGAACATGTCCAAAAATGGACATGGCAAGTATTCTGGGCTGGGAAGCAGGGCCAGATCCAGGTATTGGAAAGCCTTATAAATCATGTTAAGTCTCTTAACTTTATCTCGAAGTGTTTTACATTAGGGGTTATATTATCATATTTGGACTGAAGTGAGATAACTTGTTGAGGATGGTGGAGAATGGGTTAGTGAGGAACAAATAAGGAGGAAGGAGATAAATTAATCTAAGTAAAATAATGACAATCTGGAATAAGGCATTAGCAATGGATTTGGAGATATGTGGCAAATTTTAGAGATATTTATGAGTTATAGTCAACAAATTATGATGACTGGTTGACATTTAGGGATCAAAAAAGAGTGGAAGAGGTAAAATACAGATTCTCCTAGATTTCTGTTTTAAGAAATAGGGTAGGCAGTGCCATTTTTTTTTGCCTGCCCCTTCCCCCACTCCAGTTCAAGCTATTGTTTCTCAGTCTAGTTGTGTAGGACACAGCTCCCTGGCCCATGCTGGTATGATGAGCCTAGTTCTCCCCCCAGCTGAGGAAGTCCATCGCCCATCATTGGTCGGCCGCTGTTAGGAGCATGGCGCTCCAACCACCTGAGCCACCGGGCCAGCCAGGCAGTGCCATTTTTTACAAGTGTGCTACTTTAATGAGAAAAAGGTTGGTTGAGGAGTGTGAGGGGATAATGAAACACGGTGCTTATGTCAGGAGACCATCAAGTGGGAAAGTCCTATGAGCAATTGCATATATAGGGTTCAGGAGTAAGGCTCAGTAATAGAGGATTTGTTGGCATCTACATACAGATGGTAATTGAAACCATAAAAAAGTATAAATGATCTCCTAAGGCATTTAGTAGAATATAAAGAAAGAACTGAAGAACAGAGAAGAAAAGAAAACAGTGTAAGAAAGGAGAATGCTGGAGGAAGACTATTGAAGTATGGGTGGAAAACAAAAAGCCAAAAATGGGATTAATAAAGGAGCAGCCAAAAAATTAGGAGGAAGAGGAGTGTTCAAATTGTCCATTGCTGTTGAGTGAAAAATACGCAGTAGGTTTAGCAGTGTACAGGTCATGGGTGCCCAGGATGGAGGAAACGCATCTGAAGCCAAGGGCAGGCTATGGTGGGATGAGGAGTGAGGGGGTGATGAGAAAAGGGAGATGAAAACATGCCATTATTATGCTCTTTTAAGAGTCATATGCAAGGTGAAGTATAGAAAGAGAAAAGCCTGAAAAGGCTGAAAAAGATCAGGTCTGGAGGACCTTACAAGCCAAACTAAAGGCGGGGGAGGAGGGGGTGTTGACCTTTGTTCCATAAGAAATGCTGGGCACGTGGTAAAGTCTACATAACAGAAACTAGCTCACTTTGCCAATAGTGTGGATGATGGGATTAGTGTGGGGTGAGAGAATTTGTAAAGGAAGCTGGTTAACACAAATCTTTCATACATGATGTAGTTGGCACACACGTGCTATAAGTAGTTTGCTACTAAAAATATGGTATCCAAATTTGCACAAGACTTAAAAAATAAATTGGAGCAGATTCAAGTTAACCTCTTTAATAATGTCACTCTTATGTTTATTCCAGTATGCTTTCTAGTGGCAAGGGAAAGAAATGGGGTGGAGTTATATTCTAAACTTCTAGAATTGTACTTAACATTGACTATGTTTGAGGGCGTGAATCACACATGTGAACATCATCCATTCTATGTGTTCACATCAGGAAGAAAGGTTGAGGGCCATTAAGTTAGAGAAAATTGGAACCACTGAAGCAAAGACGACTAGATCCTAATTAGGCATTATCTGTAGGGATGGTAAAGGAAAAAAGGATTGTTGGAGTGAAGTTACAGAGTTAGAAACAACAGGATTCAAAAACCCATCGATGTAAGAGGTGAGACATTATTCCCAAAATAGCCATATGATTTGTTAAATCCTTTTCGTATATAAAGAACTCCAATTAGAATAATCCATCATCACAGTTCATCCTCATTTTATAGGTAATAAATCTAGAGCTTAGGGAGTTTAAGCAACTTTCCCAAAGTCATCCAGATTTAAAGTCTCATTGGTAACGTTCAAATCCAGATTTACCTGATTCAAAATCTTTACGGTTCATCATTACCTTGTACTGCATTCCAAGTCTAGAATGTATCTCATGTTCATGTTTGGCTAAAAGATGGTAACATCAAATTATGATGGTAAATACAAGATGAGGAGTGGGTTTCGGGGAAAAATGGTGAGTTCAATTTTTAAAGCCTGGCGAATATCCCTGGTGAAGAGGTCTAATAGATAATTACATATATAAGTCTAGAATTTAGGGAAGCTGTCTGGGAGGAGATAATGACTTTTGAGGCATTAGCTTTTAATTTGTTAAAGTCATGAGAATAGGTGAGATTTCCCAGGGAGACAACAACATGAGAAGGGAATCAAGTGGAGAGCTAAGAAACATTAAAATTAAAAAGGAGGTCAGAGAGAAGTATCGGTGAAAGAGACAGAGAAGGAATGTTACTACAAGTGAGAAGAGAGTAGCAGAGGGTGATATCACACTGAAGCAGGAGAGAGTTGAGAAGTATGAGAGGGGAGTGATCAAATATTACCTAATGCTGTCGAGTAGTCCATAAAGATGACTGAAAAAGTCCACTAAGTTCAAAGGATTATAAATGATAAATACAAGTTAAAACAGCCTGAGATTTAATTGTAAATTTTAATACCCAGCAGTGTCTATTCTCTGGAAATAAACAGTTTGAGGGAAAGAAAAGCATCAACTTTTTGAAGGTCAACTGCCAATACATTTGAAAAACCAGCATTTTCATTCTAGGGATTTTTCTAAGGAAAAAGAAGAAAATGAGGACATTCATTTCGGCATTGCTGATAACAAGCACAGCACAGAAGCACTCACTCCAGAGCCAGACAATCTAGGTTACAGTCTGCCATTTACTAGCTCTGTGACCAAGTGACTTAACCTTCCTGTGCCTTAGTTTATCTGTAAAATAGTAAAAAGATTAGCATTATCAATAAAGTTATTATAGCCTAATTAGGTCTTACAAGAATATTCTTACAAGAGTAAATACTATAAAGTATTTATACAGAGTATTTGTTAAATGAATACAGACAAAATAACCAAAACATTCAATGATTAGATTGATTTAATTTAAAAAGCCATGGATATGCATACCTTATGATAACATACAACCATGAAACATTATGTAATTAGTTAATGATATGGAAAGATATTGAAAAAAAGTTATAAACCAACAGAAGAGAATGATTCCATTTGTGAATAAACAATGTTTCCATATGTGTTGTATATGCATGTAAAAGCATCCTGGAGGTCAGGATACAAAAAAGCAAGTAATAATTATTCTCTGGCAAAACTTGTATGTGAAAGGATGTACACTAAGGGCTTAGTAGCTACTGCATATTTACTACCAATAGAGAAACAACATATATAAAATGCTCAACAGAGTCCTGCCATCTGGGAGGCTTCCTATAAATGAGTGCTGTAATTACTACTAGTACTAGTACTAGTACTAGTACTACTACTACTACTACTACTACTACTAGTACTACTACTGTTATTATCATCATCAAAAATTTTTCAGGCCTCAGACTTTCAGTACGACTCTACTGAGTAGCCAAAGACAAGAGATAGAAGAAAAAAAAATGTAAATAGGGAGTATTCTAGAAAAAAAAAAATGTCAGTAGAGCATTCTGGACACTGTTCCCAGGGGTCAGGGCAGTGTCCAGAGCTTTTTATCTGAGGAACAGCCTCAGGACCAGAGAAAATAAGACTCACGTTGCCAGAGGATCTGTAAAGTAGCTAAGATAAGGAAGAATATATTGCTTTAAGATCTTTCTTACCACCTGCCATTTATACAAACTTGTTTTTGTATCTATCCATTTGGGCTACACATGTTCTGCTTTATCTCTCAGATAGTACAGATTATAAACCCCAACAGGTTTGTGAATTACATCCATCCTATAATGTGTCCTCCTGTAGTAATCATCTTACATGTTCAATAAATTCTACTTGAGCAATTAATGGCACGAGCAGAATAAACCTAACTACAATTAAAATCAATGAACCACTCAAATAATTTTAAAGGCCTACTTTGAAAAACAATAACATGTAAGTTTGAGTTTGATTTCTTGATTCTATGATGGACTGAGATACTAAGAGTATTAACAAAATCCCAGGAAAGCCTGCAGCTATGGCTCTTATCCAAGAACACGAAGAACAAAACTTGGTGACTTTAGAACTTTGTCAATTTTAGTGACTATATTGAAAAAAAAACACTTTCGAACCAGTTATATCATCAAATTAGAGCAGTAGGAAAGTGGAAGCTCCTATAATTATAATCTGTTAAAAAGAAAAGGACTTGAAGTGAAAAGACAACTTTAAAAAGAAACTCAGAATATACTGTGCATATGCTTCAGAATAAAGACGAACATATTTAAAGTTCAGATGTCATTACCTTCACATTTTTGAGTCAGTAGCCCAACCAGTTAGCCACTGTTAAAATTTTAGACTAGGATAATAAGCTTGTCCTGGTCTCCTATACTTTTCAGCTATCTAAGTCTCCACATTTGAAAGAAACACAGCCATGTTATCTAAACAGACAAGTCCAACAATTTCAAAGTTCAGGTAGACGTATAACACAAAAGAGAGACTTATCACTACATTAGTGGTTTGCCACAGCTCCATAGCTAAGCCCCTAACTTCTCTGGCCCCTTTCTTCAGGCCGGCCACCCCATCCTCGTCTATAGACAAACAAGCTCTCCAATCTAATTCTTATCAAGATGGAAACAAGGCCAGACCTGCTCTTCTAGATAAAATGCTTTGGCTGTAACTGCCTGGCTGCTTATCTTTCATCTTGCAGTGTTAACCATAACCCCTTTCCTGACCTGCTCTACTTCTTGTTTTCAGATGAGCAGTAAGGACTGGGGGAAAAACATGCTTAAATGGACAAGTTCACTCTTACAGCCCTCTATTCCTTTTAAAGTCTGTTCAAACTCCTTCACATTCAAATTATCTTGCTAAAATTATCAGAAATCACATTGTATGTACAACATGTAATTTGATTTATTGCTAAGTCTCTCTCTTTCAAATTTCCTCCTCTACATCATCACGTATGTATTTTTCTAATTAATTTTTCACGTTGATATTTTGGGGAAGGGGAGTTGGGTCATCTGAGGAATAGCAGACTTGGGTTTTTTTGTTGTTTTATTCCCTTTCCTTTTCCCCCCATTTCCCTGCCTAAGTCCTAATAACCTGACTCGTCTTCTGGGTTAAGCTGTTTGGTTTGGCTCACCTGAATTCCTGTGTTTTCATCCAAACAAAGCATTGCACTTTCCTGCTCTTTCCTGAGCAGGTGAAAGTTAATGCAGTACAGATCTTGAGTAGTCAGGCAGTATGTTTGACTAGCTTGCTATGTGCGGTTAACTGTGGACTGCCCTTCTTTGACCCTCGTGTCCTCTACATGAAGTGGGAAGAAAAAAAATAAGCTAGTCTTCTATTCATGAGAATTCTAGGAAACTCCATTCTTCAGTAATTTGAAACAACTATGACTTGCATTGTGTGAACTTGTGCAGGAACCCATTGTTGTAAACACCATGTTCTGGTTATGACATCTTTATCCCCTTGCAAACTCCTGTACCTGAACCTGCATGTCCTTGAAAATACGGGAGTCTTTCCAAAAGAATGTGCACTCCTTGGAAGAAAATCACTCTACTAATACAACATGCTCATTTTTATCCTTCATTTTCACTTTTTTTGCATTTATAAATAAATCTACATTACACATAAGACAATTATCTTACAGGTATCCTGCTCTGATTTATGTCTTTCATTTTATTTTCTTAGCTTAGAAAAGATAGAATCAGGGATTATATTACCTATTTTCACTTTCTTCCTGTAAATTAGGAATCTACGTGATCCTTCAACACCAGTAGTTTAACACTAGCAATAGTATTAATACTGGGGAGGAAGTATCACTGAATTCAATTTTTAAATGCATATTAAATGTTTACCATGTATAACGTATTTTACTGGGAAAAAGATACACACCTGCCTTTAGAAAATTAATAAGTTTGTGCCAGATTAACCAACTGTGATATTTCCCCCTTACTATAGCATTTTGATAACATTAATGATTTCATGTTCAGAATATCACATTCTTGAAAACCACGGGAAGATACACTTCCTAGTACATGGCCCTCTGTATCCTTAAACAAGATCCTAATATTTCTTTTATTCTAAAAATAATTGATATTCAAAGATTACTTAAAGGAGAATCATATTTATTAGAAATATTTTATTTCTCATCTCCTCTACAAAATAGAAGGAAGTAAACTTTTAAAGTTTGTTTCAGTTATGATAAATGTTACTTTCTCGTGACTTTCAATTAGGACTGGGAAGTCTAAAGAGTAATTGGGCATTTACGTAATTGAACTTAACTACATTTGTTGAACTTTTAATTGAAGAAATGGGATCTTTACTAATCTGTCAATTCTGAATATTCTCCTTATTTGCCTATAGTCACGGGAATCCGTCCTCTTCACTATAAAATGCTGATCTACTTCTTGTCTTAGAGACATGTAATAGTTTTTACTAGACCTTTTTCTTTTAAACCTATAGTAGGTTCTTGTAAGACTATAGGACACGGGACAAGTATAAATAAAATAAAATTACCCTGTGTCAAGTGATTGGGTGACTTTCAGTCTATGCAAACTCTAAAAGTACAGTTTAAGAAGAGTAGTAAGACTAGGAATCAAATTCTGTACTTGTTCCCAGTCTTTCTACAAAGATTTCACAGTCTTTCTACAAAGTCTTTCAATTAATATAACTTAAAATCCCCTCTTACTTAGAAAGTGCTTTTTAAAAATCTAGCCAGAGAGTAAAAAAACAACTAGACAGGATCAAGGAAGAAGAAGAGAGTTAGAGGGAAACAAATGCTAGAAAGGAAAACTTCTGGGCAGGGGTTTGATTTAAGAATAAATTTGCTTTAGAAAGATAAATCTAAGTAAATGGCTTGGGGCAGGAAGAGTCTAAAAGTGGAATGATCATTTGGGCTTTCAGGTATGAGAAAAGGAGAATATGAATTAACAGTGAGAATGGAGAAGAGAAACCGTATATGAAAGATGTTTTGAGTAAAGAAAACAAAAAAGGCCAGCGCATACATAGTGTTTGGGGAAGTAGGACAGAACTACATCAGTGATAACGTCAAGTCTGAGGGACAGAGATGAGAAGGGTGGTGGGGCTGACATAATGAAGCTGGGGGGGAGAGCTAATGGCGATGTCAGATGAGAAGTTCAGAAGAGTTCAGACCTTGAAAATGAGATTTCCAACTACGGTTGTTTGCATATTGGCAGAGCTATAGGCCTGGAACTCAAAGGAGAAGCTAGAGCTAATGGTTCTGCTTTTTCTTCTTTTTTTAAAGAGCCTTCAGTGAAAAAAAAAAAAAAAAAAGTTGATGGAAATTGTGAGAAAGTTTCCAAACTCAACTAAGGCCAGTCATGTTTAAGAGAGAAAAGTTCAAGGGAACAGAAGTACCAACAGGAATAGGGAATTTAAAAAGGAAAGGGAAGAAGAACAAAGTAGGAGGCTAGCACTAACTGAGTTTAAGATTTATTATAAAGCTACAATAGTGAAGGTGTTGTGACACTGGTGTACCACCAGACAAATAAACCAATGAAATTAAATAGAAAGAAGCCATACACATATGGACAACTGATTTTGACATAGTTTAATGGTGAAAAAGGACAGTCTTTTGGACAAATGGTGCTAGAACAATTGAATATCCATATGCCATAAAAATGAGCATTGATTCTTACCTCATGTATCATATATGAATATTAACTAAAAAATTGGATCACAGACATAAATGGAACACTTAAAACTAAAATTTCTAAAGTGAAATATTAAATTTTTGTGATTTTGTGTTGGGCAAAGATTTCTTAGCTACAACACGAAAACGTGACCCATCAAAAGAAAAAATATGATAAATTGGATTTCATCAAAATTAAAAACTTTTTGAAAGACACTGTTAAGAGGAAACTCACACTCTGGAAGAAAAATACTTGAAAATCATATATCTGATAAAGGACTTGTATCCAGAATAAATAAAGAATTGTCAAACTCAACGTAAGAAAACAACCCAATTAAAAAAAAAAAAAAAAAAAAGCAAAAGATTAAATAAGACACTTTACCAAAGAAGATATACAGATAGCAAACACATGAAAGATGTTCAACATCATTAGTCATTAGAAAAATGCAACCATTAAAACTACACTGAGATATTAATACACATTAAAATATTGACATACCAAGTGTTAGAGTAACTGAAACTCATATTCTACTGGTGGGAATATAAAATGTACAGCACTTTGGAGATCAGTTTTCCAGTTTTAAAAAAGGTAGATACACTACCATGTGATTTATTTATTCTGCTCTTAAGTATTTATTTACCTAATAGAAACAAAAGCATATGTTCAGCGGAAAACCTGCACACAAATATTCATGGAACTGTATATGTAATAACCCCAAACTGGAAATAATCCAAATATCTATCAGAGAATAGGTAACAGTGAAATGAGTAGACAATTTCTAGTATATTTATGCAATGAACTTAAACAATAACAAGGAAGTAATTACTGATGCATACAACAGTAATTCAGAATCATCATGCTGAGTGAAATAAGCCAGATCAAAAAACGCGTGTGAATACTGTATCATTCCGTTTATAAAAATTCTAGAAACAAAACCTAATCTGTCATGGCAGAAACCAGATTTGTAGTGGCTTTCGGATGAAGTGGAGGCGGTGAGAGGTGTGACGAGAGTGATCACAAAGGGTCATGAGCAATCTTTGGGAGGTGGGGGTGATGGATGTGTTCACTATCCTGATTGTGATTATAGTTTTCATAGGTATATCAATATATCAAAACATCAAGTTGTACACTTTAAAGATGTTCAGTTTATTGCATTTCTCAGTAAAGATGCAGAAAAGCTGAATAAACTCATTAACTCACCACTACATAGCAGCTCTAAAATCGAAGAAAATAAATAAAAATGCAAAAGGAAAAATAGGATAGGTGGTTACTAAAAGTTGTAGGAAGAGACCAAAGGAGACCAAGAAGATAGCATTTCACGGAGGAGTCAGCACTTAAAATAGCATGACACAGCTATACCAAGAATGAAGTCTGTCCAGTGTACTTGGCAAAGAGAAAACCACGGAGCATCCATAACGGCCAGTGAGGTGGGAGCCAGAATCTCAGAGGCTGAAGAGAGGCTGCATGAAATAAACATGACAGTAGCACATTGAAACCACTTCTTTTAAACAGCTCAGCAATGAAATGAGAGAAATAAGACAGTAGCTAGAGGGGACAGCAGAACAAACTAAACGTTTTTTTGGTGAAGTTTGAAGGCAGAAAAATATAAAGGGGGAATGAAGAAGAAACTGAAGATTCTAGAGATGAAGGAAAAACATGTGGAAACAAGTTTCTAGAGGAATTTGGAAGTGATGGGATCTAAGGCACAGGTGCCAGAGTGAGCCTTGGAAAGAAATCTGTAATTGTTAACTCCTGACAGTCCTCCCAATGCGATGGGCTACAGAGGACCTAAGTGGATTATTTTCAACTTTGCGGGGGAAAAAAGTTATTTTGCCAGAAAATTTCTTAGAAAACCTGAATGACTGGACATTCTGACATTTCCTAAACTGATCTCAATAAAAAAAGACATTATATTAATCATCACCTCTGACCTCCCAAATGTGACCTTTCCAGGTTGTCATCTACTGACCACAGCCCATAGGTCATTGTCTCAAATGACATAATCGTACTTTTACGTTGTTAGTATCTTGCTGCTTTAGGAAGGTTGCTCTGAATCAGATGTATTAGAGGAAACAGAGGGCAGGAAAAGAGTCAGGGATAAACTGTGGGTTTATGTATACAAGGTAATGGGGAAATCTCCATGGAGAAAAAAAACAACCATTACTGGATGTCTGAAAGGCACTGCTGAGGCTGACGGAATAGTGGAAGATATGACTTTAGGACCAGACAGACTTGGTCTCAAATCTGAAATGATATAATTGAGGCTCCTCCTCTTGCATGTGCTGTGTGACTGACTACAAATAAAGTTTTTGCTTCTATTAATCTTGTTTCCTCGTCTATGTAGTGGGCGTATACTGTTTACCTCACGTGGTTGTTCAAAAAATTAAATAACGTGAAGGATTTAAGTATATAGTAGAAAATAGGCACACGGTATAGGGTAACTAGATTTCTTTTATTATTGTATAGTAAGTATTCTTAACCCATAAAAAATGCCCCACACGGTCTTATTTCCATCATTTGTCCACCATAGATGGTCAGTTAATGCCTTTTGACATTTAAGTGATTAACTTAGTACTCCTCTCTGTACAACAGTGGCGGACTGTCTAAAGGTCAGATAACACATCAGCACACAAGGATGAAGTGAAAATGTAAACAATTGGCCTTTCTCCACGTCACCAAGTTGCTTTCTCTTTTGGTGCATACTAAGACTGAATACAACCATCCCCCCTCCTTATTACAAGTGAAGATCTGGAATGAGGAGACAGTAACTGGGAGGGACCTGTGACACTAGAAGTTGAATCCCCAAGGAGAAGTGGAATCTTTGAAGTTCTTGATATTTTATAAGGCCATGATATATGGCCCATGTTCCAGAACATGCTCACACTTTTAAATTTGTCAGTATAGATCTTTACCCAGAAGTGAGGAGAGGAATTCAACTATTCACTGGGATCAAAGGGAACCTCTCTTTAACGTAAATTAATCCTTTAAAAGCATGTCACATAGTACCCTGAACTTACTTTAATTATGGTATTAGGCCTGCTGCTGAATTACGACTTTTTGATATAATTGAGCTGTGCCTTTTTAGAACAACTTGTACTATATCTCAGGCATTTGCTGTTTGGCAATTTAAAAGATCTAGAATTTGTGGACTGCATCCATTCTCCATTTATTCAGGCAAAAGGAAAAAAAAAAATTATGATAAATCCTTAGAGTGACTTCATAGACTCCGTAGTAAGATCTCGTAATCATTACCGGACTTGCAAATATGTAGTCGTAACACATCCTGATAACCTTACTCTTCAGTGTTTCGGTTGATGTGCTTGTTTCCAGTTTTCTGCTACCATCCAGAGTGAGTTCAAGTGCAAGAGGGAATGTGGTCTTAGTGATCAGGATACATCTGCTAAAGATAGCACAGCCCTTGCCCATCTGATCCTCCGGGTAGCAGTTCACTGCATACTGAGTCCTATGACTTAAGAGCTATAAAGAGTCTGGCATGAGCTTTTCCCTGCTCTATATCATGGCTAGAATTAGTTGATAACCCAATCCTGGGCTTCGGTGTGGCTCTAAGCTTTAAATTAAATCATATTCCTACTGGAGGATCTACCACAAAACAATTTTGTATTCATTTCCTGGGATGCTAGAGACCACATGGTTGGACAGACTATCATTGAAGCAAATGTTTTCTTTGAATTCAAAGAGAGGAAAATATCCTACATGAGTCAAAATCTATAAAAACTGTCCAAAGTTGAACTGAACTAATTGTGTAAAGGTAGCATTGCAAAATTGGGATTGTAAAGTTAATTTGACCCATGTTTAATGATACACATTACTGGGCTACATGGCAATTAGGCCTAAATGGTAAGCAATTAATATATATGGCTGAAATGAGAAGTTTTACCTGGCCAAACCAAGTTCAAATTGATCTTCTTGCTCCATACGTTTTTCATTTTCTATAAATGGCATCAATGTTGATAGCTTCTCTGACCCGTTGCCTGAGGAATCTTAGTAGAATATTATTGTGCTGTTTTAAACGTGCACTCTAAATCCAGTGTCTTAGACCCCTTGGCCACAACACATAGTACATTTCACCAGATAGAAGCACCAAGATAGTTTTTGTTGGCTTTTGTGCACCAGCAACAACTACTTGTAGTTTTCTGAGGCATGTGGCATTGCTTTTCATTGTTATTTCTGATGTCCCCTAGGCCAAGGATAGATACTTGTGGTAAAGTATTAAAGAGACATTGCATAATGTCACCTCTGGTCTATGCTCCATTCTCTGCACTGGCCGGCGCAGCTGCAGTGTGTGGACCTCATCAGTGAGCCTCCTCACTCTCTGATTCCAGACAGGCAGATGAGTAAATGCGGAGAGTGGGGCGATATGTTTGCCTTCGGCCTCGGCCCCATGGGATTTTCAAGGTTTCAGCTCTGTCTGGCTGCCTCTTCATAAAAAGCCTTCCTCTCTCCAGGTTCCAGTAACTCCCCTCTGTCTGTGCCTCTGGCTGGCCTAAGGGTTGTGCAGGGCCCTGCTCTCACACTGATGCAGCCTACAGGCCCTGTATTTTCCTTCTTCCCAGCTTGTGAAAGCTTCTTCTCAAACTTTTCTGGTGTGAATATGCCATCTGTTTTCTGCTTGGACCCTAATTCAAAAGGTATGGCTTTGCCCCTAAGCATATATTTTGTCATGGTTAACAAAAAAGCAAGGTTCTCATAACATCCCAGTATTTGTTTTACTTCTGCTCTATGTTATCAGCCTTGGTTTGTGGAATGTAGTAGGTACTGAATATCTACTTGGTGATTGATTGGATGAATCTATGCAATGTATTGTATTTCCTGAATTATGGTTTCTAACATCAGTTAGTATTATTCCAGTAATATGATTAATGATCAAATTGTCTTGTATATAGACCATTGTAGATAAAATTATTGCCATGGTTGTTGGAGAGAGATGAATAAAAAACATGCTGTAGTTTGCAGTCATCCTGATGAATGTACAAAACAACTGGCATACATTGTATTCAAACCTTGTTTTCCAAGTTGAGTTTCTTACTCTTCAAATTGCCAAAGCTTTACCTTCTCACTTACAGCATAACATTGATACAGTCATTTGAATTACCGAGGTAACTGTTTTTCCTTGCACAAAATATATGCTAAATAAATTCAGTGAAACAACTGATTATTGTGTGCCTAACATGGGTAAGATCATGTGATCAGTCGTGTGGAGAAGAAATTGGATAGGAGAGATTGGAGGCAAAAAGATTAGTTAGGAATCTGTTGCAATAGTCCAAGACAAGCTAAATATTTACTGAGCTTTGTTATGGCTTTGCTTTGGCTGTTTCAGTCCTGCTTAATTTTGGGGTGGGGCTTGTGGAGCAAAGATGGTATTTGAGTTGTTCTGGCAAATTCTTCTGACGTACAGTGTTTACTTTCTTTTCCTGTATTACCTTTCCATCTTTTTTCTTTAGTCAGCCAATTGAAAAAGAAACAAACAAACAAAAAGAAAAAGCTTCCAGGAACTTCAAGCGATTTACAATTTAATTGGGAAACAAAATATGAACACAGGAAAAGTAATAGCAAGATATTAAAGCAATAGAGGACATATCAGAGTGAGGCTTGGGATTAATATCCAAATGAATGAAATGGGCAATAAATGCCACAATTTTATGAGACTAAGAGGTGGCTGTGGGTTGGGTACCTTGGAAAATGATCATGAAGAACTTGGTGTTGAATGGTAGGCAGAGAGCTAGAAAGAGAAAGGAAGATATTCATGGAAAGAGAAATTCTAAGAAAGGCAGAGTTGCAAAAAAAAGTCTATTGTTCTTATCTTTCTTTTTATCCCTTGTCTTCCTCTCTTCAAAGGGCACAGCTGTCTCAGTTATGAGCAGGGTGGGGAGGTGTTATCTCTGAATGGACGCTATTTCACTTCCCTTTTTCCTATTCCTCAAGGCTTAGCCAGATATGAAATGCTTGTCTAACATTCTGAGTTACTACATGTTTTCAAGTCTGGCCTAAGTTGACATTAAAGATCCAGTGACATTTCAAACAAGAATTAAAATTAGATTTATTTTATATTTTAATTCTAAAATTCATAGGGATGGTATTTCTTTCAGGTATGTTGTGTCCCTGGAAGATACCTGTATATTCTTTAAATTATTCTAAAAGTCATGAGGAAAAATTAAAATGCCTTACGTCAAAGGAGAGTTGGGAAAGAAGTTCATCATTTATTTACAAGTACTGATTCGAGTGGTTTATATACATGAGTAGATTAATTTTATGCTTTGCAACAATCTCATGATGTAGTACTACACAATCATCCCAATTCTGTAGACAGAAAACTATGGCGGAGGTGAACATGCTTAATGCCCCACAACTGGAAAATGCTGGAGCTGGTAATCAAACAGGCAGTCTGACTCCCAGGCTTTTGCCACGAAATAGCTTGAGAAGTTATGTAACTGATCTGGTTCCTTGTCTGTAAAATCTGGGAGGTTGAATTAGATAATCTTGACATTTGCCCTCATGTTAAAAATTAAATGCTGGGTTTACATCCTCAATTCCTGTTCTTCTCACATGACTCAAGTTTGAGCTCTCTGCCCTCACTTTCAAAGGAATTAGTTCTTCCTGCATGGAAATACGGACATGAATTGTTCTGGGTTTTTGAATGACTTAAAGAAGATAAATAGTACTTGACTCAGTTGTGCAATCTTACTGGCTTTTCCATAGGTAGAGGACCTATTTTCAGCATGCAATTAGAAAATTGCCCTGTATCATGATGAACCTTATCATGTTCATAACTAAGTTTGAACTTAGTTTTTTTTGTGTTGTTTTTTTTTTTACTGACATTAAATAGGTGATCCAAATTCAGTGAATATACCTACTTTTCAGTGAATATACAGTCTTATTTTACTGTAATATAAGACTGGGTCTTGATATGATATGATATGATATGATATGATATGATATGATTGATATAATATGATTGATATGATATGATATGATATGATATGATATGATATGATATGATATGATATGATACTGGGTCTTATATTAATTTTTGCTCCAAAAGACACGTTAGAGCAGTTTGTCCGGCTGGGTCTTATTTTCTGGGAAACACGGTAAATGAGAGAGGAGGGAGCAGAGGGTTTTCTAGTTAAGACCCCAAAAGGAGAAAAGAGGACAGACAGAATTGGGGTTGACATCTAAAGACAAATTTCGTATACCTAATTATTTTTGTTTACTAAACTAAAATATTGCATGCATTTAGTTTTTTTTCTGTTTAAAATACTAATGAAGAGGTAGCCAAAGGAGCCATTGATTAAAACTGTAAGAAGCCTAGCTATTATCCCTCATTTCATTGACCAGATTCCCACAAAAACTGTGAAACATCTAAATTTAGAAGGGAAAAAAAATCTAAATTTAGAAAAAAAAAATCTGTTCTCTCTTTAATGATACGCAATAAATCATAGGACAAATGACTTGAGATGGGGGTGGGTATGTGGGGATAAGCAGGTCTATTTTCAGGATTTAGCTCCTCATTTTATTCAAGCAACAGATGCATAGGGATGAGAGGGAAGTACGGTCAGAATGTGGCCTTGGACTTCAGGGTCGTGCTGAGGTGTGGGAAGGATGAACCAATAAGCTGGATGGGCTCTCTTAGAATGGGGTAAAATAGAGCATTATAAAGTCCTGAACTTAGAAGTTTCACAATATCTTAGTATTTTTTATATTAGCCCTTTGTCTTTCTCCCTATTTCCCTTTCTTTTACCCTAGCAACCAACATACAAAAAGTCGAGTTCATCTCTATCACCTTTATACTTTTGTTTCCCTTATGTGTATGAGTTAGCCTCATACTTAAAGGCAGTTCCTCTTTTCTATTATATTAGCTCTGGAAAACATATTTTTGCCCCTGTCCCCTGTCCCCTCCCCCCCCAGATAAATATCATTCTGGACTTAAGCCCTTTACCATTGGATGATACCCATGGGTCTGCTAGCAGGAGAAATACTGCTTGCAGCTGTTTTTTGAAAAGTGGCAGCGTGCTTTGTGCTAGTTTGAAAAACTGGTAGTTATTAAATTAAATAGAGAGTTTGTTTGGGATCTAAGCAGTGGGTGAACATATTATATTTTAAAGCAGTTTTTGACTTCACCAAAAGGCCAAGCAACAAAGTGTCAACATAAAAAAGGGAAGGGTGTGAATAAATATTTAAATTAATGTTTTCTAAAGGTAACAGCTGGAGAAGAATTCAGTTTCCCCCACGATTCATTAACAATGACTGGATTTGTTCTCATACCAAAATGTATTGTTCTAAATATCTTTAATTGCAGCTAGACTACTAAAGACCTTTAATGTCTTAAATCCAAAATAAAAATACATTTGAGCCCACCACGCCCATTTGGTCTTTTAGCTAATGTCACATGATGAACATCTTTCTGTTCACCTTTTAGCATACACTGAAATTCCTCTGTGGTCTTCTCTTCAGAGGCTCATGTTCTAAGGATAAAAGATAAATATAAATAGATCTCATATTCATTTTATTTAGTTATTTTCTTGTCTTTTGAAAAAGAGAACACATATTTCTCAATTTCTGATAGTTTCATCTTAGCTAAAAGTTGACCTTTTAGTCCCTAAAGAGATCTGAATAGATAATTGAATAAGAGTTTCCACTTCGGTGGTAACAACTTGTTTGCAATAAATAGATCATTGGAGAGTCCATCTTGTATCCTCTGCTAAGATTGGAAAAAATTAGGGTCTCAACATACCACTTTCAAAGCAAGAAGAAACATATTCTCAGTAGTAATGGAAACCACAAAGAAATTCAGTTCTGTTAGCTGAAGTGTCACACAGATTAGGACAAACCCATGAAGTCCAAGAGCAATCCCCGGTTCTTCTATAGAGAAGAGATGTCTTCCCTAATCTTTTTTTCCCTAGGGTTAATCATTATTTTGATTAACTTTTGCTTTTTTATTACTGTTGACATTCAATATTATTTTATATTAGTTTAGGTGTACAGCATAGTGGTTAGACATTTATATAATTTACAAATGATTCCCCTGATTAGTCTATCACCTACCTGGCACTACACATAGTTATGACCATATTATTGAATATATTCCCTATGTTTTACTTTACATCCCCATGACTATTTTGTAACTGCCAATTTGTACTTCTTAATCCCTTCACCTTTTCCACCCAGACCCCTTACCCCCTTCCATCTGGCAACGCTTAGTTTGTTCTCTGTATCTATGAGTCTGTTTCTGTTTTGTTTGTTCATTCACTCTGTTCTTTAGATTCCACGTATAAGTGAGGTCATATTGTCTACTCTAATCTTGAAGTTAGTTTTAGTTAATCTACATGGTACAGTACTGACGTGAATAAACTTTTTCTAAATCTTGAGTAATAAGGAAAATGAACAAGTTGGGTGGAGCTCAGAAACAAACAGAAAATACTTAGCATGCACAGGCTTGATTTAGACTGGTATCAGCTTTGAAGGAGGAGGGGACATATTTGTAAACAATTTGCAAAATGACTTTTGCAAGCAAAGCAGAATGAAAGGTGTGCTGTCAGTATACAAGTAAGCAGAGTAGAAGTAACATTTTTGTTTTAAAGAAAAAAATAGCAGAATTGCTTGATTTCTGGGACGTCGAAGTTCTCTCTTGTCTCTACAGTAGTTCATTATCTATCCACCCCAGAATTCTACATACTAAGAGTGGAGTGTAGACTTTGTGCTTTGTAGAGTACTCTACTGGGCTGTCTTCTTGACATGATATTTTGACTCACTATGTGAATTCTGACTAATTGCTCAGTACCTTCAGGCCACTGGTTTCCCCCAGCAGCACAGTAAGTGCTTACTTGCAAAAATGTTCATGTATGAAAATTTGTGTGAAAGATCCACTTAATGATAATTCATAAACATACCTTAGAATTATAAATATTCTTTATATATTAAGTGATAAATTTTAAAAGTTTTGGTTCTTACATGAGTTGTTAAAGTGTCTTCATACCCCCCAGCCTTTGTTTTCTCCTCTTCTTTTCAGGGATTAAATTTATGATAATTACCTATAGGGTTGCATTCAGAATTTGAATAGATTTCTGCAAACTCTCTAATGGTTCCTGCAGGGTAGGATAAACTCTCTCTCACATTTACAGCTCTATGATGTTTCACAGATCTGTTTGGTGATTCCAGGTTTATTACCCTAATTATGAGCTAATGAGCACAGAACTTTGCAAGGAAATTTGCATTACTTACTTAAGTAGGACAAATTATCAGCTTAACCAAGATGAAACATCCCTTGTTGTTTGAGACCCTTTAGCTCACCAAAAGAGATGCCTATCGTGTAGCCAAGTGAAATAAGCTTTCAAAGAGTGCTGACTGCTGCCTTGAAAACAGTAACTCTATGGCAATTTTAAGGCGTTTGCTCAGCAAGGGTCTGACGTCTTTAGAATCCCTTTCAAATTCACTTTCTCTTTTAGCCACCTCTACCCCTATCTCCTTCTACTAAAACAGAAGAATGTGAAGGAAGCTATTGACAGGCCTCTTCACAACCAAAACAGGAGTGCTGGAACAATTTAGCATAAAGAAAATACAGCCCAACTGCAGACATTTTACATCAAATATGAAGCTTTCCTCTCTGAAAGTGCAACTCAGTACGTTTTAATATTTTTCCTGTTGGAGCCAGAAAAAAATAGAGCTGTACGTTTTACTTTGCTATCTCTTCCCTTCATATTTTCTCCTACAGAGAAACCACTTTGGGATTTGTTTTGGAGTACATCCTCACTTCCATCAATAAGTTAAAGGCCTTAATTTTCCACTCATTTCTTCTTTTCAAGTGTAGCCTTCTTATATTCAGTATTATTTTGAGAATTCTCTGAAAAATAATGCAAAGTATAACATAAGGGCACCACCAGGATGTCCCTAAGAGATTGACTAGAAAAGGTAAGCAAATTAGTCAGCTAAATTAACTAGTTGTTTTAGAAGACACAAAGCCTTTCGTGCCATCGTTAGCACCACTCGTTACTTGACATTGTCATTATTCTATCTACTTCTTTCTGTGCACTTTCACCATGTCAGCTTTGATTTTCCCTGTACTTATTTTTTTTCCCCACCTTAAAGCTATTATATCACCTCCCAGGAGCATTGATTTTTCGTCAGGTGTCACAGAATTCCCACTTATCATTTCCTTGCAAGCATAAAACTGACTATTGCTGCTAATGCTGCACCCTTTCATTATTTCAGAATTAATCACTTATTCCTATCAGTCAGTTCTAGCATCCTCCTTCCCTATTAAACTTAATGTTTAATTCTTATATGTGTTCATTGACAAACACTGAAATAACTTCCCATCAGCGTGCTTGGGCAAAAATAAATCATTGAAAGGACAAGGGAGAGGTAGGTGATACAAGCGTTTGTTTGAAACAATCACGCATTTATAGAGCATCTATTATGTGTCTAGAATTGTAGTGGATGAACTTGAGGGGTGACAGAAATATAAGATATTATCACTTCTAACCCTTAGACTACTTAAAATCTTGCAATGTGAAGCAATTCTGAAGGGAGGCTGGCTTAACAAATCAACTATAAAGTCCATTGTCTTTATGTTTAGCTTAGTTTTAACTAGCATGGATTACTTTAATAATTTAGAAAAATTCAGTAAGTCAGTAACCAGTGAAGGAAGTTTTTTTGTTTTGTTTTTTTAACAATGTTGGTAGCAATGATTTTTAAACCTCCAAACAGTAAGTTGACTTTCAGAAACAAATAACACATGTTGCGAGTTGAAATTTTAGTATAACTCTCACTAGAGGAGCTTATATACCCATACCAAAATGCAACACATCTCTTAAAAATTGGTATATATACCACTGCCTCCGATTTTTTTAAATCTAAAATGACTGTAAGCAAAAATTCCTAGAAAAGAGCTAATTTGACAATAGTATCTGTCTTAACAGGCATAAAGACCATCGCTTTTTAAGAAGATCGTATAAATTCACAGGATACAGGCACATGGAAGGCATGGCATATGTAGACAATATTTCTAACAAGGACATAGCAGATATTATAAATATAGTCACTTCATTTTGTCAAGTGTTATATACTTCCAGGTTGGAAGTGATAAAAAATGGCGATTTTAGGAAAAAAGAGTAAGGATGGGGTTTAGGAGGAGTTTGTGTCATGATCTATTGCAATTCAGATAATTTTAAGGTTCTTTTTGAAATATACTGTAAAGAATACTTTTCAAACCATGTAACGTATAAAATATACCATAAGAGAAAATGTTATTTCTCCAAAGAATGAGTGAGGGATTGGATTACAAACGATGACCAAACCAACTCGAAGGATTATAAAACTGCATGACCTTCACCTAGCAAGCCACCGGGCTGTCTCTCTTTTTAAAATAATTTGTTCTTTTCAGGGTCATTTCTAAGTTTTGTTGAAGTCCATCCGGCTTCTACTTCTGAAAGGCAGCAAGTGTTATTGGAAAGAACACCAGAGTGATGGAGGTATGGTCTGAATACAAATGTCATATTTCTCTCCGTGGGCAGGTAGCAAGCTCATTTCCTAGAGTAAGATGTGAATAATTTTAACGGCCAAATTGATCCATATCATAGGAATGTTGTTAAAATAAAACAAGGTAATGGATTTGAAAGTACACTGAGGGAAGACATTTCATCCAAGTGCCGAATGATATTCTGTTCTCATCATAATTAGTGAACTTCCGCTTCCCTGTCTTTCCAATTCATGAATTCTGTGTTTACATGTGGTATACGTAAGCTCAATTAAACTTGAAAGCACTGTGGGAAATATCATTGATATGATAGTAGGATGCATTATAGTAAAGAAAAACTTGAAGAAAGACTTTTCATCTCACTGCAAAGCATTAGTAATGCTTGATCCGATTTTTCAGACATTTTCTAGATAGTCATTCCTGTTTCAGATGCCATTTATAGTGTTGAGTATCCTGAGTTTAGGTTTGACTGAATTATATTGGTTTTCATATTCTTATTTTTGACTGAATTATATTGATTCTTATAAATATGCCCTGTAATTCTCAACATAATGTATTATTTGATATTACCAGAAATAAATACGAAGTTTCCCTGTATTTTTGTTCCATTGATTCTAATACACAATGTAGAGTACTTTGGTAAACACCCATCCCTCTGCAGCCTTCCCTTGGGGGAATTTCCTGCTTATTCAGCTATTACCATATTATTTAATCTGTTATATAAAATGGGCAGCATATAAAACCTACTCTACAAATAGTAACACAATGCCAGACTACTATATACTTAGGATAGATTTTATTTCCTTTTTTGCAATTACTCTTAGCAGTTTTAGAAATTCCAATTTAGTTTGCTCTATTACTTAACATAGAAAAAAACAAAATATTGGGCAGAAATTGATACATTCAATAATTTTTTTTCAGATGCAATATCTGTGCTTGGCAACTGTGATTCTACCGTTTAATTTGAAAGACACCAAACATTTCTTACTTGCTTAATGTGACTTAGAATTACTGTCTTATCCTGTGCACTAGAGAGACCCCCCCACACACACAAAAAAAGGGCCAGAGAATATAGAGTAATTGACATATTAGCATTTCTTTACTGCAGTAACTAGTATTTTCAATCTTAATGTGAAGCATCAAAGAGAAAATCCATCTTCAGGGCTTTCAACCTGATGCTTCTTTGGGACTGTTCATCGTGACCTACACGCTTATGTAATCCATATGTGCTTGTGGGCTCAAAATAAAATTCCTTTATAACTAATGAATCTTCCAATCAAGATATATTAAGATAAAGCCCTTGCTTTTCCAGTTATATACATAAATATGAGCCTTGCTTAAGATTATCTTGCATCTATGCTAATATTGCTTGAGATTCCTAATCGTACAAAAATGTACGTTTCGCCCCCATGGAAACAGAAGATTAAAATTATTGCAGTAAGACCTCAGAACTGCAGCAAATGATTCAAATATTAGTTTTTCTGTCCTAATAGTTCTAAAATCCAACCTGCATGTCTACAAAATTTCTAGTTCTAAAGTATGAGGCTCTACCTTTATGGGATCCTTTCCTTTCTTTCTTTAAAAATGAAATTGCTATCTAGATATCGACCTATATATTTTAATGTTAAACTCATCAAAAAAACCCTTACATTGCTTAATTTTTCTTAATACCTCTATTCTTGTGTGGTTGCCATTTCACACTGGTTTTTGCCCTCAATCATTCCTTCTGTCAAACAATTAAGCTGATGAACAATATTATATATAATGTTTAGTAAAGTTTTTTTTTTAAATTTAAAACACAAAAAGAGATGAACTGGAATATCTGTAGAGAACAATAATTGAATATATAGAAAAACATATGGAAAGCCCCTTGTATAGTAATCAACTTCGAAGATACAACAATAATTGTTAAATATTATTATTCGACACTCTCCCCACTCATCCCTGTCAACATCTTTAATAATAAATTTAAGTCATTATAAGAATTTGAAGTTCCTTCTGAAAAAAATAGGTTTATATGTCATATAATTCAATTTTGTGTATCATACTTTACTTATTTAAAATCAGAATAAAATCCATTTCCAAAGGTATAGAGGCAAACAGGAAATAGAGAGGAAGAATACTTCATTTTGTTAACTGTAGACAGAGCCAGCCTTTCCTGTTCCCAGAAAATTCAGAAATGTCAGGCCCCAGTCAGGCCCCTTTCCCTACTAATGTCAGAGCTTACCATATATGTTATATTTTGCTAGCCTATATTGTTTTAGTCACATTTCTCATCTGGGTTTTGATTCCCTTTGGTCTAGGATATTGTTTCTTGGTTCAAATATTTACATTCAAGACCCTCTTCTCTACAGATACGTTCATCTAAATGCTACTAACTGGTTTCCATTGCTGGGATCACAAAATTCTTTTCTGAAAATCCCTTAAGTGCCTGAATTGGGTTTTGAGGTCACCTATCAACATTCCTGTTGTTATACCTAGCTGTTGCTCTATTTTTCCTACCTGCTTCTCCAGGACCTGGCCGTTAGCCACACTCTCATCTACATTCATTGCTAAACATTTTTCAATACTCAGCTCCAAATCCACTTTATTTCTAAAGCCTTTCTCATTTTTATAAAGGCAAACGGAGCCCTTAGGCCATTTTCAGAGATATCAGTGCATACCTGTTTCCAACTTGACCGGTGTACCCTTTTCCCTACCTAAAATGAACTTAGAGATATGTTATGTACAATCATGTGAACATGATCACATGAATTTAATTAGACTTTTCTTTGATCAGATTATCTCAAATGTAGAGACTACCCTATAACACATACCTTAGGGTTCTCCCACAGCTCAAATGCATTAATATAAGCGACAGACGTATTTCAGATGGCTCAAAAATAAAACCTATGTTGATTTATGACCGAATGCATAGATCCATGGTTAAGATGGCAAACACTAACCTTCTCCTGTTTGTCTACAGTTCTCTTGTCTCCACAACTCACATTAATTCTGTCTCTTATCTTTTTAAATGACTGATAAGATTACCAGATGTGTAGGAATAGGATACTTTGCACTGGCAAGTGGAGCAGTGAAAATACAATCTTTGGGATAGCTATTTTTCTATGTCCTTTTGTATTATTTTAGTTATTTTTGTACTCAGTTGTAGTGTTCTAGCTTGTAGTGTTTACTTTTTCCATAGTTTTCCTAATCTTTAGTAACAAAGTCCTAGCTGCTTGATCACAAGTTTATTAGTTTGGCCAAAGGCATGTTGGCACCAGAGCCCAACTTAGGCTAAAACCAAAAGTCTAAAGTCTTATTAGAAGATATCACTGGAGTCACACCAGTCACAGGCTAGTAACATCTTGTTACCAGTTTGTCTTTGCACACAAGGCAGTCTCTATATCTTTTACACACCACAAGATGAGTGTTTTGAATCCCAGGTTAATTTTCTAGGTGGGAAATAATTTCAAATAAGGTAACCTCAAGTGTTCAAATAAACAGGCAGGCAAGATAACTGTGGAATTAGGAAATAGGATGCTGAAGTGGAGTAATTCAAAATGGCATGAAGTCCCTGGATAAGATCAGAGAAAGTTCCCTTTTCGGTTGATACCACTTCTGGGATGGGAAATGGCACCTTGCTGTGGTCAGTATTTATTGTCTGTGCAAGCCTGAGACAATTCTTATCTCTGGTTCCACAGTGTGAAAGCCTTTGAAATAGACTTGGGTTACCCAAGAGAGTGCTGGAGCAGAGGAGATGGCAGAGGACAGTGGCAGCAGTGCCAGTTCGGTAGACGAGTTAGGGGTATTTCAGGATTAGCTATAGGTGGCATTATACATAGTAGGAAAGATGGTTCTGGTTCATGCTGCTGAACTGGGAAATTATTCCTAACATTGTCTTTCTAATTATATGTCCAGAGAATGGTATATTTCTTTAATGAAACTGGTGTACAATTGCTTAGCAGAAGTTAAAAGTCTCCTTACTTTGGAGATTTTACATGCAGCATTCTATCTAAAATACCTTTCCTCCCCCTTTCTTCACCATAGGTCCATTTTGTACTTTGCAAACTTTCTGTAAAACTCACTGCATAATTTTCTTCCCCATTCTTATGTCTTTACTCTGTAAAAATAGACACTGAGCAAACAAATAGACACTGAAGACAGCAAAGTACCTCACATCTATAAAGATAAAGAACTACAGGCAAGGAGCTTTGCTATTCATGAAAAGAGAAAATAATGCCCTCCTAAAAAAAAAAAAAAAGACATCCAACATGGTATTCATCAAAAATCCAGGTGATGTCTATGTCACGGGTTTAGATTTTATAGAAACCCAATGTCTCTTAGATTTTAGAATTAGAGGCAAACTTCAGTATCAAATAGACCAATCTCTTCACTTTACAGTGAGAGAACTGAGGCTCAGAAATGCCAAAGGTTCACCTCCAGGCTACACAGTTAGTGAGATCTGCCTCCTCACCCTGCTCTCCTTTTATTTCTCTTTCTAAACCACAGTATCTCCTACAGAATAGTGAAAGCATGAAAAACAAATAATTGTGCTTAAAGGTATGTATACATATCAGCCGGTCATTTGGGAATGAACACTACAAGGATAAAAACAGTACAAAAAAACTGGAGGATGAAGATATGTATTTTTTCTAGGTTAAATTATATATATATATATATGTATATATATATGTATATATATATATATATATATATATACACACACACACACACACATATACATATACATATCCTAGATTCTAGTTATCCCAATCATACCACTTTTTAAAAGCGTATCATAGAGTGTTTTTAAATAAATAAAACAGACCCATTGTTGTGATCCATCACAATCATATGCAGTGAAAACCTCCTAGGAAGGCAATAGAGATTAGGCACTACTTAATCAGTTTCCCAATACATTCTTCTTCTCATGTAGTATTGTTCTCAAATGATTATTTTTTCAGTGCTCAGAGCCTCCTTTTAGACCATTTGAAAGTTAGGGCTTCATTTTTTTTTTTTTTGAAAATACAATTTCAATGTAATCTGTTTTAAGAATCAAGCTATGATATTTAGGAAACTGATGCGCCTCACGGAAAACTTTTGGCATGGTATCTGATAAGGACGTCAGTTGCTATCTTCTGATGTGAAATCGCCTGGGAATCTCCCAACATCACTTAACGAGTGACATATAGCTAGGGTAGGGCAAGGAACACAACTGCATTTCTCATTAACCAGCCAGGGCCATGTGGTAATTGGAATATCATCTGGAAAGGACAGACGCCTGGGATGCCGTCTATGTAAAGCATATTCAGGTTTGCTTGCCTGGACAAATCCCCAGTAGAAGAAAATACATAGTGTAGTTCCTTGGATGCCATGTTAGGAGTTCCTAGCCAGCTAGGAACTAGGTGACACTAGGCTGAGGTGCTGTATGTGCACAGTCCCCCAGGCAATTTGGCTCTCATGTTCTCTAGTATTTATTTGACAAACTCAGCCATCATCACCCCCCTCTTAGATCTGAAGTCGTCATCCTGGGATGAGATGATTTATTATGTTTCACATAGTATTAAAGAGTTTTCCAAGGGAAACAAGTCCTCTTGTCAAACATGAGCAGGTCAAAGAGGAATGGATAGCAGCAGCAACTCTGACCTGGCCTGACTGACCTCAAGTTCTGGCTTCCTTGTGTTCCCGAGACCTTCTTTTGTACTCTTAGATGAGCCCTAATCAAGTTGCAACCTCTTTAGATAGGGGAGAGAGAACACACCATGAGACAGATGCTTTATTTTCCTCAATAAGCTGAGAAGCTATGAGGGTTAGAAGGAAGAAAGGCATTCAGTCATCTTCTTTGTTTACTGCTTCTATTTACGGGAAGGTCAGGGTTTCCTCATCCTGATAAAGGTTGGTGAGGAGAGTGAGTATTCCCAGATGACTCCTTGGTTTTTAGGTTTCTTTGTTCCTCCTGTGTCTGATCTGCTTTATTGAGGTCAAAGTTAGGGAATCAGCTGTAAAGAATTCTCTTGTGCAACAGAGGTCAACAGAGGAAAGACACATGTGCGCACACACACCTATACACACAAATAAGTGGGGGCTCTTTTGTTCCCCCAGTGTCATAGTCAGCCTTTTGATTTCCTTTGTGCTTTTAATCAGGACCATAAGTAGGGCATGTGGCTAGGACAAGGAGCTTACCGTTTGAAGGTGGTAATGGAATGGGTTACAATTGTTCCATTTCCTATGCTCTTTACATTCTTGAGATCATTATCATGAAAACGGATTTGTGCTGTGCCATTTCCTGTTCTTGTTACAATCTTTATCATGACAAGAAGGTACCAGGTTTTAATGCCTCGTGTTATATTTAAGTGTTTTCAAGAACTGCTATGTAGTGTGACTATTCTTCCCATATTGTGTTGTCTGCCCAACAAGTAAAGGTAGTGTTGTCTGGGTGTTTGAATGACTGTATACCAGGTTGTCTTGAGGCTCTGAAATATCAGGGTAGGCACACACCTTCCTTCTGTATCCCAATGTAACCCACGGGAGAACTTTCACAAGAGGCTCTGACTTGCTGCTGCTGTCCCCTCCGCATAGACTCCAGATGCCCACATTTCTCATCCCTGACTCTTTATTGCCCAAGTGACACTCCTAGTGACAGTCAAATTGTATAACTTAAGGGGCACGGCAGTGGAGTTTCCAATTATCATCAAAGAATTTCCCCAGCATTACCATAGCAAGACTTCAGGCTGTTGATACGGATTAGATCAAAAATAGAACATGGTATAATAAGAACCTTTGCTTTCTGGCATAGACTAGAATCAGAATAGCTAATGGTACAACACTTTCAAGCTCTCCTTTTTTTTTTTTTTTTTTTTTTTAAAGTAGGTTTAGTTTTTGCAAAAGCTGCTGAATTGACAGCTCAGGATACTATGGATAGAAAAATGATAAGCTTTCCCTCTCTGCTCTTCCCAGTATACCTTTGGCCTGCCCTAGAGGAAATGTCTCAAGAAAAGGGAGGTGAGTTCTTTCTCCAGATACTTTTAATCTTTGAATTCAGGAGTAGGAGTATTATCCAAACTGCTTATTACGAAGAATGTATCAAGACGTGTCTCTGTGTTCCCTAAGATCAAAGCTAAAATTGACAGATCACTTCATACAGGCAACTGCAAAACCACCCAGCTAGAGCCAGTTTTGAAATTATGTGCGTTGTCTCATAAGTGAATTCCTGAGCGCACCAAGTGAGTTTTGCAATGCATTGTCTGTGGCTGGAGTTTTTAGGAACTCCACTTTTAGAAGAAGATAGGATAGAACATTTGCTTCATAATCAGCACTTACAAAGAATCGGTCATTGCTATTGATGACCGATGTGTATTTCTTGATAGCAGAGTTCAGAGCAGTGGGGCTGCCCGGGAAGACCTAAAGACTTCAGCCATAGCTGGAGGGATGGTGGGGCACCCAAAGTCTTCCAAAACTTGGTAGTGGTAAAAATGTCCACCTTTCATTATACCTGACTGACCTAATATTCATAAACTTTGGGGTGAGGATCCATGGTACATGTTAGGGAGGTTCTGAAACTCCTGAGATTCTAAATGCAACTTTTTGTGAGCATAAAAATTCCCTTTTTTCCTCTCAAGTGTATCTTCCTACTTTTTATCAAATTTTCAAGAAAATCTGTGACATCCCACATTTTCAGAGTCACTATTTTAGACAGTCAACTCTCATTCCTCACTTTTCTCCAGTTCTGGGACCAAGTATCACTAAGTCCCACTCAGAAAACACCTAGAGAAGAAAGGCAGTAGATCACTAACAATATAATAATGTCTTCTTAAAAGTAAATGATTAGAGTACATCTGTAAAAATGTGCATACTCATCTACTAACACCATCCACCATAAGGAAAGAATGTCCTTAATGAACACTATAATTTTAAGAAAAGGAAACTAAGATATATATCATCCAAGCTAAAAAAGATGGAAACCCATAATCAAATGTAACAATTCCCTCTGAGAAATAACCTGCGAGTGCCAATACAAACATAACCACAATGCCTGCTCTAATTTAAGAGAGAAAGACGGGTGGGGGGTGGGGGAGAGAAGAGAGAGAGAGAGAGAGAGAGAGAAGAGCTAAGAAGAACAGCTCCTCCTTTTCCACCTAATATTGTTCTAGGGAGTTCATAAGGTCAGGAACTTGACACTGGTTTCGAGTGGAAGCCAGTCAAGCAGGATTTCTTTGCCCTCTGGACAAATGGTTGGCCTACTTCAGGAATTTTGAATAATTATTGCTGTTCTCTTCAGCAAGAAGTTTACCTTTCACAAAGAGAAGAGCTTGTGGCATGAATTTAATCCCATTGCCTGAATGCACAAAATCAGTTTTGCTCTCAGAGTTACTGTTCCTAATTTATAAATCTGAGAACTATTTTGTCTCACTCTTTGGGTCCTCGTGAAAATGAAGCACTCATGGTGTTGCTTAGAGCCCAACTTAATGCCCAGCACCCTGGAAGGAAATCCCTTCACAAATATGAGGTAGTAAGAGGAGCATATTGTTGCTCCTGCTATGAGATATGTCATTTTTCTCTAAGGGGCATGGAGACAGCAATTTTGTACCTGCAACCATGACACTCAGGAGTTTTTCATCCTTGCTCTTTTCCCATTAAAACTACTCCTAATAATTCCCAGATAAACTGAACAATCTGTAACACCACAGAGAATACAAAGTCAGTTGTCTGTACTAAGATCGTTATTGTGTTGTGATGAAGCAAGTAGCTGAATAAGCTAAACCTTCCATAGACAGATTCTTAAACAAAATTAGTAGTTAAATTGATTTGTAGTGTTGACAACCATTGGCCAAAATTGCCAGCAGTTCTATTTTCATTAGAAAAGCAAGGTTCCCTCATTTTTTTAACTCCCTCTTACTATTCCTTGGTGATTTCTATTGTTTTGGAATCATTCTGTACCATACATAACAAGTACTATTAACCATATGGGATTATCTGTCTAAATTCCCAGGGAACAGAGAGCAGCTGTGAATATTTTTGTGTGTCTCCTATATTATTGCCTTAATGCTGCCTCAGATTACTAGAATGATTTTCATCAGGAATCCCCCAAAAATTGATATTACAGAAATTATTCTACTTCTAATGGAAAGCTCATTACCTCTGAGGAAGAATATATTAACCTATTGTTTCACAAGTGCTGTATTGACTTAAAAAATGTATATGTACTTTGATCTAGTCTAGAAAAATCTTGTCTGTCTGTTGGTAATCTGTGAGGGTTTTAAATTTTGGAGGGTGTGTGTGTGTGTGTGTGTGTGTGTGTGTGTGTGTGTGTGTGTGTTTCATAACATCAATTAATCCAATGTATTCTTTCAGCCCAGTGAAAACATACATAGCACAAATTGGTAATTTTTTTGCAATCTATACAATTGACCTTGTATCCCAATTAAGCAGCAATGAGGTTACTGTTTCACACAGATAATTTCTCAGTGCTTTTGACTCATGTCTAATGATTGCTTCATCATGGTTTCAATCCCGAAAAGGGTTTCCAGAATTATTATAGTTTAATTCAGTGAACTATTATACAATTTGCCTTGCTGTCTTATAACTCAAGCTTTTCATTTGCATCTTCATTTTATCATTTCATGAACACGGTAAGAAAAAAGTGTTGATAACTTACCAAGTGTTTTGAACTCCTTAGATTAAATTAAATATTGACAAGAAGTTAGTATTTGATTATGTGATTTGGCCCAACTTTTGAGATGTGACAGAGTTAAGATTGGGGGCATACTCTACTTCAGAATTGTATTTCTCACAGCGTATATGCTAGCCCACGTGAATTCAAGTTGCCTCAAACTGAGGAAATCTGATTTATCAACCTTCACTTTATTTGCTCAAAAGAATCCAGATTTTTTTTTGACATTTTTTTCAACCTCTGGTAAGAACACTTACCATGAGATCTACTTTCTTAACAAAAATGTAGATGTACAATACAATATTGCTGACCTCATGTACTATGCTGTGCAGATCTCCAGCACGTATTTATTTATATTGTATAACTGACACTTTATACCCTTGGAACTCGCTATTTCCCCCTCCTTCCAACCCCTGGCAATCACCATTCTACTCCTTGTTTCTATGCGTTTGACTATTTTATATTCTCCATATAAGTACCATCATGAATGTCCTTCTGTGATGAGTTTATTTCACTTAGCATGATGTCCTCAAAGTGTATGTGTTGTCCCATATGGCAGGATTTCCTTCTGAACGCTGAATGACATTCCATTTTATGCATATACCACATTTTCTTTATCCACTCATTCACGGATGGACATTTAGGTTATTACCACATGTTGACTATTGTGAATAACGCTGCACTGAACACAGGAGTGTAAATATCTTGTAGAGATCCTTATTTCAATTATTTTAGATAACTACCCAGAAGTGGGATTACTGGATTACACAGTAGTTCTATTTTTAATTTTTGAGGAATCTCCATACTGTTTTTCGTAGTGGCTGAACCATGTTTATATTCTCACCCACAGTACGCAAGGCTTCCAATTTCTCCACATTGTTGCCAACACTTTTTTTTTAATAGCCATTGTAACAGGTGTGAGGTGGTTTTGATTTGCATGTCCCTTGATGTTGAACATATTTTCATATACCTGTGGGTCATTTATGTCTTCTTTGGAGAGATGTCTATTCAAGTCATTTGCCTATTTTTCACTCAAATGTTTGTTTGTTTGCTATTAAGTTCTAGGAGTTGAGTATCCAGATTTGACATTAGATGAGATAGCTCCTAGGATAATGATTTTTGTATAGTTAAAAATATTTTTGTGGTGGTATTTAAATGAACACTGGGAAAAAAATTCTTTTTCCCAGAATGTTGGTATTGGAGGCATCAATAAGACAAAGTTAAGGCCTATGCTAATTTTTAAGTAGTTGTGTTATCTCTGTTATATCTTGATTCCCATCAGCATACAAACACTGTAAAACAAAAAACCCTCCTGTGATGGCCATGGAGGTTTGCCATTCAGTTCTGCCTTTAAGAAAGATCTTGCTGATCAACTTCAAGGAGCTCAGTGAGCTGAGAGCCTCCAGGGGCAACACCTCTGGGATCCACTAGAGCATTTAAGCCAAGGCGAGGCTTGTCCCATATTACCCTAGCCAATAACTGAGCATGGCAAGGCTCCTAAATCCTGGTGATTCTGCCTCACAAAGGATTCCTCTAAGAGCAGTCTGTATGACAGAGCTCCCTAACTGAGCTAGCTGAGACTTTCTCAGACCTGCACCATAGTCTCTTCCCACCTAATCCCCTTCATTTCCCCTCTCCTTTCTCCAAAGAAGACATAAATGCAAACAGATGTCAGACCTATTTCATTATCTAACTGCTTTTCCTGCCTACTCCTGTTCCCTCTATATCTTTCAAAAACATTATCCCCCTCAAATCTCTTGTACTTCTATCTCCATTTTGTGATCCCCTTCCCCGAAGACCTAACCAGCACACTTCCTGTGAGTCCCAAATCCCTTTCTAGCTACAGCCCCATTTCTTTGTTCTACTCTGCAATAGACCTTTGCACAAGAGCTATCTGACGCTGTGGTTTCCACTTCCTACTTCCTGCTTACTTGTTAACTCCCATCTGTCTGTATTCTATTACCAATGTTCCACTGAAAAAGCTCTCCACTGAAACAACCCTTCTCCATGTTACAAATCCAGTGGGTACTTTCCTGTCATCTTATGTTGTCTCTCAGTGAAATTTGATATATATTTTTGAGGGGGATGGAAAAGTTACTTTTCATTTACAAATCAGAGCCAACATCAAGTTCTACTTAAGAATATGGCCTTTGGAATTAGATACCTTTGATTTAAGTCTAAGATCTACCACTTAGGAGCTTTGTAAACTTGGGGAAAATGGTCAGTTCACTGTGCCTTGGTTTCCCTGCCTGTCAAATAAGGTAATAATACCACCTATCTTTTGAAATTTTGAAGATTAAATTAGTTTAAGGTAGTTAAAGCACTATTTGGCACAGAAATTGCTAGCAATCATTGTTATTATTCAATGATATGTTCTTTTTTTTTTTTGTTTTCCTCCTGCTTCTGAGTGTTCCATCTGCGTTCTTCTTTGTTAATTCCTTCTTATAAATGAGACCTCTAAATGTTGGAGTGCTCCAGAACTTGAGCACTTTTCTAGCTATACTTCGCCTTAGCCCAGTGAAGTTACATGTCACCCAGATGCCATTAGCTCCTAAACATATGTATTTAGCTTTGACCCATATCCAACAGTGTATTTGACATTTCTACTTGTATATTATAAACATATCAAATTTAATGTATCAAAAACAGAACTTTTGATGACTCTCCATCCTGTCAAAACCTGTGCTAACCTTCCCCCTCCACCATTTTTTTTTCCTTTTTTCATTTGCTCAAGTTGAATATCTAAGAGTCTATGATTTCTCCCTTTCTCTTCTTCTCTGCTATGACCACCTGGGTCTAAACCCTATTACCTCTAGCCTGGATTATGGAAATAGTTATCAACCTGGGCTCCTAGCTTTTACTTTTGTTCCCCTCTACAGTGGATTAAGCACACAATTGCCAAGTTTATCATTTTAATATGTAGTAAAATTATGCCACTCCCCTCCTTTTTAAAATTCGTTTTTGGCTTCTGATTAAATTTGGAATAAAATCTAAATATTCTCCTTTGGACTACATAACACTATATGATCTGGTCCCTGCTTCTTTCACCCACCATTTCCTCCCAAATTTATTTATTCATTATGCTTCCAACTCTACTGGTCTACTCATTGCTCTTTGAACATGCTAAACTCTTATCTGTCTTAAGGGCCTTGGATCTGATCTGCCTTCTCAACACAATGTTATTCCTTGGCTTTTTACCTGTCTGGTTACTTCAGTTCAGATTTCAGGTTTCGGCTCAGATGGCACCACCTCTGGAAACCTCCCCTGACCAGCTAACTAAAGGAAGATACTACCCTTGTTCATTATTTTTCAGCTTTTTCTAGCACCTTTGAAACTTTTCTATTATTTGTTTGCTTATTATCTGTCATCATTTCACACTAGAATTTCATCAGCTGCAGGGGAGAGACCTTATCTATCTTATTCACTTCTATATGCCCATCACCTAGGGCAGTGCCTGGCACTTAATAAATATTGGTTCAATTAATAAATGACAATCTTGGCGACAGTGAACAATTTAGCAAAAGTGACATAACAATGATTAACAATTTAAAGGGACCACACTGGATAATAGAATATAGATATTCACGGCTCTTAATGTCTGCACTAAAATTGTAGAAGCCCTGCAGATGAACAAAGTGATAATATAAAAAAGGTTAACTTAGAAATTATTTTTTTAAATAAAATGTTATGTTTCTCATGGACTTCTATGTAACATTTAGGTTATGTTAAAGTATATGTAGATATTGGGGTAAGAGGAAGTTAACACTTTTTTTTTTTAATTAATTTTATTGGGGTGACAATTGTTAGTAAATTTACATAGATTTCAGGTGTACAATTCTGTATTACATCGTCTATAAATCCCATTGTGTGTTCACCACCCAGAGTCAGTTCTCCTTCCATCACCATATATTTGATCCCCTTTACCCTCATCACCCACCCCCCACCCCCTTACCCTCTGGTAACCACTAAATTATTGTCTGTGTCTATGAGTTTTTGTTTCTCATTTGTTTGTCTTGTTCTTTTTGGTTTATATACCACATATCAGTGAAATCATAGGGTTCTCTCCTTTTTCTGTCTGACTTGTTTCACTTGGAAGTTAACACTTTTTAAGCATTTACCATATGCCTAAAACTTAGCTAGGCTCTTCACATAAATAAAAGAAAAATAACATATATTTGTCAAAACATGTTCACTTTCTACTTCCATATTAGATTCATAAAATTCAGCTGTAGTATTTATGTTTAAGTATAAAATAGAATATTTAGATTATAATACTTCAATTTCTTTTGTCTGTAGAATAATACTTGATAAGTTTCCTACATAATTGAAAATTTTGTACCTTAAAATAAGAGACCAGGAACATATAAAAACATTTTCCATTCGGGGGCTGATGCATTTTAAATTTTAATACATTATAAATCAGAAATAAAAATTATGCCATATTTCACTATAAGTAGAATACATTCCTGAATATTTTCAGTGATTGCATAAGGTAAAGGGAGACATTAAAAAGATGAAAATGACAGCTATCATCTAAACATTTGCTATACAGAGAGGGTTTGCTAAGGACTTTACCAGTAGAAGTTCAGTGAAGTAGCTGACTGTCCCTTTTACAGATTTTAAAGAGTGAGTCTTAGAAAAGTTGAGTAACTTGACGAAAGGCACTCAGTTAGTAACTATCTCAACCAAGATTTGAACCCAGATCACTCTGACTTCAAAGCTCTTTAACCACTGTTACGGACTGAATGTTTGTGCCCTCCCCCACAAATTCTTATATTGAAACCCTAATCCCCAATATGATGGTATTTGGGAGGTAGTTAGCTTTAGATTTGGTCATGAGTATGGGATTTACATAATGAGATTAGTGGCTTAACAAGAAGAGGAAGACAGAAACTTTTTGGTTTGATATGGTCCCATTCACTTCACAGATGATTGGATGAAGATGTATATATATATAATGGAATACTATTCTGCCATAGGGAAAGATGACATAGTGCCGTTTGTGACAACATGGATGGATTTTGAGATTATGCTAAGTGAAATAAGTCAGACAGAAAAAGTTGAGAACCATATGATTTCTCTGTTATGTGAGATATAAAACTGAACACACACAAAAAACAAGACAAACAAACAAAGAAACAAAAAGTCATAGACATAGACAATAGTTCACTGGTTACCAGAGGGTAAGGGGGCAGGGAGGTGATAGATGAGGGTAAATGGGATCAAGTATATGGTGATGGAAGGAGAACTGACTGGGTGGTGAACACACAATGTGATATATAGATGATGTATTACAGAATTGTATATTTGAAACCTATGTAACTTTACTGAACATTGTCACCCCCAATAAACTTTAATAAAAATAAAAAAATTTAAAAGGAGGAAAACAAATCTCTCTTTTTCTCTCCTTGTAGGCATGTGCTGAGGAAAAGTCATATGAGCACGCAGCCAGAAGGTGGCTATCTAGTGGGCTTTCACCAGGAACTAAGTCTGTGAGTAACTTTATCTTGGACTACCCAGTTTGCAGACCTGTAAGAAATAAATTTCTCTTATTTGCGCCACACTGTCTATCGTATCGGGTCACACAGCCGAAGCAGACCAAGACCACCACATTGCTACTTAGGTAATCATTATTTTTGGTTCCCCAGCATGAAAAGAGAAGTTACCTTTATGAAAAAGCTGAGTTTTTTTTTTTTTTAACTGCTCCAGCTCTAATAGTCAAACCCACAAGGGATTTTTTTCTCTTGCTTCAAATAACATTTTATTAGAAATTAAGTTGTAAAAGTATATGATGAGCTTTGTCATCAGAGAGACCTAGATTTGTCTCTGCAGAGTTGTGGTTGAAGCTCTGTGGGGATCCTTCCGTATATTAGACTACAGCCAATTCTCTGGGGTACCTGGCTTTCACGAGCACTAAAAATCCGCACAAGTATTGAAGGGAGGACTTGAAAGGCCCTCTGAGCTGACCCAGAGTCTGAGTGTTCCTTGTCTATGCTCTCTAGTAGGAGATTTTCTCAGATTTTCACTCACAGCCAGAAGCAACTGCACATGCTGCACAGGCAGTACTTTCAGTTCCCAGAGGGATGAAATGCCTCATCATCACTCGGCAACCACTTTGGCAAGCTAAAGGGTGACATTGATTGGCTCTGAACAAGTGAGTAAGAGAAACAGTATCCAAATCTCAGGAGGAAAATATGATAGGAAAAAAAAAAAAAAAGCAAGCCCCTTTTTAACCCAATCTTAACATCTTTCAAAGACCCATGAAATAAATGCAAATCCATTTGCAGTGGGAAATCCAGTTACTCAAATGAGGGTTCCAACAAAGTCATCCTTAGAAAGTGAAACATTCCTTATTTTATTCATTCATTCAATGTTTACTGAGCCCCTTTTATGTGCCAAAAGCTGTTCTAGGCTCTAGGGATACAGCCTGAACAAAAAGTCCCTGATCTCAAGGAGAAAGACAAATAAATAGGTAATATATCAGGTGGTGATAAGTACAAGGAAGAAAAGTAAAGTGAAGTAAGAAACAGAGTGTACTGTGAGGAGGGAAATGGATGTTGTTTCCACATGGTGGTTAGAGAAGGAAGGCCAAATCGATAAAAGATCTGAGAGAATGAAAGGGGCAAGTCTTCCTGATATCTGTAGAAAGACAAACTAGCAAGAGCAGGATGGTACATGAGCCTTTTGAAGACATCCAAATAGGTGGAAAAGAATGAAGCGGGGAAAGGAGATGCAAGGGGTAGTGTGGGGCCAGAATAGGTTCCACCTGCTAGGCATGCTGGGACGTAAGCTTTACACTGAGCAAGAAGGAAAATGATTGCAGGGTCTTGAGCCAAGGAGTAACATAATAATGGGCCACAATTTAAAAGGACCGCTCTGGATAAAATAAACGAGGAAGAAAGCTAAGAAATCAGTACGAAGCTATTCCAGTTGTTCAAGAAAGAGTCGATAGTTTGAACCAGACTAAATGCACAGGAGATCATGAAAAATGGTCAAATCTGGATTTATTTTTAAGGTAGAACTGACAGGCTCTGCCGATAACTAGGGTATGGGGTGTGATAGACCAAGAGAGGGTTTAAGGCTCATCTAGGGCCATTTATGGAGATCAGGAAAATTGGAGGAGGAACAATTTGACAGTCAAAAAATTGAGAGGTCTTCTGTAGACTTGTTAATTTTGAAATGCCATTAGATATTTTTATGGAGTAAATAATTGGCCACAGACAGCTGGAGTTCAGGGAAAAGGCCCATACTGAAGATACAGTTTTGGGAGTTCTCCCAAATAAGGGACATAGTTAAACAGATGGGCCCAAAGAGATCATCAAGGAAGTGAGGCACAGTGGTAATAGATTAAAGTTGAGAGTATTCAGGGTGTGTCCCTTATAATGCTAGGAGGTAGATACCATTATTCTCCACTTGAAGAAACTGAGGCACATAGAGGTTTAAGTAATCTGTCCCAGATCACAGAGCTAGATATGTGGAAGAGGCAAGATTCAAACACAGGCAGATACGTTCCAGAGTCTTCTACAGAGAAGGCTCAGGTTACACATCACCATTTTCAGACACTGCTTCTGCTTCAGGGCTCGTGCTCCTCAGGGATGGTCATAACAAGGAATCAAAACAGAGGTCAGAGTTTTGCACAATTTAAATTCTAGACTCACACAATCATTAATACTAGAAAATAGAAGACCCATAAACAAGTGCTTTAAAACAAAGCTCAGAAACACACACACACAATCAAACAAACCTTCTCTTAAAAGAAAGGCAAACAACCCCAGGGAAGAAACAACAGTCCTTTATATGTTATTCTATTATATTTACCCAATTTTATCTATGGATTGTAAGATGCCTTTCAATTTTAGAGATCTAAAAGGAGAAAAAAAGTGTGTGTCTTAGAATTGGTGAAATATGATATTTTAACTTTTTACAGCAATGTGGCTTATTTTGTTGGCTCGGTTCTAAGCATTATTTCACCAGAAATGCACTGTTCTTAATATATACTCTCCATTATATTAAATCACAATGCTTCCTCTTTAATTGGAATGACTTTCTTCTCTAGGAATAACATTTATTGAAGGCACCAGTAAAGCCTTTATTTTTAACCCTTCAGTTATTGTACATATCTCAGAGTGATATTCATAATAATGGCTGATGACAGGCCTAAGAAACACATGATTTTCACATTGTTTTTATGACGACAAGTTCTTTATCACAGTCTCTTGATATCTCTCATGTAGTAGGGGCTTGGTAAATCTTTGCTAGAATAATAGAAGTTCATGTTTAATATTCATTCCTAGTGTCAAAATATTACCATGTACACAATCGAAACACATAAAGCTCTCCTTTTGTCACTCCGAATTTTGCTGATCTGCTCAGATGCTAATGTTTCTGAAAACAAACATATTCCTCTTGCTTGGTTAATCTGTGTATTTATCATGTTTCTTCATCTCAGCCCAAACTAAGCATTTCCTCCTTGAGAAATTGTTGCCACTATCCAGTGGCAGCAAACAGAAGCTACTCTTATTAGTTTAATTAAAATAGTAGGACAGACCTGGAAGACATTATGCTAAATGAAACAAGCCCAACACCAAAGGACCAATATGGTATGATTCCACTTAAAGGAAGTACCTAGAAGAGTCTAACTCATAGAGACAGAAAGTAGCATAGTGGTTACCAGAGGCTGAAAGGTGGGAGGAAAGGGGAGTTATTGTTTAATTGATGTGGAGTTTCAGTTTGGGATGATGAAAAATTCCTGAATAGCTACTGGTAATGGTTGTACAACTATGTGAATATACTTCATGCTACTGAATTGTGCATTTAAAATTTACCTTTTTAACATTTTTTATATCATATATATGATATATACATATATGTGTATATATATATACATATATATCATATATATACACATGTGTATATATATATATGTATGTATATATATACACATTTACCACAACAAACGAAAAAACTTATACACACAAACAGTAGACCAGTTAGGTTGCTTCATTCTTGCTTAAGTGGTTTTATAAAGGCATGGCAACAAAAGTGGGGATGCCTGTATCCATTTGCAGATAGCTGCATGTGTGCACACATTTACCACCAGATAATGCCTCTTGTCTCCAAACAAATGATCCTCTCAACCTCCCACAAATCTCTCATCAATCCTAAATTCTAGTATTCCATGTATTTCAAACATGAAATTTACCAATTGACTTTAGAGTCTGTCTTAACTCAGTATTTATTGACCCCTGACATGAAGGCCTGAATTTGCCCTGGCTTGGGATCCGGAAGGGCTCCTTTGGACTATTTGCCCGTGGGTGGTTTACAATGAGATCTAATCATTGCTGGGAGAATCTGAGAGACTGTTTGTGAAAGCCGCAGAAACAAAGTTCCTCCAGGTTGGTGGGTTAAATACTGGAAAATTTAGGACTCCCTCAACCCCCATCTGTGTTTTTACTTTCCACGGTTTCAGTTATCCATGGTCAATAGCAAATTGAAAATATTAAATGGAAAATCCCAGAAATAAGTGATTCAGTAAATAATTTATAAGTTTTAAAGTGTGCACCTTTCTGTAGCATGATGAAATCTCGCTCCGTCCTACGCAGGATGTGAATCATCCCTTTGCCCGACATATCCACTCCATATACGCTACCCTCTTTGTAGCCATCTCGGTTATCAGATCAGCTATCGTAACACGCAAGTGCTTGTGTTCGAGCAATCATCATTTTACTTAACAGTGGCCCCAAATCACAAAAGTAGTTATGCTGGCGATTTGACTATGCCAAAGAGAAGCTGTAAAGTGTTTCCTTTAAGTGAAAAGCTGAAAGTTCTCAGTGTAAGAAAATTAAATGGTATGCTGAGGTTGCTAAAATCTACAGTAAAAATAAAGTCTTCTATCCATGAAGTTGTAAAAAAGGATAAAGAAATTCATGCTAGTTTGGGTGTTGCACCTCAAACTGCAAAAGTTACAGCCACAGCGCATGGTAAGTACTTAGTTAAGTGAAAAGGCAGATCTGAAATTTGTGGAAGGCATGAACAGAAAATGTGCTCCAACTGACAGCAACGTGTTGCACCAAAAAGCATCGAGCCTATACGAAGACTTTAGCAAAGGGTTTCCTGAAACAAGTGCCCACATTCACATAACTTTCATTACAGTATATTGTTATAATTGTTCTATTATTATTGTTGTTAATCTCTTGCTGTACTTAACTTATAAATTAAACTTTATTATAGGTATGTGTGCATAGGAAAAAAACACCATAATATGGGTAGGGTTTTGTACTATCCATGGTTTCAGGCATCCACTATGGACTCAGATAATGTATTCCCCTTGAATAAGGAGACTACTGTACACTTTAACATCTTTTTCTCCTAGCACTGGGATATGATGAAAGGACACATAATTTGCTGGCTGGAAGATCTGGGTTCAGTCTCTAACCCTGCCCCATTAACCATGTGGTTTCATGCAAGTTATTTCTCTTAGGACATCAATTGAGGGGGAATCTCAGCGTCCTAATCTATAAAATTAGAAACATTAGTACTTACTTTGCTTATTGTTGTGAACATAGATCTACCATGCTTGGCACAGAGTAGATACTTTAGAAATTCTAAGTTTCTGTCTTGGCATGACCAATAAGAGTTTGGATCTTGAGATTACAATTATGTGCAACCCATAGCTGATCGACAGCCAGTCTAGGTGGAGAAAGCTTTGTCTGTTGATCCTGTAGCAGAAAAAAAAAAAGAATCTGTAATACTAAGGACCATCTATTATAATGGAGAAAAAGCAAATGGTTATTTAAAACCCATACTATAGGTATTTTGGCTCATATGGGGAATGAGCAAACTGATCAGTAGAAATCAATCGATATTGTTCCCTTCCCTGGAGAATCTAATGATGGGTGGGGGATGACCAGAATAAAGCAAAGTCTAGAATTTCAGTGCATCTCTGTGGGACCGCTGAAAGGAACGCTCAGGAGCATATTAGCCTATTGTTTAAGCTGACATATTGATGTGTGTTTGGTTAAGAAAGGGTGGAGAGCAAAACTGCTCTGCATAACATGAGGGGGATAAAAATTTGAAGAAAGCTTTGAAGAAGAGACACTATAAGGCTAACTACATAAATCCCCTTGTTATCTCTAAACCTTTAATTAGGAAGTTCTACACACTCACGTGACTAGTGTGAATGGTATTTGAGGGAGAAATTGAGGAGAAAGTTCTATATTCTGTATCAGGGGTGATATGGTACAGTACATACAGCTTTTCGGGAGAGCATCATAATCCATAACAAATTTAGAGCAACAGTTCAGAGCCAACATTGACCAGCAAAAGCACAAACCATCCCTTCCCTCTCCTTCTTTCCCCTCTAGAATTTCTGGAAAAACTTTGGAAAATGGACTCCCCCTACCATATGGGAGTTCATTTCATTTGAATTGAAAAAGACAGCACACCTCCATCGATGTCTGGGATATTCTAGTAGTAATGGATGGGATTTGGGTAGGAAGGATGCCCATGCAAGCTCGGATAGAATTGTACTCCCCTGAGCAAAACTCAGGATGGCAAAGCAGGGATGTCACTTACTGTCTACTTATTGCAAAGGAAAGATCAAGTCATCTCTGGAGAAGATGTTTATTTTTCTCTATTGAATTATTGTTATAGACACACATAAAATGTAATTCCAGTTTCTTAAAGGGAACTGGCTTCAAAAGAAAAAAATTCATCAAAATTCCCTTCCAAAGTATTTGTCAGCTGTCAAGATGTGTATTTCAGACCCAAACTCCCAGTTTGACAGGAACAGAAATTCATAACTTTATTAAAGACTCCATCTTATTTCTTGGAGACAGAGGAAAGGTGTGCAAGGAGACAGGCTTGCTTTTAGATATAGTTTCACTGTACAATTAGATAAACCACACTTACTCATTGTGTTCTCTTTCACAGTTTGCCATCCCACTCCCCACTTCTTTAATGCTTAGAAACTTGTTCCTATGTTACAATTTAATCATTACCTGTCAATTTAAGACTAATAGACCCCCAGATGGATATCTAATTTAGATAGTATTTTTGTTTCAGTTCTCAGGTTTTTCCTTTTTATTTATTTTTTACAAGTTATGTTGATATTAGTGAAATAAACTTAGGTGTATTTGAGTTATTTTCTCTACAGACTCACAGTTACTCATTTTCCAGCTTGATAGTTTTCTGAAAGGAGAACTATCCTAAGGGCAATGCTCGGAATAAGGTAGGTTCACAGTAAATATTTCACTTTGAAGGAAAAAAAAAAGATTGAACAAATCAGTGAATGAACTAATAAATATACTCATATTGAGAGTTGGACATATATCCAAGGAACTGGCCAAATGTTCTTAGCTTATGCACATATAAGTAACAATTCCTCTCTCTGTCTAACTGCTGTATGACCTCCTGTCATGCAGGGTGTCATGCGGGGTCTTAGCTCCCGCTCCCCACATAAGAACACAGGATATGATGAGGCCAAAAAGGAACACCCACGGAGCCATAGATATGGGAGTCATACCACTATATTCTCACTGGCGGCTGCAATGGAGACACCGGAAGCAGGAGCCACACGATCCGCAACCCGCTGTCTGCCTCTCTGCCAACCAACCCCACATGCAAACTGCAATCCGCGCTTGCTAGCTCAGCCACCATCTTCTTGCTAGCCCCCATTTACTGCTAGCGTAGCCATGGCAGTTATATTAGTGGCCAATGGCTCACTGGTTATAGCTGACGGCCAAGTAGCCACAGCTGATGGCCATTCAATCACAATTGATGGCCATTTACTACCCGAGTGAGCACCTTTCCACTTGAGGCTGAGAGCCTGGAAACTGCACTCCTGGCTCTGTCCTCACACCTCTCCACCAACAACATCCCAGACAACAACGTGCATGCAAACACACATACACATACACAGGCAAACACACATACACATACACAGGCATCCGTGTGTGTGTATAAATGTTTGTCTAGGTAAGTGGGTACCTAAACATTTTAGAGTTTTAATCTTAGATTTAAAGGTTGAAGTCTAAGAAAAGGAAAGGAAACTCTCCCTTCAAGTGCCTTCCTCTTTGTTTAGTGAGCACTGATTGAGTGAGTGAATGAATGAATGAATGAATGAATGAGTGAATGCTCACTGGAGGCTACCACTCTCTTCCATCTGAGCTCTCTTGCCTATCCCAGAGTATTTTTATAAATGAGTATAAAATTGAGATTGATTTTTAATGACACCTGCTTTTATCTATATTACTCTTTTCTCACATAGTGATGTTAAAGATTATATGTATGCAACTTTGTTAGAGATCAAATGGGAGTTCTTTTTCTTCTCTCCCTCATTCCCTCCTTTCTTTCAACAAACCATTTTATTGGAGGGTCTGTGTGTTTGTAATTAAACAGTTATAGCCCTCCATCCAAATCCTGAATGTACATTGTGTTGTAAATGTGTAATATTTTCTTCATTTTGTAATTAGAAAAAGATGCTATATACATAGCACTGAGGGAATTATAATGGGTATGACCTGAATACGATGTTAAGGTTATTAATACCTGGAGATTACTGAGATTTCTATTAAAGTTTCTACTCTAAACCCTGAGTGGCTTAGCTCTTTTCTTGGTACCAGTGAAAGATACTTGTATACTATTAGACCATGTGCCACCAAGAAGAAGAGGTACGTAAAAGCAGAGGAGTGCACGACCTGCCGCTTGCATACAGACACCAGCAGAAGACTCAGAGAAGCCTGTACAATGTGTAGGACGCCAACGTATACCAGAACTATAGGCTGGAGTTGCATTCACCAAATTAAACAAAAATCTTAAATACTTGTGTTAATTTAAAGAGACTCAATCTATGTTCAAAGGATTAGTGCCGATTAATGTATTTTCTTTCTTTGTTTAACCAGAAAGAAAAGGTGTTGGCATTTGTAGTTTGGCTTAAGTTCCAAGGACCAGCAACTGAAGGTGAACTCTGATTCTTTCCTGGCTTCTCTGCATTGTTTGGAGTAAAAATTGACTAAATACCATGAGTAATATGGGAGTTCTCTGAAGGGTAAGTTAGTGCTCTGATTAGCACTCATTTTCTGATAATTCAGCTGGAAACATAATTGAGAAACTTTGCCAGGGCAGTTTCTCAGAGATGGAAGTGATATGCAGAGTCACTCTGCTTGGAACTTCATCAGTTTATTCCTAAATCCTGGCAGACCAAATTCAACACTTGCTTGGTCATTGCCTTTTCATGCTTAGGAAACAAGGCCTACTCCTTAAATAGCCACTGTCATCGTCCTGAACTCCACAATACACCTTCCTCTTTCTCGGTGCTTCCCAGTTCAAGCTCTATGGAATATTCTAGTCACAGGATTTCTGAAAAATAAGTGAGACAGTATGCTGTGCTTTACTCAGAGCATGCTCTTGAAGTTTTGAGTGTATCACTTATAAAGATTCCATTGATATTTCTTTACATTCCATCTCTTATGAAGATAGTGTCTGGAAAAGGTTTTATCCCATGAGCTTTGGAGATTAACAGTAATACAGGTTATATGGGTATAACACATACTAGTTATCATGTTCTTCATCAGAGGAATGCAAATACTTTAGACATCTTTGTCAAAATCCTTTTTGTGTACTGACACTGGCTTATTTTCAACTAGTTTATTTTCATTATTGAAATACCTACAGAGTTGTGTAAAATTAAATTTCTCTTATAAAGAAAGTTATGAAAATAAAAAGGACAGGGTTCACTTCTTTTATACATTGTCTTTGGAGTCATCTAAAAGAGTGCTATACTTTCGGGTTCCAGCAAATTCTGTCAGGGCCTTGCATCATCACATTGCGTGGTCAGATAGATAACTGTGTTTTAATCCAAGGCTAAGAAAAATCAATTGTAGGTAAACAATAGAAACTACAAATTAGTGACAAGAGCACCATATTTTAACCATGTTTTAGAACTAATGTTATGGTTCTCTAGCTTTTTCTTGAGTTAGGATCCATACTTTATTAACGTATATCTTAATCACTCTTTCTGTATCCGGAGTACCAAAAACAATAGTAATAGTGAAGGGGCTTTACTTCTACAAATTTCAAGAAAATTACATCTGATATAATGATTTAAGGTGAATTTTGCATATATAGAGCAGAGACATTTTGGTCAAATTTTCCTGATTCAATAATAATAATAAAATTCCAATTGATGGAGTTGCTTAATAAACCACAGAAAACTTCCTAGAAGTCTTTTCCCTAGTTTTGTGTGATATGATATTAAAAAGCTTTGGAAAAACTTCTAGGACAGTTTTAAAAATGTCTATATTAACAATGAAGTCAAGGAGTCTGATCTTCTTTCTTCAGGTTTTAAAACCTTCAGCTCCTTAGATAAAGCCCATGTAGATATTAGAATCTAATAATGTCACCTAGATTAAAATTTGTTTTCAATTTTATAGCTAGAAATAATTAGACGTCTCCACTTTAAATCATTCATGATATGGACAAATCATTGAATGACATTTCTAAGAACTTTCTATTTAAATAGGAAGAACAACATATACCCCATAATTTTTTTGACATTTGTAATGGTACCACCCCTTCACTCTATTGATTGTTTGTTTCATGTAGGCACGGTTACAGAAAAAAGTGATTAGGACCAAAATAAGTATCCTAATTTACTAAAAGTTTTAAAGAACCATGAGAAAAAAAACAGCATTGAAATTCATTCTACATTATGCTAACACCTGGGTACAACTTGATGTCTTCTCACCAATTTGTAACTTCTTCAGTTGTTGTTAATCAACAGTTGGTTTTCCATTGTACTACCTCTTGCATTTGTTTCCAGGGTCTCTGAACTAGTCCTCAGGGATGTTGGAGCTTGTTAGGTTAGCCACTAACTATAGGACCTTAGGTACGTCAGAGTGACATGGCAACTCTGTGAAGCCCCTCATGTGTAATACGTGAGAGTTATATCTAATATGACTCTGTCCTCAAAATTTCATTATGGAATTCCAAGTCAGCCTCCTTTTCCCTGACACCAGGAACCTGTCCTAGGTGATCTGTCTACCTCCAGTCTAGGTTCTGGCATTTAAGGCTGTTTCTAGCCATTCAATCCCTTTTGATTTCAGGAAATCTTTTCTATTTTCTTCATTTGCCATTCACAGTGAACACTATCACCTGAATGTGTTCAGATATTCCCACCTGTTTCCAAACTTGAGTAAAACCACTAGGAAAGCTGGGACTCTTCTTAGAATTCTTGGCAGAATTCTATGTGGGCAACTGGACTTGTTGGCCATAGGTCTCTTAGTCACAGCCACAGGTAATCCATTTCCTTCTTGGCTGTCAGGGAAGGGCCTGATTAGCCAATCCAACAAATTCCATACCCCACCCCCTGCTTCCCTGGGTTAGTTCTCTGCTCCTGCCTCAGGCTTCTTGCCAGGTTGTACTGAGTATCAAATTAAGCGATTAAGTTTTACCTTTGCAGTGGAGCCAGGAAGGGCACAATGCTGTTTATCTGCCGTCCACTCCATAATTGTCTTTTCTACATCAAAAGTTCTGCTTCCTTTGACTTGGAGTCGCCCTTTTTCTTCCTCAAGAAACCTACCACTCCTCCCATTTGTTTATAATGAATTGATGAATGTTGTAATTTCAATCAAACAGTTTTAACTCTTTGTTCCCAGTCACATAACACATCATTGGATTCCATAGTTGGGTGAGATTTAACTTCACCAGTAAGTAAAACTAAACATCTTCTCACCTGTCCAAAGAGTCATGTGCTAAACATATTAGAGCAACATGAACTGAATGGTTAAGAAAAGTGAGATGTTTACAATTTTCACAGATACGGAAACTTTATTCATTTCATTTTAGTCATAGAGTTTCACTTAAAATGGATGCTTTCTTATAACCATTTTCGCTGAGATTAGTATATGAAAAGATCTCCTAAAGAAGTAAAATCTATATTATGTCAAGTTCCATTTGGTAAAGAGAATGACTCATCTTCATGAATTCTGTCTTAAAGAGTTCAGTTGGGCGGCCGGGTGATCAGTAGGAGTGGGTTATTTACATGGGAGGACCTGGAAAGCTTTTTACACAGTGTCAACAGGATTGTTGTTAAGCAGAAAGTTGGCAAACATGGGAAGGTTGTCATTAAACAATGTTGGGATTCAGAACTGTTGACGTTTATTTGCTTTTCAACTCTTCAACAGCTCATGGAGAGATCCAAGCTATCTAAAAAGAAAAGGCACATGCATCATTGCACTCCTCTCTCTCCCTTTTTAAAGCTCTTGGCAACCCTAAAACAGGGTGAAACAATCCTTTAAGGCAAGGGCTTTTTCACATGGGCTTCCACAAATAGGCTTTGAGGGGGTTCATGAACTCCTGCAAATACATGTGGCATGTGGTGTATAATTATATGAATACATACAGTCTTCTGTTTGGGTGGTGTGGGAGGGTTGCACATCTTTTATTAGATTTTTACAGGGATCTGTGAAACAATACATTTTACAAACTATTACTTTAGGGCCTAACTTGAGCAGCTTTAATCAAGTGGGTGGGGAAGGTGAAAGAGGACACCAGTGTGGTGCATGCTCCTTCCATACACAACCTTTAAAAGCATAGCCAGCTAGGTAGGTGGAAGCAAGAGATGGATAACCTTGGTCACTGCTGGAAAGGAAGAATGCTATGCTGGGAGCAACGGAGTGGAGAGAGAAAATTAATGTAGCCTCTCCAAGACAGGGCCTCAGGAGACCCTTATCCTGTTCATCTAGACAAGAGTTTTTAGCTTTTGGTACTCATTGAAAAACTGACAATAAATACTGCTTTTCTAAGAATCTCATGTACCAATTCCACCAGGTACAAATGGGTTTCGGTCCTATTTGCCACTGTGCTTGGCTCATCACACAGTTCTGAGGCTTATATCTAGAAACCCCCACCCCACCAGCCCTCTATTTGCTAAATAAAGAGAAATTGATGGATCTGGATTTGTGCTGCTCCATTCCCCAATCTGGATAGTTTTCCCAAATACCATCAAGGTAGCCGACTTCAGAAATGGCTATCTAACATCTAAGATTTTATCTTATTTCACAGTAAGTGAACATCAGAGATGCTTTTTTCCAAGCTGGTTGCCACGTTGGACTCTTTCTACCTCATTCATCCAGGTGGATCCACATCCAAGCACCCTATGAAAACAGGAACAACAACCAGCTTTGTTCCAGGAGGCTGGCTCCAGCTTCTTTCTCTGAAAGGTAGGCCTCTTCCTCACAGAACTCTTTTTTTCTTTTCTTTTTTTCTTTTGATCTTATGGTTTTTTAGGTAAGGGGAAAGTTAGTTAACACCCATATTCTTCTTTAGGATTCTGGTTCATGTATAAAATTGTGCCTCATTTGCTTGGTTTCCTAAGGACATTGTTCTGCCAGTGCCTTATCAGCTTCCCTCCTCACAGCTTATAAACCAATGACTGTTGGGCTATTCGCTCCCCCACGTACCTTGGCATCTCCTCTGCTTTTTTCTTTCTCTTTTTTTTTTAAAGTGGAGTGAATCAAACTTACTTACCAAGAAGTTTAATAACATTCTTAAAATGGGTTCTTTGGCTGCCCACAATCCTTCCAGCTAAAATGTACGCACACAAACTCTGTTTCTACAGAATGTGAGATTTTACTCATCAGAAAGTCGAGTTATCATAATTAACTGGCAACTTATCTGCTTCAGCACTGCTGAATCTGTGTTTGTATTTTAAATAGATCTATGGCTGCTGGCGCTATCAGAGGTTTTTCCTTAACTCTAAAAATTACCCTTTGATATTAAAATAAAACCAGTTTTGTTGAAACACAAATACCTTGGGAATAAAATCTGGAGTCATTTGAATATAATTGTGACAGTAACAGTGTTTTGTGAAAGGTAATCGTATGGTCTCTGATTGTGTGAACTTCAGACACAATTTGCCCCGTAAAAGATGAACAGAATTTTAATTTTTGCTTTGTAAATATAGTCGTTTCCTACCGTTGTTATAACAAATTAGTGGTTTAAAACAACACAAATTTATTCGTTCAATAGTTCTGGAGATCTGAAGTCCACAGTAGCTTCCACTGGCCTAAAATCAAGGTGTCAGCAGGGCTGCATTCTTACTAGAGACTCTATAGAAGAATCCATTTCCTTGCCTTTTTCAGCGTACAGAAACTACCCATAATACTCCTTGGCCCTAGACCCCTTGTTCTGTCTTCAAAGATAGCAGCACAATATTCAAATCTCTGTAACCTGACTCTCTTCTTCTTATAAGGACCCTTGTGATTGCATTGGGCCCACCTGGATAATGCAGAATGTTCTGCCCATTTTTAGATCCTTAACTTAGTCACATCTGCAAAGTCCCTGTAGTTATGTAATATTACATATTCACTGTAATATCACTGGTTCTAGAGATCAGAATGTGGACATTTTGAGGGGCCATTATTAAGCTTACTACAGTAATTTAATGTGGGGGAGGGGGAAAGGTCCACAACATGATGCTTACTCTAAAGAAGATATTCATTTAAAATTTCAATAGAAATAAAAATATCTACTTTTTATTAGAAAAATGAACCCCAGCCAGGTCAAAATTGTGAAAGCAAATTCCACTGAGACACTTTCTGACCCAACTCCACAAATGTATAGACTAGAGCAAGTGTAGACTAGAACATTGAGAAAATAGAACAGCTATTGGGGTAAAAGAAGTTGTCAAGGTAATTTCTTCCTAGTCCGTGGTTTTCTCCACAGATGTTGCAGATAAACCAGAACGAGGATGGAGCCATGGCACAAAGGTTTAATATTCTCCAAGCTGTGCTGAAAGCTGACAAACTGTAAAAACTATTCTCCATCCTTATTCCCAGGAGTTAGGTAACTAGTTTGCCCTGCAGTTCTGACTTTTCCAAATTGTGTAACTTTATGCTTTCAGACGTATAAAACAATTGAGGCCGTGCCCAGTTCTTCAGGTGGCTGGTGATCATCCTTTCCCTGTTCCCTCTCCATGCCCTCCTTCCCGCTGCTGATGACTGACGTGTGACGAAGGTGGAGCAGGTGTGCAGTGTCTGCCCTTGGCGTGTTGAAGCAGGACTTGAAGGAGGAAACTTGACTTTCTTTTTTTTTATTTCTTACAGGAGAGGGGAACCAAAAGGATGACAGACTCCCATAGGAAATGCACACACACACACCTGTTTTTTTTTTGGATTTGGTGCTGTAGGCAGTTTCAGAAACAAACCTCAGAGTAAAACCGTCAACACGACGACACCTTTGTGCTGTTCAAAATTATTCTCCAAAACGAAGTAGCACTTTCTGGCCAGGTGCAGGAGAATGTTTTCCCCTTTTCTCCTAAATGCAGGACTAATTTTTCTTACCTTTCTGAGCAATAAATCATTCTTTTAAAAATCACATTTGGATAAAATAATCTGAGCGAGAACACATAATGTTTAAATACTGATATTTCTCACTCATAATCTTTAAAGACAGAATGGAAAGCATTTTGGACAAATATATATTGAAGTAAGATTTAGATATAAGTATAATGATAAGTATAAGTATAAAGTATGCTTGTATGTGTGATAAACATGTGGTCTGCTCAGAAATTAGCATTGTTACATAAAAGAGCCACTTATCTGATATTTTGGCCCACTTTGGGCCTAGGTACAGTTATGTGCTGCTAAATTTATAGGAAAAGGTTCTCCAGGGGGAAGAAAAGCCCTGATTTGTAGTGTTTGCTGATTTCTATGGTGTTAAACAATACTCCCACCGAGGTCAATTTCTGGGAACCATCCTGAAGTCATTGATGGCAGGGATGGGAAGAGACGGGCGCAATAGGCTCTCCAGAGCTGGTGTGTCTATAAATAATACAACTCTGAAGATTCAGCTAGATAACAACAGGATATAGTCAGAATGATGGAACTCCAACTCTGAATGGAGAACTATGTACAATTTTGCTGTTTGGTAAACCATAAGGATATATCATAAGATTTGTAACCAAGAACATAATTTCTGCCTTTGGATGGTCTGGATTTTTCTTTTTCTAAATTCTGGTAATCCTCTTTCCCTGTGTCCTATCTTGGTCATTCTAGATGTCTGCATCTTGCTTCAGGCGCTTTATTAAAAAAACACAGAAAGGCCTGAATTCTTATTTATACAGTTGACACCATGTATCCTTTTTATATATGGAGTGTTTCCCAATTGCTCTGTGTGAAGGACTTGAGTTCCTTCCAATATCAGCTGAAAATACCAGATGCCTATTTGTCTGTGTGGAAATTTCCCTGCAGGTTTTAACTCTCTGACCTGAGTAGTACGTGTGCGAATTTTCCAATGTGTTGTATTCTCAGCGGTGCAGTGGCGATTTTTTTTTTTAACCTAATGCACAAGAGCTCCCGCCTGCCTCCCACCCCACCCAGCCTCCGTACTGCCCTTAGACCTGGGGACTAGAATTCTCTGCTCTGGGCTCCTCCTGCATTAGAGATTTTACTCTAGTTATCTGTTGGCTGTGCCCCTTTCCACTGAGTCTGTGACCCTTCTTCTATGACAACTGTTTGGATTCCAGAGATCCCAGAATTCTATGCCCAACAGGCACTGAGCCTGTTGGACCTGCATTAGCCTCTTTCTTTTGTCATCATCCAAAGGGTAGACTGTTCTATCTCCCAAGATTTTGATCAAGGGTAGCTGTTTTTGCTGTGGACATAAGTATACTATGATGTCTCCTAAATTTGAACTTGGCTTTCTAGGTCAAAGATGTAGGTTGGAACATATTTCATTTAAGCGGTTGTTGTCTTAAAGTTTCGACTTACAGTATATGGACCTTCGTTTGTATTTTTGATCCAGAGCCTGTGACTATTAGGGCAGATCTCCCCAAACCACAGGAAAAAATAAAAAGTCTTATCTTTTCTCCTTTAATTGTAGAAAATCTAGGTAAGTAAGGATGAGGTTTTTAGAGAGTTAGGTTCCAGGGAAAGAGGCATGGGCATGGGAATTAGTTTATCAAAGAATAGAAAGCTGATGATGTAGTGTCATTGTCAGAAAGAATGTGGCCACCCGAGCCCTGGGAGCTACTATGAGGACATATACGGAGGCCTAGACCAGCAGCAAGACTAGTCAGTGGCAGCGGTCTGGCCGTTAAGGACCAGAGACCCCCTGGTTCCTCCTCACGTACCTCCTGAGCCGTGCTCAAGAGGCCGGATGACTGTCCTAGGGGAGGTGTTGCAGGCTCCTCAGCATTGTGGAGTCTCGTGTCACTCTGGTCTCATCTCTTCTGCCATGGTCAGTCTGTGAACTCCACCTACCCATGGACATTTAAAACTGCTTTGGATGGGAAGAGTCATTTTCTGCATGTACCTTGGGCTGAACATATACTTTCTCATTGTGCAGCACCGTGGTCCTTTCTGGGTCACGCCATTAACCTCCTTCTCCCAACTGCCCAACCACAGCAGCTCTAGGACATTACGATATAATTGCTGCCTTCTCAATATTATGTAGGTTACAAATATGAACATACCATTTCCTGAGGCTTTTTCAGCAAAACCTATGTCAGGGTGGGAATCTGAAATAAGACAAACTCTGAATCATTTTATGTACTCAAATAATGGTACTATAAAAATTCAACATCAGGGCTATCTCCAAGAAGGTGTCAGTTAATGCACATATATTACCGTGTTTCCCCAAAAATAAGACCTAGCTGGACAATCAGCTCTAATGCGTCTTTGGGAGCAAAATTTAATATAAGACCTGGTATCATATCATATATCATATCATATCATATCATATCATATCATATCATATCATATCATATCATATTATACCAGGTCTTATATTACATTCTATAAGACCAGGTCTTATATTAGTATAGCAAAATAAGACCGGGTCTTATATAGTAAATCGTACTGGACTACAATGTTGCGTTGACTCTTTGAGTGCTATAGGCAGTTGAGACAAGGAGGAAATCCATGGAAAGCTTTTGGGAAAATGTAACCCTTGAACTATGTCTTGAAAGTTGTGTAGTGGAAGGGGGAGAATTCCAGGGTATGGGAACATGATAAATGGGATAGTTATTTTTATGTGTCAAATTCACTGGGCCAAGGAGTGCCCAAATATTTGGCAAGACATCATTCTGGGTGTTTCTAGATAAGATTGACATTTAAATCAGTAGACTGAATAAAGAAGATTGCCCTCCCTAATGTGGGTGGACCTTGTCCAAACAGTTGAAGGCCAAACTAGAACAAAAAGACTGACCTTCCCCTGAGCAAGAGAGGATTCTTCCTGTCTGACTGCCTTCAAACTGCAACATATGCTTTTTTTCTGCTTTCAGACTCAAACTGAGACATTAGCTCTTCCTGGGTCTTGAGCCTGCCAACCTTTAGACCGGAACTTCCACCATCAGCTCTCCTGGTTCTCAGGCCTTCAGACTCAGATTCAGACTGCAACTGCTGACTCATACTGCAGACTTTGGATGATTGCCAGCATCCACAATCACATGAGCCAATTCCTTTATATATATATATATATATATATATTTTCTTTTTGTCATCCTATTGGTTCTGTTTCCTTGGAAAACCCTGTATAATGCAATAAGTAAAGACACACAAGTTTTGCAAGACAATGGAAAGTTTGGCCTGCCAAAGTTAGAAAGAGGAAAGGATGTGTGTGGAAAAATTCAAGATACAATAGATTCGACAGAGCAGAAGATGAAGTGTTAACAAGAAGGATTTGACTGGCAATGCAATTAACATACCCTACTCCTAAGGTAATCACACTTTCACTTTTCAGTTTTGTCACTCTTTCCACTGAGCCCAAATTTGAATGAGGATTTCATCTCAATACTGTATCCCTAATCATTTAGTTTAGAGGCACTAGATTAAACCTTGTAAAATCGGCTTGGGATCTGGCTGAAAAGCAGATTCTGATTCAGTAGGCCCAGCGTGGATGGAGCCTGACTTCTGCATTTGCAAGTGATGAAAATGATGCTTGGGGACCATACGTTGAGTAGGGAAACATCCCTTGTTTAGTTAATACTGCTTGAACCAAGGAGTAATTGAAGAAATACTACCTGAAGAAATAAGGCCTGGCCTGGGGGGAAAAAAGAGTACAGTACATTCTGGGACTGTTTTTGAATTGTTCTATGCATATTGTCCTGTGAATGGGTTATCAGACTTTACAAAATCATTGAACAAAAATTAAGAGGATATCAGTTTTCACCCAGAAAATGTCATTTGAGGTAAGCAACAATTTAAACAGCCATTTTGCTCATATTAAAAGAGATGTCATTTTTAAAATTTGAACTCTGAGAACCATTTGATGTAATTACTTATAAAATGCTAATATTAGTTATAATTGACCTAGGGAAAAGCTTGATAGGAAGAGGTCAAGGGATTTAGGCAATTCATCCAGAATCTTTCAACTACTGTGTTTCCCTGAGAATAAGACCTGGTCTTATATTAAGGTTTCCTCCAAAAGATGCATTAGGGCTTATGTTTAGGGGATGTCATCCTGAAAAACATGCTAGGGCTTATTTTTGGGTTAGGTCTTATTTTCAGGGTAACACGGTAGGTTTCTCTCCAGGGAGAGGTTAGCATGGAGATAGGAATTCTAAAGAAAGCAGGTGGAAGCCTTTGGCAAGCATTTTGAAATCAAGAGCTGTGGTTTTCTTGTCAAGACACTGGGTAGAAAAGAGTAAAGCACAAGTGAGTGACACATCCAGTAGGGATAGTCTGTTTGGAAATAAATAAAAAGAACAAGTTATTTGTCATTGCCCATACCATTTCCAGAAGGAGGATATTATAAGATACAAAGTGAAAATTAGATATGAAGAAATAAAAATCGGGCTAAAATCCAATGTATGCTCACATTAAAATATTCGGAACATCATTATATGTACTGTGACACTCAGAAGAAATGAAGGCTGAGAAGAATTTGGAAGATTAATAGGAGTTTCCAGTAAATAACACACACATACATACACACAGGCATGTGCTCCTCTCACTCCCCTATATATTTATGTATTTTGTTGTTGTAGTTCAGGGTTGAGCTATGCTAGAGAAGGGATGATAAAATACAATTGTGCCTGTGTTTATACTGTGAGTTGTTTCCAATGACGGGTTTAATGGAAAGAATGAATAGGAAGTTAACTTGAATTTCCATGTTTACACTTACTAGATTGGAGGCATTCTGTCTTGATTTAGTTAAAATACACTCTACTACAAACTTCTGAACATCTGAAATATACCAAACACTGTGCTGGCTGCTTCAGAAACAACATATCAAAGAGAAGGACTCAATCCTAGCTAATTATTGCACAGCTCTGACTTGGATTTCAGACGTGGGTTCACCTATAGGATCTATCACCTACTTGCTGTGTGACCTTGAGAGACTTATTTAATATTCCTAAATTTTGATAGAATGAGATTACTAACAGTGTCTACCTGCATTGTAATACAAGCAACAGAAACTGACAACTTAAAGGAGAGTGGAATTTAATGGGAGAATGTGGGGTAGCTCCTGATATCTAAGAAACAGAAGCACAAACAAATCTCCAGAGACAGAAGCAGAACAGTGGCAGAGATCTAGGTGAAGAAATAGGTACAATCTCTTTGGGGAGCTGAAACCAAAAAGATCAGTTCCAACTATGTTCTGCCCTTGGCCAAATTTCTAGGATTTCTAGCTGATTGGTCTTGGCAAGAGAGAGTAGGGATGGGGGAGAAGTGCCAACTCACTGCTTTGCACTTGGATCCATAGTTTGATGGTACCATCCTCGTGGGACACGACTAACAGGGATGTTATCAAACAAAGGGGAAAGGATGCTGGACTGGTAAAAACAACGTCTTTTGGTGCAAAAATTAACATAAGACCCGGTCTTATTTCCGGAGAAACACAGTATTACTGAAAAGTTCATCACAGGCACTTTTGTTTTATTGAAGGACAAAAACAAGTGTCCTTTCTATGTTAATTTATTGATCCAATGCTGCAGACATCTTTCTACACACCGACATCAGGGGTTCAAATATTAACTATTTTCAATTAAAGGCCAGGGCACATTTTATTATATAAATATTAGTGACAATTTTAGAAGTCTTAGCTGTTCATCCTAAGTCATTTTGCAGTTTCACAGGGATTTAGAAAGGCAGCTAATTTTAAGTAAATGCTTCCTTGCTGATCATGTCATTTGTTAGAATGATCACATTAAAATCTTTCTTTCCTTCTTTCCTTTCTTCCTTCCTTCTTTCTTTCCTTCCTTCCTTCCTTCCTTCCTTCCTTCCTTCCTTCCTTGCTTCCTTCCTTCCTTCCTTCCTTCCTTCCTTCCTTCCTTCCTTCCTTCCTTCCTTCCTTCCTTCCTTCCTTCCTTTCTTTCTTTCTTGGTATATAAAAAGCATACAATTTGTATCATGAAATTTGTAGAAAAAATAAACATCACACATTAAGAACACATAATTAATATTCTTTTTTACCTCATAAAGTAAGAATTTTTTTTTCTTAGTGGAATGATGAAGCTATTCAATTTTCACTTGAAATCACTAATAATCAATTATAATTTGAACCATAATCTGGGTTTGGCTTGTCTTATTTTCTCCTTGGTATTCAGTGATGTGGAAAAGGGGTAAAGAAGATGTCAGATGTTAAATATAATTAATGTTAAAAACAGGTCTGATGAATCAGGATGTTATTTCTGAAGAGAATGACTCAATAGAGGCTTGCCGGTCACAATTACTAAAAATTAGTCATTCTGTGAGATCCTTTTGCTGATACTAATAGATGAAACACCTTTGAGGGAAACCCTTTTGAAAGTGCTACAATATGACCTCAGAGAAATATGCCTTTCCAGACACAAAACTAGTTATCAGTTCATCCAAGAGGATGGGAGCAAAGCGTTCTCAGAATTTAAGTATGTATTGTGTTTCCCCAAAGATAAAACTTAATCAGAAAATAAGCCCTAGCATGATTTTTAAGTATGATATTCCCTGAACATAAGCTCTAATGCATCTTTTGGTGCAAAAATTAATATAAGACCTGGTCTTATTTCTGGAGAAACACAGTATCACTGAAAAGTTCGTTTCTGATCAGACTTCTTCCCCTAGCTAGGTTCCGAGTAAGTGATTTTTGCTCTGTACTTGGCAGTCCGTAATGTTACTGAAGACAAAGGACTTAAGCTGTGTTAACCTCAACTTCCCAGTCTGTTTAACAGGGATGATATTGGTGCCTACTTCTTATGGGGGGTACAGTATTAAGTGAAGCATGTGAAGCACTAAGCACAGTACTGGATACAAACTAGAAGCTTCATAAACATTAGTTAATACAATTATTATGAAGCAGTTTTGCAAGAATCTAAAGATTCCAGTAATTTTCCCAATGCATTTGGGAAGTCTCTTTAATTTTATCACACCAGTGAATTCGAACTTCCTCTTAATTTATAGTGTAACTCCTCTTCCCTCAGACTGTCAAGTTCTTTTTCCAAGTGATCTTTAGTGAGCAATCAGCTGAATCCTTCCCTCAGCTCTTTATGAGGCAATGAACTGGCACATCCCCCTCACCTTCAGGCCTTAGGATTCTAAGAAGATAGATCAATTACCTTGACATTTGCCCCTGTTCCTCAGGGGCATTGGCTTTCCTTCTTTGCCCTCAGGGGCATCACCTTTAGAAAAAATCTTCTTTTGTTCTCACAATTGCCGACTAATATTGTTCTCACAGTTTGCCAGAAGATGTACAGGCATGCCCAGTGATGATGGGTTCCTGAGAAAGGACTAGGAGTCCTTGACATGAAATTTATACTGATCTGGATAGAGTCATGACAAAAAAGATGGCCTGTTTCGGAAATATTAAATAAATTGCAGAGAATCATGAATTCTTAGCATATGATACACCTCATAGGAAAGAATGCTGCACGATATTCCTGTAGATATTTGTTCCCACATTACTTGAACAATAACTTATTTTTTAATAGTATGTATTGTCTTAAGATCTTAGAAATACACTTAGGTTTTCGGGGCAACACTCATGTCTGAAAGGAAGTATTCTTAAGTTAACATATTATTTTGCTAGATATGTCATTTGTCATAAATTACCCCCCACTTCATACTCACTAGAGCCAAAGAGATTGTGGGGCAAGGTTTGATGGAATGATTGATTTTTTTTTCTAGGTATCAGGACAGTTTTTATACCTAGGAAAAAAAGAAAAAAAATCCATTCTTCGAAATATGTTTAGCTAGTTATTTGTTTAGTTTCTACACCTTGTTAAATACAGTAGAACATTCTTTCATTTAAATAAAATAAATAAAACATGTGACATAGATGTTATTTTTATCTCACATTTTACAGAATAGGAAACTAAGATTTAAAGAGTGTAGATCCCTGGCCCAAGGTCACAGGCTACTTCGTTCCAGAGACAGAAATTGAATCTCTTTTTAAATCCAAATTCAGTGTACTTAATTCCCAGGCTATGCCATGACATCTCTTCTCCATGAAAGCTACTTTCTTTTTCCACGGAGGTCCTATATGTGATTCTACTAATGTCTTTTGTGAAGTTTTGTTTTATTTTTGTGAATTGTCATGGATTAGCATTTTCAGGATGTGAATGACTTAGCTTCAGATTACTCTTCTCCAAATGGAGGGAGTGGACAAACCTCAAGCTAAAGGCAGCATTGGAATGTCAAAGCCTCAGCTCCTTAAGGGTCCAGAGAAGCCTCCCTCCCAAGAATGCCATGGCTTCTGGGCTTCTTTCCAGGCTCAGCCTGATTGCAGGACTTGATTGCTCCATCTTTCCTGGTTCTCAATGGAATAATCTTTGTTTTGGACCATGTTCTTGTATTCTGCTCAGTGGACTTGAAAATTGGAGATTTCTTTGCTTCCTGCTCCTTCCTGTGCCTGGGAAACAGACTTGGAATTCTCCTTTAATTTTATTTCCCCCCTCTTCATTCAGCAAAAGGACTGCCCCACCAGTTACCATCCCTTGTTTCAGTTCTTGGAACCCAGCCTGGGACAACAGGCCCCTTGAGAAAAGAAATTTAACTTCCTTGGCCTATTTCCTTCCTTAATAGATTGAAGAACTGAATAGAGCAAAGCTTCTCAATATATACTATATAATGCTAAAATTTACTTAAAAAAAAAACAAGAGTAAACCCCTGCATTACTATGATTTGAGACAATTTATATACACTAACATATAGGATAATTATAAGAAAATAAACCATCTTTTCCCCTCCCCTACTGAGGTTAAGCATAAATACAGAGCGTGCCAAAAGAATGTATACACATTTTAAGATAGGAAAATCTATTAAAATTATAATATTCTACATATACCGATAACAAAAAATGAATACAAGTCACATTTGACTTCTGCCATTACGAGAGGTGCTCAAAGTGGTTCCTATCAGCGTTCAGACACTTCTGATTATGGTGAACTACTGCTTGACCAAAGTATCCACTTGTATACATTCTGTTGGCACCTGTAATTGCTTGTATGGAATGAATCCTTACCATTCACATGTGTGAATGCTTGTGACAATACAAAAGGCCCATGATCGTCGTTTATTCAGTCATCTTTGTTTTTCCTAAGGCAGAAATTGTATAGTGCATGTGGCAAAGACTGAAAGCTGTTCACCCAGATCCCTTCTCCTCTTCTTCCTGAGTACACAGCTACTCCATCTGTCCTAGTCTCTCTTGCAGTTTAGGTGTGTCCAGGTACTAGAGTTTTTGTACTGGTGTGCTTTTCCGTGCCTTTCCATCTTTGGCTTTCTGAGAAGGAGCCGACCACATCTACCTTGAAAAGACCATAGATAGAGCCTTTGTCATCCTGGCCCACTGAATGACTGCACAGAGCTGAGTGCCGCTGACCTGGAACTTCCACCCTGGCTTGTTACCTGACAGAGAAATAAAGTTCTTGTTCCCCGAAATGCTGAATTTGGAGGTCTGTTTGTTATCACAGCATAGCCTGTCCGAGCTAAAACAATGTGCGTGTGGTCTTAGGTACAAGTTTCTTAGCTAGGGGGAGTGCTAAGAGGAAGTGAAGTGTCTGCCATGACATGGGGTCACCTACTCATCTTAGTGTAAGCAATAACTCTTGCTAAATGGCCTATCTTTTGAATATTGGTGGAACACTAAATGTTGGTGGAAAAAAGTAAAATGAATTTGAGTGTGTCTAAGAAGCTAATGGTTCTTAGCTTAAAGGTGAATGTTTTCTATAATTTAATAGTAAAATGCCAATTTCATATCAGTATATGAGTAATTCCATCAAATGCTCTCTATAAATGAAGAACAGAAGACTTAATTCTTAAAGTGTTCCAGCAAATGCTTCAACCAGGATTTTAAAGATAGCTTCACAGGTAACTGTGGTCCTGAATTTATAACATCAATCATAAGTGTAGGGATCATTTACATTTTTTAAATTGATACTTTGCCACAGTTCACGTAGAAAATTATATATGTATTTGAAAACTTGGTGATTTACACACGTGCAAAGAAAAAGTGATCACCTTATGATATATTTCTTCTAAATATTATTTGGTTGGTCCAAGCCTAGGATGAATTTATATCTGCTTTACTCTCTAAGACTGTGAAATTAGACCACATATTTTGGTATCTTACATTGTAAAATTCCAGAATATGGAGGAAGGAGCAAAATAAGTAAATGATACTTATTTGTGACTATTAAATTCTTATGGTAGGTCAAAAAATGGTCCCCCAAAATATCAAGTCCTAATACTTAGAATCTGTAAATGTTACCTCAAACAAAAAGAAAAAAAGTCTTCCTAGGTGTGATTCAGTTAAGGATTTTGAGATGAGGAGATTATCTTGAATTATCAGAGTGGACCCTAAATGCAGTCATATAAATCCCTTTAAAAGGGAAGTAAAAGGAGATTTGACACGCAAAGACAAGGAGGAGATAATGTGATCACAGAGGCAAATTGGAGAGGTGAAGCCACAAGCTAAGGAAAGCTGGAAGATGCAAAGACCAGATTCTCCCTGAGAGCCTTTGGAGGGAGAATGGCCCTGCTGACTTCCAATTTAGATCCAGTGAAACTGATTTTGGACTTCTTTCCACTAGAACTGTGAGAAGATAAATTTCTGTTGTTTTCAGTCACTGAGTTTGTGGTAATTTGTTGCAGCAGCCACAGGAAAAACACTCAAGTTCATTTTCCAATGGCTGAGTTTAACTTTGCTGAGTTTATACCTGTGGTGGTATTTTATCCCAAGCCTTTGGAAACCTAGGCGTGTATTCCTTTCCTTTGGCTTTGAAAAGGCAGGTGTGCTTTCCATTACATTGTGGATTATTGGGATCTTTAGGGGGCTCAAGACAAAGGGCACTTCCCTTCTCCAGCTGAGTTTGAGCCACTGAAAAATAAGAGAGCATGATAGATGGAGAACAAATGGTCAATTTTCTCACTGATAAAGCCCATTTGGAGAATGGGTTTACTAATAATGAACTTCAGATGTAGAGAGACTCACCTGCCCTATTCCCAGCAATGGACAATGTAGTCCTCTAAAACTTGGGGTTTGAAATAGAAGAGTGGAATGTATGTTGTCTGTAGGCACTGAGCTCTCAGGAGAACGAGGAGATAAAGAGGCTGAAAAAAATTAAATGACTCCTTCTTCTCCTGAGGGCAGAAATGCCAGGACTGCTATGCTAGTGGAGATCCCTCTACATGATAGAAAATATCAGGAGTGAGGATGAGACATTTCTGATGATCCCAACCCAAGATCACTAGGTATCCATGGGCAAAAAAGGTAGCATTCTAGCCTATAGAAGCTGATTGGAAGACAGCGTAAAGGCAGATGATGATGTCATACCTGTTCACAGTCCAAATTTACATATATATGCATATTAAAATATATGTCTAATGTTTAATAATTATCAATTTTAACAAAATATTTAATAAGTATTATATATTTCTTTTTGGATTTTGACTGTGTCTAAGATCCTAAAGGAATCTGTTGAAGTCTGGTTAAGTCCTGAGTATTTCCTTAGTTCACACATGGAACTTTCATTACATATCCATTTTTGAGACTTCTGCTTAATATAGCCTTTCAATAGAAACTGTCTTTCTAAGTATATTTGTTAATATGCACCTAGAAATATCACTCTTTCATAAACAGATACTGTTACCTATTTTTCTTCCCCAAATGAGTTTTCCTTGAAAATTAAAAGAACATTGGTTTTAGTGTTAAAAGCTTACAACCTCAACATGTGGGCTCAATAATCCAACTGATAACTATTTGTCTTTGTAGATTCATTTATTCTTTTTCCTAAGGTTATTTCAGCAAATTGTGTTACTTGTAATAGAAGTTGCCCATTTTTCTACCTTGGGCCAGAATGGATTGAATAATAACATTAACAAATACCTTGAACTCACATAGCACCTTTTACCCTAAATCCTTTTCAAATGTTAACTTATTGTCTCCTCCATATTCTAACTCTGTCTCTGGTAGGTGGCTGATCTCCATTTCCTTTAGTTCTTTTTCTGGAGTTTTCTCCTATTCTTTCATTTGGGACATGGTTCTTTGTTTCCTCATTTTTGGCTGCCTCTCTGTGTTTGTTTCGATGTATTAAGTAGATCTGCTATGTCTCCCAGTCTTGCCAGGTGGCCTCATGTAGTAGGTGACTTGTGGGGCCCTGGCACCGTCTCCCTGGTTACCTGTTCCAGGGGCTCCAGTGGTGTCCCTTGTGTGGATTGTATGCCCTCCTGTTACAGTTGAGCCTTGATTACTGTTGGCATGTCAGTGGGCGGGATTGACCCTCAGGCTGACTGGCTGTGGGGTTGGGCCACATCCACAGCTTATGGGCTGCTGTGCGGGGGCACTTCTCCCACTGCATAGGATTTACCCCAGGAGGCTCTGGTGCTTGCTGAGACCACCCTTTGTGTTTACAGCTTGTGGGGCAAACTCGGTGGTGTTCTGTTGTGGTCTGAAGCCAGCCTCCAAGTATTTTGGTTCTGGGGCCTCTTGAGAGGGGCTCTGGTGCAGGCCCAGGTCACTCACTGTTTGTGACTGGCCAGGGACTCCCTGGTAGGAGCTACAAAGTGATCTGCAGTTAACTGCCTGCGCTAAGCATGGGAGAGGCCACATTGTGAACCGAAGTTGTCTGCCACCAGGACTGGGCCTAGAGTAGCTCCTGAAAAAGCCAGGACACCCCGAGGCCTGCTGTCACCTGCTGGCTCCCTTAAGGTTCAGCCACTGATAAAACCTCCTGTGGTACACAAGTTGGGTGAATCAGAGTCTCAGGGAGTCACTAGAGTGGGAAGAGCTGTGTTTACCAGGTTAATGTAGATTTTGGTTTGGTGCCAGTGCTGAGCGTGGAACTACTCAGGAAAAGTCTCAGAGCGCACCAAGGTCATTCACCACCAGCCTAGGGCCCACAGACTCTGATAGTTTTCCAAGAGAGAGCTCAATTCACCTGGGCTGGCTTTTCCCTGAGAAACCAGCTCCAGTGTTAGTTAGGGACATTGGGTAATGTGGAGTCTCAGGGAGTCAGCAGGGTGGAACCAGTGGAGCTCACCAGACCAATCAGATTCAGATTTGGCTGTGTGAGGGGAGGGCTCAACATAGGAAAGATGGTGCCGGCCTGCTTGCTGTACGGGAGAAGGACCCCTCACAGGGAAAATGGCGACTGCCCTGCAGCCATCCCTCCCAAGCCACACACCTCAGCCTGCTTCCTGTCTGCCTCTGACACCACATCCCCACCCCCCCAGTCACAGTCCCTTTGCTGGAACCCAAGGTGAGTGCCTGCAAGTGAGTGAGTCTGTCCTTGGGTCTTTTAAGAGAATGCCTGGGTTTCCCACAGCCTTCTGTCCCACCCAGGTGGTCAGAATCCCGACTGTTTTTGACAGCAGATGTTGTGGGGGACTCCTCTTCCCAACACCAGTATTCTGGGCTGGGGAGGTCAGTGTGCGGGGCTGGGGTCTCTGGATTCTCTGGGGGGAAACTCCATGGCTGAGATATCCCTCCCGGTTCTCAACTGCCACACAGAGGTTTGGGGCCAGCCTGTTTCACGTCTCCACCCCTCCTACCAGTCTCAATGTGGCTGCTTCTTTATATCTTTAGTTATAAAACTTCTGTTCAACCATACTTCAGATGGTTCTCCAGGTTGTCCTGTAATTTAGTTGTAATTTTAATGTGTTCATGGAAGGAAGCAGACACAGTGTTTATTTACTCTACCATCTTGGATCTCAAAATTCAATAATCTAAAATTTTGTCATTTATTGAACGTGATAAAAGAACATATTTAAGTTTCAAATTTCATATCTACCGAAAAAGTCAGGAACTGATCACCTGCACACCAAGAATTGACAGACTGCTCTCTTACTTGCTAATGTGTTGTAGAATGGATCTTCTTACACAATGTTCATTAAATCAGTAATATTTTGGAAGACTCTTCTCTGTGTCGAGTGCCATCCTCAAAGTCATGAACTCTGTGAAAAGCAAGCTTCTAACTTTAGGGAGCAAGAAATATAATTGGGAAATTATAAGACCCCCCTAAGAGAACAGTAAAGGAAAAGAGAAAATAAATTTCAGAGTAAGTACTGAAGGACTTCACTGGAAAAGAAAGAAACACCTTTCTCATTGGACGGGTGTCTTATTTGGGAAAACTTTGTAAAGAAAGTAAATACTGAGGACATAGTGAAATGTAGATTGCCCAAGAGGGATTCTAGGCAGAGGGAGTAGTGTAAAGTCTGGAAGAGTCTAACATCTGGGGGAAATGGTAACTTAAGCAAGTAACAGATATAGAGTAAAAAAAAAAAAAAAAAAAAAATCAGTGGTTTCTCAGAATTCTCTTCTTGTGCCTGACACATAAAAATTTGAGTTTCTTTTAAAAGATCTTATCATTATTATTATTATTATTATTATTATTTATGTCCTTAATGCATGGGCATTGTAGCTCAGTTGACTATACAGAAATGCATGAGGAAGAAAATTTAAAAACACCAAAAAACTAGAGATGCCTAATTCAAATTTTCCTTATTTGTTTCCAGTATTTTTCCTCTGTAGAAGTGCACACACATATATTTATATATTTGTAATCCTACCATATATACACTACATATTTTTAATAATTAAATTTATAAAAATCACCTCTTTGTACTGATCAAGCCTGTTTTCCAAAACTGACCTATTAGGAGAGAGTATATTCACCAGTTTTCTGCCAATCTGCAGCACTTCCCTTAATAATTAAACATTCTGTCTAATCCACATGCCCCTTTCCTCTTAGAACAGGGAGTGGTAAGCAGGAAAGAAATAGGAAGCGCACATCTTTCTCACGGCTACTTGAAGTCATGTAACTGGCTATATGAAGAAATCGAAATCGGAGACTACATGTTCATTTATTTGTCTACTATGACTTATTTAGCGATTGCATAGTATGTGTTAGGCCTGTTGCTAGGCTATGGTGAGATAACAAGACAGACACAATCCAGCTCTCAATGAATTTACAGTATAAGGGAGATAAGCACACCTGACTAGGAAATCCTAGAATGGTGTGGTAAGCATTATGACAGAAGAAATGCAGGATGTAACTAATAATCTAGGCTGGTTCAGGAAGTCTCTTGAAGGCATCGAATGTAGTAGTGACTAAATGAAGCCAAGAGGTGACTAGGAATTAGGTGTAGGTGAAGGAGGGACAGCATGAGTTTCAGGTAGAAGGGAAGAGCATGAATGAATTTTCTCTGAGTATGATATAACAACCACAACAAAGCTCTCAGTATGGTTGGAGCACAGAGTGCAATGCAAGGTGTAGGGACAGATAACATAACTGCAGAGGTCAGAATAGGAGCAACAAGGATATTGCAAACTATGTGAAGAAGACTGGGATTTTCAGAACAAGGAGGACTCATTAAAATGTTAAAGTAGGATGTGGCATGATCAGATTATATGTTTACCCAAAAGTCCTATCAAAGATACTTTCCTAATTCTAGCTAGCTTAATTTATCAAATGCCATTATGATGCTAAATACTTAAAGACTGTTCACAATAATCCTGCAAGATGCTATTATTCCAGCTATGTAGAGGAGAAACTGAGCTCAGAGAAGGTATTTGTCCAAACTCACCTAGCTAGTGAACGGTAGAGAACTCAAAGAAAGATCTATTTTACTACAAAGCCCATGTTCTTTCGAGTAGACCAGGCTGCTTTCCAATTATGCTCAGGACTAGCTGTTGGGTGAGGATGCCAAATTTTATTTGAAACCTAACGAGAACTGGAGGAGCTTCAAAAAAGGTGAAAAGGTATGGCAAGCGTAGGAGGTGAACTGGGCGGGGGTGAAAGAGTTGAGTGAATCAATTCCTTTTAGCAATAGACTCCATTCTATGTAGGTTTGCTTAAGTGGGTTTTTATGCTCAAGAACTTGTCAGCCAACTGATAGAATCCTTTCAGAATATGCAAGTTTTCTTTTACAAAGGGGAGTTTGATTACATTGGCAATTCCAAGTAGTCCTCATTTCTAAGATTGTGTGAGTTTCTAAGCTCATCTTAATGGAGGAAATAAAAGTGTTCTCCTGGAAATAAGTGATGATTATGATCTTTTTTATAGGTAGTCTGTAACATGTATAAGAACTTCTAAAGGATAAATAGCCATTAACAAAATTCTAGTAAGGCAGATAGGCAATATAACAGCGCTTCACCAAAAGTTTTGGTGTCTATCTTTCATTGTCAATATACTATTGTGTTTGGAATCCCTGATTCCTGTATTCTGTCTACAAACCTAGGCTAGATTGTCAAAGCAACTTTAGTAAAATATAAATAATACTATTAATTGCTTTTGTTCACAGTGACTAAATATGTAGTATGTGTTTATGAATTAAGGAACACCCAGACACAGTCAAAGAGTTTTCAGCACAATAATTGTTCTTAGAGAGAATTTAGTCCAGACCCCTATTTCGTAGATTAGGGAACTGAGACTCAAATTGGCTTAGAATCTATTCAGCAACATCTCCAGATTTCCTAAGCAGTTGTTTCCCACCAAATATGTGGTAATTGACTCTATACCACCAATGGTTGTTAAGCCAACCTGATTTAAACAAACAAACAAACAAAAACACCCTTAAAGTGCATCCATATTTCTTTATTAGACCAAGCTGCAAATCTCTAACTCACTCAAGTATGGATAGTGCACTGTGAAGTATCTCTTTTATAGACAACATAAAATATCATTATCATTCTGTTGCTTTGCCATTTTCTTCCTTGGAGGTATTTTGACTACCTCTGACCTCCTATTATTGGCAGTAGCAAAAAATGCTCCAGTCAGGGAATAAGAGTTATGGAGGAAGTGTTTGATAAAAATGTATTAGCTCTATGGAGAAGCATATCCAGTTGTTTCAGCTCACCTGGTTTGACTGCAGAGTGTTACTTCTCAGGAAATGGAGCATTTCACGTCTTGTTCACCTGCTATGTGACCCCTTCATACCACGCCTCTGTTGGGAGACAAAAACAAACACCGCAGAACTGAGAATTCCCAAGGGTTGAGGGCCAAGTAATCCTTTCAGAACTACTCTAACCTGATACTCCCTGACTAACGTGGGACTTTGTTAGTCTTTGAGAAACTGAAAATCTCCCTTTCTTTACTTCTTTGTTTTCCATATTCTTTTCACTTAAAAATAACCATCACACAATCCCAAATATTTTATGGGCTGTTATGATAACTACCTCACCTACTTTCTTTTGGAAATCACTCTCTTCAAAGAAAAGCAAGTGACAATCAAAGATTTTGTAATGGGACAGAGTTCCTGATCTGGGGATAAACAAATGACTTTAAAGTAAAATGACTGCCTTACACTCACAAGGAAAATCCAAATGAAAATCTCAAAGCATATAACAATCATGGCAATGTTTTCCTAGTTGTCCCACAAAGGGACATAATAGGTGAGACAAAGAGTATGATGCCTTAAAATTCAGGGTGTGAATGAGGCTTCCTGGTAGAATCTAAAACCATCTGGGCCCTCCTACCTGGAGAAGACCATATACACTTTGGCTCCCCCCACTTTTTTCTTCTTTTTTTTTTGCACTGGGGACAAGAGGCACTCCAGTCCTTAAGAGAGTTCCCAACTCTCAGCACTTAAATAGAAAGACTTTATGGCCCTGGATGGAATATAACTATCCTAAAGAGCGAAGACATTTTGTCCCTGATTTCCCAGAATGCCCACTTCGGTGTTAAAAAGGATTAAGCTCCAATTTTTCTGGATTTGTTCAGTGAGTGGCTATTTGGAGCTCTTTGTAGCAGTCAGAAATCCCCATGGTCTTTGGGGACAAGAAATCTCTCGTGTCATTCTCTCTAAAATTCTAATCAGAAAACTCATACTCAGTCACCCCAACCAGGATATGTTGGCATCTTTCCCAAGGTCCATGAATACCATGGTGTCCTGGCATGTACATGGGCTTGATAAAGCAGGCAGCATTGTCAAACCTCAGACTCTAGAACCTGACCACATGCATGAAACCCAAGTTCCACCATTTACTAGCTGTATAACTTTGAATGAGTTCCTTTTCTGGCTTCAGTTTTCCTATCTATAAAATGGGCATAAGAATACCTATGTCATGGCTTTTTTCCTTTTAATCAAATAAATTAATATATAAAAACTGCTTAAGCTAGTGCTGGGCACATAGTACTCAAAAATATTTGTTCTTATTTTAAATGTCATTACCTCAGGTGAATACTGAAACACAGAAAAACGAATGAATTATTTGTGATCAGAAAGCGAGCTACTTAAATTTTTAAACACCAAAGGTATTCTTCAAGGCCCTCGTTTGAATAATCCTGGAGGAGATTTCATGTTTTATGCAAATGTTGCTCCTGGAATTGTACAACATGATGGGACTTGTATGCTTTGACTTTCTCTCTGTGTTTCCCCAGTGTTTTTTTTTTTTTTTTTTTTTTTTTGTGTGTGTGTGTGTGTGTGTGTTTCTTTTTTCTCTTTTACTAATAATGAATATTTTTACTGTCATGTACTAATTTTTTCAGGCACCGGGGAATAGAATACAATTTATCCTAGGACACTTGAAAATGAGAATAAGTATATTCTTTTCTCAGTGGTTTATTCCCAGATCGAAGACTCCTGTGTTAGAAGTACAGTGGTACCTCGGTTTTTGAACATAATCCATGAGTTCTGAAACGTTCGAAAACAGCCGACATCTAGGCCTTGGGATCTTGTACTCAACAGAAGCCATGTGACATGTTTGACTTCTGAGTCATGTTCAAAAACTGAAGCATTTACTTCCGAGTTTACAGCGTTCATAAACCAAAATGTTCGTCAATGGAGACGGTTGAAAACCGAGGTACCACTGTACAGCAAATTAACATACCAGCCCAAATGATTAAGTTCCTCCAGAATTGGATGGAAAACGTATCTAAATTGCTGTTGTTGCTGCTGTTCCTAAACCTGTGTGGAAGTTGGCAGTCTTTTAAAAGAAGTCTTTTTTTTTAAGATGAAAACCAAGCCAACTGGTAATTATTGAGCATGTACTATATGCAAGGCACTATATGCATATGAGATTACAAAACAGGCATTCTTCAGAAAGATAGTGAGCAAGTCCTGTCTTTTTAAGTGCACTTTGTTTAGAAAATGAAGGACTGTTACACAACAGGAATAGAACTCCATTTCAATTGAAACTGGGGTCAATGTCTGTATAAATACCCAAATTCACTCCTACATTAAGTCCTGTTTATTAAAAAATAATAATAATAAAAAGCCCAGATGTGAATTATGCATGATACAAAGACCCCTAAGTATTATATAGGTTTTCCATCTACAAATGTTTACAGCCAAAAAGCCTGCCAAAAGGACTAATTCCTTAGTGGAGTTTTCCAAGCTCTTACAATAGCCACATCAACCATCTCTTCTGTCTCCCATGGGGAAAATATGTGCCAAACAATCTCTGTTGCTGTCTGTTTGTGCTCTGCCTAGCCTTTCTCTAGCCTTTGTTATTTGGCCAAGTTAAAACAAAACCAGCTCACACTTGCATGTGCCAAGCATTTTGAAAATGCATTTTTAAAACTGACTTAGTTAACAAGGTAGGTTCTACTGTCTGCAATCTCTAAGACACTTAGAGATTGAAGAACTTCCCCAGGTGGCATCACAGAAAGAGCAGCGCCAGAATGCAGACTTGGCCCATGCAGCTGCAGAACCTCTGGTCTCTAACCCCCCCTTACTATGCTACTGCAAGGCAATGAGTGGTCTGAGTGGGGATAATCGATTACTGCGGGGCAAGTTTTCGTATCCTCATTTTCTTATCCAACTCAATAAAATTTCAAAATGTTAGAATAGAAAAAGACTCACTCCAGTCGAGCACCTGAATTGGATGAGTAACTTTTCACAAAGTACGTCTCTAAGTGGCATTGCCCCATTCGCAAGAAGAAGCACTAAGTGGCCCTGGTCAAAACTGTGGACATGACTGACATTCTATCTGTAAAGAAGTGGCCCGAGAATCTCACTGTTTAGGGAAAACCTATTATTGGCTGCTTGGGATAGAAGGTGAGACCCTGAGGGCTTGGGCTCTACCCCTCAGCTTGAGAAAATGAAAAATAGTTGTTACTGCTGATGAGAAAGGGATAGGTAGTGGGATAAGAGTGGTGCAAAAAAGGAAAACAATAGCATAGTAAATGTCTGGGACCTATATGGCTGAAAGGACAAGTGAAAAAAGGCCTCCATGATTTCTAGGGTAGGGCGGGGCAAAGGAGAGGAGGCTGTCTGTGTGAAAAAGTATTTAAGTATTTAGGAATGAGACTTCTTAAACTTTGATTTGAAGGTATTTGTATTGCTTCAGTGTAAACCCTATTAAACCCCTCCCCAGCCCTACTGCATATACTGGGTCCCATCCATACATCTCTTATGATGGGAGGAGGTGTTTGGTGGAAATCCAGGAAGGGTAAAGTAACATCTCTGTTTAGCAGAGGTTGTAGACACAGGAGCTCAGAAACAGAGGAGCTCATGGCAGCTTTTGTCCCCAGAAATTTGCAGAACTCACAGGAGCAGCCCTGGGTGTACACAAGCCTTAGAATTGGGGGAGTTTGTATAAGCATCATCTCAATTTCAGCCCCAGCTGTCATCAAGATGGTATGACTTCCAATCTGGGTGCACTTCCTTTCCCTAACCATCCCGATTTCTCATGAAGCCACTTATTCAATGTAAAGGTTTACCACTTTTTGATCATATGGAGAATTGATTCATTATCTATTTTTGATATTCCATATTCTCTTGATCCTTTTTCATAATTGCTTTTTAAAAATTTTGTCGAGAGAGAGAGAGAGAGAGAGAGAGAGAAAGAGCAGTCATTTTTCTTGGTGAAGTTCTCCTCAGAATCTTTCATTTATTTCTGGAAATGACCTGGGGCTCCTTGTACACAAACACCGAAACCAAATAGTCATATTATCACTGTGTTCCTAACCCTAGATTCTCTTAGCATGGGTGTGGGTTTACATAACAGGGAAACTAGCATTGACCTGGTACAAATGCTAATTAAATGTTTTTTAAAAATTCAAGGATAAGGCTGCAATGATGCAAAGGGGTGTGTGTGTGTGTGTGTGTGTGTGTGTCGAAATCATTTAAATATACTTGATAGTGGATACCAAGTTCAGGGCAAAGACAGGAAAAAAATTTGCATGAGTGGATAGAGAAAAGGACTCCCTCCCTCTCCCAGGGAAATTGGTGACTCACTATGTGACAATGCATAAATCACCTAGTCTCTATGTTCTGTCCTCCACCTTTAAAATGGGGACTGGAACACTTGAGAATGTCACTACTCAACTAATGATATCTCCAAGATACGTGAGAATCACATAATAAAGTGCATGCATCCTTGGAAGGAAGGATTTTTGTTTGGGGTACGAAAATGTATGTGAAAATGTGCCTTTCAAGACTTTCTGTGACTCTATGATTCTATGAGCCTATCTGAAAAAGTGAAAGCAAAATCATACTTAATAGAAAAACTAAAAGAGAAACTCAAGTTACATTTAAAAGGGAAGAGAACACAAAGGGGGGAAGGATGGGAAGAAGAAAAAAAAGCTAATATTTATCAAGGAAAGCATCTATGAACTTTATGTACTTTTCTTGTCATGTTTTTTTTTAAAGAGAATCGCTCGACCACATTCCAGCTTCTGCTGCCTAAATTCACTGTTAATTCACATCTCCAGAGACACCTGTATGGTTGGGACAGTTCAGCATTCAAAGCACAGGGACGTGCAGATAAACATGATATACAGATAAGAAACCTCACTGTCTTCATCTTTTTTTTTTTTTTTTTTTTTTTTGTCTTTGGCAGATGTTCTTTAAACAGAATATGTAAAAGTAAAGGAAAAAAATAATCTAACCTACATTTCCTTTTAACCTTTGGGATCATCTTTATTGTAGAAAATAGACGTTTCTGATGCTGGAACACTCTGATTCAATTAAATAAATATTTTCTGCTTGCTCACCATCAAAATGAGGAAGCTGCTTGCCCACAAATTCTCTAAAGGAAGATTCGAAGAAAAAGGAATTGCAGTTAATCCTTTCCCAGGTCACACCTAAAATAGGTCTCTGATAATAGGGAAGGTATTTGTATTTAAAATATAAATATACATTTTTAGAATATGTTGAAGGAATCAAAGATGAAGGAGTATAGTGAGAAGTTCAATCCCACATTAAAGGGACTGAGAAATTAAGTATAGAATATTTAAATATTCTCCGAACTGTGTCAAAGGATCTGAAAGCCCCTATTAGATATCTCAGAAAAATAAAAATATAGAAAGTGTACCTTGGTTAAGTAATTCTGGGGAAGGCTGAGTTAAAGAAAGTTACTGCCTTCTACATTACTTTAGAGTCATTAGTAGGATTACATAAAGTATGAATTTCTAAGACAGGGCTGTGTGCAGTAAGCGGTAATTTTCAAACCTAAACCTTTTTAGCAGTACAAAATAATATCTCACATATTTTAAGAAAAGCAAGTTGGAAATTCTGGTATGGAATAAAATTTCTCTTGAAGCTTGGTCTATGTTTTCTGGGTAGGTTGTTATATCATGTTGTCAATATCTTAATACCTTGATAGCGTGCCTAGTACACTTCCATCCAGTTTTATTTACTTCTAAGCACATGTGAATTTAATATTTATGCTCGGATGTCCACACGTCTTGACATTACCAGTCCTGCTCGGATGTTCAGTGGAAGAGAGTGAAACCACGAAAGAAATCCAAGTTTAGTTTTACAGAGGAGGCCAGTCCCCGAGCGCTGAAAGCAATGACATTAAATCACAGCCCAGTACAGAATAAGACAATGTTCGTTTGTGTTTACAGTGAGTACATGGTGTTGGAGAAAAGTCACGATTTTTTTTCCCCAAATGTGTTTACATTTGGAAAACTATGCCTTGTTTTCATAATGTAAAATCTTAATTTACTTTCTAAACAGCCACATGTCTCCACTGCTTCTCAATTTGGAGCTCTGTTTTTGTCTAGTTGTGTGTGACAATCCCACTGGGTTTTCTGATGTCAATCCGATGCCAGTTCTGGAGACAGGAGGCCTTGGGCCAAAGTGGGGAGTCATGCAATTTGATCCTGCCTGCTCGTTGTCTCTTTGTGGTAATAGCATTCTATCCCTAACAAGTTAAGGTGTATTGGAGTTTGCCACTTAAAAGTAAAGCTCCCTATCAGCAATAGGTGATTGAGAAGAAAGCCATTTGAAGCGACACACAGACTTTAATGAACTGTGGTGCTTGCCAGCTATCAGAATAATGGGGAAAGATATTGATATGTCAAGCAACAGATATTGGAAGATCCTGGGCTAACAATGGCAAATAACTATTCTTTAAAAAACCAACAACCAACCAACCAACAAAAAAGCCAAACTTATAAGGACGGTAAGAAGATAATCAGTAAAGCACAACAAAGGACACGTAGACCACGCACATGCTTTCCCTAAATTATGACATCCAGAAGATGAGGGCGACAGAATGCTTGCATATTGTGGCAGGAAGACTGCAAATTAAATTGGCTTATTCATAATTGTAGTCATAGTCTCCAGAATCAAAATTCAAGGAGAAAGTTTATTCCCACCGTATAGATCTTTTCCCTTCTGCTGAGTTGTGTCTTCCTTGACAACCATGCAGAAATCACTCTGGCATAGGCGGGGGATACAGGCTGCGTGATGTGCCTCATCAGTCATGTTGGACACACCCCACGGCGATTACCATTCTGATTCAGGGCAGGATAAACAGAGTTCAGTGCACAATGTGGTGTTTAGGGAGGTGATCCGGAAGCATTAACCATACAACTTTGGCAGAAACTGTTTTGTGAATGTGTCAGTGATATCTCAAGTACATGAAAAACCAGCTTTACTGTCCCTTGATATGAGATTAATTTTTTTTCTATTTCTAGAGCATTTACCATTGTCAGGTGGACAAATATTATCCCTGTTTTTCAGCTGTAGAAACTGAAATGCTAAAAGGTTAGGCAACGTTCACAAAGTTACATAGTGAGTCATTTTCTGAATCAGGAAATAAATTGGTGGCTCTGATTCCCTTTTCCCTGATTCCACCAGCCGGCAAGACTCATTTAACACTATTTACAGAAGTATTTTGCTTTATTGTCTTGAAAGGGGCACTGAACAGATTTTCTGACTTAAAAATTACAAAATGTGACATATTTTAGGGAGCAGTAGAATTTAACCAATGACATTAATTCATGCAATAAGTTTTATTGAGCATCGATAGTGTACAAGAGCCAAAAGTTTTCAATTCTAATTTAAACCCTACTCATGATTTGCAAATATGCACATAATGTCTCTTTGCTTCCGGTAAAACAGGAATAATTATTCCTACCACAGATGCCATAAAAATTATATGATTATATTGCATGATATATTTTGAGATGAATGGAATTATTGAATACAATTTTTTAAAATGATCATATCACTCTCTTTTCTAGTAGGATTTTAGTAAGTTTCTTATGAAAAGGTTTAAAAAATATTACCTAATTTGAACATGTATTTATACTTGTAAAATACTTCAGAAGGATGTGCCATATTACTGTACTAAACACTTTTACATATATTGTCATATGTAGTCCTTGTGATAACCACTGCACAGCTGGAACTTGGTTGTTTTTCTAGGCTGCTGATTTTAAAGGTACTTTACCAAATAATGGGGAAAAATTAAAAGCGCACAAATATAGAAAAGACAAAAAGCAAAACAGAAGCCTCTTTCCACACTGCAGATTTCTGATTCAACTACTGCTAACTAGGACTCAACCCGGACAAGATTCCAAATGGTATTTTGAAGAAGCTACAGTGTAGGTCTCACGTGCTTACCCTATTTCCCTGTATTTTTTACCTTCTAGTTTCTGACCTTGTTCCATGTGGGAAAAGCCATCAAATGAGCCACCAGAGAGACACCTCCTAGATGTCCTAGACCTTTGTTTCCCTTGATAGTTTGTGAAGTCCCTTGGCAGATTTCCACCTGTCTCTGTTGTCTTAAAGGGAAACAAGAGGCTGTAACCGCCTTTGGATCAGTTAAGGCGAACCGCAAACCTGGGAGGGCCCCTCAAAATGCTAGTAGTGGTGGTAAAAATAGACAACCTCACAGGAAGTTAAATTGGGGGAAATGCCAGAGCAGCTCGCTTCCCCACCCATCTCATCCCTAAGCTTCTTCTATGGCTATGGGTTTCTAGATTTGGTTTTAGTAAAGGAAAAGGTTTCCTTTGTAAGTTCATAGCATTATCTTCATTTAGCAAATGAAGAGAGAGAACCTCAGAAAGGTGAATAACTTCAATATAAGCATGAATTGGTAAAGCTTGAATTTAGATTCATTTACGTTGAATGCAAATGCTCCTCTTTCTGCTACATGTAGCAGTGCTTTTGTCAAATAAGTGACGTGGCCATCTGGAAGAATGCAGAGCACACAGCCACCAGCTCACTTCCAGCTCATTCTTCAATGAGCTTTAGATTAGAAAATATCTTCAGTGAAGTGCTATCCATAAAATTTACTGAAATCTGGCTTTAAAAACAGGAATTAGAAGTTATAATAATAGAAAAGGATATGATGAGCATGAGACATGGCAAAACATAGCACCTCATTTAAGAAACCCTATGTAGGGTGTGTGTGTGTGTGTGTGTGTGTGTGTGTGTGTGTGTGTGTGTGTGTGTGTATACATTTTCATCATCATCATATGTATTGTCAGTTCTCCTTATTCACAGTAGTTCTGTCCCATAAAATTTCCTGGAATACCAAACCATTGCTCCTAGGGGAAATACAGGGTTAGGTTCCTACAAGCCTCATCACATTTTTAACCAATTAAATACAGCCCTGTTTTGTGTATGTTTTTGCTTCATGGCACCTTATTTAATATAATTGTTCATTGATTCACATTGAACTCACAGCCAACAGCATTGTCACTGTTACCTAACACACATACAAGCATTTCCTCCAGAAGGTACATCATAGCCGACTTGCCCTTAGAAACAGTAGACAGCACTTCATCTCTGTGCTTGGGGTACATTTTAAACATCCAATCACAACAAAAAATTACAAAATGCAAAAGATGTCACACTAAATACGCTACCTAAAAAAGGCACTTATTTATAGTATGAGAGCTGATACAAGTAGGCAAATCATCGCTTTGTTCTGCGTCAGCTGGGGATATGTTTTTTGGGTGACTCAAATTTGTGCTTCTTTGCATTCATTCATGAATGACCGCAAAGCACTGTGAGTATTGATTTGAGGTTACAAATCAATTTTAGTGAGTAGGCAAATTCACAAACATGGAATCTGCGAACAATGAGAATCTAACTGTAGATGCAAACAAAGAACACAAAACCAGTTTTAATCCTGTGGGCAGTTTCATTCCAATCCACATTGAGAAATCAATGGATTTAAACTTTATACTGGGAAGTTTGGTGACCAGTGATTAGCATAATGATCAACCCTACTTCAGTCTGTACTGTTTCAAATCTGATGATACATTTTCTACTAAAGTTCTAAGGATAAACCAATTGAAATATAATGTGTTGTTTTTTTTTTTAATTATTGTGTCATAAAATTAAATCACTCTGAGGGGAAACAAGATAAATGTTAGTAATACCATGTTTCCCTGAAAATAAGACCTAACCGGAAAATAAGCCGTAGCATGATTTTTCAGGAGGACATCACCCGAACATAAGCCCCAATGCATCTTTTGGAGCAAAAATTAATATGAGACCCAGTCTTATTTTCGAGGAAACATGGTAATACATGATAGTAGGTCCAAAACTGGAAACAGGAAGGAGTTGGAAGATGGTTTGGCATATATGCCGGACTTTCATTTCAACATAGCTGTTGCTGTGATGTCCTCCCTCTAGCTTTTTCATACTAAATACTATAATCCCACGCAGTCCCACATGATGCTCAGTGCTGTTAAGTGAAGTGACAGAAAAATAAGAGAGAGAGCACTTATTTCCCAATGACTTGGAATTCATACTTAGAAAATAAGTGGTGAAAATCCCATAATGGAGAAGTTTGGAGCACAGTAAACGCTAGTGAGTTGATAAATGGTGGCCTTCACAACACAATTTTTTTTTTTTAATCAAATGGGCTTTTTTTTCTTTTCACCAGAAGTCCATGTAAAATGAACATTGACACAGAGATACATTTGGCTGTTTGATATTCTGTGGATTGTAGCATGCTTGATTTATCTTGCAGTGTTTTGGAATCAGTTTAAAGGACCATGTAGTATGTAGGGGAAGGGCAGTGACAAAGTTAAATATATTGTGTGACACAAACTGATTGCTATGTAAACTAATAATACTTGAAACAGTTCAGATTAGCATTAGGATTGTAATCCGCTCTACTTGAGTTGCTTAAGGTCTAATAGAGATCCATGTACCTTCAAGTCCATGAAATTTGAAGTTCAAGAAAATTGAATTCATGTGTAGCAAAGCCATTTTTCTCACATTTTTTTAACCAATGAATATTGGAAAATTGAGTCCATATGTTTTCAAGTCATTTATGCAAGTTGAATAATTAAAATGTTCATTGGTAAGAGCTGCCTAATATCTTTAAAGTCAGGAAATTATCTTATGCCAAAAGTAGACAAACTCAAACACCAAAAGGTCAAGCTAAATTAGAAATTTTGCAACATCCCAAAATGTAATTATTCTAAAAGCACTTAAATGTTTGTTAATTCCTCCTGCTTATACATGGTAGAAAAATAAGGAATTCCTTTGCTCTATTTTATTTTTGAAAGATCTTGCCTATGTGTCTTTCTAAAATTACCTCCAAGTTATGTTGGATAAGAGCCTAGAGTATTAATTACATTTGCAATAAAATCTTGTCAGCTCTTAAAAAATATTAAATTAATAAATGCTTGTGATTCATTTCTAATTAAAAACAAAGCATAATGATGAAGATGTATTTTGCTTCCATCATATCTAAATAATTCTAAGAGTTGCAATTATCATTCCCATTTTGTAGATTTAGAAATCAAGGTCCAGACAGATTAAGTAGCCTGTGAAAGCACATCCTAACTGAATAAGTTAACCTTTGACTGACATACTTTAGAAATACTTGATGAGAAACAGGTATAGAAGAGATAGTTAATAAATCTAGCCCTAATAAAATACTAACCCAAGGTTAATCTGTTTACTTTTGTTTATGGCGGCAAGAGGATGGAACTTGGGGAAAAATATGAAAATGAGGAATACTGAAAATTTTACAGCATTTGTAGCATAAAAATGACTAAATTTGGAACTGGAAGTCCTACATTCAAATTCTAACTCTTCCACTTATTATTAGCTCTGTGACCTTGGGCAAGTCACTTGATCTCTGAATCTCTATTCCCTTATTAAGTGGGAATAATGAGACCTTATAGGCTTATGAGTATTTTATTAAAAATCACTGTACACATGTAAAATAATAATAATAATTGCAATAATATAGAAATAATTGGGAAGTCCTTACCTATAATAAAATTGAAAATCATTGAACTTGAAGCTCTTATTTGTATATTGTATTTGTCTAATATTAGTTTAATTTTTCCTCATCCTTTTTATGGAATATAAATTTACCAAAATATAAGATGAAAATTAATTCAATAATTTAATTTTGAAAAAGTATAAAAATCTTTACTTATTTCTCCATGTTTGCATTATTTTTACGAAAGGGATAACCCTTGCTTTACTTTATTAACTCTAAATTTAAAACTTCTTTAATATCTTAAAAAAGTAGTAATTCATTTAATAAAATGGACAATGGCCTTTCAAATAAGATATTCCTTCAGGAGAAAATAAGGGGTGGGAGGAAGAAAGGAAGAGAATTAGTCATTCAGTGGGAAACACGCTGATACCTGCCAGAACAATCCATGGAAATCACCCCATTGCTATATGCATTGTGTTTATGCTATAATTAAAAATGAATTAAAAAGAACTAGAGCATAGCATTTCTGATTGCTGTTCACCTTCACACTCAAGAACAAGAAAGCTACCACATTAAATTTAGCCACTGGCACTCAACTAAGCCCAAGCTGTCTAGCGTGGCCTGTGGGCTAGGAGTGATTTGACAAACAGGTGGACAGTTAGTTTATTTCTCTGAGATGATTCCAATAAAATGGGGTGGGTGGGAGAGGTGATTTTTTTTTTTAAAGCCAGAAATGCCATATGTAATCAAGGAATTTGAGATATTAACCTTCCTCCTTCTGTTAATATGGTGGTTTGAGCTACAGAATTAGTAATTCAGAATATACTATTGGGTCTTTTTACATGACCTCTTGAGGTTTTAGGTATGATATTTTCATTCAATGAGAGAACACATAACACTGTACAGGGGCCCTGCTAAACCTCAAGTCCTGAAGAATTTAAACCTTTTTTTCCAGCTGATGAAGTGCTAGTTATCTACCATTTTCCCTGAATAGGAAGGCTACTTCTCTGTTCTTTGTCCCCTCCTGCCACCGCCTTTCAAAATGACTTCCATTGTGTTTACCCAGAAATGGGGCTTTGTGGCAATTAAAAGATTCCAAAGTGGCAGAGGCTAACACACCAGTAGAGCAGGATTCCAGCTTTCCATGGTAACACCCAACTTCCCTTCTCTACCACTTCCTTCTAGTCTACCCAGACAATTCTAATCCTACCTCTGTGGTTACTCTGAAAAGGCATCCAGTTTAGTTATCAGAAAGAATCTTTCTTAAACAAATATTTACCAAGGTCTATTTTACTCTTTAGGGGAGTGAGCAAAGGAAGGGCTGAGTCTCTTAATCCTTTGGATCACACATTGTATAGATGATAGAATGTACTCAAGGCTAGGAGCTAGTAGCGCCAGAGCCCAACCTGTGTGGAAACTGACACTTCATTGCCTTGATGATCTCAAACCTTAAGTGGCTTGATTGGCTACTCATCACATGGGTGACTAGTATTCCTTCTTGCCATCCACTGCAAGTCCCTTCCTCGTTATGGCAGAAATCCAGGAACATTCCATGAGGATTACGACATTTTTCTTTTACAATAATGGGCTTTACCTTTCTCTAGGTTCCATGAACTCTTTAAATGTCAAGGTGATTCATGCAGGAGGAACTGATCCTACACTCCTCATTGTAAAGCTCCAACATATAAGATCTTTTCTCTCATGAAATGGCACGATGCTTATCTTTATTGGTAATAATGCACTGCATGCTTATCATCGTCATATTATCAGTCTGCATGTAGCCCAGCAGTCTGTTGGATAAAAAGGCATAAGGAATATATCATATTTGGAGAAATTATTTTCTATAAACTCTCGCTTTTCCTCCTTGCTTCAGAATCTCCTGAACTACTGTGAAGGCTATCCCAAGAAAGAGTTAATTCTCTGTGTCTTTATTCTGCTAGATATTTCACTAACCATGTCTTAATCTGAGGATAGTTTGCAGCAGTATTAGACCAAAAGTAATTTGCCTTTCACATAGTCTGACTGTATTTCCCAGAAACGTTAATGTGTGAAAGTACATTACTTTGAGATGCTCATTTATCCCACCTGAATTCTGAACTACATTTTAAATTACAAAACAACAAGTCAGAATAGTAAGACACTATCATCCTGAGAAAGAACACACTAAGCATTTTAAAATCCATTCACAGTTATTTACTGAGAGCTTTCTCTGCTAATACTATCAGGGCTGCTAGCAGGGGCCAACTCCCACTTAGGACCTAGATCGCATCCTCTCTTGCTTGCTTAGGAATATCATCCCAGCCATTTTTCTCTCTCACCTGAATCATCAATACTCCCTTCTCTTCTGGATCTTTCTCATCTACGTACAAACACGCTATGATTCTCCCATCTTAATAAGTCCTCTTTGGACCTGAGGCATCCCAGCTCATACCCCTTTCTCTCCTTCCCTTTTTAGACAAAGTCCTTGGAAATGTTGAATACATTTGCAACTTCTAACATCTCCCACTCTGTCTTGAAATTACTCCAACCAGTCTGTTGCCACCCCCCCCCATTCCAATGAAATGACTACTCTTATCAAAGTCACTAATGATCTTCATGTCACTAAATCCAAAGGTCAATTCTCAATCCTCATTTCATTTAACCTATCAGTAGCATTTAACAGTATTGCATCTGAAATTTATGAGTTGAAATGATGGTACACTTTTTCTAGGATCCACAGCTTCAATTAACTCTTATTGGCTGATGACCCACAATTTTATTTCAATAGTCCATACCTGATATTTGTTGGCGGTATGGAGGAATGAATTAATTTCCCTTTCTACACTTCATCTTAAGCGTTCTACCAATAGTATCATTAAATGTGAGGGAAAAGTAGAGCATATATCTTTGCTCCTGTAATTACCTTCAGAAGTATTTCCTCGTTACAACTTGATTGATAAGATTCTGAAAAGTGGTCTTCCAAGTGAAGTTACCTTATTCACAATAACGAAAGTCTACAATTTTATTCTTATGCTTCAGAAGCAGTGAAAGTTGTACTGTATAGATGGTCTGCCATGCCAATTCTGCGTTTTTCAGTCTATGAAAAGAATAAACTTTGCTGCCAATCATCAGCAATATATTTCTAGCCCATGCCTAAAAGTGTTGAATTAATTTGAGTTATTGATCTAGGGTATTTCATACACAGTGGTCAAAATTAATCAGGTGTATGACCTCTTTGTATCTATGGCCTCATGAGAGAGTCAAGATTAAAATTTTTTTCTCATGCATTTGTTTTTCAGTTTGACCCCTGTCTCTCTCACTCATCATCCTGTTCTGGGCCTGACACTAAGCTCATATGATTGACCTGTATTCTAACAACCAGGAAGCATGATGCCCAGCAGGTTCTCAACCTGTCTGGTCCTGCCTCAATGCTTGGTAACCAAGTACTGCTTTACTGATTGCGGTCTGCTTTACTCCATGCTTCCTGGTTCCTGATCCTAGCTGCAGACTGGTTTTTAAAATATCCCTAATAAATATTTTCTCTAATAAGTGAACAGTCTGTAATAAGAGGACTCTAACAATAATGTTTTAATTTCCTTATTAAAACAGACATGAAACTATCAGCCATCATTGTAGTATGGAGTCTTGCTATGGCTATGAATGTATATATCAGTAAAACAGAGAGTATCCTATGTCTTTTATCGTTAAGCCTTTTACCATGCGGAATTTTTACATTGGCATAGAGCGACTTAGATTGGTATCGGTAATCCCTGCATTATAGAATTATTATGTGACATAATGCACTTGTTTCTTGGTTAAGAATAAGAAAGCAGGGAGAGTACTAGGAGTAGGGATGTGAGACAAGCATCTATATTACTGTGTACAGAGTAGTTTATAATAATGTAGTAGTTTGATATGACAACCACTTTTTATAAATGTAATGAGATTTCTTGTCTCAATAAGCAATAAGACCAAAAAGAAGAAAGAGGAGAAGAGGGAGAAGAAAGGGAAAGAAGGAAGGAAGAAAAGAGGGAAGGGAGGGGGGAGGAAGGAGAGATAGGAGGAAGGAAGGATGGGAAGAAGAAAGGAAGGGAGAGAGGGAAGGAAGGTAGGAGGGATAGATGGAAGAGAGAGAGAGAAAGAGAGAGAGGGAGAGAGAGAGAGAGAGAGAGATTAAGAGATTATTTTCTTCTCATAAGACCCATTAATCAAATATTTCAGATAATTTAGAAACTTATTTAGAGAATTTAGTATTCTCCTTGTAGAGATTGTTTAACTCCAGTAGGTACTAATGGAATATCAACTAAAAATTGATTTGAGTTTGTTACATAGAACATAGAGGGGCTTAAACTGAGAAAAAATGATTAAGCTCCTAAGAACTATTAGTGTGATAAAGAAATCACATCAGACCTTAGACTTGAGTTCAAGTCCTATTTTATGACTGTTTTCCAAAAGGGATGGTTTATTGTGGTAAGGTTAAAATAATAAGGGTAGACATTGTTTTCTTATTGGTTCTGCCTGCTGGTAAACCATATGACCTTGAGCTATCTGTGCTCTCATTTCCACTTACGAAAAACAGAAATCCTATAAATTATTGTATACCATCTTGGGGTACTTTTGAAGCACCACAGTTATGACAATTTATAAATATTAGTGGCACTAAGACCAGGAAAGTTGCTAATTTAAAGAAAAAAATATTTTAATACTCTTACTAGTGTCTACTGGCAAGATGTACACGTCCCCAAAGCTGTGTATAGCTTTTTCATTGATGCGTACATATCAGAATTCTCAGAAGAGAAGCCAACATTGGACTCAGCAGAGAGATTGATCCCTATTGCTGGATGTTCCCGTTTGGAATAATGTTCCAAACAGTTTGTACTACTACTCCCTATGCTGAATAAATACATGAATTCCATTTTAATCACCTGCCAACCCTTTTCTTCATGTATAATTCCCAGATATGGAGGGTAGAAGGTATTTGAGAATTATTTCAGACAAATCAAGGATTGGTCTCCACAGCTTAATTCTTGGAAAACCATGCTGTACCTAACTTTTCCCATGGACAACACAACATGTTCCCTATAACGCACAGCTGATGGTATAAAAACAGACAAAAGAAATACATGTCAAAAATAGGCCTAAACTATACTAGTTTTAGGTTTCAGGCATCTGCCTGCCAGGATTGATTTACGCCTGAGGATGGGGAAGGAATGCTGGCATGATAGTAGTTAAGTCAAATTGCCATTTCCAGTTCTATAAAATGTGGAAAGATCAAGAACCCATCAAAATGTTTTGTTACTGAATGCCCATGCATGTGTGTGTGCATGCGTGCATGTGTGTAAGTGTGTGTGTGTATACAAATCTCTTGATAATAGTTGATTCTGAATCAGCAGATTTTTGTGTCAAGAAATATTTAAAACATTATAGTCTGTGAGTTACACTTATATTAATTCGCCCTCTTCAATCTTGGAATAAGTCCTCATATTTAAAACTCAATTAGGAAATGTACAGCTATACTCCTAATGGTGATATAATAACTTCTTGATCGATCCAGAATGTGGTGACCCTTGTTTTAATAGACTCAAATGTGCACTACATGGATTTCCATGTCTCTGTTGTCTTTCTTGGTGTTTTTGGATCCCCTACTGAAAAGAATCCGTGCTTCCAAAACAGAGCTTCAGCAATCATGTGCCTAGATTAATCTGTCATCAAAGCATCAACACTCTTTGCAGCAAAAAGTTTAGAGATTCAGTTTCCCTGGCTTCCGAACAACTCTTTGGATACAGGACAGACAGGCAGCCAAGGTTAGGCCCCTAGGTCACATATTGCTGAGCAGAAATACAAGTTTATCAGATAAACTAAAATCAGAGAAAGTTAAAATTATTTCAAACGAAATATATCTTGGATAGTTTCTGTAAGAATAACAAAGAGCTCTGTCATCAACAAGGTGTAAGTCATTCATAATTAGGATTCTGTGAGAGATGACTCATGTCTCTTGGATAAATGAACATAAAAGCAATTAGCAGGGTGTGAGTTATTTGGTTTCTAAATGTCCTGACAGTTATGACAACCAAATTTAGATTTTTATCTGTCCAATGCTGGTTTAATGTTTTCAGCATTAAATTAACTATTTTTTTTTCTTAGAGTTAGAAACTTTTTTTAAAACTTATTTTTTAAGAACTTATGATTACACTTTCTGTTTAAGGAAAGAAAACATGACAAAACGATGAGATTCCAATAAGAAGCTGCCAAATTGGATGTATCATCCCAGTGAGGATGTCCGATACAACACGGAACTTTAAGTCCCATGATGGACAGCCAAGCACCTGCTCAGCATACACCACATACATGATAAACTGAGAGAGCTGGTAAATTTAATTGCTCTGAATCCTGCAAAGGACACTCCACATACCCAAGGCTATCTGATTTCCTTGCTCAAGTGAAATTTATAACTTAAGATGTACACATTGACACAGGCATAGAGAACTGAGGACCATGAAAAAAGAGATTAAGAAATTAATCATATTCCAGTGATTTATTCCTTGGGTTTATCGGAGTGTTTATATAACAGCATGGGAAGCAGATAGACTACTGCTTAAAAGGGAGTTATGGGCAATATGACTGAGCAGCGTCGAAACATCAGGTCTGTAAATTTCTAGTGGGATAACCTCAGGCAATTTAATTTGATACTTCCCTCCCATGCCTCAGTTTCTTATCTCATAGGGATTTCGTGAGGCTCAAATGCAACAATGCTTGGTAGATCATAAACTTCTTGAAAAAAATGTCCATGTTCAAGAATTTTGTTCCCTGTTAAATCTCTGGTACCCAGCATTGTGTCTAGTGCATAGTAGGTGCTTAGTAAATGTTAGGTAAATAATTGTGCAAAATGTTTACCATCATCCCCGGCACAAAGTAAGTAAATACGATGCTAGTGATAATGATCACATTTATTAAGAATCCCTTTAATAGTTTCCCAATGCACTTAGAATAACTTGCAAATTCCTATAAGGCCCTACGTGATTTGACTTCTTTCTATCTTTGCCAATTCATCTTGAATTAACCTTCTACTCTTTTCTTCTACCTCCAGCCATACTTCTCTCTTTTACTGTCTTAAATAAACCAAATAGTTTCCTGCATCAGGACCTTTCCACGTACTTCTTTCACTGTGTTCTTGCCTTTTCCCACTCTGCATCCAGTTCCCCTTTCCAACTCTCGGCGCTTCTAATCAAGAGCTATGCAGGGCCCACCGCCAGATGCTTTGCTGTGAAATCACAGAAGCAACATCCAAGAAGGACCACAAGCCTCCCATAGATTTCTACTTCATGGTCCACACCAGCAGGTGGCCATGCTTAGCTTCCTGAAAGCGCAACTGGTTCACTCATGCCAGGGCTGATCAGTGACTTTTTGTATGATCATTTTCAGACCTTTATTACCTCAGGTTCTTCTGAGGTGTAATTACTAAATATTACTAAAATAAATTATTTATTTATTCTATTATTATATCATTCTTTTATATCATAGTTGTTCTGCATCTCTAATTAAGCAGTAGTTGCTGAAGTGATTAGTAATGGAACCTTCAAGTTTCCAGGACAACAGAACGTTAAAGATGGGTATCTATCTGGAATTGGTTCTCTGATCTTATTGGACTTAAAGCCATCTATGTCACTGTGGCCAGTAACAGGGACACCAGTAATGCATTGATAAGCAGTTATTTAAATGTTCAATTTGAGACCTTTTCAAGTACCTACAGGAAGCAAGCCTTTGGGATAATCAACTTTCTGCTATGGAACATTCTAGTGAAAATAAGGTGTGTAATGGGATCTATTGCTTGCTTTTAAATGTGCTGGAAAACTTAGAAGAAAATGATTTTGTTGACATTTTAAATTCCTAGCTAAGCGAATTAGATTAGGATAGAGAAAATAATGTTGAATCAAGCTGAACTCGTTGATAAGGGTACAATACACTATGTAGAGATACTGGGTTCATGGTGACACCCTGAGCAGTGAAGAGAGAGTCTAATAGTTTGGTTGACTGATTAACTGAAACCTAGACCAAAAGTTAACTTACATTAAATAAAATTGTAATGCTAGAGCTTTCGTGGTGTACTGTAGAGAAAGATATCTACAGGCTTAGGGAGATTGAAATGCTGGAGAAGATTTATTATATAAGACATGTTGGCACATCCTTAGCCTGTGAACATCCAGAGGACACTTCCTCTACCAAAGCTGTCCAAGGCTGCGAGAAATATATTCATGAGGAGAACTCTGGCATCCTTGAAGAGGTCTCTGGTAGAGATCTCTGGACGAGATCACTATAGGCCAGGAATGGTAAGGGAATTCTTGCCATAAAACTGAATTCCTGGAATTCAGTGGCCATAATGGGAATCACTGGAAAGCAACTGAGAAGTGGCTACGATTAATTACCAAAGGCAATGTGGATGCAATGACCACTATGGTCAGTGGGACCAAGGTAGTAATTAGCATGATATAACCAACATAGATCTTTGACATTAGCCAGATGTTGATGACCCTAGAAGTGAAATCAATGATCAGCTCCTAAAGTCTTACCTAATAAAGTGGAAAAACTCTAGATCTTGTGAACAAAAGTCTGACTTGAGTCACTGCCACAGAGAGCTGTGATCAGTCCTTCAAGCAGTTGCCAGATTTGAGCCGGTTAACAAACTCGGAATTCCTTGAATAAAGAGGAGACCAGACTCCATTGAGGACAATGTATGTTATACAGCCAAGTATTTATAGGATATTCTCCCTCCTAGCATTCTTCAAAGGGAACTAAGGACACTTACCCGCAAGAATAATCATTGCAAAAGGGTAAAGAATCAGACTGCTTAGGGATGATGACTCAGTGGCTGTGAAATGACATTAATTCCTGGAAACCCAAATATTACTATGGTTCACCACTCAGAATAGGGGCTTAGTCAGGTCAGGTAATTGATAGAGTATTAGCTTGAGCCTAACATGTTCCCAAATGCAATGAGCTCAACATGTCCTCAATTTCTCCCTATGAAGTTTTCTCCCAGTTTCAGAATATGTTGTTGGACTGGAAGTACTCAGAGACTTTGGAATCCTCATATTGGCTATTAAGGCAGGGAAGGCCTTGTGGAAGTTACTACAACCGTCTCTGCACATAGATTGTAAACCAAGGGCCATACCACATGCTTGGAGGGATTGCAGAGATTAGTAACACCACCAAGTTCTTAAAAGATGCAGAGTTGGTGATTCCTACCATAATACCATTCAGCTTGTCTATTTGTCCTGTAAGAAGACAGATGAACCTTGAAGAATGACAATAGATTATAATAAATTTAATTAACCCATGAATATAATTGTAGCTGCTCATCCAGATGTGATTTTTGTTGCTGGAGTAAATGTACAGATATCAGGTGTGTGGTGTGTTTGTGTGTGTGTGTGTGTGTGTGTGTGTGTGTGTGTGTGTCAACCTGGCCAGTGCTATATTCTTTGAAGATACATCCTTCTATCATCAGAAGTAATTTGCATTCATTGGACAGGGTGAACACTATTTTGCCACTGTCCTATCTCAGGACAGTATCAGCGCTGTCATTCTTGTTCGTTATTTCACCTTCCGAGATTGATTACCTTTAATTCTAGGAAGCATCATACTAGTTCATTACACTGATGGTATCACACTGTTTGGAACTGTAAAATGTGAAATACTTAAGACCCTTTGCATGAGCTGTTTAAGTCCCTTTAGTAAGGCACATTTATGTGAGAACATGGCAAATGCCAGAAAATTCAGATCTCTGCCATCTTGGAGATTGGTCTGGGCCATATCCATATTATCTTTTGCAAGGTGAAGGTCAAGTTAATGTATCTAGCACCTCTAACAATAAGAAACATGTACAATCCTTACTGGATCTGTTTGAGTATGCTAATCTAAGCCATTGACTGAGAAAGCTGAAATGTTGCCAGTGTTGAATAGGGTGCAGAACAAGAGAAATCTGTGCCACAGGTCTAGGGTACCGCATAAGCTGCTCTGCCACTTGACCCATCTGAGCAGCAGATCCAGTGGTGTTTATAGTGTCTGTACAGATATGGTTCTTAGTAAGCCTGTACAGCTGTATCATGGTGCAGATTTTTAGGACTTTGGAACACATCAGTGCCATCCTCTGTAGACAGCTTTTTTTCCCCTTTTTTTCTTTTTTCTTCTCTTCTCTTCTCTTCTCTTCTCTTCTCTTCTCTTCTCTTCTCTTCTTCTTTTTTTTTTTTTTTGAGAAACAACTATCTTGGTTTGAGCCTCAGTAGAGACTGAACTTCTGAGTAACTTCGTGGACCATGGGACAGTAACTGAATTGTGTGTTTTGTGACTCAGCAAGCCCTAATATGAGAGTACACAGCAGCACACATCACTATATAGAAGTAGTGTATATATAGTATCGGGTTCAAGCAGGTCTTGAAGAATAAATAAGTGGTGTAGATGCCCGTGGCCTCTACACTGGCTGCATTGCATCTTCTCTCAACTTACACCTATGACCACATGGGGAGTGCCCTGTGAGCAGCTCACAAAGAAAGGAAAAATGAGGCTGATTTTACTGATGGTTGTGCATCATACATTGGAATTCCTCACAAGTGGATAGCTGGAGCACTATTGCCTCATCCTGGGGTGAACCCAAAGGACAGTGGAGAAGACAAATCTTCCCAGGCAGCTGAGCAATAAAATGTGTACTTGGTTGTTCATTTTGCTTGGAAGGAGAGATGGTCAGAGATATGGATCTATGCTGCTTCATGGATAGTGGCTTAGTAGTTTAGCTGAATGGTCACAGACTTAGAAGGAATACAATGCAAGCATTTTGAAAACTGGAGATTAGGAGAACTGGGGAAGATGTATGTAGATAGATCACTGTGAATGGGCACAGGGTGTGAAGAATTGGTGTCTGATGTATAACTAAGGAGCAGCCCCAGCAGGGGAGGGTGGACAAGATGACCTCTTCTGTGGATGTCAGCCAACCTCTTTCTCTAGCCATCACTGTCCTTGTCCAGTGGGCTCATAACCAAAGTGACCACAGCAGTAGAATGAATGCTATAAATGGATTTAGCAACAAGAACTTCCATTTGCCAAGGTTAATCTGGCTATGCCCACTGCTAAATGATCAACTAGCCAAGAGCAGAAACCAATGCTGAGCCTTGATATTGCATCATTCCCCAGAGGAACCATCTAATCAAATGGTGACAGGTAGCTTATACTGGCTACTTCCATCATGGGAATGACAGTGCTTTGTTCTTAATGAAATTCATACTTACTCTGGATGTGGATTTACCTTCCCTGCCTATAGTCCTTCAGCAAAGACCACCATCCATGTACTTATAGAATGCGTTATTCATAACCATGGTATTTCACACAGCACTGCTTCTTACCAAAAAAACTCTCAATTTAGAGTCAATGAAGTGCAGCCATGAGCTTATGTCCTATCGTGTTCCCTATCACCTGAACAGGTGACTTGATAGAATGGTGGAGTGATGAATCAGTTATGGCACCAACTGGGTGGCACACTGTGAGTTTACAGAAATATCTTTGAGGATATAGTATGTGCTCTAAATCACTGACAGATGTTCTCTTTTTCTCATAGCCAAGAGTCTTGGCTCTGGAAGCCAAAGGGTGGAAATGGGAATAATCTCACTGTTACCTTGTATGATTCACTAGAATAATTTTTGCTCCATCTCTACAACTTTGGGCTTTGTTGGTCTAGAGATCTTTGTTTCCAAAAGAGAAGTGCTTTGACCAGGGAACAGAACAATGGTTTCATTAAACTAGAAGTTGAAAATGCCACTTTTCCACCTTGGGCTCCTCAAGCCAGTGAACAAAAAGGCGAAAAATAAATTTATGCTATACTGGCTGGAGTGATTGATTATGGCTATCAGGGGAAATTGGGCTGCTGTTACACAAGATGGGTAAGGAGTATGTCTGGAATTCAGACGATCCCTTGTGGAACCCCTTTGTACCTCCATCTTATGATACAAATTAATGAAAAAACACAACAATCTCATACAGACAAGACTGCTTATAGCTCACATGCCCCCGTTTACCTATCAAATAAGATGTATTAACAGTAGGTAACCTTATATATCAGTTTATCAGTTTAAATGACAAGATATCAATAGGTGACTCAGAAGAGGAATGGACATCATCTAAACAAGGACAAAGTGATTTTGTATTCTCCTTTGGAGGGAAGATTAGCATGTTTTTGGTTGTATAAGTAAGTGATGGTCGCATTATGTTAGATGGAAGCATGATTTTCCTATAATCTTTACTTAGAAATTAAATGTGGTTGAAAGAGGAGTATATACATACTAAACTGACAAAGAGTATATCGTGGTGCTTTCATACTGTCAATTTAGATAAATTGAGATTATATCTCTCTATGTTTTAGATTAGGATTGGCTACTAGAGACATTTTATGTGAAATTTGGGAGAGAGAAGTGAAGTAACCACTATATTCTGCAAGTTGTTGCTTAAAGGTGATAAAGAAAAGATGAAGAGGTGCCAAGAGGTTCAAGTTTGTCCTTATCTTGACCCAGTCTGAGTCTCTTTCTTCTTTCCAAATGCCTATTCTATTCCCAGGCACAATACAAGTAAATCAAGTTACTTATTCAAGGTATATACTTTATATAAAAACAGAAAAATATTTTTTATTTTATATTTTTAAAAGGCTAGCTTAAAAAAGCTAAAACAAAGTTAAAACACTGACTGATTTTTATTCTTTTTGTCTTGCACGTGGCTGAATTGGTAGAACGTGTGAACTAGTGCATTTGTGAAGAATAGGCTAAGAATCACTTATTTCATTATATTCATGATAAATATGTATTGTCAAACAATTCACCTGACTCTGGTGACCAGCGTAGATGTTCAAGACAGTGACTCAAAGGTCGTTATTGTGAAACACTTTTGAAATGGGCAAGACAAAGATTATTGAGTATCCTTTTATTATAGTAGAATACTGATACTAGACAATCTCTGGGGACTATCTGATTCCATGGGAGTGTGAACATTTGATTGTCTTTGATTGGTCTACTTAATAATTCTGTGGAGATGGAAGTTGGTTTGTGGAAGGCTGATGATGTGCATAGTGAAGCAAATGAGTCCTGTTCATTACTAAGTAAATGGATTTTGTCTAGTGGAGAATATAAATCTCATTTCAGCACACACACTGTAAGAGGGCAGGGCATCTTGATCAATGGTGCCATAAGATTATCAAATGGTGAAGAGAAAATCACACCATTTTCCTAAAATGTGTGGGACGAATGTTAGACAGCCAAAAGCTACCAAGCAAACACAAGAAATATCCAGCACAGCTGCCTAAAAATCTACAACATAGCTAACTAAATGAAATTAAAACATAATTGATAGACTGGGAGAAATTATTTTCAACATGCACACTATACACAGATACAAACATATGTAAAATTATAAAGAGGTCCTTCAAATCAATAAGAAAAAAATCATTCAAAACATCCAAAAAGTAGAAAAGTTGGCAAAGGCTACAAATAGTGAAAAATAAAGAAGTTAAAAAAAAAAAATCCCATGATAGGACACTAATCAGATGGATGCAAATTAAATGACAACTTGTTTGTCATTAAATTACAAATATTAAAAAGGATGGCATTCCCATGTTCATGGTAGCATTATTCACAATAGCCAAGTTATGGAAACAACCATCAATGGATGAATGGATCAAGAAAATGTAGTATATACACACAATGGGATGTTATTTTGCTTTAAAAAAGAAGAAAATACTATCATTTGCAACAGCATATATGAACCTGGAGGGAATCATGCTAAGTGAAATAAGCCAGAAAAACACAAATACTACATGGTATCACTTACATGTGTAATCTAAAAAAAAAAAAAAAAAAAATCCCAAACAAAGTCAATTATAGAAACAGAGAGTAAAAAAAAAAAAACAAAAAAAAGTGGTTCCCAGAGACTGGAGGGTGAGGGAAACAAGGAGAGGTTGGTAAGAGGGTGCAAACTTTCAGTTATCAGATGAATTGACATCTGAGGATCTTGTTATAATATGGCAACTACAGTTGATAATGCTTGATTATATAATTGAAATTTGCTGAGTAGAACTTAAATGTTCTCAACAAAAAGAAAGGTAAGTATGTACTATGATGGATGTGTTAACCCTAATTAATTCTATGGGATGAATCCTTTCACAATGTATAGGTACACTTTAAATATCTTACAATATTAATTGTCTATTATACCTCAATAAAGCTGAAAATAATAGGGTGGCAGTCACATACAAAGCTTTGGTAGTATAAGATGCAACTGAATTTTGGGAGGACAATTTCAGTACTCAAAAAGTTATGTACAAAAATATTGACCTTCAGTTTTACTCCTAGATATCTATTGTTGAGTAATGCTTATGTAGTACATTAAAAATATGAACAAACACATTTGTTATGGCATTGTTGATAATATCGGTAAATTGTAAAGTAAAATTAACACCTAAAACATACTTATGAAATAATCTGCACTAAACAGTACAGTTCGACAATATTAACAGTGTTTACTTCCGGTGAAAAAAGTGGGCCAGGCAAGGCAGTCATGTTTTTCTTATATCCTTTTTCATTGTTTGACTGTGTTAAAAAAGTATCAGGAATATGTTTATCACTTTTATAATATAAGAATTTAAAAAGGGGAACATAAAACTGCCTGTTCCTAGCCCAAATTTGACACAGTGGAATTTTTCACTTCTGCTCATAATAATTAACCAATGTGATTATTTCCATGTTTTTCCATTTTGGGGAAAGAAAAGAGCAGAAAAACTCAGGAGTTATTTCTCATGAAAGTGTTGATGATGGAGACCTTTTAAAATTCTGAAGTAAGGAGACTTCTGTATCTAAATTGCCATTACTTTTAGGTTGAAAAGAGCTGGGTAACTTTAGGCATGTTCCTTAAATATAAAAACCTATGTTATAGGAAGTGCTGTTTCTGCTGAAGACTGTTGTGTGGGACAACCAACAAAATTGACAACTTCCTCAAATGTTTCACCTTCAAAAATGGCTCTATTAAAATAACAATGTGATAGGAGGAAAAAAATGTTGAAAGTCCTGAGCCCTACAGTTGGCCTTTTGTTTCACTAGCTACTTGACCTTGTGAAATATACTTAACCTCAGAGTCTCCAGTCCTTCATCTGTACTGTGATGTTAATAACCACTGTCACTTCCTCATGGGATTGTCCTTTGGGCTCAGGGACATTTCACATGTGAAAGCATTTTACAAGCTTTAAAAAAATGAAAGATGTTACCACATCAGGGCCTGCTTCATATACTTACTTCTCACCCGGTACTTTTCCTTCTTAGACCTTAAGCTAATGAACAATTAAGGAACTCTGCAATATCTGTGCAATGTTTAATGTCTGCCTCGATCCCCGCGTTGTAGATTCCATGACAGCAGAGACCATGACTTTCTTTCTTTCTTTCTTTCTTTCTTTCTTTCTTTCTTTCTTTCTTTCTTTCTTTCTTTCTTTCTTTCTTTCTTTCTTTCTTTCTTTCTTTCTTTCTTTCTTTCTTTCTTTCTTTCTTTCTGTCTCTCTCTCTCTCTCTCTCTCTCTCTCTCTCTCTCTCTCTCTCTCTCTGTCTCTCTCTCTCTCTCTCCCTGCCTCCCTCCCTCCCTCCTTCCCTCCCTCCCTCCCTTCTTCCCTCCTTCCCTGCCTCCCTCCCTTCCTTTCTTTCTTTCTCTATTTTCTATTATAGCAAAAGTACCTGGCACTTAGTATCTGTTCAAAAGATAGTTGAATAAGAAAGTGAATGAATAAATGAATGAATAAAATCAGGTTGCTTTTCCCTGTATAGTACCCCCATGCTTTTTCTAGTACCGTACAAGTTAACTGAAACAGGTGAAAGAGTTTGTTTAGGGAAACAAAAATCAGCACTTTTCCCAGATTTTCAAGCAGTAATTTCCTGGGGGTGGAGAATCCTTCCCCCACTCCCACGGGGGTCAGAGGAATTCCGGAGGGCAATGAGACCATAATCCACCAAAGCCACTGTACCTCCGCTGTTCAGTGTGAGCTCAGCCCTGTAGCCTGATGGATTTCGGGGGAGTCAAGAGCATCTGTAGAATTTTTAGTTAGGGTCAGCCAGCAAATTTAGAAATTGATTTTCAGAATGCCATGCAAACAGACTTTATTGAAGCGTAGACTTCATTGTTCTTTTATTATAACAACAAACATTTAAGTACCGATAGAATAATGGGATAATTTGCATTAACAAACCAAATCAGACTAAAAACAAAAAGGTTTTTCTTTCCCTTGTTTCATGTTGATGGAATGAATTTTGTGGTGAACTGATCTATACTCTACTCAAGACTGCCCTTGGCATCTTTGAAAAGAAGTTTGATCCTTAGTTAATTATTATCCAATATCCTTTTATTAGATTCCTTTGACTTTATAAGCATCTTTCTCTGTACTTCACATTAAGGGTATGTAGGCAATATATAATTAAATAATAAAGAGGCTATACACTAAGTTCTAGCTCCAGCTGTTAAAATATTAAGAATATTGGATTTTCTTTCCTTCTATTCCTTCCTTCCTTCCTTTCTTCCTTCCTTCCTTCCTTCCTTCCTTCTTTCCTTCCTTCCTTCCTTCCTTCCTTCCTTCCTTCCTTCCTTCCTTCCTTCCTTCCTTCCTTCCTTCCTTCCTTCCTTCCTTCCTTCTTTCTTTCTTTCTTTTTCTTTCTTTCTTTCAACAAATGGGAAATAATGGCCTTTTGAGTCCTAAGAGATACTGAAGACATCTTGAGAAATGTCCCAAGCTTAAAGACTCACTCAAAATTCACCTATTTCTCTTGCAAAAGGTAAACACACGTGATTTTTCTTCATTTGGATATTCCATAAGTCTGGTAGTAGGACGAAAGCTAATTTGGAAGGCAGTTGTTAGAATTAAATGTGAATGTCAGAGAAAGAAATATGAGGTAATGTAACCACATTTACCTTAATTCCTTGCTTCCTCCTCCCCCACCATTGGGTATGTAATTCATGCATATTTAATCACCTCTGTTTGTGCCTTTTATTCATTCTGTCACCAGATGGTGCCACTCAGTATGAGGTTCTGTGTGTAGTCCTCTCCTGGCCATCAGAGCTGTGGTCTTACTAGAACTCACAATTAAGAGTATGACAGAGCTAGTAAGTTCCCATCTGTCTGTCTATACTTATGCCTCTCTTTGCAGTGTAGTGTTGTTTTTTTCTCAGTCCTCTCAGGTAGTTTCCTTTTGTTTTGTCCCTGTGCATTAACTATTACCTGTGTGATAAAAAATATTTTAACATTTTTCATAATTTTTTGTGATTATTTTCCACGTTTTTTCTTGATTTTTTTACATAATTGTAATGTCTTCTTTAATTGTTTCACCCTGCTAAAACATGTTTTAATAGCAACGCCAAACTGAAATTTATGCTATATTGGATGTGTCATGGGAATTCTGATAATCTCTACCTGCATGGCTATTAAGGAAAAATATGGGAAAAATAAAACCTGTGTAAGATAAAGACATATAGGAGCTTATTAGGATTGTCAAAACTTTTTTTAAGGAGTCATTATACCAGTAATTTTTGTTGACATCATAGAATATAAGGTATGCTCATTAGGGGAAATGTAAATATAAAGTAAATTAAACAAAATTAAGCAGAACAACCCCAAATTTATTTTATTTTATAAAATAAATTGCAAAGACAGTAATCCACACAAAATAAATTATGGTATTTTGATGTAAGTTCTCTCTTAATGCACACAAGGAAAAAGAATACATCAAGGAACCCTTTGGTCTCTTGAACTATTGTAGTCTAACATTCTGATTCCTTTCTCAAAGCTATAAATCATTAGCAGTAACCATAGGTCCCAAATGTTTTAGGTCAATTCTTATCTGAGATATGCCCCATAGTCTCTTAAGCACCCACACTTGTAGCCTATAAGCCATCTGTCCACATTTTATTTTTCATCCAAAAGCCTCTTGACAAGGCCATTTTCTTTATTGCTTATGTCTTCTCTTGTTCTCTTTGTTTTCTCAACAAGGATCCTATGTACCTGCTAAAGCACAGGTCCTCTTACCATAACTGATTTTTCTCACTATACAGTTTTCTTTTCCCTTTACCTCTCATGGTCATGATTTCTAGGGCAAAAAATTCTAGCAATAGCTTAGGCTGCGTTAGAACTTGCCTTTCTTCATACAGATTCATATATATCAAGAGCTAGTAGAGGAATCATCAAATCTTCGGAGTATTTGATGATCCATAGTCATTACTTGGCTGTCTTCCTACATTTCAGCAGCTGGACTCTCAATCCTCAGTCTAATCCCCCTATAGCATCCTGTTCCAGTAGCTATATTTTCATATCATTTTTATTTGTAGTCATCCAAATTTTATTGAATTCTCAATTTGCAGAAGATAAGGAACATCAGTTTGGCTACTTCTTTTTGTAAAAACTTTTATCATACTGGGTCCACATAGAGAAAATCAGTACAGTGCAAGAAAAAGTAACTTCTCATTAATTTTCCTTCTTTGAGAATAGGGTGGTTCTTATGAGCATATTTTAAGGTCACAAAGTGTTCTAAGATAACCTGTATAGCAATGGTTTATGTAGTATGAGAACTTCCCCTCTGTAATATAGATTAACTACATCAATGGCTAGTAAAGGAATCGGTAAACCTCCAGTGTACTTTAAATATGCACTGAGTGATGATTACGTTACCAAAGTCTCATTATAGGGGTGAGGTACAAATGAACAAAATTAAAAACAAAAAACCTTTCAGAATACATTATTTTTAATCTTTCTCCATTGAATAAAAGGGCAAGAGAAAACTTGGTGAAGTTGTTTATGAATTAATTTAAAAGTATTAGGTTGGTGCAAAAGTAATTGCTGTTTTTGAATTTATTTTTAATCTTTTAAACTGCAATTAACATTTGCACCAATTTAATAAGAAGAGTGAATGTGTTTTTGGTAGTATTATGTACAAAAGTCACTCATGTGTGAAATAATTGTAACAAATTATTTAACTTGGCTTACAGTATTAGACAGTTCTGTAAACATTAATGAAATAAACAACCTGTTGTTGATAGCAGCAAAAAAAAAAAAAAATGGAGCACATATGTTCCCTTATGAGTTGCTGTCATTTTGACACCTTACTCCAAGAGTGTGTGTGTGTGTGTGTGTGTGTGTGTGTGTGTGTGTGTGTAGGATGTCCTTTTAAAAAAGATTTTTATTAAAATATAGCTATCATACAATATTATATTAGTTTCAGGTGTACACTATATTTATTCAACATTTATATACCTAGAGAAGTGATCACCATGATAAGTTCAGCAACCATCTGATACTGTCTCACCCTATCACGACATTATTGACCATATTCCTTATGCTGTACAGTACATTACATTTATAGCATAGTGGTTAGACATTTATTAAGTGATTCTCCTGACTACTAGTCCCCACCTGGCACTATATAGTTATTACCATGTTATTGACTATGTTCCTTATGCTTTACATCCCCATGACTATTTCATAACTACCAATTTGTACTTTTTAATCCCTTCACCTTTTTCACTCTGCCCCCAACCTCCACTCCCATCTGGCAACCATCAAAATGTTCTCTGTACCTAGTTGTTTCTGTTTTGATTATTTGTTTATTTTGTTCTTTAGATTCCACTTATAAGTGAAATCATATGACATTTGTCTTTTGCTGTCTGACTTCCTACACTCAGCATAATATCCTCTAGGTCAATCCGTGTTACAGATGGCAAGATTTCATTCTTTCTAATGGTTGAGTAATATTCCATTGTATATGATTATATGTACCACCTGTTCTTTATCCATTCATCCATTCAGGGATACCCAGGTTGTCTTCATATCTTGGCTACGGTAAATAATGCTGCAATGAATATATAAACAAACTTGTCCCCTCGAATTAGCATTTTGGATTTCTTTGGATAAAAGATTACTGGATCCTTTTTGTCTCTTGTTATATAACCTTTGTTTTAAAGTCTGTTTTGTCTATAATAAGTATTGATTCCCTGGCTTTTTTTGTTTCCATTTTCATGATACAACTTTTTCCATCACTTTACTTTCAGTCTGTGTATGTCTTTCGATCTGAAGTGAGTCTCTTGTAGGCAGCATATGTAAGGGTCTTGTTTTCTTATCCATTCAGCCACCCTGTATTTTGATTGGAGCATGTAATCCACTCATATTTAAAGTAATTGTTGATAGATATGTAGTTATTGCTGTTTTATAATTCATATTTTTGGGGTTTTTTTGTTCATCTTAGGGAAGTCTTCTGAGATTCTTTGTAATACTTGTTTGGTGGTGATGAACTCCTTGAGCTTTTTCTTGTCTGGAAAGCTCTTTATCTGTCCTTCGATTCTAAATGATAGCTTTGCTGGGTATAGTAATCTTGGTTGTAGGTGCTTACTTTTCATCACTTTAATATTTCCTGCCAATCCCTTCTGGCCTGCAAAGTTTCTGTTGAGAAATCAGCTGACAATCATATGGAAGCTCCCTTGTCGGTAACTAACTGCTTTCCTCTTCCTGCTTTAGAGATTCTCTGTCATTAATCTTTGGCATTTTAATTATGATGTGTCTTGGTGCTGGCCTCTTGGGTTCATCTTGTTTGGGACTCTCTGTACTTCCTGGGTTTGGATATCCATTTCCTTCACCAGATTAGGAAAGTTTTCTGTCATTATTTCTTCAAATAGATTTTCAATTCCTGTTCTCTCTCTTTTCCTTCCAGTACTCCTATGATGCTAATGTTGGTACACTTGATATCATCTCAAAGGCCCCTTAAACTCTCATTATTATTATTTTTTAATTATTTTCTTCTTTTTGCTGTTCTGTTTGGATGTTTTCTGCTATCTTATTTTCTAAATTGCCGATTCAGTCCTCTGCTTCATCTTATCTTTTGTTGATTCCCTGTAATATTTTCTTCATTTCAGTTATTGTATTCTTTATTTCTGACTAGTTCTTTTTCATGTTTTCTTTCTCCATTTTTATGTTTCCTATCTCTTTTTTGAAGTTATCCCTGAGATCATTGAGCATTCTTATAACCTGTGTTTGGAACTCTGCATCTGGCTGGTTACTTGACTCCATTTTGTTTAGTTCTTTTTCTGGAGCTCTGTTCTGTTATTTGGGACATGTTTCTTTGTGTCCCCATTTTGGCTGCCTCCCTGTTTTCGTTTCTATATGTTAGGTAGGGCTCCTATGTCTCCCAGTCTTAGTAGAGTGGCCTTATGTAGTAGGTGTCCTGTGGGGCCCAGTGGCACACTCTCCCTAGTCACTAGATCCAGGTGCTCCAAAAGTGCCTTTTGTGTGGTTGTGTTCCTCCTGTTATAGTAGAGTCTTGGTTGTTGTTTGCATGTCAATGGGAGGGATTGACCCTCGGGTTCATTGGTTGTGAGGACTGGCTGTGACTACAATAAAGGAACTGCTGTGCAGGGGCTGACCCTCAGAACAAGATTTGCTTTAACAGGGCTCTGGTGCCTGCCCAGTTTGCTCTTTGGGTGTGTCATCTTTAGAGGCATCCAACTTGTTTCAAAGCTCACCACTGGGCATGCCAGCCTTAGGGACACCTGGGAGGGGACCTGTTGGAGGCCAAGTTCAGCCACAGCCTGTGCCTTGCCAGGAGCCACCTGGCATGCATCACAAAGCAATCTACAGATGGCTGCCACCCACACTGTGCTTGGAGGTGCTTTGAGAGAACAAGCCATGTACCAAGGCTGGCTGCCGTTAGTGCTGCTCAGCCAGAGGTGTGGGATATGCTGAAGCCAGATGCTGCTTGTTTGGGTTTTGTGAACCTTTGAGAGACTTTAGGAAAGTCTTCAGCATAAGCCAAGGCAGGTAGTTTGTATGAAAAAGCCACTGGAAGAGGCTTGGGTGTACCTGGAAGTTGAATGGGGCATAGTCTCAGAATCACCAGTACATACAGAACAAATGGCATTAGCCAACCTGATGGAGACTCAGATATGGTGGAAGCCTATGTCTGCACAGGGAGGGGGAGGACTTAACAAAGAAAAATGGCCTGTGCCAGCTCCTCCATGCAGGAGAAAGTTGCCCCTCCCTCACTCTATAACCAGACATCTCAGTTTCTTCCAGTATGTCCTTGCCGCCTTTGAAGCTGCTGCCCCACTGCTGGAACTCTGAGCGAGTGAGTCTGCCAATAAATAAGTTTGTGTGCAGGCCCTCCAAGAGCAGCATCTGGGACTCCAGCTGCCCTCTGTCTAATTCAGCCACAATCTCTGCTGGTTTTCACAACCAGAAATTATGGGGACTTCTCTCCCCAGCACTGAAACCCTGGGCTGGGGAGCCTGGTGTGACTCTGGGACCCCTCACTTCTACCAGGGTTAGGGGGCCCCTCTGCAGCCAAGATATCCCTCACAAGTTTTAATGGTCACCCAGGGGTGTGGGACCAGCCCATTTTGCATCTCTGGCCCTCCTACCAGTCCTGAGGTGGCTTTTTCTGTATGTCTGTAATTGTAGGGCTTTGGTTCAGCAAGACTTCAGGTGATTCTCAATGATGGTTGTTCTGTAGTTTAGTTGTAATTTTGATGTGCTTATGAGAGAAGGTAAGCACTGCATTTACCTACTCTGACATCTTAACCTGAATCCTGTAGGATATGTCCTTCTGACATAGGAAAATTGTTTGAGAACCCAAGTGTCATTAAATAGTAGCTTCCCTTATGGCCTCTTCAATGAAGGTCCACTTAGGCCAATAAGGAGGTCACATAAGGTGACACCATTGGGAGAGGCACAGAAAAGTTAAATAAACCTGTGTATTCCCAAGCTATCACTTACACTGTGGATAAACAGTGACTATGGTCAAGGCCTACAATCAGTATAAATTAATCATCATGCTAGAACAAGTGGCAGATTCTAACCTCAGTTAACTTTCACAAACTTGGATTATTGGGGAATAATCCCCAATTACTGACTTGGACTAGGAGTTGAGCCTAGCAGTTGAGACTTATTGACTTATTGAATTATTGACTAGCAGTTGAGACTGCTCCTAGTATAGTTCAAAATCTAGTTTCAGGATTTGCTAGCCACTCAGACTTTATCTGGTGAATATTAAAAAAAAAAAAATAAAAGCTAGAAGCTTGGTGATCTAACTTCTATGTGATCACTTTATTTTCAAAAATATGTTTCTCCTCTTGATTTAAAGATATATCATTTGAATATTTGTGTTTTTTTGCATCCAATGATTAAGTTTTCCTGGCTAATTTTCAGTTGTGACCTTTGCTTCCATAGACACATGAAAATTTGTTAATGATAAAATATACATGATAGAAGAGATTCTATATATGTATGTTTTAAAAGTCATATAATATTATTGAGTTCATAATAAAAAACAGCAGAACCCTGACAAATCCAATTCCATTTCACTTCCCTGTACACTAAGGCAATCATCTGCAACACTTTTAGCAATATATTGTAGTATTTAATTCTATATTTCTAAGTAATATGATTTATTACTATTTCTTGATTCTTTAATTTTAGACATTATTTATGAACTTCCTGGTGTTAAAAATGAGAATTTAACTCTGTACATTCCTGCTCTGTCATTCACTCTGCACATACACACTCTTCAGTTCTCTCTATTCTGCCAATAGAGATATTTTACATTTGGAGTTAAATGAATATTCGGAGTTTATATTATTGATAATAGTATTTTAGAAATATTATTTAGAGATAATCAATATAGTGATAATTGTTTTGCTTCTTATACAACCTTTTGTTTTTCTTGAAGTTTACATTTGCCTTTATTTTTGTTTGCTTTCAGATATGTATCTATAGATAGATATAGGTATAGGTATAGGTATAGGTACAGGTACAGGTACAGATACAGATACAGATACAGATACAGATACAGATACAGATATAGACATAGATATATATTTTGGGGGTAACCAAAAAATGTATACAAGTGAACACTTTAGTCAAGGTTGCTCAAGCAATAGTTTGCCATAATCAGAAGTGTCTGGATGCTGATGGTAACCACTTTGAGCACTTCTTGTAATTGCAGAAGTCAAACATGACTTGTATTCATCTTCTGTTATTGGTATATATTCAGTATTACAATTTTAATCGTTTTTTCCTTTCTTAAAATGTGTATACTTTATATATATATATATATTTGAGAAAATGAGAAAGCATGGAGAAAAGAGATAAGCTGTAACCAAGCATATATATCTAAACACTCATAAGAATGCTACAGAATGCTTTTATTATCTTCACAGCAAGCAAAGCAAAGAAAATCTCTGTCCTTTCAGAGAGCCTGACAGTGAGGCTCACACATCAGTACATACATTTCACCTCACCACACATGCACCAGGTGCTTTTGCTATTGCCCAAACTAAAGTCTTAATATCTTTTTGAAGATATTAGTATACATACATATATATATATATATATATATATATATATATATATGTATATATATACAATCTCCTATAATTTCCTAACTTTTTAACAAAGCTAAATTTCTCCATTTAATCTATTTTAAAAATTAAGTATCATTTTATTATTTGAGTTATGACTTTTGAAGCCTTGTTTTATCCAGTTACAATCTGGATCTTTCATCTCTAGACCTACAATGCCACTGTTATCCTGACGCTCCTTTTAATATCCTGAAATTTTTCTTCATGTTTTCTTAGGTTTCTTCCTCATATTTGTGGAAAATATAATCAAATAATTTCCTGAGGAGTATTCATGAGGCAAATTTAAGTCCATGTTTAAAAAAATATTTCTATTCTACTCTCACCCTTGATTAATAGTTGATTAAGTATAGGCTTATCCATTAGAAATTATTTTTTATTCAAAAGGGGGCGGGCATGGTGGCTCAGGCGGTTACAGCTCCATGCTCCTAACTTTGAAAGCTGCCGGTTCGATTCCCACATGGGCCAGTGGGCTCTCAACCACAAAGTTGCCAGTTCAATTCCTCGACTCCCACAAGGGAGTGGTGGGCTGCGCCCCTGCAACTAGCAATGGCAACTGGAACTGGAGCTGAGTTGCGCCCTCCACAACTAAGACCGAAAGGACAACAAATTGAAGCTGAACGGCACCCTCCACAACTAAGATTGAAAGGACAACAACTTGACTTGGAAAAAAAAAGTCCTGAAAGTACACACTGTTTCCCAATAAAGTTCTGTTCCGCTTCCCCAAAAAAATCTTTAAAAAAAAAAATTCCTTGTTAAAAATAAAAAAAAAAATCTTTAAAGGAATTGTGCCATCACTTCTAGCTTCCACTGTTGCTGTTAAGAAGTTTTGTGTTCGTATGTTCTGATTATTTTTTTCTGCCTCTCAAAGCTTTGTGGATTTTCTCATTATCCACAGTGTTCTGATATTTCACAGGATTCCCTTAGTATGTGTAAATATATATATACACTACAGGAATCCTGTGAATTATTAAAGGAAATATGAAATATGGACTCTCTCTATATATATCTAAAAATCATTGTATGGAAACTTGAGAGTCATTTCGATCTGGGAATTCCCATTATTTAGTTTTGGGAAATTTTCTACACTTTTGATTTTTTCTCTCTCGTCAAAACTCCATGTTTTGAAATTTATGTATCCTAGACTTTTTATTCAATTTCATAATTATTTTCCCCCTAACTTTATTTTCACAAACTTATAGTTGTTGAAATCATATTTTTCATTTTTAAATATTTCTTTCATGATATTTGGTTGTTGCCTTTAAAAATTATAAGCTATTGTTCTTACTTCATGGATATGGCTAATAATTTTTGTATGTTTTATCTTATTTCATCTGTTTTTTTTTCCATTTTGTTTTAGACTTCGCTTTTCATTTTTGAGACTTTTCTCTAATGTTTAATGATTCTTTGATATGTCTTTGTGCTAAGTTTATCAATATGAAATTGCTATTTTTATAGATTAAAGATGGTTGAATATTGGCACTTTCATATGGTTTAATTAAGAGTAAGGTTTTAAAAAGCTGAAGCACTAGATGCAGAGTAGGAGGTGTTGAGAGTTTGATCATTTAGTATGGAGACTCTTCTTTATTGCTCTTGGCACCTTAATTCCACCCTCAGTTATGCTTGATTCCTTCAGTACAGAACCTGTCTTGAAAATTTCTCCAGAATGCAAATCTCCAGTCTACTGCTGGAATGAAAAATTGTCAGTAGCTTTAGAAACCAACAAGGAAAGAGGATCCAGATAGATAACGATTTCTTTAAAAATCTCAACCAATGCTATTTTCCGCTATGACCTGCAGTTTTAAAAGTCCTTGGAGTGGGTGATTCCTAAGCCTTTACAACATTATGTGGCAGGTATCAGCTTGCTTCTCATTCATCTTCCCTGCTCCCTCCTTGTATTTTGGTAAGTAGGTTACCATTCATCCATTCACTTTCCAAAATTTTAACTTCTATAGTTTTCTTCTGTTTCTTCACCTGTTTTATATGTGTGTATGTGGGCAGGTGGCTTATGTTTTATTTTTGAGGGAGGGGGAAGGAGAAGAGATAAATGCATGTGTTCAATCTCCACAGTTTTGGGTTAAAAATTGAGAACACTAGTTTCACCACTCATTCAGTAAGAACACAAAATCCTAGAAAAATGGTTTGGCCAATTCGCTGAGAGTTCAGTTACAAAACTATGAGTAGACTCCAGATTACTGATTCTCAGTGTAATTTCTGCTACAATATTATCTCTCATTACAGGTCATTATTCTTTTCTCTTAATTACATAAATGATTAGATTGTTTTCAAGAAACTTATGTCTACTTCCTTAAATAATTGAATAGCTACAAGACTATAGAAAATTTATTCCCTGGATAACTGTTTTTATAAAGTGCTTTTCCGTTTTTGTATACACGCACACACACACACACACACTCTCACACACACACTCTCTCACACACACACACACACACACACACACACACGGTCTGACAATTAACTTTGCGAACTTGTTGCAACAATGTTTCCAACCTTTTTTGATATCAGAGGGCTTATTCATTATGAATTTGTACCAACTGGACAGACAGTTAACCAAGTTTACTATTTGGAAGTGCTGAAAAGGCTGCATGATAAAGTTAGATGACCTGAACTTTTCACCAACAACTCATGGCTCTTGCATCACGACAATGCACCAGCTCACATGGCACTGTCTGTGAGGGAGCTTATGGCCAGTAACCAAATAACTGTATTGGAACACCCTCCCTACTCACCTGATATGGCCCCCAATGATTTGTTTCTTTACCTGATGATAAAGGAAATATTGAAAGGAAGACATTTTGATGACATTCAGGACATCAAGTGTAATACAACGGCAGCTCTGATGGCCATTCCAGAAACAGTTCCAAAATTGCTTTGAAAGATGGACTAGGCATTGGCATCAGTGCATAGCTTCCCAGAGGGAGTACTTCAATGGTGACCCTAGTGATATTCAGCAATGAATTATGTAGTTTTCTAGGATGAGTTCATGAACTTAATTGTCTGACTGATTTTATGTAGTTATATATTCACCATTAGTGAATGATACAGTATTTAAATTTGCACAAAGAGTGCAGCTAACAGTAAACAGTTGTTATTTTTGTTTATGGAAATAACATTTGTAACCTAGAGAAAAGGGTTATTCTGGGTTGGAGATGACAGTGTTTAAACAATTGTAAAAACAGAACAAATCATGTGGATGAATAGTATGAGTTTCTCATTCCCATTCCTATATCATCATATTTTTTATTATAATAATAGTGACTTTATAGTTTATTGAAGTGACACAAATTCCATAATTTAAAATCAATCAATACAGAAAAGTCTAAAGAAAAATGCCAACAAATCATTCAAAATACCAAAACACAAATATAATCACTGTCACCATTTTTTATGCCTAATTCCAGGTATCCCACATACTTATGTAGAGAAAGCAGGTATGTTGAGAAGAAAGGGGATTTTTCAAAATAATTTTAGAACAATACAATATTTAAATAAAACACACACACACACATACACACACATCTTTATTTATTTATTTTTGGGGTTTTTTTATTTATTTATTTATTTTCTAATATTGATTTTTTTTTGATGGGGGAGGGGGGTTCACAGTGTGAGGAATATAAATGATAAACGTCTAAGTATTACCTTGTCTTGTACACCTGAAACTAATAAAAAAAAAAATCACATCTTTATTTTTAAGCAGGAAACATTATTGTCCTTTTTTATACTATTAAGTTGGTGCAAATGTAATTGCGGTATAAAAGGTTGAAAATAATCACAAAAATCGCAATTAATTTTGCACCAACCTAGGAGAAAGCAACTTCTCTACCTTTATTTCCAAAATTTAAGGTATGTTTTAAAATCAAATTTTTATTCTCATGACATTTTAAAAATTTGGGGCCTATGAATCAATGAATGTGAGTTAGGAGATATACTTTAGATCCTTAGATGTGTGAGTCATTTTAAATAACTACATTTTTGAAAATTTTTTGGCACTTGAAAGTTGTGTCTTTGTGTTTTTGTGATATAAAGGCAACTTTTTCTGTCAGACATGGGGTTTCTCCTAGAGAAGTTGCTTCTGAACTGACAAGAAAGGAAAATAGAAAACTAAAGAGAAAAAAAGGAAGGAAAGAAGGAAGGAAGGAAAAAAGGAAGGAAGAAAAGGAAAAAATATATAATTCATGCAAACATTCCTATCACTGACACCAAAGTAAAAGGTTAATACTCTACTAGTAGTAATATGACTTTTCCTAGCATTGCTACCAATAATAGTAGCAACAACAGCCATATATTGAACACTCTCTATGTGCCAGGCTCACATAAGAACATTTTACAAGTATCTTCTCTTTTAATGTCTATGCTACAAGTCATTTGCTCTAGGTCACCCAGCTAGTATGAGGCATTGCCAAAACCCGAACCTAGGTCTCCTAATCTGATGTTCTGACACTATCTGACACTCTTTTGCAGTATCTCTCATCATTAAATAATGAATAAAAATGCAAAAATATCCTTTTAGGTTGAGTTAAGAAACTGGAAATATTTGTGGTTTTAGTGTTTGTTTCCTTCATTGAAAAATAGATTGTGTTTCACAGTTTTAAATCACAACAGTTCCATTAGCATTCAGCTTTTGCTGTGAAAGGGTTTGGATTTTTGCCATAAAATGCCCTTTACAGCGAAATTTGGCCAAGTTGTAGCCTAGGAGTAATAGTGGGGTAGATTGATCTACTAAAATGAAATTGCCAGACTTGAGTGGTCTAGCGACCATAACGCATTATGCTGACTGTAGATTCCAAAGTTCTTTTTAATGTCATTAAAGCACTAATTTTTTATGTTCAGAGATGTTCACAAATAGTTTACCTAATTTATTTAACTTATTTTGGAAGCATGCAATAATACCAGCTTATAAACCACAGCTAGAAGAAGATGCTTATTTCACATCCCCAATTCTCTACCCAATCCAAATTTATAACAATTTATGGTAGGGAATATATAGCCTGAACTGTAGCTTACAGAATTATTGCCTCATTTGTTAATGCAGAACTCTTGGTTGTAAGTGACAGAAATGAAAAAGAGTTTAGGCACAAAATGAATTTATTATAAATGTGAATTTTGGGAGTATGTGTCTTGAGGTATGCCTATTTCTAGATAATTTAAATCTAACAATATTGTCAGGAGTCTGACTCATGAAATTTCTCAACTTTGTTTCCTCTGTTTCTTAACTCCTAGGCAGGCAATATTCACATAGTGGCAAAGATGTCACATATTCTGAATTTATCTTAATAACACCATAAGAATAAAAGTTCTTCTGTCCTTGTCACTTTGGTGAAAGTTCCTGGAATGGCTACCATTAGCTCTTTTTTTGTGTGATATGTACCCATCCCTGAGTAATTACCAAGACCAGGGGTGGGAGGTTGGGGGACAGAGGACGGAATGCTTTGAATGACCACTTGAGTCTGGCAATTTAATTTTAATAGATACATTGTGCTCTACTATTGCCCCTAGGCTACAACTTGGCCAAATGTCACTTTCAAGGGCATCTGTCCACTCTGAGGCTGAGTACTTAAGTCAGTCACACTCAGACTTCACGGTGGACAAGTGGAAGAGGTGTTCTTCCTATTACTAGGAGAAGGGAAAATAGATGTTGGTCAGACAAAACAAAAGAAATCTAGTATACCTTGCCTTTTATTTTTCAAGTGACAGAGAAATACAGTAACCTCTCACCAATATCTCATTTTATTGGCATGAAATTCTACTTTATAGTAATTTATTTCAGTTTACGTTTTCCATATTTGGGCCTATTTAGATCCTAACATAAAGCTTGGGTTTCCAATTGTTTCCCTTGGGAATAATTAGAAAGAGAACTAAACATCAACATAGAAAATGGAGCTAAAACAAGCTGTAGAACAAGAACAGAATTGTTTAGGATAAACTTAGGAAACATATGAAATGCTATATCCTGTGTTAGAGATCTTTCAACTTCAGTTACAAGTGGTATGTCAAGAGGACTGACGACATCTTCTTTGGAGTGACTTTCTCTTGGATAGAACCAACACTTTATGCCTCCCTATTAAGAAAGAGTTAAAAAACCTAGGAACTCAGCTAAGTTTTTTCTATCACAAGTATCAAAGTTACTCTTTGTTGTCTGGGCCTGTGGCGAAATGTAGGAGGTGAGAATAAATAACTATAAATCATAATATCAGAAAAGTATTAAACATTTAGTTGAAGGAATACAAATAGAGAGTACCATTTTACTATTCATATTATATGCAGCCAAGAAAAGTTAATCAATGAGTGCCTCATTGAAATTGTAGAGAAGAAAAGGTAGATTTTTAAATGTTTACAATCAAGAATGAAATGCAAATGGAATTAATTGTACAGTGCTTATTATTATTGTTATTATTAACCAGGGATAATAACAGTATGTAACTTATAGGGTTGTTGTGAGGACTCAATAAAATGATAATGTACAGTGCTAGGCTACAAGGAATTCCTCAATACTTGTTACATATTAAATGAAATGTAAATGTCCTCCCATGCAATGTTATTTTAATTACAGTTTAAAAAATTGATAATGGCTTTTATAACTTCACTTGTGACCTTTGTGCTTGGCTGTAATTTTTCCAGAAGGTATTGATTTTCTCAATCATGCATTTTCCAATGCAAGTAATTTTCTTAAACCAAGTCAGTAAAGCCAGTGTGGATAATGCATTGAGTGTATTCCATGGACTCTGAATGAAAATCGTAGATGAGCCTAGGCTGAGGGTGCTTCAGAGGAAACTTTTCGTCAGTATAGCCACAGAGACCTTGGGAAGGGTGAGAGTGGGAGGGTTTGGCCTCTGTGATGCCGCAGTTCTGCTCAGATTGCAGTCTACAAACTAGAAAAGTTAATCTGTCAGCCCCTGAGAGGCATAAACTCATTTACAGAGCTGCACTGGGTGCTTAGGGAAGCCTCTATATTTACAGAAAACAAACTGCTAGCAGTCTTCCATTCTCTCAGCTCCTTTTTGGCCCCACTCCAATCCATTGTTAGCTTTGTAGACTAATCTTTTTAAGATGCATTTTCTCTTAGTCCTGATTGATGGACCGCTGAAGCAAGAAGAGCTGGCATTTGAGGTAGTCTAGGTTTTTATCTCTCCTTGTTTTTCATCCTTCACATCCCATCAGACCTGTGTATTTTTCCTCCTGAATATTCCAAGCATTCCCCTTAGTTTCCATCCTCACTTCCATGACCCACTTGCAGATACTGATTGTCAATCCTGGGACTATTACAGGGACATTTTATTGTCTCTCTGCTTCTTTTCTTTTTCAAATCTTTCCAGAACATAGAGCAACCAGGAGTAATCTTCACCAAAGGTAAACTGAGCATTTCACATCTTTGTTCAGCGTTCCTCAGGGGCTACCTTGTAACCTATAAGACATAATTTATAATCAGTCCTTCTTTGTGGCCTTCAAGTGTCTCAGTGATATTTCCTGCCACCTGTCCCTCCCAGGAGGTTGAATCTTTAACTTCCAGCAATCTAAAATATTTGTAGTTCCCTGAACTGGCCATGCTCTCTACCCTCTGAACTTACTCCTGCTTTCCTCTCTTCTTAGGACCCTCTCCTCCATTTGCATTTCCATAAAACTCTTGCTTTTGTCAACTTTTAGTTTAAATGTGATTTTTTTTTCTGTGAAACGTTCCTGACATTGAAGATCTTTAATTCATTTACTCATTCATTTATACTTCAATATTTATAGAGTCTCTAATATGCACTGGTCCCTTAAATGCTCTTTCTGTTATGTTCCCACTGAAAATTTCTACTTATTTGTAGGAATGCTCCGTTGTATCATACACTTTTTGTTTGTTTTCTACCTCTTTCTAAAAATACTTGAAGACTCTAAAAGCCACGAGCTATGTCTTTTAATCTAATCTCTACAGCATAGCATAGTACCTGGTGCATAACAGGTATACACACAAATAATTATTGAATGAAGGAACTTACTTGGAAGAATAGGGAAATTAAAGAGGCAATTGGGTTGTGGTAGGAAAATGGGGATCATCCTAATGGGAGTTATCTAGGGAAAGCCTGCCTAGATCCAATCCTGTGTTCTCCTTCCCCCTTCTTTTTCCGAGAAGCACTGGGCAATCGTACTGGATAGTTGTTTTGCACTGCCTACTTCCTTTTGTTTTCCTTCCTGCTTCTGTATGACATAGTTGTGCACTCAAATTGACAGGTACTGCCCACTTAATACACAGAAGCATGAATGGGTTAACAGAACGCTTATTGGTAAAGATAAATTTGTGATAAAATAACATCAGGGGATATTGAGCAGTAGTGCACAAGCCCAAAGAACTTTTGAGAGCCATATTCCTCTTTCCATTCTTGGAAAATATTTAATCTACCTTTTGCAACATTACTATGACTTCCCACAGCCAATAAGTAGGCAACTGGTTGCCATGAGGAGTAATTATTTCCTGATTAATTTGATGCATTAGGAGATGAGCATACTGATGTGCAATGGAAATTGTTAAATATATTATGTAGTCCTATTTCCAAATAATTCTCTTGGTTTACTTTATTTTGAAGGAATCTCTGAATACTGAAGCACATGTGAAATTTTACATAGTAATTTCATTCATTTCAAAGCTATAGTTGTGGTGAGGGTATCCCAAATACCAACCAGCAGCCATTTGGGATACAGCGTGGGCCCACGGGGGCAGCGACAATTGTACTTCAGACAATATATGAGACTGCAACAATTTAAAGTCCTCCAAAGCTTGCTTAAGCTCCCAATGAGTGGGCACATGAAGAATAACACAACACCCATGGGGATCTAGCTTCCAAAGATAAGAGGAATAAGAAAAACTCAGGACAGGTGTCCTGATGAAATCTAATGGGATAAATGATAGAAAAGAAAAATACCAACTTGGACAATTATAAAACACACAACAGCATTTAAGGAGACTTAATACAGTATAATGAAGGCTTTCTACTTTACAAAAATGATTGGCAAACTAATATATATATATAGTAGATCATTTGTGCTTCACATCCTGACAGAGAGTATATATATATATATATATATATATTTATATATGGTGCCAAAAATATGTATACACATTTTAAGAAAGGAAAACTGTGTTAAAATTGTAATACTCAATTTGTACCAATAACAAAAGATGAATACAAGTCACATTTTACTTCTGCAATTACAAGAGGTGTTCAAAGTGGTTACCAGTGATTATGGCGAACTACTGCTTGAGCAACATTAACCAAAGTGTCCACGTGTATACTTTTCGTTGACACCCCTGGTATATGTATAAATATGATCAGTGCATGACATGGAAAGTGTTGAGATCTAAATTTGTGATCTTTAGGATCAAGGGGAAGAAATACCATAAAACACAGGGTAAATAATACAAGAGATTAAAATCATGAGGAAAAAGATTTGGGGTGGATGGTGAGTAAAAAGCAAAATAACTTGTAGAATTGATACTAGGGATTCACTCTGTGAATAATGGGCATCATAGAAGGAGACAAAAACACAGGCAGGCTAGAGAAGGAGGGAGCAGTGTACAGGTAGAGGTGAGGAGAGGAGGGGAGTGAAGTGAAGGATAAGGAAAAAGACTTCCTTGGAAAGGAGTATGACATAATCTTATTTACAGATGATTTCATATGTGAGCGCATGTAAGGTTATACTACTTTGTGTTTATATATTTATTAGGAAAGTTAATTTCTACAGATTTTTGGGTGGCCATCAGATATTGTTAACTTGAAAAAAGGACATAGAGTAATGTGTAGAATATGGTGCTATTTTGATTTGTTTTTAAATCCAAGCTCTGGGTCTGTATGTGTGTGAACATGTGTTTGTGCGTGAATGCATGTGTATAGGGGTATGGATGGGAGTGGTGTGTATGTTTGCATATAGGAGAGGAAATAAAATGAGAGAAGAAAGAAATTATTTTTGTAGTCATCCTCATATTGTTTAACTTGTTACCAGACTCATGTATTGCTTTTGCAATTTGGAAAACATCAAATCAATAAATTAGAATAAAACTATGTAAGGTATTAACATCTGTGTAATCTAACAATAGGAATGAGGTTCAAGTATGATAAAGATTATATTTGGGGCATATTAACAATGCATTTTTATCCTCAGAAATCACTAACTACAGTTTTCCAAAGGGATCCCAAATCAAGAGGCACACCAGAAATCTCAGACTATGGGTAATTCTTCTTATTGGAAGAGAGGAGCAGACGTGTACTCTGCAGTGACAGCTACACCATGAGCCTGGTGAAGTGAACAGAGAGGAAATGGTGCAGAGAAGGAATTCTTACAAGAGGTGGAAAATTGCCCCTTAAGGAACATTTTGGAAGTCTGTGGGCCTCTTTTGTTATTGTTGTCACACAGTGCTTGGAGGCCACATTTTGTGTTTAATGAGTGGAGTCCAGGGATTCTAGACAGCTAGAACAAGTGGCCCAGTTCTGAAATACTGAAATAAAGTATTTTCATAAACCATGGACAGACATAAAACTTGTTTGAAGTCATCTGAGCTTGGAAGTTAATTCAATCTGACATGAAAACAGAAAGTATTTTTTTGCCCAGTTTACAATATACTAACTGTTTCATGAATGTACTATAGTATAAACTGTAGGAAAATCATGCTTTGTTTCACATGTAAGTTTACTGAGGTTTAGTCAAAATTTCAGAATATCAACAAAAGGCTTGTGGAGTTGGAGTCTCCAGTACAGAATTTATAGTAGTCCCATTCAGGTGATTCTGCATATAGACTTAATCATCAGACCATTCAGTAGGTCTTTCCTTATAGTTATAACAAAGCATTTGTTTTTCATTTTGAAATACATAAAGAGTAAATTACTTTTGCTTTTTTTCTCTTTTTATTACAGTTGGGATATGCTATTGATTTTTTGAAGTTATGTGAGGAGATTTATATTATCTCTGATTTTCATTTCAGAGTAGCAAAAGCAGTGACAAAAATTATTTATTATTAAAAGGGTATGTAGAGTCTGATAGGATGAAAATGACTCCAGCCCATGGAGTGTGGGAATGAGAAGGGAACAGAGAGTAAGGAAAGAAGATGCCAGTGTCCTTGATTTCTCTACTTCTGGGCTCTTATTTTTAATGTAGGGGGTCATAGAAACATCCAGGCAGGTTGGGGGGTCTGGCATCACCATATCTGGGGCATGCTTCCCTGGATGTATGGAGGGGAAGCTGCCCATATCTAAGAGAATTCTCATATTCAGAATTCTCAGAGCTAGGGCGCTGAAATGGTGGTAGGAGATGGATAGAGAGAGAAGCTGAAAGCAGCATTTCTGTTTCCCACACAGGGACCCCCAGAATGAAGAAACAGAACTGCTGAGAGGAGTCATTAGCCAGCAGAGGGATAATCTTAGAGCAAAGAGGAGCAGTGGGCTGGAAGTTGAGACAGAGAGCCTAGCAGTGGGTACCACCTGTCACTTCCAGAAAGAGGCAGATGGGCCTATGAAACTCCACAGTCACCAATCCAACAAACAACACATGAGTTACTGTGAAGCCAGAAGTTGTGAAAATGCAGTGGAAAATGTTAGGAGCAGACACTTCTTCTGCCCTTCTGCCATGGAGTCCCATACATCTAACTGCCAAGAGGAGGAAAATATGATACTGGGAATTTTACCTAGAGACACTAAGTATTAGTATTAGTATTAGTAGTTACAAGAAAATACTGCTTGAAGATACTGGGTTGGCCTAAGTTTCCTGAACGTGATTAAGTCTAATATTTTGCCCTGCTATTGCAGTGGAAGAGCAGATCACTTGTTAGGAAAAATCAAAATCTGCATTTTGAATTTTATTATTTAAATGCAGTAAAAGTGGAATCACAACCTGGTTATAAAGATTCTTTTTATTTGTTTCATTCTTTTGTTTTTACTATTTTTTTTTAATTATTTGTTTCAGGTGTACAAAACAATGTAATAGTTAGACATTTCACCCCTCACAAAGTGATAACCCTCCTCTCTCAATCTATTGCCCCTCTGAAGTTGTGTATATCTATTATACTTCCATTGACTCTATTCCCTATGCTGTACTCCATATCCTGTGACTTTATATATATATTAAGTTATAGTTGATATATAATATTATTCATCTTCAGCTTCAGGTGTACAGTACAGTGGTCAAGGATCTACACCGTCCATGAAGTGGTCTCCCTAACAAGACATGTGCCCATCTGACACCCTATAAAATCTTTACAACATTATTGATTATATTCCCCAAACTGTCTCTCTTATCCCTGTGGCTATATTGCAGTTATCAATTTATGCTTTCTAATCCCTCCCCCTTGTGCCTTATCCCCACCCCCCCTTCCATCTAACAACCATCAGTTTTTCCTCTTCTTTTTATTTTTTTGATAAAAGGGAAATTTTTAGAATCAGGAGGGGACTGGCACTAGAGGTGAAGGGAGGATATCGCCAAGTTGGGAGGGAGCAGAGAAAGGGGAATTTCCAGATATAAGCCAAGTTTTTCCACTTGACAGTTTTGCCTTGGGCCTATCCTGTTTGTCTTTATCTGGGCTCAGATAACTAGAAACTGAGGCCAAAAGGCTTGTCCTTTGTTCTGCGTGACAGAGCACAGTCCAGCCTGAGCAAGAATTATATTAGAGTCTACTACAGAGAAAAGGGAGGAAGAGAGAAAACACACTTTTGTGGTGGTGTTTTCTTCCCAAATTCTTCCTCTTCATGATCTTTGATTCCCAAATATGGCTCTACGATGTTTATGAGTTCCTTTAAAATGTTTTCTCCTTTTATTATCTCTTTTTTCTTCTTTCCTGCTCTAAGAATTCTTATTTTTATTGATTTTGGACTGTAACCTCTCTGCATTTTGTAGGAAATGGAGAAAGTTTTAAGACTGAGTCAATAAATGTAGTGCTAGGACAGAGGAAAGGCACTCAACAGAGGGTTATCGCCAAACTGTTTGCCTAAATTCTCAATTTGCTGTGCTAGGGATTTAGTTTAAGTTCTGGGTAAAGATTTTTTTAATGATTTTAGGAAAGCAGATCACAGGAATATAGACATTCAAAAAAGGGTTTTATTTAGTCGTTCAGCAATATTTAATGCACAATAAATGCTGCTATCTGCTGGTGATATAGCAGTGAAAAGAAGAAAAGAAAAATACAATACTGTTCCTGGTCGCATGGGGCTTTAGTTTTATATGTGGAAGGGAAACAGTAAATAAATAAATAAATAAATAAATAAATAAATAAATAAATAAGTTAGATGTCAGGTGGTATTAAGCACTATGAAGAAAAACAAAGCAGGTTAATGGTCTAAACAGTGACTACCAAGGAGGGAGAGAGTATAGCCACTTTTAAGAATTCTTGTCCTGAGAAGGCAACACTTGGAAAGAGACCTAAATGCAGTGGGGAGGCACCCGCTCAGATATCTAGAGAAGTGCCTTTTCAGGCAGAGAGATCAGCAAGTACAAAGGCCCTGAGGCAAAAGAGAGTATACCTGGCATATTCAAGGACAGCAAGGAGTCTATGTGGCTGGAGCAGAGTGACCAGAGAGGGGAATGATGACTAAGTTAGTTGACAATCATTGTGTCAAGGTAGAACCTTAGAAACCACCGAGAGGCTTTTTTTTTTCCCCCTGAGTGTTATGGGGTTGCCATGGAGTTTTGTTGAGCAGAGCAGTGAAATAATCTCATCTATGGTTTAACCAAATCAATTTGGCTACTGTGTTGAGAATATATTAACAGGAAAATCCCAGAAGTTAGGAAGACCTTGAAATGGGAACAGAATGGGAATTGATATTTTAGAAGCTGAGATTATATGTCAAGTAGGAAGTGGTGGTCAACTGTGTTACATGCTGCTATGAGGGCAAGTACCATACGTTTGTACATTAGATTTGGCAACGTGAAGACGATGTTGTGAGAACGGTTTCCATGGAACAGGGCATTGAAAGACTGATTAGAGTGCTTTCAGGAAAGTGAAGGAAGTGGAGACATTAGTATAGACAAAGTTTTTGTCAGTTTTGTGTAAAAGAGAGTAGCAATGGAAAAGTGAAAGGAAAAATAGAGGATGGGAATGTAAATTAGGATGTAAAAATTAGGATGTAAAATAGAGGATGGGAATGTAAATATGAAATCAAAGAAAGCTTATTTTCATTTGTTGTTTTAAAATGGGAAATTTATAGCATTACTGTATATTGATTAGCCCAGTAGATAAGGGATAAGTGATGATTCAAGACAGGTTGAGGACATTTATAGAAACAAAACCTTTGATAAAGGCGAGTGGGAATGGAGTTCAATACATACAATCTGGACAGGTTATATGAAAGAATTGACTTAATTTTTCTTTTCAGCTTTATTTGGGTGTAATTGACAAATAGAAATTGTATATATTTAAGGTGTACAACTTGAGGTTTTAATATATGTATACATTATGAAATGATCACCACAATCAAGCTAGTTAACATATCTACCACCTCATATTTTTTTTGTGTGTGTGTTTGGTGAGAACACTTAATATCTACCCTCTTACCAAATTTCAAGTATACCATACAATATTATTAACTGTAGTCACCATACTGTGCATTAGATCTCCAGGACTTCCTCATCTTGCACAACAAAAACTTCGTACCCTTTGACTAACATCTCCCTCATTTCCCCCAACTCCTGGCAACCATCATTGTACTCAGTGATTCTATGAGTTTAACTATTTTAGATTCCACATAAAAGTGAGATTATGCAGCATTTGTCTTTCTATATCTGGTTTGTTTCCCTTAGCATAATGTTCTCCAGGTTCATCCATGTAATCACAAATGGCAACATTTCCTTCCTTTTTATGGCTGAATGATAGTCCTCTGAATGTATGTGTGTGTGTATACATGAGGTGTGATAAAAAATTATGGCAAATGTTTAAGTTAAAAATAATATTACAGTAAAAGACACATTGTCATTAATTCCCCTCAAAATACACCCCCTCTCTTTGAACACACTTATTCCATCATTCTTCACACTTTCTGAAGCAGTTCTGGAAGTCCTCTTCTGCTGAGTGTATTTAGTTGTGCTGTTGTGGCAAGCTCGATGTCCTGAATCATTTTGACTTTGGGGAAGAGCCAGAAGTCGTACAGTGTCAGATCTGGTGAATAAAATGGATGAAGACACACCATAATGCTTTTATTTGACAGAAAGTAGTGAATACCAGAAGCGATGTGTGACACGGAGTGTTGTCATGATGGAGGATGATTTATGGCACACTTTAAAACAGACTTTTTCCCAACCATAGCTCACACCCAACTGACTGCACTGATCAAGTTGAAACTTGTCACACATTGTTCTAAGGGTCGATGCGCCACTTCCCATATTGAAGATCCCTGCCTTTCTGTTGGAAGGCACTTGGCAGCATCATTCACCGTATTCATTGATCACATCTCATACATACATGTGTATATACATATGAAATATTATACATATATCACATTTATTTTATCCATTCACATGTTAACAGACACTTAAGTGGTTTCTACAGCTTTGCTATTGAGAACAATGCTGTAGTGAACATGGGAATGCAGGTATCTCTTTAAGATAACTGATTGCATTTTCTTTGCATATACATCCCGAAGAGGGCTTCCTGAACCATATGGTAGTTCTATTTTTAATATTTTGAGGAACCTCCATACTGTCTTCCATAATGGCTGTACAAATTTACAGTCCCACCAACAGTGTACAAGTGTTACCTTATCTCCACATCCTCTCTTCTTATCTCTTATCTTTTCCCCTTTTTGTGATGTTTTCCTTTTTAAAAAAGTTTATTTTATTTTATTTTTTATTTTCTGTAACAGATGTGAGGTGATGGATTGACTTTAGATCTGAGTACATCCATAGCAAAAAGAAAGACAGAAAAGTACTTGGTAGAGATACAGTGGAGTATACATGGGGTGGTAGGAAAAGGGGGATATTCTTTTCTGATTGTTACTACTTTAGCCGTAAAATATAAAATAAGGGCATCAGTTTCTTAATCCAGTCATCTACCGATGGGCATTTCGGTTGTTTCCATGTGTTGGCTATTGTGTATAGTGCTGCAATAAACATAGGAGTGCATACAGATTTTTGAATTGGAGTTTGGGATTTCTCTGGCTAGATGCCTAGGAGTGGAATAGCGAAATAAGCCAGAAAGAGAAAGACAAGTACCATATGATCTCACTTATATGCGGAATCTAAGGAAAAGAATAAGTGAATGAACTAATCAGAAACAGTTCTGGGGACAAAGAGGAAAAACAGGATTGTTAGATGGGCGGGGGGGGGGGGGGGGATAAGGGGAAAGGTGAGGGGATTAGAAAACAGTCAGTAACCACAAAATGGCCTCAGAGTTTTTGAAAAATAATTTGGGGAACGTAATCAATAATGTTGTAAAGATTTTGTAGGGTTTCTGATGGACACAGGTCCCATCTGGGAGACCACCTCAGGGAAGATGTAGATGCTTGATCAATGTACTGTACACCTGAAGCTGAACAATAATGAATGACAACTATAATTATATATATATAATGGTTCGGTGCGATGTCGGAGGGATAGTGGAAGGGGGGATGGGGGAGGGGGGATCACAGTGTGAGGGATATAAATGATGAACGTTGAAGTATTACCTTGTCTTGTGGACCTGAAACTAATAAAAAAAATAAAATAAAATGTGATGCCCCATAAAAAAATAAAATAAAATAAAATAAGGGCATCAGCTGAAGTAAAGAAGAACAGAGAGTGTGTTAGAGATTCTGAGGAGAAAAGACAAGTGATGAAATAGTCGTTTTGAAGAGTTGGGAGGTAAACTGAATTGGGATGGGAAATAAGATTGCTGGGAGCACCACAGCCTCACTATAGGCAGTAGTCAGATGTTTTAAGTGAGACAGATCAACAGGGTCATATATTTTGTTAAATCATGGCCAGCTTCTCAGAGTCAAGCCCAGAATAGACAAAACTTGGATTCAACCAGGATGGAGTTTTTTCAGGTGACTATACATTAAAGGCATACAGGGAGCGATGTTGTCAAGGGATTGTGTGAGGAGTGTTTATAATGATGGGCCATGTCTTTTTTGCTGGGTCAGGAAGGAAGTGAGGATGTGAAGAGGATGAACAGCAAAAGTTGATAAGTTCAGTCATTCCATGAAATTGAAGAATCTTTGGATTGTATATGAAAGGGGTTAACTGGAAATAAATAAAAAGAAGTGATCACAAAGGGGGGTATTGCAAATAGAGGTTGTTGATATCTGTGGCTGATGGCACAATAAAATAATACCTGGCAGCAGGTCGCTGAAGAGGTGAGGAAAAGACCACTGGACATGAGGAGGTCAAGGCACTGAGCACTAGTGTATTGAGAGGATTCCCCAGAATGTGAGTTACATGGATATTAAAATCACTAAGGATGATTGAAGAGTAGTGATGGATAGTCAATGAGCTACTTGCTAAATTTTCTTAAATAAGGAGGGTGACCTTGGTGTCTGCACATGATGGAACGAGGGAAGGGAGGGAGGGAGGCTATAATGGGAGGTTGCTGTGTGGCATGACCTTCAAAGGAGCTGGGATTGTTTTTTTTTAAAGGAAGAAGGCAGTACTGGTATGGAAGTACCAACAAGAAACAAAGAAGAACATTTATCACGTCCTCTAGATTTATGGGAATATAAGAGGAAAAAACATACCACCATTTTGGAGGCTGCAGGTGATGCAGTATCAACAAAGACAGCCAGTTTTCAGTGAGAGCAGGGATGTGAAAGAAACATTTAAAGAAGAATTTGAGAATCCTGGGGATCAAGTTGATGAGTTACTAGGAATTGGAAGGATTTGAGGCAGATGGAGGAGTGGAAGATTGTTCCAGATTAGGCGATGTTAAATTCCATGTGGGGATGAGAGTTCAAATAATGAGAGATGACTTGTGGTTTTGGGGGGTGACTAAAGTAAACAGGAATGTAGGGCATGATGGGATTAGTCCAGAAACAAGATTGTGTTATCTACAGACAGGATTGCTCAGTCTCCTCATAATTTCAAGAAGTGTCCAAGAAAGAACAGAAGGTGAGAAGAGAGATTTAAGAGTTTGTGATAGAAATGCCAAAAAAGAAAGTTTAGATTTACTCAATGTGTCTGACTACTTAACAGAGAACTGCATTTTCAGTACTACAATTTACTAGTACAACACTGTAGTCCAAAACAAAACAAAACTGCATCAGAATTATGATGACCACCACATTATCAGCAAATATTGAGTGCTTGTTTTATATACTTACTGTGCTAAGCTATTTATTATGTCCATTATTTCATTTAATTTTTAAAAAAACACTATATGTAGGTCTACTAATCTCTATTTCACAGTTAAAAACAAAAACAAAAACAAAACAAAGGCCAGCAAAGATTTGAATTTCAGGCTTTTTGACCCCAAAGTTAAAGTTGAATGATGGTGGGGGTATGGAGTTTGGGAAGATTTGAAGGAAAGGTGGAGTAAAAATCTGGTTCCAGGAGCAATTCAATTCCACAAATATCAAGGGTACATATTTCAGCCTTGCAGTTAGCCCTGGGATGTGAAAAGATTAATACAATTTGATCTTTGCCCTAAAGGAGCTCGAAATTTACTAGGCAGAACTTGTAAACCAAAATAACAGTCCGCTATGACAAATGCAAAGATGAGAAAGCCTGTGTCCAGATAGAGGTCCTATAGAGGGGACATGAATAAGCCTGTATCAGGAGAGTTTTAAGGGACCAGAGTTTTCCAGGCAGACAAAGAATGTAGCACATTCTAGAAGGGGCCAATGTGATTAAAGACACAGGTGGATTGGTTAGGCTTGAATTGGAAAAGACAACCAACATTTTCTGAGACTAGGGAAAAATATAATGATTAACGAAGATAAAGTCACATGTAGGAGGGTGGGACCAGTGAGAAAGTTAGCTAAAGAAAGACTATACTTTGGTTTTAGGTAAATTGTATTTTTTTTCTCATAGGAACAGATACTCTGACAATGAAATAAATTAAAATTTCTGGCCAGGGCTTTTCTTATCTTTAATAATCAAAACTGTTTCTTATCCCCATTGTACTAAGAAGAAGAAAACAGACAGAAGTCCAAATCTATTTGACTCCATAATTCACGTGCTCTATACCTCCCACAAAGGAGATTCCAAAAACATACCATGACACATACAAGTCATTTGGCCAAGTTGGAACCAATGCTAAGAGAAAAGAAACTGGGAAATAAAAGAACAAAAATAGGAGCCACATAATAATACAGAGGATTTTGTAAGTAAAAATACAGATTGCAGAAAATTTTCATTCATCATTATGAACACTAGCCTAATTTGTATAAGTGCAAAGAATACAAAAAATTTAGAATACCATCTATATTTTGTGTTAGAAACAAAATATGTATATAAAAATAATTTAATTGTCCATTCATTATTATACAAATATATATATATATATATATATATATATATATATATATATATATGAATATATACATACACAGGAATTAATATATAATATATATATTATACTGGACAATTTGTTGGTTCATATAAAATTCATGTTAAAATGAATAAGACAGAATATCTGCCCTATAGGAACTCACAGTCAAATAAAGGGGACACAAACAAGCAAGTCATTGATGTTTGGAAAGTGCTCTAACAGCACGTAGGAGGAAGCGCTTAGCTTAAGGATCATTTCACACTAGAAAATGGATGTGAGTTGTCCAGCCCAGTAGATGCTCAAAAAGTTTATACAGTGTTTCCCCGAAAATAAGACCTCACCGGATAATAAGCCCTCGCATGATTTTTCAGGATGACATCCCCTGAACATAAGCCCTAATGCGTCTTTTGGAGCAAAAATTAATATAAGCCCTGGCCTTATTTTCAGGGAAACACGGTAGCTATAAGTGTTACCTAATAGATGTGAGTAGAAGGGAGAGTCTCTGGTTGCTTTTTGATTTCTGAATTTTGGTCTAGTCAAGTAGAATGTTAAGGAGGCAGTCTCAGTATATTTATGTTTAACAACTGCCCCAGGTGACTCCTCTGAAGAGACAAATTTGGGAAGCAAATGGCAGTGGTTTTTAACCTCAGGTACACGTCAGAATCATTTGAGAAGCTTGAAAAAGAGTGCTTCCATTGAACTAGAATCACTGGAGGTGGGTCTCATGCATTAGTAATTTTAAAATGCTGTCCAGGTGATTCTACTGGTCAGCTATGATTGATAGCCACTGAGTTAAGGGAGTTACACAGGTGGGTTAACCTCAAAAGGAAGATAAGAAAAAGTGCAAGGGAAAGAGCAATGCCAGATAGAGGAGGAGATGCAAGAAAAAGGCCTGTGGTGGCATTACAGGGGCCTCTCAAAAAGGAGAGAAGGTGTGGTCAACTGTTAAATGTCACAGATATATCAACATGGTTACTGGATTTGATTATTATAAGGTGTCTGGTGACCCTGAAGAGATGGGATTCAAAGGATGGTGGACGAAGGCCTGATTATATTGGGTTGAGGACTGAATGGAGAGAAGGTGAAGAGAGAGAGAGACAGTACAGATTCTAGTTTCTTTTAAGAAACTTGCTTTGAACAAAAAAGAGAGAGGGTGAAAGTGTGAGAAGAAACTAGAGTTGGTTAAGAAAGGATAGTTGTTAAAGGTGAGAGAACCTTAGACTTAGAGCACAGAAATTAGTTAACAGAAAAGAAAGTCCTTCCTCTAGCAAAACCTTTAAGATGGGTGTAGACATGGAGAGGTTTATACCCTGGGTGCTGGATGGAAAGTTGAAGAAATTCCCACTAAAGGAAATCATTCCTGCTGATTAAACCAAAAGCTGAGGTGTTGGGGGTCGGTGGGCTGAGGTGGAAGGGTGGTGTTGAAAAATCAGTTAGATAATTTACAGTTGGGGAGAATGGAACTGAGTTATGGGAGAGGTACAAAGGCGTGCTCAGTGCATTAAAGGCCATTGCCTTGGTAGGATGCATTAAAATGAACCAGTTATGCAACTTTATTCACCAATGTTCTGAATTCTGGGTATAGAAACCCACATTGGATAAATGAATTTATTTGGGGTAGGTGAATTATGGAATGTGGAGGGCAGACAGATCCTAGCACTTATCAGCATTCCTTCCCTAGTAATACTAGGTACTGTATGAATGATATCAGAAGTGGTCTTCCCAGAGCCCGTGCAAGAAGAAATGATTTTTCAGGAAAACATTATATGGATGAAGGGGCAGTTATTAAATATTAGGCTTAAGGAAGAAAAATGATGTGTGTTAAGCGAAATTGAATGGCAATGGTGTTGAGACCACAAACATGTCAGTTAAGCTGGCAATAATGAGCCATCTGATGGGAGTAGATTTATGAGTAGAATAAATTGGTAAGGCCCAACTGTGAAGAGTTTTGGATACTGGGATAAGGAGGTACAGACTGAATCCTATGAGTGGTGAAGAGCCAGTTCCATCATGGAAAATGATGTGCAAAGTTGCATTTTAAGCGGTTTCATTTGGCAGCCACCTATATGGTGTGTCTGGAAGTTAGAAGGTGATCTCCCAAGTGTCTTCTGGTTTTCACTGTTGAGCTTCTCTAGTAATCTGCCTCTCCCATTTCCAACAACCATTATTATTTAGCCCTTAGTGCTCCTGTTTTTAGCACTGTGATCATAGATTTTTTCTCAAACCTCATTCTCTTTGTCATCTTTGCCTCATTCTACAACTATAGAAATTTTCTCCTCCCTTGATGTCTCTCCTGCTTCCATTCCTATTTATCAAGCTTTTTTTTTCCTTTCTGTTTTAACCACTCTTCCTTCATCTATTTTCGCAATGCAGATATCAGTCCGGATCGTCTCCTCCTCTTCATCTTCTCCAGAGGACGCTTCCCCTTTAGGAGTCAACCATCACCTCGGTGTAGATGACACAATCTATACCTACAGCCATGATTGCTGTCTTGGGTTCCAGATCCAAAATTTCAATTTCCCATTATAAAACTTCAGATGGGGTCCTTCCTCTACCTCAAACTCAGCGTTTCTAAAACAGGATTATCACATTTTCCACAAAAGAAGAGTTTCTTACCAGATCCACGGAACTGGTGTGTGTGTGTGTTTTAATTTTGTACCAGCTAATCTCATCAGATCAATGTTGTTGCAGTTGTTTCTTAGTTGGTTTGTTGGATTGTTGGATTCTGGTTTTTCGTCCCTTTATGTACACTGACAGAGACATCTTTCTGAAAAGGGATTTTATTCATGTTCTTCAACTGGCCTCATTCCTTAGCCTTCCTGGCACTGCTAGGAAAGTTAATGTCCATGGATGGAAGTCCAAAGCTTAAGCTTCTTAGCTCCTGCTATCATCTGTCCCTATCTAACTCTCAAATCATTTGCTCTTTAGTGGCAGTAATATTCCTGTTGATCTTTATGGTTTTCTGTACTGTTTCTGTTTCCTCAACTGAGTTACATTAAGCCCTCATCTTCATGTTATTTGCTTAATAAGTAAGCATTTTCCAACATCTCCTGTATTCTGACAGGAGGCAAATGCTTCACACTTGATAATTACTTACCCTACATTTTTCCCTCTCTACTTCAAATACAAGGTGTTTCACGCTCAGCTCCCAAGGGTTTCCTTAGGGTGACTGTGGCCTTGCTTATAAAAAGTATTTTTCTTTCTACTTATAATCAGGTTTTTAAAAATAAGAAAATAGCAATTTTTGGTCTGCTGGGTTTTTGTTTTGTTTTGTTTTTCCCTTTCTTAAAATAGGCTTTCTAGAGGAGTAATCTGTGAGGCAGACATCCATCCTTGTTACTACTTTCTTACACAAATTATTGCCACATAGCGAATGATATACTCTGGGGCCTCTCCTGGCCCATTAGCCTTTCTGGTTGCACAATAGTTCAGTCTCCACTTTTCTTAAAGGGCTTCTTTATGTGTACCTCCATTTGATACCGAAGGTCTTATTCTTTAGCTGGAATTTCAGAGCTGGCTCATGCTTCCGTGTTATGTGAAGGAATGAGTCAGGATGCACGCAAGAGGTTTTTGTACTCTGCAGGGTCCAGAGAGAAAGGAAGCTCTCCAATCGAAGCCCTCCTGGTTCTGGATACTTTACTCTGTACAACGGCTGCTTTCCTCTAGGGGTATTATATTGACCTTTCTTTTATTCCACTCCCTCAGTTGCTTTTCTAATCATCTGAGTTTTAATACATACAATTTCAATAGTTTGTTCTGCCTGCAAACTATATTTTAAACTATCACTTGAGTTCTATAGCTTAAACGCTTGTTTAGGCTTATTCTTTCTGCCAATTTTAAACTGTTGTTTTCATTATCACCTTTTCAAGAAGTCACATGTTGCTTCTTGAGGATTTTAGAAATGAATAGGAACATGGGAAATATGGACTAATTCGCAGAATCCTAGTTTGTATTGTAACTTTTTGGCCTAATGTTATTTCCTTTATAACATGATTATAAGCTTCATGTGGATAATAATCAATCATATTGTATAGTTCTTTGTATCCATCATCAGCACCTAATAGGACCACATGGGTAGTAAACACTCAGGACTCATTTGTTGGCTTTTTGGTTTAGGAACACAATCTACCTACCAGTTTTGAAAAGAGACTTTTCATAACCAGCAATTTCAAATCAATCGTGCTAATTCACGGAACTTAGAATCTCATTTTTAACCGAATCTCATTTTTTAAATGAGATTTAAATCTCATTAACCAAATCTCATTTTTTAAAAATTGTTTCCTAGAACAAAAGCGTGTTTGTTTCTCTTCACCTCTCACAATCTGTAAGAGATTCTGTTACTTTGATCTTAACTGTTATCTAGATCTCAGCGTGTTAATAGGAATGAAGTATTAACTTGTCGTACTTATTATTAATAATGATTTCATCTCTTCCTATACAGCAAGGAAATCATGAATTGTTGTGTTGCTTGAATTTATAAGTAGATTAAGAAAATTCTATTCTGAATATCTATAATTTTTGTAGATTAAAGTTGTAGGCTCTTTGAAATGTGTGTATGTATACTATTTAATTTTTTAATCAGAAGACTTACTCAAAACAACTTATCCTTTTGCTAATAAATAAAAGTGTAATAATGGATCTTAGAAAGAAAAATTAGAAATTTCTATAGAATTTTGTATTTGCATGTGCACTGAAATTTTTAAGTTAATAATTTAGGTAGTATTATGGAAAATCACTTGAAAAGTCCACATGAAATCTATGTCAAATGTTTTTTAGAAAATAGAAAATTTTACCAATAGACATGATTTTGCAGACTCTGAAGATAATTTTTAAAAAGCAAAATCAAATATTTTAAATATGGATTAACTTAGAAAATATTTTACACTAAAATTTTTCCTTGATTTAAATTGGAACTCAATATGGGTAATAATTAGTTGCAAGTAAATCATCAAATCATAAATATTTTAAAGCCTCTGCTACCCCTGTGCTTTCTGTCATGAAGTACATATATAAAAGAAAAAGAAAAAGGGAGAAATCTTTGTTCTCATAGTTTATTCCCATTAGAAAATAAATAAATAAATAAAAGGATAAAAAAATAATGAAAGACTTACAAATTACCTTGAGATTAAGAACAGAAGAGCTAGCACAGGGCAATGTCCATTCACAAACATATTCTTTGGTCTAGTCCTGTGTTTAAATATGTGTGCTTCTTTCCTTTTCTACCTTCTTTCATTCTGTCCCAAAGCATGACCGAGCATCTTTTTGCATGTCAGGCCCTGTGCTGGTTACAAAGAAGAATGAAGCACAGTTTCTGCCCTCAAATGAAAAGTATAATTGGAATCTTTAGGAATCATCATTTGACAGCTCAAACATCAGAGATGGGTGTGGGGGAGAGGGCTCTGTTACACCCATAACCTTTGGATTCTTAGGGGCTTTCAGCTCGATTCAAGGTGTCTTCCAGTTATAAGACCTGTTGAGATTGTAGCCTGCCCTCTACAACTCTACTCGGGCATCTTCATGGAGTGCAGTCAATTTTTCTGATTCAGTCTAAGCTTAGGAGTGGGACAAGATCTAAATTAATTTAACTATTTAAGAGAAAATAGGGTACCTGTAATTGTTAATAAATAAGACTAGGAGGTGAAATTAGAACTCAAATTCTGGGCTATGTTGTCTCTCCAAGTCATTGTAATTAGATTCTGACATATTCTGAACTTAATCAATCACCAGTGTTGTTACTCCTGAACATCCAGATTTGGATCCTTAAAGAATACTTAATTATCCACTTCCCCACCCTGAAAACCTGATTCCCTCCTGTGGATTCCCTTTACCACTAAGCTGCTGAGTGCCAATAACTAGGTAAAGGGCTCCTCCCTTTTATTCTGAAGTCTTTCCAGATTGCTAGAAGGTTTGAATTTTTCTCTCAACCCTTTCTCCCTCAAATTAATATGCTTTTTGAGGTGCAACTCCTTCATGTTCTGTATGACCCCTTTCTGCTTCCCAGGGCCCCTTGGGCATATTCCTAATATGGTACTGAAGGAACCAGTACACTTCCCTTCTTCCGACTGAATGTGTGCGAGTCCTTTGATTAATACTCATTCTGAGCTGAAACTCCTCCATGAAGTACAATGTGGATAAGCAGAGATTTAGAATTTGTTGAAGGAATGTCTACTGTGGATAAGCAATGCATATCTTAAGGGAAATAAGGGCACCCACTCAAATCACCATGAACTATAAGAAAAGAAATTGTATACTCCCTGGAACGTAATACGTGATCAATAAACATTATTGTTAAAGGAAATATCTATGTCAGAATGATGCATAGAGTCAGAGGACAGTTCGGAGTTTACTATCAAAGATATTCCCCTACCAGTGTCTGTGACTGACTCTGAGGAGGGTGTTAGGTGTCCCCTTATTGTCACAAAAAAGTCAGAGTTTGTATGTGGGAAGGGTAGCAATAGATTATTGTGTTTCCATTTTCTGATTTTTATTTCAGGAATGGTTATGTCTAGCTGCCTTTCTTCTCTTGACCCTTTGGGTTCTGGTATTAATTCCATGAAAAGGATCTGGGAACTTTGTTTTCCCCCTCTACCTTAATAGAAAGATTTACTAGGTTTCCTCACTAAGAGAGAGGTGATGTCCCACGCAGGCTGAATGGCTTCATTTTTCTCTCTCATTTAAAGTATTTTTAACTTTCTCATCAGATCCAGATTTTTAGACTATGTCTGTGGGAAGTTGGGCATGGATACTGGACTGTAAGGTATTTCCATTCTTCTGATTCTAGTTCCTCAAATCTTGTAGGGTAGATGAAATTACATAGTGCTTTCTGAGCCTCTCCTAGAAGAAACTTCCCTGGACTTCAGCAAATCCTATGCTAAAATAATTAACTCAGTGCAAACAATGTCAGCCTGGTTCGATGCCTAACCAGGAAGGTCACATGTATTAGAAGCTAAAAATGTGAGTAACCTTGGTGCTGATGACTTTAAATTCTGAGGATAGCTATGATGAGTGTGGAAGCCTGGTTGAACTTGACTGCTTGTTAATCCCTTAGGAAAACATTAGGTGTCAGGGCTATGGCTCAAATCAAAGGAATTTCACACATTCCTTTCAGTAGGAATAAGAGAGGTATGCTGGTTCCTCCTGAACCATACTAGGAATATGCCTGGGAAGTAGAAAAGGGTCCCTGGGAATCAGAAAGAGGTCATACAGGATATGGAGGAGTTTAATCTCAAAAGGGTATTAATTTGAATGAGAAAAGAGTTGGGAAAAAAAAACTTAAACCTTCTAACAATCTGGAAAAATTTCAGAATAAACGGGAGGGGCCCTTTACCTAGGTCTGACACTCAGCAGCTGAGTGATAAAGGGAATCCACAGGAGGGAGTCGGGTTTTCAGGGTGGGGAAGTGGATAATTAAGTATTCTTTAAGGATCCAAATCTGGAGAATGACTGTTTTGTCTCACTCTGGAGTGTTTGTCCCTGATGCACTGTTGGGCAGATGTTGGCCTTCTTTAGCAAACTTTGTTAACTCTGGATTTGTGACGTGGGGCTTAAATAACTATTAAAGTTCTGTGGAACATCTAAGAAAACATCTCTCCTGTTTGGAAGTTCTTTATTCCAGTAATTTAGCTTGTTCTTTCGGTGACAGACAACAAAACAGGGAATATTTCCTAGGTTTTTATGTCCTCCAGTTCTACATGTTCAAGTTTTTATTTCCATTCCAACTATTTGGCTTTATTTAGGATTTAATATTTTAAATGACTTCAACACTTCTTAGGAAGTGGGAGGCAAAAACAATTCAGTAAGAATCATTTTTCTTTTTGTGTGTGTGATGATAGTTGTGTGGTGCCTCACCTGCGCTGAAAGTTAAACATATTACTTTGAGAAAACAAATTAATGTTATACTGTTATCAGTTAGTTAATATTCTGGTTGCTCGGACAAAAAAACTTGGTCATTTGCCTCCTTCCTTTTCCTCACACCTTGCATCCACTCCAGCAGCAAAGCCTTTAACCCCCAAATATCTACAGAACCTTTTCTCATCACCTCCATCCAAACCATTCTTGCCCAAACCTTGAGTGGAAATTTGGATTTGCAGTTGTCTTCTGACTCGTTCTATCTTGCTTCGTCCTTATCCTCAACCCAGCATGAGAACGGTCCTTCTAAAACCTAAATGACACCATCTCATATCCCCACGTTTTTCATCTCTTTTGCAATAAAAACCGAAGTCCTCAATGTAGAAATAAATAAATAAATAAATAAATAAATAAATAAATAAATAAATAAATAAATAAATAAATGAATGAATGGATGGAGCTGCTTTAAAATGGAGTTGGAGCTGCTATCCAGAGGAACTCCCTTGCAGGTCTTACTCTTCAACTCTTTGGAATGTTAGAACAGGACACAATCACTTTTGGACTGGGCCTAAAGCAACATTATTTCCCAAAGAACTGTTTACAAAGATAGCAAGAAAGTAGATATTACAAATATTGGACTAATGGCTACCTGACTGAAAATTAACAGCATTGTTTAGAATTAGCGTCCCTAAGTTAGTTTATCTGCAGCAATAGAAATGCCTTTCTTCTATTGATGTAATTGTTCCCTTTCCCCTTCTCATAAATACCCTTGCCTTGATCTCGTAATGGGAATACTATTTGGGCTTCTGTTTGTTTGTTTGTTTGTTTGTTTAATCTCAAATAAATGCCTGTTGCCTCTCACTTGGCCTTTTATGTTTAGGTTAAGATTACCGTGATCCACAAGGCTAGGGCTGTGAGTCCAGGTTCCTTTGAGCTAACTGGCTACCACTCCCCAACTCAATCCTTCCACTCCTTACTACTCGTTGATTGTGACAGCGTGCACCTTTAGTATACACCTCCAAACTTTAGAATTTCACAAATTTCACCAAATACCTGCATGGCTTGGTCCTTCATCTCCTTCAGTTCTATGATAAATATAATTTCTATAATACCTTCCATTGATCAACTGTTGTAACCACACTTCCCTCCCCCTCCCCTAACCACTTAGCCTACTTTACATTTGCCCATAGCATTTATCAGTGCTTCCCTGTATTTGTTAGTCTCACCAGTTAACACGGTTTGCGGAGACCTTTTCCATTAATTTGTTCCCAGAGGCTAGCACAGTGCCTGAAACATGGACTAAGCACTGAATAAGATAATAACCAGGGTCGGTCTTTTACACAGCCTAAGTATTATAGATGGCACTAGCTAACTACTATTAGATGGCTCAAAAGTCAAGTTCATTCTTGTACTCTTGTTTACTCACCTGTTTTCCTCAAATCTTAACATGAATTTGCATTCCACAATTAAAAGGAAGAATTAAAATACACTAGCTAGTCATGGCTGCTCTTCTGTCAGAACAGCACGGACATCACTGCAGGTTGTCAGCTGCACACAAGTGTTGGCTGAGGGGGCACCGGTGAACTCCTTCCAGGGTTAGCTAGGTAAATTCTGGGCCTGACTCTGGAATCCATTGTCCTGGAGGTCTTTCCAGAAGAGCTTTATACTTTTCAGAAAGGCACTAAATGTGATGGGAGCAGAAGAGACGTGGAAGTGAGAAAGAGAGGCTGGAAAGTAAGGGGTGAGGTGTGGAAGATAAGCCTTTTACTAAGAAGGCTTTTATTCTTTGAAGTTGTTTGCTTCTTTTCTTTACTTTATGTGCATGTGTTACCTATTTTTAAGAAAGCAAAAGTGGTATGTGTGACATCTTCGACACATTGACATCATTTACCCTGAAATATAATAGATGGATCACTAGCAGAGCCTTCCTTGAGTCTGCTGGATATCTTCCATCTGCCCTCCAGATCTATTGCTTACCCTGTGCCCCATTTTGTACCTGTGTGGTTAATCTAGGTGAATCAAATCAACAAGTTTCCTTTCTTCATGTGTCCAGTTGGGATCATCCTATGTGGAGACCTAGTAGGATTTTGGAAAAAAGAAGTATGATTTTGGTTATGTATTCCCTTGATTCCAAAGTCATAGCTTTTCTCTATATCTCTCTCTCCTTTTGGATCCTAACTGTTCCTCATCCAAGGAATTTACTGTGTCTTCTACATACCTTCCCTACACCTTTGTTCCTAGTCCTTTTACTAAACATTCTTGCTTATCTTTGTTTGAATGTGCCATATGTTTCCTGCTGGAACCCTCACTAATACATGTTCCATAAGAAAGAGAACTATAAGGAGACTGAAAAGGAGGAGCAGATGTGTTGAGCTAGAGATAGGTCAGAAACAGGCTCCAGGGACCACAGAAGTAGGAGGATACCAAGATAAACCAACCATTCAAGACATGGATTTTGAGGTTAGTTAGCCCATACCCTTCATTTATTATCCAAGGGAAACTGAGACTTAGATTTAGTGACCTTGTCCAAGGTCATGTGGCCAGCTGGTAATAGAATCACAATGTGTACCCAGATCTGAAACATAAGCCCATTTTCCATCATAGTCAACAATTTTGCCTAGGGTTAGCCATGGAAAACTATATGCCCTTTCGTATATATACATGCTTGTAATTGCCGGCCCCTTTCTTTTTCTAATGCATCAAAAAATCTGAATATATACATACCCTGTTCACTGGGATTGTACTCACTGAGATCATACTCAACAAGACAGATAAAAATCTTTCTCCAGTTGTGGCTATGGTAATTGTTTCTTTTCCTGGCCACATCATTTTGACTTTTGGTTTGCTGAGTCATTTCCTGTGTTTCATATTGTTCTTTTCTGTTATACTTTCTCACATCATGGAGTTTTATATTAATTGGAGAGTATCTTTATTTGAATAATGATTGACCACTAGAATTTCAAATTTTAAATACCGAGCTATGTATAATGAGTAGTGCTATCTTCTGAATTGCCCAGACTTTGAGGTTCTTCAAAAATACTGGTATTTTTTCTCCATATGTATAAAGTGATAATAACAATATTTACCTAAGAGATCTGGAATGGGATTTAAATGAGATAATACATAGCTCTTAGAACAGTAACTGGCACATAGTATGCTATCAATCAAGGCTAATTACTCTTGCTTACTTCCGTAGTAAGGTGAAACTCCAGGTTATAACTTTTAGATCTGTGTCTATTTCTCTCTCCTGTATTTTGGGACGTATGAGTTTGGGAGGAAGGGTGAAACCTTAATCTTTTTGGCTGGAAACACAGTTTCTGGATTAAACCCAATCAGCAAAATAATTCCTTCTTTGGACCATTATGATTTTTCATGGTGTTTCTCTTGCAACACGATTGAACAGAGGGCTTATATTGAGTGATACCTTGAGTCTGGATTTTTTTCATTTTAGACATTTTACATTTCTGTCTGGAAGGCTGCATTTGCTGAAGGGATTCTGTTTAGCTCCATAAATGTTTATTGAGCAAATACTATTGACTAGATGCTGGGAATAAAACACCCACAAAGAACACCCTCACCCCAGAGAGCTTAGTCTCTAAGGAGTGTTTTAACATGGGCCACATCTTTGCTCAAGCTTATGAAACAGGAGACCACGTCAGCCTAATGTGGATAACTAAGTGCCGGCTCATCACTGGGTTTGGCCCCAAATCAGCAGCCTCTCCTCATCTTATCCCATGTAGTTCCCAGTGACATTAGTGGGAATTTTGAGGGTGTATCTAAGGAGAATTTTATTCACTCCTTACATTCTTTCTAAGTATAAGCACATGTCCCAGGAAGTCTGATGCTTATCTGCTCTTTCTCAGGCTTCAACATGCCAGTAACCTACTGCTGTGGAACTGGTAAGCACACTTAAGACATATCGTTCTTCAAAATGTAATGAGGAGCTGGAAGAACATTTTAAATAATTAGATTTTAAAGGAGCTCATGGAGGTTATCTAATAGCCAAATTCTACAATCTAGCTCCAACCACTCATTTTACTGATGAGGTTACCTTGATGAAGTTACCATACATTACTCAAGGAGGCTCTGTGACATCCCAAGGGTCACCAACCTGGTTGTGGTTTAGGCAGAACTAAGTCTCCTGTAATGCTGTTTCCTTTAATTACGGAGTATCTGATTATTTTAGTTCTCAATTTTTAGAATGCAATGAGATATTACTGTATCTGCCTGGAAGGCCTCAGCATTGGCAATTTGATTTTCTTAAAGGCCAGACAGAGTTTATATAGAACTGGGAAAAAGATTTAATTTGCCCCGAAGATACCATGTTTCCCCGAAAAGAAGACCTAGCCAAACCATCAGCTCTAATGCGTCTTTTGGAATAAAAATTAATGTAAGACAATATAACAATATAAGACCCGGTCTTATATAGCATAATATAAGACCGGGTCTTATATTAATTTTTGCTCCAAAAGACGCATTAGAGCTGATGGTCCAGCTAGGTCTTATTTTCGGGGAATATGGTATGTCACTATTACCACCTCTTAGGGAATTCCTTTCCCTTATAGACTTTCACAAATGCAAACTGCATGCATCACTCAGATGTACTGTGCGAAGGTGCTTGGAAATTAGTACTCTTAAGTTCTATGTCATTCTCATAGGTCGTTCCACACAGTCCTGCTCTCGAGGGGAGAGAAAGGTGATGGGAGATAAGGAATAGTCCGTGAGTGAAGAACTACTTCTTTTGAAATTAACATTCGAAAAGGTAAGATGAATTTTTTTTTGTTTTATATTTTACCGAACTACGTATATGACCAAGTGAAATTATAGTCCAATAGAACCTATAGAATTTTTTAGCAAGAAGAGATCATGAAGTCCAAAGCTGGAAGAAAGAGGGCTAACTGAAAAGCATCCCTTGTAGGAAGATAAGATGCTAATTTTTAGAGGCACTCAGCAGTTAGAAAATCAATTTTTCTTAACATTGAGAATTATTGAGTGGCTCAAAAAGCATCTTACTCTATGAAATATAGTCACTGCTTAGTGCCTTTCCATTTTATTTACTATTTAAAGCACACAACAGCTAGTTAACCAACTACTTATAAAATATATTTAATGTTTAGAGGCACTCAGTGTGGTTATAAAATGATTTTAAGGCTATACAAATATGGTATGTTAACCACATTTCATGAACTATGGTTCCCTCTGGAAAAACAAAAATGTTTTCCCTGGCACCCTGCGGCATTTCATCCTGAAGTTTGTAAATGACCCATACTGCTCAAACTGGCTGCCTCACTGGCTTTTGATGCCAGCCACTTTAGAGCACACACCAGAAAGATCAATATAACCCTTGCATAAGTGATAGAGCACCGTGCACTCAAAGGCTGTTAGCCTCTCCGATAAAGAACGGCTTGACAGATGCAGTGAAATGAAGCAGCATGCACAAAACCCTAGTGAAGAAGTTGTAGGGCTAGTCTGTTCTCCGTGCATGGTGGATTGATGGGTGCATTGTGACACAAGATGCACTGAGATGAGACTTTGTCCCTGCCATGGGTACGCATTAGTAAGCTTATGGGCCTATGAAACCGTGGGGAGAGTCTAACAAAGAATGGGAAAAGAATGGGGCCTTTTTCAAAGGAACCTGCTATAGAGAATTATGACACATGAGACATAAGGGGGCCCAGCGTAAACTTCACAGCGAGAGAATGTTCAACCATATTTATTCTCAGGAAATATCCTAGTTCCCCAAAAACACTCTACATCACAATGTGTTACTCTCCCTCTTCCATTATTGAAACTGCACAGCATTGATTATTGAGGAAATGTGATGGAAATGTTGCTTTTAATTTCCTGTTCATGTAATAAAGCTGAATGTGTAATGATGCTCACTTTTGTCTTTACTTTGCCATCCTGAAGCACGTGGCCTGGTGGAAGGGCTTCTAACCTAAGATGATGGCCACACATAAACAGGGAAAAGAGTGCAAAGACAGAGATTGAGGCTAGGCTGGTGTAAATCCATACTCTGTCACATCCTAAGGGAGTAGTATTTCTAACAAGGGTAACCAGTCAAATTCTAACCAAGGACAGTTGATGTGGATGTGTATCAATTTTAAACCGAAAGTTTAAAAATATGCATAAACTATGAAGGAAGGAGATACTGTTACAGAATACAAAAACACACAAGAAGATTGTGAGAGACTGTTTTGTGAGGATTCGTTCCTACACTGCAATATGCTTCAATTCTCTGAGCCATTTCAAAAGTGCTAGACCAGACTTCTGGTTTCCAGTCTAGCATGTAAGGAGTTTGGAAGTCATCATTCCATTCTGCCAAGCAAAAAGCTGAACAAACTGAAAATCAACAACTCTCCTTAGATCTGTCAGACAATTGAAGACAAACTGTTGTCCCCAAAATTGGAGAGACAAGCAGATACATGGAATCACAACTTACTGGACCCAAATCCAGAAGCAGAATTTTTGTGAGAACCAGTACTAGGGTAGAAAAACCTAAACTGTAATTGAAAATTTGCTGAAAGCTCAGTATGGACAAATCTGAAAGCGAAAAACTCTAAAGGAGCCTTTCACTTTTCTGAGTTTTACCTCCAGGAGCCGTACCAGGTTCTCACAGCGAAGATGGGAGAAAAATCTTCTCATGATTCTGGCAGGGGCCAGGAAAAGTAGCAATACTGAAATATGCTAGAGCACTCTGTCCTTAACAAAGCCTGCCCTCATGAGAAACTATTTTACCAGAACCTAATCTGAGATTTTTTCAGAACTTAACCCACTTGGTAAAAGAGAAATATCCAACTCTAGCCCTTTCTAGTCATCCTGTCCTGTCTAAGGTGGCGGTGGAAAGAAAAGCATTTATGAAGGTCACAGTCCAGCAGCTCAGGTTCACCAGAAGACTGAGATCTAATTATAGGACTATAGAATGCTTCCTCTCCCCACCCCCACCCTACCCATATCACTACAGGCTTATTTATCACAGTTCCTTTTTACTTGATATGTCATGCCTTTCAACAAAAAAATTACAAAGCATACTAAAAGGCAAAAATCACAGTTTAAAGAGACAGAGCAAGCATCAGAATGAGACTCAGATATGGCAGGGATGTTGCAATTATCAGATCAGGAATTTAAAACTATGATTAATATGCTAAGGGAAAAAGCAGACAACATGCAAGAACGGATGGGTAATATAAGCAGAGAGACGGAAATTCTAAGAAAGAATAAAAAAGAATTGTATAAATAAAAAATGCTGTAAAAGAAATAAAGACCGTCTTTGATGGTCCCATTAGTTGACTGACACAGCTGAAGAAAGAATCAGTGGGCTTAAGGATATGTCAATAGAAATTCCAGAACTAAAAAGCAAAGAGAATAAAGGCTGAAAAAAATGTAGCAGAATATCCAAGAACTGTGGGACAAATACAAAAGTTTAGTGTAGGCATAACGGGAATACCAGAGAAGAAGGAACAAAAGAAAACAACAAAAACTTTTTTTGAAGCAATAAATACTGAGATTTTCCTCAAATTAATGTCAGACACTAAAACACAGATTCAGTAAGCTCAGAGAACATCAAGCAGGATAAATGTAAAAAAAAAAAAAATCGAATCAAGGCATATCATATTTAAACTGCATAAAATCAAAAATAAAAATATCTTGAAACAGGCCAAAACTTAGAAAGAGGAAACACCGTACCCATAGAAGAAGGGTAAGAATTACATCAAACTTCTCAGAAATCATTGCACCCTCGGAAGAGGGTGCAATGAAATGTATAGAGTCAAGAGGAAAAACAAACACTAACTTAGAATTCTGTACCCTATGATTTTCCTTCAAAGTGAAGGAGACATACTTTTCTCAGGTGAACAAAAATTGAGGGAATTTTTTACCACTAGCTTTACTTTGCAAGAAATGTTAAAGTTTTTCAGAGAAAAGGGAAATGATATGTCAGAAACTCCATATATAAAGAAGAGTATTAGACAAGGAATAAGTAAAAAAAAAAACTTTTATTTTTTTTATTCATAATTGACTGAACATATAACATTTGTTCATAATAATAATGGCAACAATGTGTGACATATGGATAACCTTGCATTACCCGTGAATAGTACAGTGTCATTTCAGACTAAATTTGGATCAGTTGTAATGTATACTGAAGTCTAGAGTAGCAACTTGAAAAAACCTCCAAAGCCCCCCAAAAACCCCTCAAAACAGTAACTGATATGCTGAAAAGGAGAAAAATTGAATCACACAAAATGCTCAATTAAAACCTGTTCTTGTCTTCTACTCTTTTCCTCTTTTGTGGCTTTAATTCAGTAATCTAGGCTTATACATTAGAGAACTAGAAAAAGAAAAATAGATTAAATCTAAAGCAGATAAATTAAATAATAAAAATTAAAGCAGAAAACAAAGAAATTGAAAACAAAATCTTCAGAGAAAAATCAATAAAACCAAAAGCTGGTTCTTTGAAAACAATAATAATCAAGATACCTAAGAAAAGAGAGGACACAAATTACTAATATCAAAAATCAAAGAGGGGACATCATTGCAGATCTTATGGACATTAAAAGAATAATAAGAATAATTAAAGAACGTTATATACAATTCTGCCCACAAATATTTTAAGCTAGATAAAGTGGACCAAATCCTTGAAAGACACAATCTGCCAAAACTAACACAAGAACAATCAGACAATCTGAATAGGCTTATATTTATTAAGGAAAGTGAATGAATAATTAATAATCTTCCAAACCAGAAAGCACCAGGCCCAAATGGGTTCACTGGTGAATTCTACCAAACATTTAGGGAGGAAATTATACCAAGTTGTCTATAATTTCTTTTGGAAGATGAAAACAGGAGGAATAATTCCTAACTCCAGCATTACTCTAATACCAAAACCATACAAAGACATTACAAGAAAAGAAAATTACAGACTAATATCTTTCAAGAACATAGATGCAATAATCCAGAAAAGTATATTAGCAAATCAAGTGCAAAGATGTATAAAATATTATGCACCATGACCAAGTAGGATTTATGTCAGATAGACAAAGCTGGTTCAACATCTGGAAATCAAATTAATGTAATCTATCACATCAACAAATTATAGAAGAAAAAAACACTTGCTCATACCAACCCCCATTCCTGATAAAAACATCCTCAACCTGATTAAAAAACATATGCAAAAACCTACGGTTAACATTTCACTTAATGGTAAAAAAATTATAAACTTTCTCACTAAGTTCAGGAGGGAAGCAAAGATATCTGCTCTTACCATTCCTTTTCAACATTATAGTGGAAGCCCTAACTAATGCAATAAAACCAAAAAAGAAAATAAAAGGTATACGGATTGGGCAAAATGAAATAAAACTTTACTTGTTAGCAGATGACATGACTATTTAGAAAATCTGAGAGAATCAACAAAAATACTCCTGAAACCAATAAACAATTACACTGAGGTTGCATGACACATGGTAAATATACAAAAATCAATTGCTTTGGTATCTACCAGCAATGCACAACTGGAATTTGAAATTAAAAACACAATGTAGTTTATATTAATTAGCATCCCCCAAAACAAAGTAGGTATAAATCTAACAAAATATGTACAAGATTCATATGAGGAAAACTACAAAATCCTGATGAAAGAAATCAAAGAACTAGAGAGATAGTTCCACATTTATAGATAGGTAGACTCAATATTGTCAAGATGTCAATTGTTTCCAACTTGATCTACATATTCAGTGCAATTCCAATGAAAATCCCATCAAGTATTTGTGGATATTGACTAGCTGATTTTAAAGTTTATACGGAGAGGCGAAAGACCTAGAATATCCAGTATAATATTGAAGGAGAGAACAAAATTAGAGAATTGACATTATCCAACTTCAGGCAACAAATGGTGCTACAACAACTGGATAACACATGCATAAAAATGAATCTAGACAGACTTTACACCCTTCTATAAATATTAGCTAAAAATGGATCATGGACCTAAATGTAAAATGCAAAACTAAAAAACCTCTAGAAGATAACACAGGAGAAAGTTTAGATGATCTTGGGTTTGGTGATAACTTTTTAGATACACTGCAAAAGGCCCGATTAATGAAAGAAACTACTGATAAGCTGGACTTTATTAAAATTAAAAATTTATGCCCTGCAAAAGACACTGTCAAGAGAATAAGAAGAAAACCCTACACTAAGAAAAAATATCTCTGAAAGACATATCTGATAATATACTGTTATCCAAATATGCAATGAACTTTTAAGAATCAACAATAAGAAAACAAACAACTGATGAAAAATGGGCAAAAGATCTGAACAGGCACCTCACCCAAGAAGATATACAGATGGCAAATAAGCATATGAAAAGATGTCAATATCCTATGTCATTAGGGAATTGAAGATTTACAAACGAGATACCACCACATACTGATAAGAATGGTGAAAATCCAAAACAATGACAATACCAAATTTGACAAGGATGTGGAGCAACAGGAACTTTCATTCATTGCAGTCACTTTGGAAGATAGTTTGGCAGTGTCTTACAAAACTAATGTAGTCTTGCCATACAATCCAGCAATCACATTTCTTGGTATTTGCCCACAGTTGAAAACACACAAAAACCCGCACATCAATGTTTAAAGCGGCTTTATTCATAATTACCAAAACTTGGATGCAACTAAGACGTCAATTAGTAGGTGAATGTATAAACAGTGGTACATAAAGACAATGTAAGAGTATTCAGCATTAAACAGAAATAAGCTATCAAGCCATGAAAAGACATGGAAGAACCTTAAATGCATATTATTATGAAAAAAATGCATATTATTATGAAAAAAGCCAATCTGAAAAGGCTACTTATTTTAAGATTCCAACTATCTGACATTCTAGAAAAGGCAAACTATGGAGACAGTTATGGTTAGATGGTCGCCAGGTTTTCTGCAAGGGAAGGATGACAACAAGCAGCAGAGAGGAATTTCATGGCAGTGAAAGTATTCTACACACTATGATAGATACGTATCATTATACATCTGTCAAAACCCATAGAACGTACACCAAGAATGAACTCTAATATAAAAAATAAACTTCGGGTGATAACGATAGAACAATGTAGTTTCATTGAAAGTAACAAATGTACCTACCATCTTCCTGTAGGATGTTGAGAGGGAGGGTGTCTGTGTTTGGGAAGTATGTGGGAACTCTACTTTCCTCCCAATTTTGCTGTGAATCCAACATTGTGCTAAAAAATAAAGTCTATTTTTAAAAATATGTTAGGCATTTGATGAGTTTGAGAATAGAGATTTATGTTTCTAACAGGAAAAAAAAATCTTTCACTAGTGAATGGAATAATTTTTTAAGGCTAAATTATATGTTGAAGCACAGATAAACTTAAAACAATCTGCAAGACAATTTACGGTGAAAGCTTTGAGGATTATCTTTGATAAATGTATGCAAAACCTAAAGATGATATTGAAGTCTTACAGAAATGTTTTGGTAAGTTTTAAGGATCAACACTGTTATTATTTATTTATCTATTTTTAAGGAAGAATGTCTATGGAGAATACTGTTTGAAGGCTTATTTTCAGGTAGGACAACCTATGTGCAGGTTTTCTTCATTTAGTTTATTTCTGCACAAATGCTAGCAGAATGGTGCGGTATTCTGGGCTCTAGCCCCCTCACTAAAAAGTGGAGTGGAAGCTCCAGCAAAAAAGAACCTGTGAGACCGTTCACTGGGGAGAGGAAGAAGCCTAAGGAGCCCTTACCATGGCAGGATCGCTGACGACTAGGCCTGGGTGAGAGAAGTCGGGCAGTCTGTCCAGCCTACTGACCCTGCTGGGAAGGAGCCTAGGTGTAGGTCTGGCTACGGAGGCCTTGCCACTCTTGTGTCTGTCTGTCTGTGCGCCTTCGCCGGTGTCTGCGTGACCTGTTGGGGCTCCCGGGAGGGTATGGAGGAGACCGTCTGCTTCGGTGCTGGGTAGAGGCTCTGCGGACGGGGCCCAGACGAGGCTCGTGGCCAAGCCTTACATTTGCTTCACCACTATATCCCACTTGGCGTGCTGGAGGCTCATGGGAGAATTCCCGGCGCTGTGGAGATGGGTGGGAGGCCACGTAGATGTCTTGTCTGTAGTTTGGAAACAGATGTGGAGCCTGGGGATAAGACGTGGAAGGTCGCCGCGGGGGGCGGAGGCACGTGGACCTGGGTGGATGCCAGAACAAAGCCTGTTCGCCTGGGTCACCTCGGTCGTCCCCGCGCTGCCTAGCTCCTGCCCTGCCTGGACTTCCGCTGGCGGGGACGTCCCTGAGCCACCGGCCCACGGGGTAGCGGCAGGGGAGGTCCACGCCCCAGGCGTCAGCCACGTGTGCCAGCAGCAGCTGGGAGAGGTGGCGGTGCGCGCGCTCGTCCCAGTGCACGCCGTCTCGCTGCCGGTGCCGCCCCGCGTGCCGGAAGTGGAAATGGAGGTCCAGCACATCGAAGCCGCGCCTGCTGGCCTCGGCCGAACTGTAGAAGTTGGCCTCCAGCACGTCTTCCCGCAGGCGGGAAGCTTCCCGCTGCTGCTCGGTCGGGAGGAAGCTGCCCGAGACGACCTCGGCCACCGGCATGGCCGTGTTCCACACCAGGAGGCAGGACACGGGCAGCACCCGGTCCAGGAGCCCGAAGAGGCTCTCCAGATTCTCGCGGTAGCCCCTCCGGAAGTTCGGGCCATACCTCGAGAGATCCCAGAGGCAGGAGTTCATGACGACCAAGTCCGGGTGGTGCTCGCCCTGCCGCAGCTCTTCGAGGACGTCCACGACGTACTGGGAGTACACACGCGTGAGGAAGTAGAAACGCACCAGGTGGTGGCCCGAGCAGAACTGGCGGACCTCGCGGTAATGGGTGCCGTTGTGCATGCGGCCCCGCCTGCCGCCCTCCAGCAGCACGTCTTGCTCGAAACTCAGCTCACCCTTGGCCTTCAGCTGGCTGGATGAGAGCAGGCAGTCCTTCTGCAGCAGGAGCACCAGATCCTTGTACACGGCCCTCTGCACCGAGTCTCCCATGACCACCACGAACTTGTTGTGCAGCAGCTGCCGGACCTCGCAGGCCCGCAGGTGGGCCATGATGGCTGAAGACAGGACAGGCGATCGAGCTCTTGCCTTTCCTCAGAGGAGGTCTGAAGAGCGCTCAGAGGCAGGGCAGAACCGCCCTGGAAGGAGGACAGCAGCGGACGGGCAGGGGGTGGAGCTGGGTGGAGCTCGGCGCGGCCGAGCAGCTGAGGAGATGGACAGGAAGGCGGCCGGCAGCCCCAAGCCCGCCTCAGCCAATGTTCACTTCGCCCCGGGACGTGCGTGCGTGCCCGCCGGAGCACGTAGGCGCTTGTGTGGGACTAAGCTCCATCTGGCGGAAGGGAGGCGCAGCACCCCAGCGGGAACCCGCCCTGCCCGCCTGCGGAGTGAGCCTTCCCATTGCATGCAGGGAGCATGCTCGCGCGTTCAGGCACCTGGGGACTGGACTGTCATCCCCTGGCTCATCCTGGCGCGTCCGCTCCACTGCCTGCTCTCTGTTTTACCAGTGTCTCCCTGACGGGCCCACTGGCACATCTGGCGTGCCTCTTTGCTCTGGTTCTTGCTTTCTGTGTGTGCGCCCATCTCTACTTGAGAATGTCATTATTGCCGTCTTAGTTCTTCTGAGCCATCTCCTGTGCTCGTGGCTTTAGAGGCATGAGTCCACTGGGAGAGAGATGCCATTTCCACGGGGAGAACCCCCCGGGGACCGATCTATAGCCAGCATGTCCAAGCTGTGATTGGTAGAGGAGTCGGTTCCTGTGCAAATCCTTGATGGTTCAACTCGGCATATATTTTTTTTTCTTTAAAAAAAACCCACAACACTATTTATTGTTGTCTCACTGTGGATTCTGATCCACTTGTAAGAAATAATACAGGGAGATCCCTGTGTACTGTTTATTCACTTTTATCCCATGGATGACATCTTGGAAAACTAATACAGTGCCACAACCAGAATATGGACCTCAATAGATTCAATACACTCTATGCCTTTTCCACACTTCAGGGATCCCTTCTATTGCCCTGTCCTCACTACATTGTCTCCCTCCTGCCCCATTCCCTTAAAGCCTGGCAACCTCCAAGCTGTTCCCCATTTCCAGAATTCTGCCATTTTGGGAACTCTATAAATGGAAATGGTCCAGTGTATAACCTTGGGAATTGATTTTTCCCCCTCAACAGCATTCTCTGGAGATTCATCCAGGTTCCCTGGAGATTCATCTAGTATGTCCACTTTATAAACCCTAATAAACCCTAACCACTTGTTCTCTGCATTAGTAAATTTCCCAGTGGCACAAATGTGTCATACTCTGTTCCCTTTTTATTTATTGAGTACTAGTCTATGGTATGGATGTACCACGGTCAGTTGAGCCATTTTCCCGTTACAAGGTCGTTGGGGTTGTCTCCAGTTTTTGGCTATTACAGATCACGCTGCTGTAAAGATTCCAGTACAGGTTTTTGTGAGAACCTAGGTTTTCATTTCTTTGGGATAAGCCTAGACCTGTGATTGCTGGGTTGTATAGTGGTTGCAAATTTAGTGCTTTAAGAAGTGCCCAGACTGTTTTCCAGAGTGGCTCTGCGATTTTACATTCCCACCAGCAGTGTATGAATGGCCAATTTCCTTCTCTATAGATATGAATATCCTGCATATGACCTTTCTGGTTGTATGGACCCTGGTCTCCTTCCTTGGGTATGGATATATGCTTCAAGCTTTATCATGCAATCTTACTTCATCTTTATTCATGGATGTGAGCTTCTGGCCTGTGCAGACTTAGCCTCTTAGGTACTTTCTCTGTATTTCTGTCCTTGAGTAGGAATGTGTTTTTCCTACTGAATAAATCCTGATCTCCCTCTTTCTCCTTTGCCGGGCGTGCAAACTTCCTGGACCTATTTTTAACTTATTTTTAACAGATTAATAAACAATCCCCCTTTAAAATGCCCCTATGATAGTTACATTTATTAGTTATGAAGCCCTTGGTGTGAAATAGCTTATTTTGGAGCCACTGTAATTATTTTTACGTATCATACATAAATATAAAATCGTAAAAGTCATAAAATTGCATGTATAAGTATTGTCAAGAATTGTGCTTGTCTATATAGCAAAGGAAAATTCATATTCTTTCACCTTTACATACTTTATATTTCTTATATAAATTTTAAAAACATTAGATAAAAATCAACTGGTTTCATAATTTCATCTTTTACAAATTTATTAGTGAAGTCTTCAAAGTCTCTTAACTTCATAAAAAAACAAGTGTGGTTTACATTAATTTGACAATTTACTGTTGGACCCCTAAAATCAATTGTTTGTTCTTAATGTCAAGAAAGCAAATAGAAATTATTTAATAGTGCATATATGAATTACTTGAAATTGTATGTTATTTTATGAAAAATGAAGTGGTTTATTTGTATATTGCATTTTATAGGTAATGACTAAATAATGGCACTAAAATCAATTTAGAATAACTTATGTATAATCACCTTCTGTTAATACTCTGTTACTTCACGGTCATGATACCCTTTCTTTGGGGGAGAGTTTCCCACTTTCAGCATAAAATAAAGAAAAAAAAAGTTTCAAATCAAGTTATGATATCTTAAAGAGGCCCCTATACTGCACCTTAAAAACACATGTATGGATTGCTAAAGAAGTATTGTATTTATTAGAAAATTATTATAGTTTTTACATGCCCGAATACTAACTATAAGAAATAATTATTTTTAAGTCTTGTATTTTATTTATTTATTTATTTTAGATTTTTATTACAATATAGCTAACGTACAATATTCTATTAGTTTCAGGTATACATCATAGTTATTCAACAGTACCCACCTGGCACTATACATAATTATTACCATATTATCAATTATATTCCTTATACTAAAGAAGTGATCATCTTAACTCCAGCAACAGTTTGATGCCATATCATGCTATCACAATGTTATTGACTATATTTCCAATGCTGTATATTACATCCCAAGACTTGTTTTATGTCTGGAACTTTGAACCTCTTATTCTCCTTTATCTTTTACCCCCCCCCCTTTAATTTTTCAATTACAGTTGGCATTTAATATTATTTTATATTAATTTCAGATGTACAGGATAGTGGTTAGACAGTTACATAATTTAAGAAGTGATCCTCCTGAGTAGTACCCACCTGGAATTATACGTAGTTATTACCATATTATTGATTATATTCCCTATGTTTTACTTTACATCCCCATGACTATTTTATAACTACCAATTTGTGTTTCTTAATCCCTTCACTTTTTTCCCCCGACCCTCAATCCCCCTCCTATTTATCACCCTGTTCAATCTAGTGCACATCTGACACCATATATAGTCATTACAATGTTACTGACTATATTCCTTACGTATACCCTATATCCCCCATGACTACTGTGTAACAACCAATTTGTATGTCTTAATCCCTTCCCCTTTTTCACCCACCCCCAAACCTCTCCCATCTGGCAACTATCAAAATGTTCTCTGTATCTATGAGTTTGTTTCTTTTTCATTTTTTATTTACTTTGTTCTTTAGATTTTACTTATAAGTGAAATATATAACATTTGTCTTTTGCTGTCTACACACAGCACACTCTATAGGTCCATCCATGTAATCGCAGATGGCAAGATTTCATTCTGTTTTGATGGCTGAGTAATATTCTGTTGTATATATGTACCACTTCTTATTTATCCATTCAGGGACACCAAAGTTGCCTTCACGTCTTTGCTATTGTAAATGATGCTGTAATGAATATATGGATGAGCAAGTCCCCTTAAAGTGGAGTTTTGGGTTTCTGTAGATCAGAAATGGAATTACCAGGTCCTTCTTTGTCTCTTATTATAGTCTTTGATTTAAAGTCTGTTTTCTCTGTTATAAGTATTGCTGCTTCATGTTTTTGTTTGTTTGTTTCCATTTTCATGAAATATCTTTTTCCCATCCCTTTACTTTCAATCTGTGTGTGTCTTTTGATCTGAAGTGAGTCTCTTGTAGGCAGCATATGTATGGGTCTTGTTTCCTTATCAGTTCAGCCACCCTATCTTTTGATAGGAGCATCTAATCCATTCACATTAATTATTGGTAGATATGTAGTTATTGCCATTTTATTAATATTTTAAGTTATTATTATCATTATTTTTGTCTTAAAGAGGTCCCTTTAAGATTCCTTGTCATACTGGTTTGGTGGGGATGAATGCCTTTAGCTTTTTCTTGTATGGCAAGCTCTTTATCTGTCAATTCTAAAATAGCTGGGTAGAATAATATTGGTTCCTTGCTTTTCATCATTTTGAATATTCCCTGCCAATCCCTTCTGGCCTGCAAAGTTTCTGTTGAGAAATCACCTGACAGTCTTACTGGGGCTCCCTTGTAGGTAACTGACTCCTTTTCTCTTGCTGCTTTTAAGATTCTCTTTATGTCTTTAACCTTTGGCATTTTAATTATGATGTGTCTTGGTTTGGGCTTGTTTGGGTTCATCTTGTTTGGGACTCTCTTGCTTTCCAGCCTTGTATATCTATTTCTTTCACTAGGGTGGGGAAGTTTTCCATCACTATTTCTTCAAATAGGTCTTCAGTTCCTTTTTCTCTCTCTCTTCCTTCTGGTACCCTTATAATGTGAATGTTGGTATGCTTGATGTTGTCCCAGAGGCCCCTGAAACTATCCTCATTTTTTTTTTTTTTGGTGGGGGATTTTTTTTTTTCTGTTCCAATTGGGTGTTTTCTGCTATCTTGTCTCCTCAATCATTGATTTGATCCTCTGCTTCATCTAATCTACTTCTGATTCACTCTAATGTAGTCTTCATTTCCATTATTGTGTTTTTTATTTCACACTTTTTAAAAGATGTTTTCTATCTCCATTTTTATGTTTCCTATCACTTTGTTGAAGCTCTCCCTGAGATCATTGAGCATCCTTATAACCAGTGTTTGGAATTTTGCATCTGGTAGATTGTTTGTCTCCATTTTGTTTAGTTTTTCTTTTCTGGAGCTTTGTTCTGTTCTTTTATTTGAAACATGTTTCTTTGTCTTTACGTTTTGCCTACCTGCCTATCTGTGTTTGTTTCTATATGTTAGGTAGGGCTGCTCTGTCTTCTAGTCTTAGTAGAGGCCATATATTTGGCCATATATGTAGTAGATGTGCTTTGAGGCTCAGTGGTGCAATCTTCCTGGTCATCTGAGCTGTGCATTTCAGGTGTGTCTCTGTGGGTTGTGTGTGCCCTCCTGCTGAGACTTGGTTGCTGTTTGCATTTCAGTGAGAGGGATGGACCCTTGGACTTATTGGTTGTGAGCACTGGCTGTGACTAAAATGGAGGAGTTGTGGTGCAGGGAAGTGTGGTGCAGTGGCTGAACCTACAGAATAGGATCTGCCTCAGCAGGACTCTGGTGCCTACCCAATTGGCCCTTTGGCTGTGCCATCTGGGGAGTTGGGTGGGTGATGCTCCAGCTTGTTTTGAAGCTGGCTACTGGGCACACCAACCCCAGGGTCACCTGGAAGGTGATCCACTGCAGGTCAAGTTCAGCTACAGTCTGTGCCCCACCTGGGGCCACCCGGCAGGAGCCACAAAGCAATCCACAGATGGCTGCTGCCCATGTGATGCTTAGAATTGCCTCAAGAGGCCAAGCAATGAATGAAGGCCGGCTGCCACTAATGCTGGGCTTAGGGCTACTCAGCCAGAAGTACAGGACATGCTCAAGCCAGATACTGCTTGTCTGGGTTCCACAAATGTTTTAGAGACCTTTGGAAGGTCTGTAGTATGCACTGAAGTAGGTGGTTTGTATGAAAAAGCCACTGAAAGTGGATTGGGCATACTTGAAAGTTGAGTGGGGTGTGGTCTCAGAATCACCAGGGAGTGGCAAATGACAGGCATTAGCCAAGTTGATGGAGACTCAGATCTGGTGGCTGCTTGCATCTGCACTCCAGGTAGGAGAAGGGCTCAACAAAGAAATGATGGTTTTCACCAGCTCCTCCATCTGGGATAAAGCTGCCCCTCCAGCCCTTACCCTATAGCCAGACAACTCTGTTCTTCCATATGTCCCTGTTGCCTTTTGAGTTGCTGCTTCAGTGCTGGAGCTCAGGGCAAGTGAGTCCATTGTGAGTAAGTCCATGCATAGGCCTTTTCAGAGAAGCGCTTGGGACTCCAGCTGCTCACAGTCCCACTCGCCCACAATCTCCACTGGTTTTCACAGAAATTATGGGGAATTCTCTTTCTGGCCCCGGAACCCTGGCCTGAGGATGCACTGGGACCCCTCACTCCTCTGGGGGTGGACCTCCACACCTGAGATATCCCCCCCAAGTTTTAATGGTCACAAACTGGTGTGGGACCAGACTGTTCCACATCTCTGGCCCTCCTACCAGTCTCAAGGTGGCTTCTTCTGTACGTCTGTAGTTGTAGGGCTTTGGTTCAGCAAGATTTCAGGTGATTTTCATTGATCATTGTTCTGTAATTTAGTTGTAATTTTGATATGGTTGTGAGAGAAGGTAAGCACAGTATTTACCTACTCTGCCATCTTCACTGGAACTTTAGGAATTAAAATTTTAATTTAATAAAATTAGAGGAAAGAGAGCAATTTCAATTTTTTCTTAAGTAGCTATTTTTTTTTGTAAAGATAAAGAGCTTAGTGCTTTCTTCAGAGCACAAGAAAAATAAATACTGTCATTTAACCAGTTAACTTTTTAAGAATACTTTTCATCTACTTGTTTATTCACATTGATTTTAAAAAAATCAGTTAATTGACTGATTTGCATTTCCTTTTATGTCATACAAATACAACCTTGAAAGATATTACTTTGTATTGTATTCCCTGCTATAAGTACAGAAACATTTCTATTTAGGACCAGTAAAGGTTAACACAGATAGGAAAAGATGTATACACTTACTTTAACACATTTTACAACGTGAGCAGTTTTTCAACTGTTTTGTTTCTAATGACTGCAATTCTTTATCAATAATATAAAAATCTGAAGCATGTTCAGTTTAAAGTATTACATTATCACATGAGCTTATTTTATAATATTTTTTAGTGTTCTTTAAAATTACAAGTATAATAGATGGCTTTAGAAACTTAAATAGAGAAATATAAATAAATATTAAAAGTCTTTTCTTTACTCCTACACATTCTGAAAAATTGAGTGTGTATTTATTTAGAGCTCTTTTATATCTTTAGAAACAATATGTTTAAAGATGTATATATGTACAAATTTTGTTATATAAAATTTGTCATCCTCTATATTATTCTGTAACTTACTTTTTCATGTAACATTATATAATAAACACCTTGAATCAAGTTCTGTAGAAAACAGAGCCTAAAGAAAAGGCTGATGTGCTAATTTATTAGCAAGTATAATCCCAGAGAAGTTGGAGTGAGTCAGGAAAGAAAGGAGAACAAATATGATGGGATGCATTACTGGGCTGCCATTGTGGGTGTCAGTTGCAAATGATAGTGTGATCTTATGGGATCCTCTTTTCATAAACTACTTCATCTCTGGACAGTTTATCTCCAGGATGAAGGAAGAAAAATGTAATTCATACCTCCCATATGTAAAAAGTGTATTCACTGCATAAGGCATTTATTCTCCCTACAATTCCAGATTGCCAGTGTGTGAACACCAAATGAATGCCCTTGCCAGTGATAATTCATCAACGACAGAAAAGCCCCAAGTAAAAAGGTATGAGGTATGGTAAGACTTGAGAAAACTCAAATGCTACCATAACATTTGGAACACAGGCTCTATCAGAAGGTCTGCGGTGGCAGTACATATTAATGTCTGAAACACGTCTTTCCATGTTCCTTATGTCTTACAGGTAGAGCCCATTCCTTTCAATGGCTGAATAGTATTTAATTGAATAGACGTACTATAGTTATTTTACATAACATCCTAACAATAATAGTTTTAATGATAATGAGGGGACAGGACATAAGGCAGGAAAGAATGAAAAGGGCATAACATTGAAGCTAAGTATTAGGTTAGACCATGTCGATGAATTCTCCCTATCTAAAACTCCAACGTTTACTTTCTGCCTCCATCTAACTCTCTCAAAATCCACTTCTGCTGATACTTTTCCAGTGTGATTCTAAACTTACTGTGACATTTTTGTACAATCTCGTCTTGCTTTTTTGTAATTGTTAATTCTGATCATGAAGAATCCGTTAGGATCCTTTGGAAAGCCAGACTCCTTCTCCCTTACACTTAGGGTTTTTGAGGCCATCATTTCCCTGCTATGGTCTCTCCAATTATCAGATCTTGTCTGCTTTTTCTCTTTCAGTATTTTCTTAAACTGTCATCAGAATCTCTTTTTTGTTTTCCAGTACTGCTAATTTTTATTTAAAAATTTCCCCTGTAATTTCAGTGTGACCAGAAGGAAGGGGAAAATAGAGCATTGTGCTTATTATGTTATCTTGATCTGAATACCATCCATTTAATTATTTTATTATGGAAATAGTATGTGATCTTGCACAATTAATTTCACCTTGCTAATACTATTTCTGTAAGATGGTGTTGGAGGCATGGGTAACAGGATAAGTAAATGATCTCTAAGGTGATTTTCACCTCATTACAATGTATGTCTGTGAATTTATAACTAGAAAGTTAAAACAACTTGTTAGCACATATTAACAGAAAATTGTTTTTTATCTTAGTCATCTTTTCAATTCTCTAATCCTGCAGATACCTCCCTGCACTTAAGCCACGTAAAATACTAGTGGAAGGAAAAAAGGAGGGAGGGAGGGAAAGAGGAAGGGAAGAAGAGAGGGAGGGAGGGAAAGAGGAAGGGAAGAAGAGAGGGAGGGAGGGAGGAAAGAAGACTGAAAGAAGGAAGAAAGGAAAGTAAGAAGGGAGGAAAGGAGGAAGGGTGAAAGGGAGGAAGGGAGGGAGGAAAGGCCACAGGCTGTTTTGTGTGTGTGTCTAAATTGGGTCTACGAGTATAATCCAAAAGGTTTTGTCTTCCTCTTAGCTTTGAAATTTAGAGTATAACACTGCTTTATTTATTTATTTGTTTATTTATTTATGTATTTATTTAACCTCCCTTTGTCCAGTAGTAGATTTGATTACATGGTGGCATCAAAGTATCTTAATTCCTCCTATGTCATAAAATAAAAATTTCCGATAATTATCAAGAATTTTCATTTATTCACTAAATAAAGACAATGGCATAGATGAAGGGGAGGTAAAACTTTCATGTGATGGTCAAGAGGCTTAAGTAAATAAGTGTTTATGCCCTCTCCTGAAAAAATAACAATCTGACATTAGAGAGACAGGTTGAGCCAAAACATTACAAAGCATTAGTTGGTGGGGAAAGAGAAGTGTCCTATATACGAGATGTATGAAGATACTCTACATTATGGTTCTAAATGAAATAAGTATTAAGCACACCCTGCCTTTACATTCCACTATGATATATTCACTAATACTATGTTTTAAAATTGGAAATTATTCTGCATTTAGGAGTTAAAAAGTAAACCAGATGGAGGGTCATTAACATAAGGAAGAAAAATGATGAGAACCTTAAAAGGAGACACAGATTGAAGATTTAGAGTTTAGTGTGATACAGAGATGAGCTCATTGGACAGAGAGGCCTTTTCTGACCATCCTACAGATATCTCCTTTCCTTTCCTGCATTACCTGAGCTCCTTACCCCGCTTTTTTCTTTACATTTACCACTACTGCCTAACATTTTGTTACTGATTTGCTTATTATCTACCTATCTCCTCAGGATTTAAGCTCCATGAGGAAATGGCTTGTTTCTGTTTGTGCTTATAGATTAGGGTTCCCACGCTTCACTGATCAAATAGCATAGCAACTTCACAAAGGTGTGCAGACTAATTCCTCCCGAGTCTCCCAATCTACTCTTCACCCTGCTTTGTGCCCCTGGAAGCTGTCTTTCATGCTCTGTATTAAGTTGATTCTATTGTCTGCACTGGCAAGAGATGTATAGATGGGTAGGAGAAGAATGAGATTAAGGTGTGTATTTCCCCAGATCCCTCTCTCCATAAGCGCAGGTAATGTAAGTGGCTTTGTTCTTCTACCAAGGGCGCACTGCCTCTCCAATGGATTCTTCTTCAGCTACAGATACAGCTGCAACTCTCTCCAGGTTCTTATACGTGTTTTCCTCTTTGCCCCTTGAAATGTAAGTGTCAGGGATACCTGCAGTGGACCTGCAGCCTGTGTGGTCATACAGGACCCCATCCTTGATTTAAAACTCTGCTGTCCCTGTCTTGAAGTTCTTAATCATTTTTGAATAAAGGGCCTTACGTTTTCATGTTGTCCTTAGCCCCGCAAATTACGTAGATGGTCCTGCATTGGGTGGTACTAGATCTATATAATGGCTCACTATTTCTTAGGCTTCCTTTAACCCTGTCCCATGCCATGGTGAAGAGTTCATTCTATCGACTATCTTCAGTTATTCTCTGTGTTTGCCATCTGTTCCCTGCCAGGACCCTGACTAACACACAGACATGAGAAGAGTCTGGTCTTTGTGAGCCTTCATTGTGAGCCTTCATTGACTTCCAGTGACCACAGCTTCTTTAGGTTCTCCAAACCTATTCCTTTATAGAAAAGATTAGAAAATCTTAGCTGAAATCAATGTAACTCTTGTCTCTAATTTGTCAAATATCCTTTCATCCCATTTTCCAAAATTGGTTGGTATTTGCCTACCTCCAGTTTTATTCCCCTTCATTGTTCATAATAGCCCCTCAGAGGTCTCTGGCAATGTTTGGTTTGATGATCTTATTTGCAAGTTTCTTATAGATATTTAGAGATAATTCAGGATCTGAAGCTTACCTATTCTTCCCCGGCTAGAAGGATCTTTTCCAGTACTTTTCCTCTTACCAATATGTTTTGTCTTTTTTCAATCCAAAGGAAACTTTGCTTTCTCTTTTGTCATCAATGTATTATATGACCTCAAACAGAAAACAACATTCTCTTCTTTACGTTTTACTTGCTCTGATCAAAGCTTAAAAGACTTTTAATTTTTTAAAATTTATTTACTTATTTATTTTGTTTTTTGGTGAACTGTGGTTTATTTGGTGCCATAGACTTCCGGAAGCCATCTATCAATTCTGTGTCACCCTCTAATATGAATTCTTGGCTATGTTTCTTTCATTTCATCTTTTGAACATGTTGAGAGGACAAGTATTTAATATTAACATATGGAATCAGATATCTGGCCAGACCCCACTGGACTCTAGCTCTAAGAAGGAAGAATTCTGTGTTATTTTTGCACCTTTTAAGGTTTGGGCTTTTAACATTTTGATTTGGGTCCTTAGAACAGAGAAGAACCAGAATGATTTTCAACAGAAAAAAGGCCTAGAAAAAGAAGGGGTTATAGGCATTCCTGTTTGGAGTAGGTATTAAGGAAGCAACTGCCATGAAATCACATGAGTAGAGAGAAAATATGGTCATTTTCATGTAGTGTCTTTTAAGAGACTTTCATGAACATCTGAATTACTTTTCTGTGCTTTCTTGGGGGTTGCTGTGTTGCCTACAGCACCACGCTCAGGCCAGCCTTGAGAAGAGCCAGTGATGTTTGGGTTTATATACTACACGTCCCTTAAAAATCTGAGCTCAGTAACCACATTGGTTTCTGTAGAACATCTGGGCCTTTTCTTTCTGAGTAGCTTTATTTGCAATTATACAGTTAGAATTACATTTATGTGGACTCCTGGAATCATCTCAGTATCTCCTGGAATTGACTTAGTCTTTCCTGGCATAAAAATCAAGCCTATCTTTTATTTATTTATTTTTCCTAAGTAAATATTTAATTCATTTATTTTTTGAGTTGATATTTTAAACATTTGATTTACTCCCTCTACTGTTTCACCAAAAGTTCACATTTAGTCCTTTGTTTTAAATAATGGACATGGTCATGTCATAAAAGAGTGACTGGCTCTCTTCTCTGTCAAACGAGGGAATGTCACCTCGCAGTGGCTAAGTAGAAGACCTGTTATTTATAGTTGCTAACCTGTTCTATGGACTAATAGAAAGTACCCAGCCTCTGTCTGGCCATTTAAATTATTTCTATATGAAGATAAAATGCTGTTTTAACTGCTGTTTACTTTTAGTGAGCAGTATTTCTTTCCTCCTAGAAGAGTATCATCTAATAAGAGCATTGTCGCTATGTAACAATCCAATACTTACCCTGTAGGGTAAATCAAAGACATAAAAAAAAAAAAATTAGATCCATAACACATTTTATTGGCTATGCAACTTATCTCCACTGAAAAGATTCCCCTCCTTTTGTATAATCGATTTCACTTTCCTCCTCAAACCACTGGTGCTGTGAACCTTTGTTGCAATCCCTAAAGTATTCTGGTTGTGTTAACTCACAAACTAGATTCCATCTCCCAGTGCCTTTGTGCTGGTTGCTTAAGACCCTAGTGCCTTTTCTAATTCAAATAAAACTGTTTACCTTGGGTTTTATATTTGCAACCTTTTTTTTTTTTTAATGAACATTCTAAAGCCTCAGTTATTGTTTCTGCAACTAGTAAGTCTGTGGGGTACTAGTCCTGGCAGATTTCATTTTTAGAAGAATAGAAGAAAGACAGTAGGGTAAATGTTTAGGAAATGCTATTTATTATATTCTCCTTCCTTATAAAATTGCATGCATATTTACGTAATAAAAAATCTGAGAAGTCCCACTATAAAAACATTTGCTTAACTTTGTTGAACCTAAGAATTCCCAAATTTTATATGGAGAACCCAAACCATTTATATCTACAAGTCCATTGGCTACATTCTACACTCTTACATAACTTGATTAGGTGGCTATCTTCATTACATGATTTTACTCTTTAGGAAATGTTCTGAGAACATTAAAATTGCCAATAAGTTTATTGTTCATTTTAGGAACTTCCAGAAAATCCATTTATCTAAATATTCCATTTACCCTCATCAGAGTCAATAACCATTTCTTAGCATAACATGGCTTCAAAGGAAGACTAATTCTTCAAGAGTCTCTTTGTAACCATATCCATTCTGTGTTCACCAGTCCTATTATCTCATGAATCTTCTGCAATCATAATCAAGCCCCCATTTTAACCAGATCCTCTAAATCTCATATCTCCCCTCTGCCCTCCGCGCTTAGAGATGCTGCTAAGCTTGCCAAAGTAGCCATCTTCCTCACCAGGGTAAATAATAAACTCAGCTTTGCTTTGTCAGCAGAATATTTCAGGAGATCAGCATTTGATAATCTGATCACAGAATACTTTTCTTGATTAGAGGAACCATTGTTTCCAGGAATACAGTTGAGAGCATACTGTAGGCTCAGAGGATTGGGCATGAAAATTCAGTGCCAAAAAAGTTCTGGATCCAAGCTCTCAAAAAATCACCTGTTCTTCAAATTATGTATTTCTTTAGGAAATTTTCCCTGTCGACATATTTATATACACTAAATGCAGTTAGTCCTTCCTTTATGTATTTTATGTACGGGTAATATAATGCCAGGATCCAATTTTTTTTTTAAATCTTCACTGAGATGAAATTCAGTTTTTCTTCCTTCTGCATGCCCCCATATGTAGGGTGGATCTCAGAATTTTATTTCTAGAATTTATTTGGAAAAGAATGATTGAGATAAAGATCTCTGAAATGTCCTCCCATGGGAAATGTAAAATACCCATTAACAAATGTGATATAATAAGCCTCATATCAGTGAGGGCAACTCTTGGTACCGTAGCTGGCTGGGACTTCCAGGAAAACTACAGCACGTCTAGGCGTTTTCCCCGTTAATCGACCAGTAATCTGTTTTGCAAGCTTTGCACAGGGAGATAGATCTGGGAGAATAGAGCTGATGCAGGACATTCCATCTGTCTCATATCCCCATTTCCCCAGACAGGGCTATTTGTCATCTGCTGTTTTGTCACCTGCTCATGTCTTTTCCTCTCTCTCTGCCATGCCCTCTTCCAGCCCTGCTCTCCCGCACAAGATGAGATGAGCAGAAAACATTGTGCGCAATTTCACTATATTTTATGACTAAAAATTTAAAAATTAAAACAAAAAGTTATATATCTGTCACTACCTGAACTTCAATATTCTCATTTGAACAATGGAAATTTTTACAACTGCTCAGTACTGCAGTACTGTTGTGGCGATCAAGATATAAAAGTACTAAGGATACAAAGCTTTACTAATGGTTTACTTTAGTAGAAGTAACAGGAAAAATGGTGTAGTGTTATCCTTGCCACTCTAAATATTTTCACTATATTATTATGGCTTTCAGCAAAATCTTAGTTCAAGATAACTACTGTCATTTTTGTCTACCAGCTCAGCTTTAGTTTTGAATTTAATTCATTCCGACTAGAAAACTACAGCAGTGATCAAAGGCATAATTATAACATATTTATAGCCTATTATTATTGTAACATTCTGAAGTAAAGGGCAAAAATTCCACCCAGTGAACTTGTTCTTCCTGTTACTGACACAAGATTGAGACATTTAAATGCTAAGACATGGATCCCCGAGGCAGAACATAAAATATTTATAATGAAGGGAGTATGGACCAATAAATTTTTGTTATGAATGTTTTTAGCTAGAAGAAATAATAAATAACCTTCTCCAGGCAATATTTCAGTTTGCATTTATTGTACCTCATCGCATCAGTTTCAGGAAACAATAATGATTGTATAGTAGGACACTAAATTACTCTCATGTTTAATGAACGATTAAACTGTTAAGCTTTGATTAAGATATAAGAGCCTCACTAATTTGACTGTGAGATGTGGTTTGCTTGGAAAGGCATAGTGTGATTGAACCAATATATTGTCATTTATGTAATTTCTATTAAAAATAATTGCATATATAGGTAAGCTTTGCAAAAGGTATATCAAACTGTTAGGTTTGGGGAGAGAGGCGAGGACTAACGTTTAAAGAATGGAGAGATTAATTATGTACTTGTGATGTCTTATGTAGAGTCCATTTAAACAGTTTTAAAATTTGGTATGGGAAATGGCTTAAATTTGATCAGATTATGCCCATAGATAATAGGCATGCTAGGAGATATTACTATGGTACCTGGGAAATAATGCAGGGTTGGGTGTCAGAGTATTTAAATCAGAGTTCTGACTTTGTAGCTTACTAGCTGTGTGACCCTGGGCATGTTGTTTGTTTTCTCTGGTTCTTCTGTTTCTTTATTTGTGAAGTAAAAATAAGAAGGTGTATCTGGCATGCTGGTTGCAAAGATGACATGAAATGACTTACGTGTTTTAGCCTGGGCTCTGCAGGACACAGAGCCTGTGTGCAAGTTTTTTGTTGGCATTCGTGATCTTGGGAACTGGAAGGAGCACGAGTCAACACTGACATGAGTTGCCAGTGGGCCATTGCTGTAAGTGCCGAAGTACTTGGTCACTTGGCCTGCTTACTATCTGAAAGCCTTCTTCACATTAAATGTGAATCAGGACCATCTGTCTAGGGAAAGAATGGAATAATTTATTCATCAGTTGCCTTCCTCCATTGGTCATATGGGCTGAATTGTGTTCCCTCAAATCCATATGTTGAAGGCCTAACCCCCAATATCTGCGAATGTCACTGTATTTGGAGATAGGGCCTTTAAAGAAATGATTAAGTTAAAATGAGGCCCTGGAGGGTGGGCCCTGATCCAATCTGACTGGTGTCTAATCTGAAGTTTGGACAGACAGAGAGACACTGGGAAGTATGTACACTGAGGAAAGACCATGTGGGGACATAGCAAGAAGGCACTATTTGCAAGCCAAGGAGAGAGGCCTCAGAGGAAACCAAACCTGTCAGCACCTTGATCTTGGACTGCCAGCCTCCAGAACTGTGGGAAAATAAATTCCTATTGTTTAAGCCTATGTCATTGTGTTATGTCAGCCCCAGGAAGCTAATACAGGGTGTTAACTCTCCCGTACTCTGCATTATACATGTGTGAGTGAAGAGCAGGCTCCTTCCTGTCCCTAACTTGAAGTTTTAATGAAAAAGTCCCAACTGGGAAGAGAGAGATGGGGTTCTGGGGCAAAGTGCTGTCCAGCTGCACCTGTGGGATGTTGACCAGAGCCCTGACACTCCAAGTAGTCATTCTGGTGTCTGGAAGGCTAGATGAGACCAAGAGAACCGAAGGAGGGGCCCAAGAGGTATTAATACAGCATGCAAAAGCATTTTAAAGCTATAGGTTGTTATTAATAATAATCAAGGGTACAACTACTTGTTATTTCATGTATTTATGTAGGGTTCACTAGGAATATATATGGTTCATGAGCTCATGATTTTACTACTAAATTTTGTTTTAAATCACACTTATATAGAGCTTTTCTGAGACCAATGGGAAGTAGCCACATGTTTCCTCCAGAAAACAAGCAAACTTTAGTCTTTAAAAAAGAGTCAACAAACTATATACTTGAAAGGGTAAAGCATTAATATCTGCTTTTGCATATGTGCCTGCTCCCCTGAAACCCACGGCATCAGGATTTCACCCTCAAGTTCCATGTACTGTAGTCTATTGCAAAGAATCCTGAATTGGACATACTAGAGAGATGAGTGATTTTCTTGGTCACACAAGGCGTGCGTATGGTTATAAGTTGGGTTGCATGAGACCACGAAAGCTTTCTGTTATATTTGTGGAGATGTCGGGAAATATCTCCATATTTCAGGGGTAGTTAAAGGGTTTGCGGATTGGTGAAGTGAGAAGGAGTGACAGGAAATGTGGTTTCTGTGGGTGAAGAAATGGAGTCAGGAGTCCTGAGTGCTCTGACGTGTACATGTGTGGAGTGGCCTAGAAATGTGCTCGTGCAGACACTAGCAATTGAAAACTTACCAGTTTTGAATTTTCCATTTCAACAAATTTGACACCAGACATACTTCATGTACATATTCTGGTCTAAGAAGAAAACAGGTTGAGATCCATCTTCAAAAATAGTGTTTAGCAGAAGTCAAACTGGTTTTCCTAACAAAGATTGTCAAAATGTTGCTTGCCGAGGAGCCTGATAAATGTTTGTAAGATGAAATGTGAACACTAAAATGGTAGGCTTTGCGTAAGTCATCATTTAATAACTACCTTATTTACCTAATAACCACCTTATTTACCTCATAGCTGAGAAGGAGAAAACAAGAGGAGACAGATGCACTTACTCACCCACTGCTTAGCTTTGTGTGTATCTCTGGCTGAATGCCATTTCCAGGTGTTTGGTGTTGAGCCAAATACTAAAATTAGACATTTGGTACAGCCCTTGTTTGAGACACAGGGGTGATGTAGAAAAGCTTGTTCACTCCTTGGCCCTAGATGCTACTATTAGGGATTCTCTTTCCAGAGCTATCAATTTACCCACTAATTCAAAGCAAGATGAAATAAACAAGATAGAAATGTGATCAGAAAAAAAACAAAAAAAACAAAAAACAAAACTATTAGACCCCAGATATTAAAGCAAAGTCTCCCTCAAACTGTACTTGTTGACTGAAAACTTTCAAGTACTTTTTTTTTGTTTTGTTTCTCTGGAAAACGATGGAATTTGAGTGATGCTTTTATCCTTTTTAGTGTTTGGTCCAAATCTTATTCTGAAAGTGCTCACACGTAGACATAAGACATTATAAAGCTAAAATCGGGACAAGCAACACCAGAATTTCAGACATCAAAATTTTAAAAGGAGTATGCCTGTATGTGAATTTATCAGCTTGTAAAATCTAATCCTCAGTTTTGCGGATCTGAAAATTCTATTTTGTTGGTGCCCACAGAGAGTACTGCAGGTTGATGCTACTAACTAAATCCACAATAGAATATGTAATATAAGTTATAATGCATTGTGATTAATTTATCACTTACATTGATGTGTCTGCTTGATCTGCTATCCACACATTATAGGATAAAATGATTTTAACAAGTGCTTATTGTCTGGATAGATGGACCTCATTGCTTTGATTATTTGTGGTATATGTTGGGGGGAAAATAAAGAAAGGTGGAGAGATTTGTTGGATAAATGTGAAGAAAAGTAACAACAGTTCAAAAGTGAAGGGTCAGAGGATTTCTAATTATGGCTGTTCAGTTTTTCAGTTTTGCTCTTAGGAAGTGGAGAGTACAGATCCCTGTCAATCAGATAAGTGAGATCTCCAGCTAGCATCTCCAGCATTACAGAGACCCCAGTGCCTGACAAGGGTTTTCTATGCTTGCTTTCTATCAAATGGCTGTAAGAGCTCAGCAATAACCACTGGGTGGCTTGGAATGGTCAGAGAAGTGTTTGATTTGGTGTAGCAAGCTTTCCTTTTGTCAGAGAGTAAGTCTGGGTATGGCCCTCTCACTCTCTCCCATCCCCAAACTTTGAAAAGTTTAAGAAATGCCTGATCCCCATAGTTGAGGGGAAGAAGAACGGTAGAAGATAATTTACATGTTTAATATGCTAATCTCTGCACCACAATGAGTGGGGCTCTACTTTAAGTTCCGAAATAGCAACTGTGCTTACTTTGGTGTCACACACATTAGACAGGAAAGATGAAACCAGAATAAGAGCTGAGGGTTAGAAATTCTTTTTGTGCCTCAGGCTTAAATTGGAACCAAAGTACCCCACCCCCACCCCCACCCCGTTTCCAGGCTTGAGATATCTGGAAAGCAGGAATTAACAATCCTGAAATTTTCCTTCCCAAAGAGTAAGAATTTAAAGTCTTAAATTGGTCATCCTTGAGGGATGTTTCCTCTCAGCCATGGGGGAGCATGGTAAAATGTCCCTTACCCAGAGCACCCATAAAATGAACAGAATCCCTGTCTCCATATGTATTTCTCAAGCTTCATGCAGTAATTTTTAATTTTCTGGATTACCATCTTACTCTTTGATAATCACACCTTCTTTTCTCTCCACATACTCAACCCTCCTCTTCAGCTTTATTAAAATATAATAATTGATTGACTCTAGTTAAGCCCTTTCTTTAGATTTTTGACATGAGTAATATTGTATCTGTTATCATTGTACAGGATATCCAAAAAGTTAGCAATCATTATTAAACAGTATGTTGGTCATATTTTCAAATTATAGGTTCAATATGTTTTTCTTCAATCACCAGACACATTTTCAGCTGAAGTATTTTGAAATTTACAGCAACAGGTTCAAGTGCTAATCTAAAAGAAAAAAATGAAAGAAAGAAACAAACTAAACAAAACTAAGAAGTATAGTACTTTCTCTGTGTTTTCAGACTTTTTGGACACTCCAGTGTATATTTAATGTACCTTTCCAGTTCAAACCCATTGCTTGAAATTTAGAGATACTGCACCCAAAAATATTAAATGTAACATACATTTAAAAAAATGTAATGTACAATGTAAACTGTTTACCTATGTTTCCCAACTTTTCACAGACCATGTATTGTGATTCTTTTAGACAAACATTCAGGGTCGTACTGCTTGGCACTTCTAACAGAACAGGCCTAATGGTATTTACTGTCATTTAATACTGGCTACTGACTGATTTATTACTAGGGCTTTGTCTCTTTTATTTTTTCCACATCACTTAATCTGATTTTTTTCAGAAGGAATTTTGGTGTTCCAATCCCAGCATCAGTAATGAATGCTCACAAAGAATCCCAAATGTTCCGCCCTTGACTGTTGTATAGCTTGTGCCAGAACAATTATTGCAACACCTAAAGCAGCAGGAACTATTCACTGGAGGTTTGAACTCTAGAAGCAAATCCACCGTGCCTCCCTTAGCAAAGCTGTGCACCTCATGCTTATAACAAATAAAGCATAATAATGCCACAAATTAATTTTATGCCTCACAAAGTAAAAATGTAGCCACTGTTATTCAAAATAGATTCTGGATGCAGAGAAAGCCTTGTGAGGATGGAAGAAATAATAAGAGTGGAGGAATAGATAGTGTGTGGAGTTGAGAACCTCTCTGTGAGTATTTTCACACCTCAGCTGAATTCATGCTTGCAGCTTCTCTCAAGTGTGATGTTCACTTTTAACCAGTGTCTGGCTAGGGCTGCAAGCCTTGAGGGCAAGCCCTGGAGCTTAGGTGACTTGAGAGGGTCCAAAGTGTGATTGAAAGAAATTCCCTGTCTGGGAATCATGGTCTGATAGTCTCCGGAAATGGCGAGCTGCTTCTGTTTGAAATTTCCTTTCTAAACGTTCTTGGACCAGTGATGCTTGCCTCCTGAAACCTGAATCTAGGATCTGACAAGTCCCAACGTACCGTAGCTCCTGATACCTATAAAGCCTGTACTCAGTCTAACCTATTGATTCCCTGAACTAGTTGCCTGAGGCAGAGAAGGAACTAATTAAAAGAAAATGGAGCTTTGAAAATCTCTGAGAATCTCTCTGAGATGCTTCCACTAACCTCGGGAATTTGAATCCCTGCCCAGTACAGGAGCTAACAACAAATCTTTCTCCATGCCGCAGAAGTAGGAGCGAGATGCCTTTCAAATGGGAAAAGAAAAAATCATAAACGTCCTTCCTCCCATCCCAATTTTTCCCTAAGATTTTGAATGAAGAAAAAGAAATTTGATGATCCAAAGAATGTATGTGTGTATGTCTTTATGTGTGTGTATTTGGGGTAATTATAATTTGTATCTCCCAGGTGTTTATAGATATTATTTTTGTTGTTTAAATATCTCTGTGCAGTAAGGGCAATTTCTTCCAATTTGTAGATAGGAAAAATAAGACAGAGAGAGTTAGGTAATTTTTCTTAAGTAATCTGACTCAGCCCAAAAGACAGTTGGATGAGATTACAGCTCGGAATTCTGACACTCAAATATATGTGGAAACCACTAGACCACTTCATTATCTTTCTTTTTTGAATCTACTATAACCAAACAGCACTTCCATGCTTACAAATCCCTTGCCTGTTTTGTTCTGAGGTGGTTTCTAAGCAGATAGAACGAACCAATCAGAAAATTGTCACTAAATGCTAGCCATGATGGCTCACCCCTTATTTTTTGAACTCACCGTGACCCCTGGAAGGTGGGGAAAATATTTAAAATAATACCAAGACCCTAATATTTCATAGGTTGCATTTATAGCCACTTTCAGACTGTATCAATTCCAGAAGCTGCAAGGGCATTTTTCCAGGATGGCTCCTTCTTTTCAGGCAAAGGCCCAAGCTGGATAATAGACAACATGGCTGTCATTAGATTAAAACAGTAGACTGGGACTCATTGTCCTAAAATCTGATGACGAAGAATGATTTAATACAAGATTCAAAACTCTAAACCCAGGGTACATGACTTAGCAGCATAGGGTAGCCAGTAAAAGTTGAAAAGAATGTATGATCCAGGTTCAGACTCTTGTATTCTCACTTTCTCCACAGCTGGAAAGGTGGGAAGCACAGGCTGCTACTATTCCAGATACCCCAGAAAGCCAGAATGAACTAGACAAAAGGGGACTTTCAAATCAGATATTCCAGTTATCTATGTTTGTATACACTCCAGTATTTAGTGGCCTTGTTAAAATAATGCTGGTTTATTATTTCTTAGATTCTATGGGTTGGAAAGGTGATTCCTTTGCTGCTTTACCTTGGGTCATTCAGGTGATGACATTCTGCTAGAGGATCAGTTAGAAAGTCCAAGATGGCAGTTGGTGCTGGCTGTCAGCTGGGCCACTTCATGTATCCATGTGGCCTCTATTTCTTCAGTAGGCTAGACTGGCTGTCTTATCTGAAAGTTTCAGGGCAGTATTCTGAAGGCAGAAGCCACAAGACCTTTTAGGGTCCAGACACATGAACTCACACATCACTTCTGCCTCGTTCTATGGAAACAAGTCACGTGGTGAAGCCAGGAATACCGTCTAATACAATGGCTTTGTCAGGAAGGAAGATGGAGGTCTGTTTCTGCAGAGAGTTCCCATGCACATGATGAGATACATTATCTGTGGAGGTGAGTGGTGCTGGTGGTGTTGGTGCTGGATGGTATGAAGAACTGGAAAAAAAAGTGCTTTCTCTAGACCAAACATCTGGAAAGGCTTCAGAGAATTGTTGTTTAACTTTTCTTTATGGGGGCATGCAGGCTCTTGCAAAACAACTGAGAATTTAGAACTTCCTATGCTTTCTCATGTTTGTCAAACTTCCTTTTCTCCAGCATGCCCCTCCCTACGCATGTGGTAGGCTAAGTAGCAATATTATGACTCTTCTACGTTATCTAGACCATGAATCCTAGGAAGGGTCTCAGCTGAGGAAAACAGTGTCAGAGAGAAAGTCAGTGCGTATGTTCTAACCTAGGGTTCTCGCTAGTCTGTAGTAGGGTCCTCTTTAGCGGACTAGTTATGGCTGTTATCAAGTTGGAACAGACACTAACGAAAGAGTTGAAGATTAAGTGTTCTCTTTTGCCTGCTTGGATCAATTATTAGTTTTCTACCTTTTAAAGGGAGAAGGAAGTTAACATTTTTAAAGGATTTGAAGTTCTTAAAGATGTATGTACAAATTGGCAGATAGTGTCACATTGCGGTGCCGCGGAAATCATGGAATCAAAATCTTAGAATGAAAAAAAACAAAAACAAAAGAACTCCCTACGACACTCTAGAATAGGTAGCCACTGCTTGGTTAAATGGTTTAATTTCTGTTTAATTTCTGATGTGATGTTTATAGTTGCAAGGCAGCTAATTCCACTTTGGGAGAGCATACTTGTAAGTTGTCAGAAAGTCGTTTTTAGCTTGAATCAACGTATGTTCCTATTACTTGCACTCATTAGACCTGTTTTTGCCGAGTGGATTTAATAAAAATAATTTTTTATTATAGAAAGCATCTCTGTACCATGTATTATTTTAAGTGTTTCAGGTATGTTAGGTCATTTAATCCTCACAACAATCCTGGGATCTAGGTACTTTTATTAACCCCATTTTACCGATGTGGAAACCGAGGCATTGAAAGATGACATTGAATTGCTCAAAGTTGTACCGCTACTAGGAGGCAGAGTTGGTATTTGAACCGAAGCAGCTGGGTTTCAAGTCCTTTGCTATCAATAGGTACAGATACACATCAAACTGTTAACTGCCAACAGCAGTATTTAGTAATTGATATAAAGAAGTACAGACATCAGCCATTGTTGCAATCAACAAGCTTTCTTTCTTTTTCCTTCCTTCCTTCCTTCTTCCTTCCTTCCTTCCTTCCTTCCTTCCTTCCTTCCTTCCTTCCTTCCTTCCTTCCTTCCTTCCTTCCTTCGTTTCTTCCTTTCTTTTCCCAACATCTAATTCCACAAAATCAAAAACCACTTAGCTGTATAATGCACTGATGAAAGCACCTCAAAAATGATGCTTACTTCTTTCTTTAGATAACCCTTGGATACTTTGGGACAGATGTCCCGCTTTCCTTAAGACTTCTCCTTTTTAGGTTAAACACCCATAGTTCTTTAATAATTCTTTATATTCATCTTTAGCCAGAAAATATTTGTCAAGCACATATTTTTTCCCCAGGCAATGTGATAGGCACTGTATAAAAACAGAACACTCAGAAATTACTGGCAACTTACAGATTTGGGGGGGAAGAAAAGATTAAGAAATGATTATAGTGTATTGAAAAATTATGATCAAATTATGCTCCAGATTCTTTGGGACCTCTAAGTGTTACGGGGCACTTTGGAAGATTTCCAGAGATGGTTATACTTTAATGAGATGTGAACGATGGGTAGAAATAAGCTAAGTAGAGAGGAGAAAGATACAAATATAGCAGAAGAAACAAATGAGCAAAGGCTTGGCAATATAACTGAGTATGATGCATATAGAGAACTGCAAGCAGTTTAATTTCCTGGAGTGAAGAGTGTTTCTAGGGGAATAGAATAGCTGGAGATTAGATTAGAGAGGAGAACAAGACCTTCTCTCCTAAACTGAGGGAGAGGGAAGGCATCATAAAAGTTTTGTTTGTAAATGACTTCATTCAACAAATATTTTTTGAATGTCTACTGTATACTAGCCCTGTGCTTGACATTTGGAATTTGTTGTGAACAAAGACATCATTTCTGTCTTCTTAATAATTACAGCCAATTAGAAAAGAAAGACATACAACAACAATAAATCTAGTGCTATGATAAAGGACATATGGAAAGCTATTAGAGCATGCATTCCCAGAATCCATTTTGTCCTGGGATTGGAGTGAGCTTTCTTAAAGGAATAATCTTTATGATAAGACTAAAGAGACAAAACTTAGCTAGGATCACCAGAGAGGTAGAGGCTGATGGGGTGGGGAAAATGTACCGGAAGAGGAAACAGAGCAGGGGATGTCTGAGCACCTGAAATAAAGCTCATATTGGCTGGATTCCTCAGAAGTAGATCCTGACACAAGAATTTGAGTGAAAATAGTTTATTTGGAACATGATCAAGGAGAATGGAAAAGTAAGATTGCAAGGTAAGAAACATTCACGATCAGGTTAACTTTTTGAACAATGGGGACTCAGGCCCACTGGGGAAGTCTGGAAGACTGTGAAGAGCGTGCCTCAGAATTGTGATATCCGAGGGGTGAGGAAGCCAGGCTATTTATCCAGCAAATTTCATCTATAATTCATTGAAGGCTGTTCTTATGGATGTTAACGCCTCAACATTTCCAGGTTGGCCAGTGTGTAGACTGAACAAGCTTCTATAGCCAGACAAAGCTCTCATGCAGAGTCACAGGTGCTTGCAGTAAAACGTGTTTGGAGATGATATCCCATACTGAGTCCTCTCTCTTCTGTCAGTGGATCTTCAACGTGGTTGGTCACAGTTAAACATAAAAACTGAAAGACAGTGGAAGAGATAGTGGGACAGGCTATAGACCCTGCTGCTGCTGTTGGTTCCACGGCCACATTTGAAATATATCATTTGTGTCCTCTACCAATTATTCAAGATTTTCCCTACCTTAGTCAAGACTTTTGCTGTCCTCAATTGCTTGTCTGGTGGGATTATGCAGAACTTCCTCCCTTCATCTCTGAATGAGCTTAGCTTTTGGATCTTCCTCTACAGGAAGCTGAGGACCAGCTGTTCTGTTCAGTTTGCCATCACCACAGTGTTTCAGCGCCACGCCAGGTTGGGTTGTGCTGCATTAGCAGTCAATTTGTGGCCCACTTCAACACATAACCTATCAGGTCAGAAGAGGTGCCTTACGGGGCCACTTCTGAAGGAGGAGGGTAGGTCTGAGCTATTTTTCTTATGTCAGCTTGTACCATCTGGGCCTTTTACTATGTTTCCCTGAAAATAAGACCTAGCTGGGCAATCAGCTCTAATGTGACTTTTGGAGCAAAAATTTTATAAGACCCGGTATATTATATTATATTATATTATATATTATATTATATTATATTGTATTATATTATATTATATTCCCGGTTTATATTATATTATATTATATTATATTATATTATATTATATTATATTATTAGTATAATATAATATACTATTTTATATTTTACTGTAGTAAAATAAGACTGGATTTTATGTTAATTTTTGCTCCAAAAGACGCAGTAGAGCTGATTATCCTGGTAGGTCTTATTTTTGGGGAAACACGGTAGGACGGAATTCACATTCCCACTGTACTATGCATTTCTACTGTGTTTATGACACATGGGGTCTGAAGATGACCAATTCATGATGGGCATTTTCAGTTGCATTGCCACTGGATTTCCTATGATCTTCCATTGAGCTTCTACGAGGGTCTGTGTACTTGTCTCTACTGGTAGAATGCCAGAAACTACTTTCTAAAATCATTCTCTGCTGCATATCAGATGGCCTTATTCAAAAATCTTAGATTCAACATAGCATTCTTATTTCCTTCAGATATACTCAGTAAAATGGAATGTGGTGGGTCAGATGGCCAAGTGGAAGATCTGTTTGTACTGCAGCCTTAATCTGCTACAGTGCTTTCTCTTTCTTGAATCTCTTGTCAAATCTGGAAACTGTGTATTATTACCCTATAAATGTATAGGAAAAGTAGTTCCAGGTATGTGCTATATCTAAAATATAAGGAGACCTATTAAATGTTGTGCTTCTTTTTTTAGTAATAAGGGGACATGGTGTGTGAATTTGTCCCTTAACTTTGGTGAGATACCTACGAATATCTCCAGACATTGAACTTCTAGCAACCTCACCAATATGACAGCATCTTCAATCATTTTAGGGTTTATCTGTCACTCTCTGGTTCACATGTATCTTACCAGTGGCACGTGTATATGCCACTTCCTGCTCTTCAGATCCATTTATATAATAGGTCAGTAGGATATTTGTGAAAATGTTAAGATTATCAAGGCTCTTTTGGACTATGCTTTGATAGAGAGCAGGGGAGTTAAATTAGGTTGCAGGCAAGACTGTAATTATGTACTGGTATCCAACACCTGGTGAAAGCAAAGTGCTTTTGATCCTCCTGTTTTGATAGCGATTGAAAAGAATGCTTTCTCTAGATGAATAGCCTCATATCAAGTTCTAGAGCCTATGTTGATCTTTTCTAGTGAAGACACCACATCTGGCAAAACATCTACAGTTGGGTCTTTGTGTAGAAAAGCCAAACTATTTTTGTGTTTCCTTTTTACTTTCACACTACCACTCTCACAACACTTCAGACACTAGTTGTGTGTGGGATTTTTCCACACCAAGCAATCTGTGACACTGGCTGGGTATCTTACAATTTGAACTCAATTCTAACACTGTCTTCCTGGAGGTCGCATCAGATATCACAGGTTAAGGGCTCAGACCTGCAACCCCCCCCACCCCCACAGCCTCACCCTACCCCACCGGCACACAATTTAGATGCCAATTGCAAGTTCAGGTTGTTACCTCTGCTTCTGACCAATCAACTACAAATTGATAGTTCCCACTCCCTTTTCAGTTTCAATTAATTTGTTAAAGCAGATTATAGAACTCTGGAATATAGTTTACTTATTTTACTTTTAGGATTTTTATGGAGGCTTTATCACATAGGGCATCATTAACTCTATTTCTAGCCCCACGCTTGGATTTTTCAAGTCTAGTCATAGCTTTGTCTTTCTGGTGACCAGCCCTAATCCAGGGTCTGCCTCATTAGAACAAAAATCACTGCTATCACCCAGGAAATTCCATGGGATTTAGGAGCTCTGTGTCAATGACAATATAAGAATGATAGATACTACTAGTCCTCTTATTACTTAGGAAAATAGAAGGGTTTTAGGAGCTTTGTACCAGGAACGGGGTACAGAGACCAGTGTGCATATATTTATATATATTTTTTTCTATTTTCTCACAGTCTTTCACCTTAAGACCTGCCTTGATCCATCTGGTTGTGTAGGGTCATCCCAATGAATTAAATGGGGATGAGTGAAAAACACCATACCTGCATACCTTTGAGGGTGTCACAGGTCTTTGCCATTTTACCCAGTGTCGCGCAGCGGACCCTGCTCGCTGCGCCATTTGTCGTGCAGGGTCTCAGCACCCGCTCCCCGCCCAAGAACGCAGGACACGGTAAGGCCAAAAAGGAACACCCACGGAGCCATAGATAGGGGAGTCAAACCAATATATTCTCGCTGGCGGCTGGGCTGGAGACACAGGAAACAGGATCTACATAATCTGCCTAACAGCAGTCCTCGCTTGCCAGCCACCATCTTCTTGCTAGCCCCCATTCCATTCCTTTTTGCTAGCATAGCCACAGCTGTTATATTAGTGGCCAATGGCCTACGGGTTACAGCTGACGGCCAACTAGCCACAGCTGCTGGCATCTGATCACAGTTGATGGCCATTTACTACCCGAGCCAGCACCTTTCTATTGTGAGGCCGAGAGCCTGGAAACTGTTTTTGGGGGCTTTGTCCCCACACCCAGCATGTAATATTGCTTTTCATTTGCTGTCTTGGTCTGTGTGTGTGTGGGGGGGGACTAAGCCCAAAAAGCAGTTTCCAGGCTCTTGGCCTCACATAGAAAGGTCCTGGGCTCAGGCAGTAAATGGCCATCAACTGTGATCAGATGGCCATCAGCTGTGGCTAGTTGGCCGTCAGCTGTAACCAGTGAGCCATTGGCCACTACGATAACTGCTGTGGCTACGCTAGCAGAGAAGAATGGGGCTAGCAAGAGCGGATTGCAGAGAGGCGGATGCCGCTGGTGAGAATATAGTGGTGTGACTCCCCTACCTATGGCTCCGTGGGTGTTCCTTTTTGGCCTCACCGTGTCCTGCGTTCTTACGTGGGGAGCGGGAGCTGAGACCCCGCAGGCCGCCCCGCACGACAGTGTGTGTGTGTTTGTGTGTGTGTACAGTTTCGGGGGTTTCAGTCAGCCTTTATTACGATAATGACTCTAATTCTACATGTTAGGGAACCATTGTGGGGAATGTGCTAACAACCCAAATTATCCAACAAAATTATGCGCATAAGATTCAAGTAAACGGCCGAAGGATCAGTGGACTTACAGTAAAATGGACTTTGACCAGGACTCCGTTTATCACCTGAGCTCCCTGTGCTTGTGCTTTTATAGGGTCCGTGCCTGCACGTAGGGCCCCTCATATCACGGTCAGCCCAGACCTCTGATGGTACTCAGTGTCTCTCAGAAGATTTGCGCATTACCCTTTTCCCAGTCTGCCATGACTTAGGTAAATGGCCATATGTCACTGTAATAAAGGATTGGGGAAAGGCTATCATCTGTACGTATGACATGCTGGGGTCCTTCTTCAAGAAAACCATCCTCTTCTTTCCTTATGGTTTCCAAACCAGTTCAAGTTTGAAAACTAGGTGAAGAAGTATGTTTTTCCATTGCCACAAGTGACATTAGCTTTTTGTTTATTTGATCTTTACCTTTCAGTTATTGCAGTGTTCAAATTACACACTCATAGCCTAACTATCTATATCCTCACTAGGAACACCAATAATCGATTAGCCATTATCTAAAATACCTGCAGGTCAAGCCCCACAATTGCCGTTTTGGCCTCGTTGCTGTACACTGTAATGGTCGCCATCTGACCTCTGCTATGACAGAATCTTACCATCCCCATTGACACTCATTGCAGCATCTCCTTCCATCAATCCTGCTCTATAGAGAACAGCCAGCACTGAGCTCTTAAATGATGCTGGTGGCCCATCACTAGTGCATTTCTTACTCACTACTGTTTTAGTTAAGAGAGTTTCTTTTGCCATACTCCTACCTTCAAGGGGGAACATAGAAAACTACTGAGCATTCTCATCTTACGTAGAAAATTCATCTTAGCATTTACACATCTCTAAGACCTTGACTCCTTTCTCAGTACTTTATCAAGGCTTCTTTGTCATCTCTAACTGCATGTACTATTGGCCATTGTTGTTTCTAAGCTTCAAATCATATAACATTAAACTATCTTTAGAATTCTTATTTGGATATTACACTGGAGACACAGAAGAGGTCTCCTATATCAATAAACTCTCTACTGTGCAGTTATATTCCTGCCCCTAAATCCCACCCATCACCCTCATCTATCCCCAGGCACCTTCTCCTAGCTCCCGCTTTAGTCAGGTCCTACCATTCTTTTAGTGAATACTTGCTTTCCTCCCATGGTGGGGACAGTGCTTCCCTACTGATATGATGCTGAGAGGTGACCCTAACTTCTGGTTTATATCTTAAGGAGGTCAAACATTCTCTTATAAGTCAAATGTTCTAAGGCAGGGAAGGGTTTTTCATGGGATTCAGGGTGAAGGAGCCACTTTTGCCTGCCCAGAGACGTCTGGAGGTTCAAAGTTCTCAAGCATATTCACTCAAATATCTGTATCCTACATTATAGGATCTTATTACTTTCCTGGCATTAGCATAGAAGACTTTGGAGGTTTGAATTCCGCAGCCTTTGGAACACTTTCACCCCTACAATCCAAGTCTGGGCCTGATTTAAAGCAATGTCTGCCCTTTGGCAATGAGAACTAAGAGTATTTGTAAACGCTGCCGTGAAGGCATTCTGGCTTTTACCCGGGGCCCTGTGGATAGTTTGTTGACCTGAGAGAGTCATTTTCTTCCTTCAGGGCTTCTGTAGCTGTTAACAGTAGACAACCTGATTCATAGTCCTTAAGATCATCGATTCCTTCCTAACTCTACATGATCCCAATTCATCCAAAATGAGAGTTAAGAATTTCTTAGTAATAGTGATGCTACAGCATGTTAGGGGTTATCACCAGCCCACTTGTCACCAGCAAGGGATTCTTGTCACTATCCGACTAATGAATGATCCAATTTCAAAATCCAGTCCTGAGTGTTTATTTCTTAGGTCTATTTCTGATACTAATTGTCTTAAATTGGGTTATCTCAAAAGCAGACTTTGAGAGAAAGGATTTGAGTACAAGTAGTTTATTTGAAAGGTTGCCTGAAAAAGCTTTGTATGTAATAGGGGGAAGAGAGACTGAGAAGTTAGAAAAGCCAATACAGGGTACATTAATGACCAGATTACCTATTAGGATCACTAGGGCCAAATCCCACCAGGGACCTCTGAAAGACTGTGTAGAACATTTTTCAAATTGTTCCACTTAAGAAGCTGGGAAACTGGGACATTTATCTACCAATTCCCATCCATACTTGGTTGAGGGCTGCTCCTGAGTGTAATGTTCTAGAACTTCTGGCCTGCCTAGAACACTGGCCAAGCATACCGACATTCATGTTATACATATGTTACTTTCTCACGTAAATGAGGAAGTAATCAGGCAGTCACAGGTACCTACACAATGAAGCTGTCAGTACATACAGAGATGATGAGTACTGACAGACATGGAAGGGGAAGTGACGTCTATAAGTGTCAAGTGTCAGTCGGAGCATGAGAAGAGATGAGACAGAAACAGTAGACATTGATAATTATACTAAGCTCAATTATAAACTATAAATATATGCATACATTAAAAAAAAATACTTGTTTTCCTCTCTCTGGAGTCAGGCATATTTCAGCTAGGACACAGCAACAGGGAAATTCTGATTATCTTGCAGATACCACTCTCTTCCCACCAGTGAGGGGAGCCCACTGCTGTGAGGTTTTCTTTCCCTGTGTCTTTTCTCCATCCCCCTCTATCGGGAAAGTCAACAGATCTGATGGTCAGCTTACACTAGAAGAGGTATGACCCTGAGAATGAGCAAAGGGGGCATAACACATACTTGTTCATGGGAAGAACACAAAGTTCAAAAGGGCTAAAAGTTTCCGAGGCTGGCCATGAGGATGGTGGGAGGTTAGTAGAATAGGGTGGGAAGGTTGCTCCTGGATCTCTACAATCTCTATAGACCCTCTAATGCTTATGAGTAACTACAGCTTTAGCCTGAAGTAAAGGATAGTTTTATACAGTTGTCCAGATTCCTTTTGTGTTCTTGACCCAGAAAAATAAGAGCATTTGGGAACATGAACTGTATCCCACGCCCCCAGCTCCATTTCATATCAGGGAAGAAGTGTTAAGGTTACCAACAGATTTTAACAGGGGATATGAACAGGTTTGCATTTTTGGAAAATGACTTCTGCTGCCATGCCATGTGAAACTATGTTAAGACAAAGAAAGGCCAAAGAAAGGGGAACCCATTAGAAGTATGTTGCTACATCAGGCAGAGAAGTACAATTGTTTGATTTAGGATGGCAACATGTGTGTGAAAGGCAGGGAAGAGATTTGAGATCAGTTTGGGAAGTGGTGACTCATGATTGATTTAATTTGGAGAATGGACAAATAGGAGGAAATTAAGACTCCGTTGGTAACTGGAGAGATATCGGTACCATTGTTTTCTTATTTTTGAGATATGGTATAATGGAGAAGCAAAGGTTTGAAGGTAGATGCACATAATGAATTCAGTTTTGCATTCAAGGTGTTTAGAAGACATTCAGATGGAGATATTCAGTAGGAGTTAGGTATACATATATGGAGCTCAAGGTATGAGTCCGGCTGGACATAGAATTTTGGTAGGAATTGTAATATAGAAAATACTTAGAGCTATGTGAAAGGACATGATTTCTCAGAGGGAGGGTATACAGAGTGAGAAGAGTAGTGGAGTTAAATAGTAGGTTACTAGGGATTAGGTAAGAAATGAGCAACCAAGTCTTGGGTATGTTGTCTATGTAAATACTGATGACATGCATTATGATGAAAGCACTTATGCTGTGGAAAGGACTGTGCCAGATGTTAAAATTGTCAGTGAATGGGGAGAGAGTCAGAAAATCTACAGATAAAGCCACAATGAGGTATATAGGTTCATACAGCAGAATAACACATGTCTCAAAGGAGAAGGGTATTTTAAATAAAGATGGAGCCGTCACAGCCTGGAAATGGTAGTGAGGAGCAAGTGTGACAGGGACATTCTGTGGGCTCTAAAGTAGGTGTTGGGTAAGAAAAGTACCAGCATGACCTGAGATGGCTGATGATAGATCTTCAGCTGAGAGAATTTAACTCAGGTGAGGATAGAGAACATCTGGTAAAGAGTTTAGATTCATAGTCATTTAGTTGTGGAAAGGGAGATTCAGAGGCTCAGAGTCAAAGGGCTAAGAAGAGGGTCCACAAGTGGTAAAGGGAGAAGGGGCTGAGGTGAAAATCCATAACGTGGTGGCAGCATGGTGGCTCAGGAACTGGCAAAGGTAAGTACTGGTAGGCAAAGCACCTCCTTTAATCCATGGGTGACGGCCCAGCAGAAGTTTCTATAAAGGCAACTACAGGAGGCTTGGTGGTCATCTCTGTGTGGGCTGGGCTGCCTAGAAGTGTGGGCTGGAGCAGTGTGGGGGTGGAGGGGTATATTTTGTATATGTATATGAGGATTCTGCCTCATGATCAGTTTTGCATCTTATGGAAATCACTTTGGGAGGTGCAGCTGATGGCTTCTGCAGGACCATTCTGGCTCCAGGAGGACAATTTAAAAGGCTGCTGCAAAAACCCAAGTAAAAAGCGATGGGACCTTTAACTAAGGTAGCAGCAGAGGGAATGGCGATGAATCTGCACATGTGAGAGATATTTAGGTGAAACGATCCATGGGACTAGGTGATTGATTAGGTGTAGAAGATGAAGGAGAGTGATGGCAAGGGAAGAGTGCAGGACGGCTGCCTATTTCTGATGTATTGACAAGGTACAGGGTATCAATCTCTGGGTTAGGAAACAAAGCAAAAGGGGCAGATTTTGGGAGGTGGAGGGATAGAATAACGGTTCTCATTTAAAAATGTTTATTTTGAGATGTCTTAGTTGGATATCCCAAGAGTAATGTCCAATTGGCATTTAGCTCAAGAGACCTAGCATTATGGACAGAGGTCTGAGCTGGATTTGATGGATGTGTGGATCATTAGCATACATGTGTCTATTTGAACATGTATGGGGGAAGGACACTGGAAAAGACCCAATAGATGAGAAGAAGAGGGGTTGAACATGGTCCCCTGGGTCATATCACTATTTAGGATGCAAATGGAGAAAGCTATGAAGGCCCAAAAAGATCAGATCAAGAGGTGGAAAGAAAGTCGGGGAAGAGTAATTTAACAGATAAAGTGAAAGACAAAGTTTCAAGAGGGAAAGTGTTCTGGAGATTTTTAAATGTTGCAAAAATAAAACAAATTAAAAATAATAATAATAATAAATAAATAAATACAAAATCAGAGACAGGAAATTGTCCTTTGGGTTGGATAACATGAAAGCCAGTCATGATCTGAACCAGACCAATTTTTGGAGAAGACTGCAGCACAATTAAAAATGCATAGATTTAAAAGTTATTGGAGGACCACATCATGCTCAGATATTAAGTCCAGGTTGATTAAGGGCTTAAACATGAAACATTTAAATCCTTTATAAAAAAAAAAAAAAAACAAAGGAGAGTATCTCAGGCCTTGGTCAGAAAGAACTTTTTCAAATGAACAAAAGTACTAACATAACAGAAAAGACTGATGAATTTAACTACATTTAATTGAAAAGTTTCTGTTCATCAATAGGTACATAAAGTAAAAAGACAAGCAATAAATTGTAGATAAAATTAACAACACATTTACTATTTAATAAAGGATCAGTTTCCAATATTTATATATATTTAAAAAATCTTATAAATCAATGAGAAAAACAAGTAACCCAATAGAAAAATAGGCAAATGGAATGAACGGACATGAAACAAAATGAGAAATAAATGAAAGAAAGATACTCAATCTGTTTAATAATAAGGAAAACGCAAGTTAAGAGCATAATCAGATATAATTTTATACCCATTTGATTGACAAAAATCAAGAAATCTGACTATATCAAGTTTGGTAAGGATAGAGAAGTTTGTGGAAATTGCTGGTGGCATAATAAATTGATACAATAACTTCAGAAAACAGGTTGGCATTTTCTTGACTACCTTGGCATTTGCATTTCCTAAAACCAAATAATTATAGTCCTAGATGTATACTCTAGTTTGTAATACCTCCAAACTAGTTATATTATATAATACATTTTTAAATGAACAGGAAACTACTGACCCAATCTAGACTATTTTTTTTAGGTGCTTGGCTATGAAAGGATAGAGAGAGATAACTTGTGGTTTCTATATGATGCAGTGGTCTTTTCTGGACACATTTCTCCTCAATATGGCCCCCAGAATTATACGTGACCCTCTTGCACCAGGTTTCTTCTGGCTCTTGTATGGTGTCCACTGTCAGTCTTGGCAGTGATTACCTTAATGTTCTGAGCAGCCCCTGCCCATTTTGTATCATGTTTAATTTGGTGTCAATTTTTGAGCCAGTCAGAACATCTAACCAGTATTTAAAGCATAATTTCTATGGTGGAAAAGGAATTCTGGACTTTGAGACCATCTGACAATTGTAATAATAGATTAGTGAGTAGTGGTGTCCGATTTACTAATTTCTAGAGCTTTCTGATATTCCTGGAAAAAAAAATAGCTCATTTTATTCAAGGCCTTATGGAATGAGAAAAATAATCATAGATAAGTATGATGCTGTTATTTATATAAGTTTTACATGCAGTGTTCTAAGTGTTCCTCAGATGCCATAGCTGTCTGGAAGAGACTCCACAAAAAGTCTTGCCAATATTATTTTTTATTTTTAGTAAATATTCAGTAGAGGGGAAATCAATGCCCCATTAAAAACACTTTCAGAATTGGATCTGAGTCATTTCTAATCCATTTTTTTTCTAGACAGAGTGATTGAGTGGTTTCTTGATTGAGTGATTTCCAACCTCGACTCAAACTGACTGTCACATGCCGAAGCCTGTAGCTTGATTCTATCAACTACAGCGCACAAAGTGAGAGTAGCTCTATAGATGGGAAACCTTCAAAGATCATCATCATCAAAAGACTCTGGTTGAATCTGCAGTTGTCCGTGGCACTGTGCTGTGTTAGTACTGTGCGGTTTCAGAAAGACTGCTGACGCTTCAGAATAAGTAATGAGTAAATATCCCAAGGGGGGAAAAAAAAAACTTTAAGTACGTGTTACAGAATACAGCGTCTGAAGTTTTCACCTTTTGTGTTTACTGAAAATTTTATTATTTTCCTTACATGAATACTGCACATTCAATGTATAAAAGCCTTCTGTATATATCTTTGATAATTAGAATCATCCTGTGAAATAAGCAAAGGGCTAAATCATCATCCTCGTTTTAGAGATAATGAAGCTGAGATTTAGAGATGGTAGAGGACTTGCACAAAGTTACAGACCTAATAAATAATGGAGACGGGGCTTTATCCCAGCTACATCATTTGATTCCAAGTTCAGTGTTCTTTCTACTCTACAACAATACAGACTTGTCAGCTAGGTATGATAAAATGCAGTGAAGATTACCATGTTCTTAAATTTTAACTAGATGCACTCCTCTTTCTTCCTCCATGTAACTGTGTTCCAATGTTTATTTAACTGGTGATTAATTTCAAGTGATTATTATAATGGTGATATAAATTCACTCTATTTAGCTTTTTAAAAGTAACTCCTAAGAAGATTATTTATATATTTTTTCCCTGAGCAAGTTTTTTAATTAGGTTAAAACTTACCTCTCGATAGCAGGATATCACAAAATTTCATCTCTGCAGTATCTCACAGTCCTAAAATTCTATAATGGGATTGAAAGAAAATTGACTGTGGATTTGCAATAGAAGTATTTATACAAATGAAGACATGCTTTTTATATATCTAAATTAGTATTGACATTTACTGGATATTATATATACTATCTAATTTGATACTTAAAACAATCTTTAAGAGTAGGTACTATTATTGTCTTTTACAGATACTAATAAAGAATCTAGGATCTGAGTAATCTAGCTTAGTTTACCCAGTTGATAAATGCACTAAAGTTTGAACAGTCTTGTCTTTTTGTCAATTTATATCCATAGCCCCATACTTCACTGCAGCATTTTGATACTCGTGAAAGAAAAGTTTGAAGTCTAGGAAACTGGTATCAGGGAAGTCTAGAAGTAATACTTCATGATACATAAAATAATTCGGTGTCACGTCTTCTAACTTCATGGGGGAGAATGCAGGCTTTTGAGTCAGACCCGTCTGTAAATGGGGATCAAGTATAACCTCACAGAGTTATTATAAAAATTAAATCAAATGATGCATGTAAATATCTCATACGTAATATGATCTCAATAAAATCAATATTTCTTAGCCTTTATTCTACAATACGCCACTTAGAATACTTTATGTTTAAAGAAACATAAAATTCAATAAAGTGTATCCAAGGAAACACATTATCTCATATAACAAGAAGACTGAAGGTAGGCAATTCTAGGTGTGACAAATTCAGAGACCCAACAACAGTCCGGGGATTCCGGTTGTCTCTCCCTTCCTGCTTAGCAATCTGTCTTCTTCTTTCATGGTCACTGGATGTGTCCACATGCCAGGTATTCTGTGTAGACACAGCCATGTCAAGTAGAACATTGAAAGAACAGTAGAAAGTTGAAATCTTTCTTCCAGAACTTATTTCCTAAAAGACCAGCAGCAGATGAGAATTTGACACTTCCCTTTCAAAAATGCATTACTGTCCAGAGGAATAGGATTTAAACAATTAGCTGTGACTAAATAAAATTCCCCTTTCTGAAGTGGAAAGGGACTGAGCTTTCCTTAACACACATGGTCACTTGAGACTTGTGCAGAATTCGGGTTATATTAACCAGGAAGAAGTGGGATGGGGGAATGGCTCTGAGATGGGCAGTTAAAAGCATATACACCACACCTGAGAAGAAAGTGGAGTGAGATGTGAAAGTCTTATTTCTAGAGAGAAGATCAAGGATTTTTGGAAATTAATCAAGGTGGGAACTTGGAATAGGAGAATGATGTGTATGAATTGGCCTCAAGTTAAAGGTTTGAACACAAGGGGTAAAGCCAGAATCCAGGAACTAGGCCCTATACCAAAGTCAGAAAGTAGCAGAAATCAACAAGGATGATTTAAGACTCAGATGCTAGCCTAGATTATGGCATTCTCTTTGGACTAAGAATTAGTCCCGGAATCTACGTGGTAGCTGAACACATAAGTAGGGTTCAAAATGGACCCAACACTCCTCTCTCTCAACTATGTCTTTAATCTGTTTTCTTCTTCTGGCTCCTGACATTCAGGCAATGGATATGTTTCTTTCTCCAACCCTTAAAAAAAAGGTATTTCTTGATCTTTGGCTGACCCCTGTCATTTTCCTGACTGCCCTCACTCCCATTTCCATCTGGGGTCCAGATTCTCTCTATTCATGTATTCGTGCAATGTACCCTATCTGCCTTTACAACTCTGCTAAAGCTACTTTATGAAGAAATTAACATCATCCTAATTATCAATGCCAGAGGGAACCTTCAGGCCTTTTCATATTCAATTTTTTTATTGAGCAAGTTCCCTCCACCATATTTAATACACTCTTCTAGGGAAAAACAAAAATCTGTAACCCTTCGGCTTTCATGACAAAGCTCTCTATGGCTGTCTCCGAACTTCTCTGACTATTCTTTTTCTGTGCCTTTGTGGACTCCTCTTCCTTAGCTCACCCCATACGTTTTAGTGTTTCTGAGGTTTCTAATACTAAATCCACTTAAAACAATTATTTTTTTCACTTACTTTTGGTAGAGAAAACAACCTATTAATATGTATTTGTAATTTTTTAGTTTTTTCAATGTGATGATTTAGTATATGTATGGATTGTGAAATGATTACCAGAATCACGTTAATTAAGGTATCCATTACAGCACATAGTTACCAGTTTTGATGTGTGTGGTGAGAACATGCAGTATTATAGTCACTATGCTGTGCATAAGATCCCTGGAATTTATTAATCTTATAATTAAAAATGTGTACCCGTGGATAATATCTCTCCATTTGCCCCATCTCCCAGACCTTGGTAACCATTGTTTTACTCTTTGGTTCTGAGTTGGACTTTTTAAAAATATATACATTTCTCCCATATATGTAAGTGAGATCACACAGACTTTATCTTTCTGTGTCTGGCAAATGATTGAAATAACACTTAGCATAATATCCTTCACTCTCTTACATATTGTTACACATGGCAGGATTTCCTTCTTTTTTTATGGATGAATAATATTCCATTGTATATACCACATTTTCTTTGTTCACTCATCTGTAGACAGGCACTTAGGCTGTGTCATATTTTGGCTATTAGGAATAATATTGTAATGGACATAGGAGATCAGATATCTCTTTGAGAAATTGATTACATTTATTTTGGATAGATACCCAGAAGTGGGTTTGTTCTATTTTTAATGTTTTGAGGAATCTCCATACTGTTTTCCATAATGGATATACCAATTTACATTCTTACTAACAGTGCTCAAGAATTTCCTTTTCTCCACATCCTTGCCAACACTTGATATCTGTATTTTATTTTTTTTGATAATGGCCATTCCAACAGGCATAAAATGATACCTCATAGTGATTTTGATTTGTATTTTCCTAGTGATTAATAATGTCGAACACGTTTTCCTATACCTGTTGGTCATTTGTATGCCTTCTTGGGATGTATTTGTAATTTTAGATCTTCATGATATTAATTACTTGTTTTTGAATATTGTCTAGTTGGTAGAAGTTAATGGAAATGAGATAAGAGGCTAGCACTAAATTGCTGAAGGAGGAGAAGGTAGCCTTGCCCCTCTACATGCTCCCCCCTTTTTTTTTGCCAAGGTAAATCTGACTGTCCTGTCCTCCTGTCAGTTCAATAGCTATCATTTTGTATTGAGTGCTGACTTAAATCAATGGAAACTCATCAGACTCCTGTGGTAGTGTGGTGATGTAACACGCAGAGTATGCCAGAAGGCTTGTCTTTATTTAAAAAAACAACACAAATGCAATAAGCAATGATTGTTGGCTGTCAACCTGATACGTGCATATTCTGGCACCAAACCAAACCAAGCCTGGGGCCTTTTGAGGATTTCAGGGTTGTAGAAATTGTCATAATTATAATATGCTGTGCTTCCATAGATAATTTTTTCAGAGGATCTCATGTAGCCTTACCTACAACTTCACAATTATCCCTTGTATGGTGTGTAGTACACGAAGAGTCAACATTAGGGTAGAATGAGGAAATAAGGTAATCTAACATACTTGGCAGCAGCAGTGCTGGCAAAAATGAGGACAAAAATATGCACTTTTCACTTTACCTGTGGTACAGAACGGGGTCAATGATTTCTTTACCCTTAATCCTCTTACCTGTCTATTCCTGACCCCACCAACAGGTTATAAAATGTGCATATCATTTGGCAAATGATAGCATTTAACATTTTGGTGTGTGAGAAATTTCTTGAAAAAAAATTAGCTAGATAAAGTTATTTCATTATAGAGTAAATAATTGCTGTTCAGTTCACGTTAAATTATAAGTAATTTTTGAATGAGCAGACATTATATACAATGATATAATGTCTCCCATGCTTTGGGGGAAGAAACTATCAATATAAGGCAAATACAATATATATTTGGGTGCATAATTATTATAAAGGCTAATGGTGAATGTTAAAATCTCAGGAAGCTCTTTACCTGTTAAAATTGCTACCAAGAAGTACCTTTTCAATGTTGATACACGCTTCAGAGCACACAAAGTTGCCCACACCAAGGACATTTATAACCAGAATAGGAAGTACCTTGTCCTTGCCCTAGGATCATTGATATTTTCTGTTTATTCCTGTTTGGGCGGCTTGTTTATACCATACCTAAATGATTTTTAGGTTTCTTGATCCATACTCTATCTAGTACCCCATCCTGCCCATCACTGTTTTAATCTGGATCTCTGACCATCTTTAGCTTGTGTCACCATACCTACTTTGCATGTATGCCCATAGTCAACCTCAGCTGACAAACTCAGACTCTGTATTTTGTGAGTCTTTTTTGGTTGGATCTAAGATCTTGGATGCCAGCCCAGATTCTTCCTAAATGAATTCATTATCCCAATGGTCCCTGTTTGTGTGAACTTTTGAAGACATGATCTCCTGTATGCCACTTTTGCTTTCACATCCTGTGGGGCTAATCTTCATGTTTTGGCCCTTCTCACTTCCCTGGTGACTCAGCAGTGAAGTGACAGGAGAGTTCAGGATGAGATGGGTTTGGGGAATGGAGTGTTGGAAAGACAGTAAGGCCAGAGAGTTGTTCTGTAGCATAAAGGAAGGAAGGCATGACTTGCCAAGAAATTAATGAATAAATCTGGGCAAGTATTGAGACAAAGGTCAAGACTGTTCAAAATCAGAGTAAGGTCAGGGTAAAAAAAAATATGTCTGATGCTTAGAGATCAATCCATGGGAAAAAAGGCAAGCAAGATAAGATGTTTAGTAATCACTGTAATAAGAGTTTTTGCCTTACATATCTTTTTTCAAACCTTTGTCAGAGTGTAAGTTCCGCTTTAATAATATGAATCCATTTGTGATAGAAGAACATGGAGGAGAAAACTGTTTTCAAGGAAAAGAGGAAGCAAAGCAAAGCAAAACAAAAACAAAAGAAAACAAACTAGTTCCTGAATTATGAAGGTAGAGGAAGGGCAGAAGCAATTTTGGATTTGCTCTAGTCAGCTAGGTATCTAATGTTCCTTATATGCCTCCTAAATATGGACAGACTTAGTATAAGAGTTTTGGGGGAAGTTAAATGTAAGATTAAGGAATTTGGAGACAGAGAGGTGGGTGGTCATTTCCTGCGAGTGGGAGGTTTTTCTAAGGTTGTTATTCTCAATCCCTGATTATCCACCTCCACTACTATTTTCCCATTCCTTTTTCCGTGAAGTATAATACATTACTTTAATAGTTTAAATTCTGTTATGGTAGATGATTCTAATTGCTGTTACATATTCCATGCAGGCAAGATTAAACAATTACCTTCCTACTAGTGATACATCCGCCTCATTGTCACCCTCTTAAAAACAAAACAAAACAAAACAAAACAAAACAAAACAAAACAAAACAAAAAGATTTCAGAACCTGAATGAATGACAATATTACTTTAGGAATATCCTTTCATCTGCTTTAATTTACAAAGGAAAAGGAATTAACTCATTTTTAAACTTTGGTACTTTAATGATTATTATAAACAGATTACATGGAGCTTTATCTCAGAACCACCATGATACATGCCTAATACCTAATGACTATAATTTAGTTACGCTTATTGAAAAACCTTGTATTGATTCATCATTATCAAAAACTTTATTGAGACGAATTGTAAAACATTGTTTATTTTGTGAGCAGATTCTGCTAAGCCCAAATCTAATCTGTTTCCCAGTGGTGTTACTTCTCTTTCTTTAGCACCTTTTCTTACCTGTGCATTCTTATTTCACCTCTTCGAGTTCAGAACTTCATTGCGTTTGACTTCCATGCTCTCCTTTAGCCTCTCTACTTCTCTCCTCTGCCTCCCCAATTCATTCTCTATCTGTTGTCAGATTAATCTTTTGTTTTAAATGTTAAGTGAATTTTTTTTATTTATTTAATTTTTTTATTATTTTAATTTATTAGTTTCAGGTGTACAAGACAAGGTAATACTTAGATGTTCATCATTTATATCGCTCACACTGTGAACCCCCCTTTTTAAGAGCCCAATTCTGAACGTGTTACTCTTCTGCATAGGAACTGTCAACTCCTTGACCTGCAAAGTGCAGCTTTCAACAACCCTGCCAAATTGTGTTTTCAAAATTATCTCCCATTGTTCTTCTTTACTACCATTATGCCCTAATAAATGGGGTTAATGGCTGGCCTGGACACACAGACTCCTAGCCTCATCTCATCTGGTTCCTCCTGCGGGGAAGATCAGGACTTTTGGTTCAAAAATTAACCCATTCCTCTGTCTTTCCAAACACACCTAAATCGTGACCAAAAGATATATTTTCTTTGAAGACCCCATAGAAATAAATTCCAAATATGCTTCAGTAAATTAATAAAGTATTGAGCAATCTATGCATTTATAATTTGCATGCTCAAATATTAGAATAGTTAAGTATTTATATTATATAGATTTTTTTTACCTTAGTTAATGGAGAGAATTAACATAAACCCCAAAGTATTGCATCATTTCCTTCAATCACAGGACCTGACCTTGTATGTAATATATGCCAAGAAGTTGTGACTATTCATTTAATTTTATAATTAGGATGGCATTCAAAGATGCCTTTGTACATGGTTTTTTACTCTTTGTGTCTGCTTTTTCCCTACCATATTCACACATTTTGTTCATTTTAAAATTTTTGTTCAGTAGACAACTATTTTCTCAGGTGCCACAGTGTGCCAGCATAATGGTCAATCACAGAGCCTATTACAATAGTGTCTCAATAAATATTTCTTGTGAAATTAATAAATCAATATGTAAATAAAGGAAAGATACCTCAACTTGATGAGTTTATGAATAGAACTATATAAATTATGTGATAAAAAAGGAAAAATTAAAAAAAAATTAAAAAATAAAGGTCTTGAGGAAGGTACTATTAATTGGGTACACACAATCACTACTTGTATAACACTTCACTTTGCCAAAGGCCAGAAAATACTTAGCAACAAACTAATGACCCTTTTTAACTCATGCAAATTAATATTGCCTGAAAGCTTAGTATAAGAGTAAATTATACCGGAACTGTAGGATATTGGACAATGCGTCTAAAAAACAATAAGTTTGACCTGATACTATATGAAAATATATTAACAGGATCCCACACAAAGAATAGCTCACAGTCTAATTTTTATTCTCTCTCAAACCTAAATACATGTCCTCGGCATTAACTGCTTATTGATTTTGAAAGGCAATATGGAGTTACAAAATACATGTGATGAGTTGGAATGAATAAGACTCCAGCTATATATCACTGGTTCTCTCTAGGGGAGAGAAATTCATAAATCATAGAAGTGCCTTGAAATGCAGGTTTTACGAAAAGATGGCAACATTTTTTTCTCTGGTAAATAGGCTTAGGAGACTCATGAAATTTAAATTCTCCCATCACAAGGACAAAATTAACCTTCATTAACCTCTACCCCCTTTTTGTGGAGGGGTATACATATAAGGTTGGTGCAAAAGTAAGTGCGGTTTTTGCAATTATTTTTAACCTTTTAAACCGCAATTACTTTTGCACCAACCTAATATTAACTATGTTGTTAGAGTTTGATATCTGAGCCTTATTGAAGCTTTTCATTGTTTAAGTTCTTAATTTAGTGATATTAACTTGATCATTAGAAGGAGAAAGTAAGAAGTGGGTATTAATGATAAAAGGATATGGAGAAAATAATATTTGAAATATCAGTATTATCAGTCTAAAGAGTAGATATTGAAGGACTCCAAAAGAGAGATGTTAATATGATTAGGATTCAAATCCTGGCACTCATTAGTTGTGCGATACTAGGTGAGATGCTTAACTATTCTTTGCCTCAATTTCCCCACCTGTAAGTTAGGAGTGACAATAATAGGACCCTGCCAGGGGTATATTGAGAATTTTGCAAGATAAAATCACTGTCTGATACTTTTTATTAATGGCTGAGACAGATATTTGTTACTGGACCACTTTCATATCACAGAAGTATTATCTTGACATATTTAATTATTTTTGGAACTATGTTATGATTCTCAATTTTAAAAATACTCCAATAGCTTTAATATTTCATCCTTTTTGTTCATTAAAAAAAAATTTGTTTACTAGACAACTATTCTCTCAAGTGCCACAGTGTGCCAGATATTATAGTCAAAGTTGAATTAAGATCTAGGCCGTACCCTATTTAAGTTGCTGACAGACTATGTTCAGTTGCACTAGAACATGGAAATTCACAATTATTGTACAACATGAAACTAGAATGAACAAAATGTGGAAGAAACACAGATATTCAGCTACTCCAAAAAAACCCAGTAAATAACCTTGCAGTGAAGGGCCTCAGTGAGTACTATGCGTAACCACAGGTCCCCATGCAGTTGCAGTGGTAGACCCAAGAGCACCAGCACCTCTAAAAGCTCACTTCTGGTTTTCTTTTTCGAATGTGACCCACTAGAGTTTCCAAGCTGCTTCACAAAACAGTTCCATCTGGTAAAGCCCGGGTGGTGAGTGAAGTCAAAGAGTACAACAGAAGAAGTGGTCGAAGCCAAGATTCCCTTACTATGCCTCTCTCTTCTTCCAGTGGCCTAGCAAATGCTGGAGCATGGCTTCAGGCTGCAAGTCCTTCAGCAGCGCCTTCTTCTTGCCCATGTGTCAGGTCTTCTGCACCAGTCATCCAGGGAAGACCTTGGGAAAGCTCCATCTGTAGCAATACTTTGCTATGGGATCATTACAGGTATGCTAGGCTCTCTCTGGGCACTGGGGACAGACCAGTGTGAAATAAATGTCTGGCCTCACTGAGCTAATATTCCAGTTGGATGAGAGATGGTAAAAACATAAGCAAACAAATAATGTAAACTGAGGTCCAGGCAAGTGCTAAGAAAAGTAAAGGAGGATTAAAAGACGGAGAATGCCTGGAGTTGCTGTTTTAGAAAGGGTGGTCCATTAAAGCCATTGTAAGGAGGTGACATTTGAATGAGAATTTGAGGAAATGGAGTGAAGACACAAACCTTGCAAAAGTGAGTAGGAAGAGACTTACCGACAGTTAATGGTAGATAAAAATGCTTCAGGCTGTTGTCAAAGAAAATGACAATGAGGCCAATATGGTGTCAGTAGAGCAATTTGAAATAAGAGTGAAATAAACTGGGAGCGGTAGGTGGGACAATCATTGCAGGATTTGAAGGAGAATTTAGAGTAGGGGAGCTGCATAATCCAGTTTTCATTTCATCTGATGTGTGGAGAACAGTCTCTATGGAGAGTCAAATGCAAGCTAAACGCAGGGAGACTTTCTGTTTTTCTGTTCCTCTGATTTTGAACTTACTATTGAAGACTGCAGTCTTCCATGTCACAAGACTTTGGAAGATGGTGCTTCGTTTGCTCTTGTCTATTTCTTGGCAATCTCCCTGTCTGTGGAGTTTTTCTGTGCCATCTCCTGGGCACATTTTGCTCATCAGTTTTAACCCATTTGTGTCTTCTCATCATGTTAATAAGGACTTCCGCACACTTGACTATGAACTGGAGACTTCTTTTATTGTTGCCTCATCTTCAAGACTGTTTTCATTATTTTCTAAGACTTTGAGTCTCCTGCCATTGTTGTCTTTTAACTATGTCAAATGATAAGATGTGTGACATCGAAAGTATAATCTACATCTAACTTGTTAGACACAGAACTTGCTGTTATTTGATGTGAAAGTTTAAGTTGTTGAAAATATTGAACAGCAAAACACACCATTTTAAAATATTATTAATATTGTTGACTAATATTATATATTCTGCAGTATTTTTCTTCCCCTAGTTTGTTATGTTTATTTTATTCAACAAATATTATTGAGAACATCAAGCGCTCTGCTAGTTGCTGGACCTGCATGTTATGTGGTATTGTCACTGTGATCAGTGGATAATCATTTTAAGGAAAAGATTTGGGATAATAGATGAGTGTTTCCTGAAGATTTGGTTCATTATTATTATTATTTTACTGAGTGATATATGCAGTTGACTCTGAACAACACAGGTTTGAACTGTATGGGTCCACATTTATGCAGATTTTTTTCCAATAAATACCTGTACTGTTTTTGCTCTGTGGTTGGGAGTCGTGGATATGGAGGGCTGACCGTACGAAGTGTGATCAAACAATACAGTGAATGTTTAAATTAAAAATATACATATATTACAATAAAAGACATTGCCATTAATCCCCCTCAAAATACTCCTCCTTGCTTCGAAACAATTATCCAATCGTTCTTGCCACTTTCTGAAGCAGTTCTGGAAGTCCTTTTTCATGAGTGTCTTTAGTTGCACTGTGGTGGCTTCCTCGATGTACTGAATCATTTTGACTTTGGGAAAGAGCCAGAAGTTGCACAGTGCCAGATCCAGTGAATAAGGTGAATGAGGACACACTACAATGTGTTTATTTGACAGAAATTGCCTTATACTAGAAGCAATGTGTGACATGGAAGCGTTGTCATGATGGAGAATGATTTACAGCACACTTTAAAACACACCTTCTCTGGGGCAGCTGGATGGCTCAGCTGGTTAGAACACGAACTTTGAACAACAGGGCTGCACTTTGATTCCCACATGGGCCAGTGAGCTGTGCCCTCCACAATTAGATTGAAGACAATGAGCTGCCATTGAGCTTCCAGAGGGAAGGCTGGGGAAGGCTCAGTTGGTTAGATCGTGAGCTCTCAAGACCAAGGTTGCAGGTGCAGTTCCTGCATGGGCTAGTGGGCTGCGCCTCCTGCAACTGAAGATTGAAAAAGGCGATTGGACTTGGAACTGAGCTGCACTCTCCACAACTAGATTTAAGGACAACAACTTGGAGCTGATGGACCCTGGAGAAACGCACTGTTCCCCAATATTACCCAATACATTTCATTAAAAAAAAGATATTTAAAACACACACACACAGACACACACACACAAACACACACATACCCCTTCTCTCAATGGTAGCTCATACCTGACTGACTGCACCAAATTGAAATTTGTCACACACTGTTACTAAGTTTCAATGTGCCACTTCCTATATTGAAGATCCCTACATTTCCACTGAATGGCACTTGGCAGCAGCATTCACCGTATTTTGTGATCACAACAGAAAGGCTCCATGTCACACATCATTTCTGGTTTGGCAATGTCTGTCAAATAAAAACATTAAAGTGTGTCCTCATCCACCTTATTCACTGGATCTGGCAGTGCGGCTTCTGGCTTTTCCCCAGTCAAAATGACCGTGAAAGGTAAATGTTTTGAATAGATTCAGGACATTGAGGCAGCCACAACAGTGCAACTAAAGACACTCAAGAAAGAGGACTTCCAGAACTGCTTCAGAAAGTGGCAAGAATGATGGGATAAGTGTGTTCGAAGCGAGGGGGAGTATTTTGAGGGGGATTAATGGCAATGTGTCTTTTACTGTAACAATTTTTTTATTTAAACATTTACCATATTTCTTGATCATACCTTGTATGCCCTGATCCACACTGTTTTATAAAAGGGACTTGAGCAGCTGCAGATTTTGGTGTCTATGGGGATCCTGGAACCAATCCCCTGTGGATGCAGAGGGAAAATTGTAGTAGTTAACTTTGGGGGGCAGTCAAAAGTTATACACGGGTTTCTTACTGTGCAGGGACTGGTGCCCCAACCACTGCGTTGCTCAAGGGTCAAATGTATATGTAATGAGTGTGTATATTTGTCTGTGTGTGTGTGTGTGTGTGTGTGTGTGTGTGTGTGTGTGTGATCTGACAATTAAGTTTGAGACTTGTTGCAATGATGTTACTAAACTTTTTTGATATCAGAGGGATTATTCATTATGAATTTGTACCAACTGGAGAAATAATTAACTAAGTTTACTATTTGGAAGTGCTGAAAAGGCTGCATGGAAACGTTAGAAGAAAACAACCTGAACTTCTCACCAATAATTCATGGCTCTTGCATCACAACAATGCACCAGCTCACACGGCACTGTCTGTGAGGGAGTTTTTAGCCAGTAAACAAATAACTGTATAGAACACCCTCCCTACTCACCTGATCTGGACCCCATGACTTATTTCTTTACTTGAAGATAAAGGAAATATTGAAAGGAAGACATTTTGATGACATTCAGGATATCAAGGGTAATACAACGGCAGCTCTGATGTCCATTCCAGAAAAAGAGTTCCAAAATTGCTTTGAAGAGTAGACTAGGTGCTGGCATCGGTGCATAGCTTCCCAAGGGGAGTACTTTGAAGGTGACTGTAGTGATATTCAGCAGTGAGGTAGGTATGTAGCACTTTTTCTAGGATGAGTTTGCGAACCTAATAGCCCAACCTCGTATATTTGTGTCACATACAAGTATGAGTGTGCACATCGTCTCACTAAACAGTTGTTATTTATTTATCTATCTCTTTGTGCCAGTCATTTTCCTAACACATGATTTAAGGCCCTCAGCAATCATGCAATATAAAGGTTATTGTTCACATTTTAAAGATTAGGAAACTGTGGGGTTGACTTGCCCAAGATGAGGAGATGAAAAAGTTGAAGAACCAGGATTCACTTCCAGGTCAATGTGACTCTGAAGCCCACCTCTACACTCCCAAACAGAATACTTTTGGGGTAAATAAATTTACTTTTAAGAAAAGCAAAACCAGCTTTTTAAGACTTTGCCATCAAAATCACATTTCTGTTTGATCATTTAGCATTTCTCCAGGGCTTCTCAGTAAGGAGAGGGTATTTCATTTTAAATGAACACATACAGAGATTTATATCATTGACTTCATTTTTTTTCTGGTATTGTGCAACACTAGTCTCCATTTTCTTCTTTTTGTTAGTCTGTTGCTTTCCTGTAAATAAAAGTTTGCCAAAAGCTGTTATACCACATTCAAGGAAACACTCAATCCTCAGGCTTTTACAAGCTTTTGTAAAACTGTAGTGATCTTGGTGAAAAATGTCCTGGCTGGTGATATAGTGAACAGATGAGCTCACCCCTGGTATGCAAAGCTGCCGAATTAGCTGGTTAAACAGGCTGCTGAGATAATTATATTGTCTGTTTTGTGACACATTACACCGGTGCACTTGGGATTAACCTGTTCTCTTGTGTCTACTTCTGATCAGTTTTTTAGACAGCCTTTTATCTGATGAAGGAGCACAGACATCAAAAGAGAAAGGGGTGTGGGTGAAAAGAAAGGGCCCACATAAAGCTGAAGAGTTAAATTTTGTAGTTAAATTACAGAACATACATCCTTTATTTCCATAACTTTAGTTGCTCTCTAGAGACCTCTGCTGGAAATGATTGGTATAGACTTTCCTTTCCAATTCATTGTGCTTTGTAGTGGTTATTATATCATAAACTCAGTAACTAGTTTAAAAAATGACATACCAATGTTGTATTATACACACATTAGTTATAAAACTATACTTAATACAGAATAATTTGCCTTTTAAAAGTTTTGAAGGACATCCTAATTCTAGAAATACACAGTGATTGTCACTCAGCACACATTTATACATACATCAAGAGCCTACTATGGGTTTAGCAATTATAACACTCAGCTTGTTTGTTTATTATTTTTTTTATATTGTCTTAATGCCATTGAATCCCAAGTGAAATTATTTATTTTGAAATTAAATGTGGCACATTAGAAACAACAACAACAAAAGCTCTCTAAAGATTTTTATGGGCCTTTAGTTCCTTGTCATTATCCTGAAGAAGAAAAATTATTTAGACCTTCTGATTATGTGTGAATGTAGTGCACATAAGATTTCATCATCAGTGATAATTTAGATAGAGAACAATTAAGAGAATAAATAGAAAAACCTACCCATTAACAGCCCCTGGCAACTCAAATTGAATTTAACCAACTATTGAGCCTCTGGCTACAGGGAGATGCAATTTATACAGGTATAATAGATTTTAACAACTAAAATTTGTTTGTCACACTGTACCAACTAAGATATTAGTTAAATGGGGCAAGAAATTCCCCTTAATGTTAATGAACATGAAATTTAACTCCTGCTGTCCACTTTTTTTTCTTCTTTTCTAAAATAGCTGTGCTTGACTCAATAGACCAACCATCAAGTGAGGTTTTTTCAAACAAGTGTACAAGCTTTTGGAGTGAAATTTGACTCTGCTGAACCTGCATCCTTTGGCTACTTTCAATTAAAGAGAACTTAAAAAAAATTTTTGTATTCCCTCTCTATAAATGTGTCCACAATATCATGTCACGTGTAAATGCTCTGCTAACTTCAATTGAAAATCACTGTAGAAATATTAGACAATATGTTGAGATGGGACATGTCAAAGTAAAGTGTTGTCTTGATCATTCTTAAAAACATTCTCATCAAGATGAAGTTTATGTTCATCATTTTTCTCGGTGTCAGTTCTAGACCTGTCTAGCTTTATTGTCATTACTTAAATGTAGACAAAAGTTCAAATATATGGTGATGGAAGGAGAACTGACTCTGGGTGGTGAACACACAATGGGATTTATAGACGATGTAATACAGAATTGTACACCTGAAATCTATGTAAATTTACTAACAATTGTCACCCCAATAAATTTAATTAAAAAAAATGTAGACAAAAGTGAAAAAAATAAGATAATTTTATGTTTTCGTTATCTCACCTAATACACAGGATTCCTAAAATATGTGTCTTTATGACTTGAGTCCTCATGTTTCTTACTACTCATCATTTTATTAAAGTTTGTGGTAAAACAAAAATGACTGAGATAACCTTATATGATAAAGTTATTTTCCAGTAAATTCAGGAAAAGGTAATTTTTTTCCTTAATACGTTTTCAAAAATATTTTTGACTAAACAACCATGAATTATAACCATAGTCTAGTTAGTACTTTGTTATTGGATTTGCCAAGTATCAGACACCAAAACTAAAGGAAATTAAAATAATGTGTTCCCTTTTCCAAAGTTTTTTGCTTTGATTTGTTTCTATGTTTGTGCACAATTATTAATGTACTTATAGCATAGATATCTCTCTTTTATTAATCCACTGAGTATGAGTACAAATGATAGATTTAGAAGCACTTACTATCGGCCAGCAATATGCTACAGAATTTACATATATCATCTCATTGAATCCTTTTAATGATCCGGTGAGATGGTGATAATTAAACCCATTTTACCAATGAGGATATGTGGCTTAGAGAAATGAAATAATTTGCTGAAATTAATATGGCTCACGAATGTTCGATACCTGGATTGAAAACCAGATTTCTTTTCACTCTAAAGTCCAACTTGAGCACTATTTTATACTACTTCTGAAAAAACGCACAGCATTAAATGTACTATTTATAGGCTGAATATTTTGGAAGTGGATAAAGTTTTGTGTGTATGTCTCAAAAAGAGAAAAGACTGGTATTCAGAATCGTATGGTCAGGATTGGAACTCTAGTTTCCAGTCCTTGAAGCCCATGGCCTTTCCACTTTAGCGGTGGTAGTTGTACTGATATCACAGAGTGAAATACCTCGAGGAAGGAGGTACACTTTCTACAACACAAAAAACATGCAAAACAGTTTTTGGGAAGATACTGTGGTGAGTAACTTTGAAATAAGATTAGCTTGAGTTTGAATCTGACAGTGCCACTTAAGTAGGCGTGTGACCAAGCAAGGCACATAATATTTCTGGAATTCTATTTTCTCATCTGAAAAATGGGGATAATAATACATACCTTAGGGAGTAGCTGTGAAGATTAAATATCACACCAAATTGCCTAGTATAATAAAAGTACAAGGTAGGTTCCCATCTCATCCTTCTTTCAGGATAAATTTTGGGAAGCTTGATGTATATACATGATACAATTAGACATGAAACAGTGAAAGAACACTACAAAGCTGTGATTGATAAGGTATAGCCCTGAATTGCAATAAAAATTCTGCCAACAAGGAATGGAGTTTTGAGGAAGTATTCAGGGAGAAAATGGGCCTTGAGATGAAGCTTGAAAGATGGGAGGAGAATTTATATAATTTGAAAGAATGGAGTCATTTTTTTCAAGGAGGACAACACTAGCTCAGTTTCTTAGGTGTAATAAAAGCCCAATCTAGTTACAAAAATACCATTACAATGAAAACTTTTAATGAGACTTTTGCATCCCCAACAGATGATCCACTTATTTAAATACCATACAATATTTACTACTTCAGAATACCTTGATGAGACGACAGTTTACTCAATCTCTGGCAACCTGGTATAATTTAATCAGCACAGAAATGGAAGACGCTTTACTTGTAGTCAGGATACTGACTCTTGAGTTAGCATTCTCTATCGAGCCCAAGACTGGTTGCTGGTACTTGGCCTTCTTCTTTTCAAGAAGGGTGTTTCTGTGCTTTTACTACCCAGGCTCTAAGACAACTTTTGCATGAAGATCAGAGTATTTCACCCTGTTTTTCTGTCAGCCCTTACCATAATCTCTGCTGAGTCAGCATTACCTTTATTCTATTTATCAGTGGTTAATATGATTAAATTTGTTTTTAAAGTCTTTGTGAGTTGTGAATAGTGAAAGTGGAACAAATAGGAACATCTGTTATGTATGTTACAACCAGGGCACTTTCATAACCTCTTGGTGAGAGCATAAGTAGCGGTAGCCTTTTTGGAGGGATGTCCGTAACTTTAAATTCACACACTCTTTGATTCAGCATTCTTTTTCTAGAATGTTATACTACAGATATACTGACAGAAGTGTCCATGTTATTTATCACTAGAAATAAGCTAAACATCAATTAAGATGGAAATCAGTGAATTAGTTGAGGTATATTTAAACAGTGAACTATTATTATACAGCTATTAAAAATGTGTTAAATTTGTGTTAATAAGGCTGCTTAAATATATTATTAGGTAGCTAGAAAGACTGCTAAAATATATTATTGAGCACAAAGAAAGTTCAGAACAGCGTGTATTAATTTAGGTAGGCAGTTGACTCAGCACTATTTATGGAAAGGACATTCCTTTCCCAGCTGCCCTGCAGTGCCACTTTCGTCATAAATCAAGGTTGAGCATATATGTGGCTGTTTCTGGACTCACTCTTCTGTTCCATTCGTCTAGTTGTTTATCCTGTGCCAATACTACTTGTCTTAAGTACTTTAGCTTTATAATAAGTCTTGGTATACAGTATCAATTTCTCTCTACTTCTCAAGACTACCTTTGATATTCTTGGCTTTGTATTTTCATAAAAATTTTGTAATCAGTTGATTTCTACTTCACACATAAAACATACTCATTTGAAAATTGGGATTGCATTGAATCTACGCATCATCAATTGGGGAGAATTGACACCTTAACAATCCTGAGCCTATGTCCATTTATTTAGATCTTTAAAAATTTCTATCAGTAGTAGTTTATGGTTGTCTGAGAATAGGTCCTTTACAGATTTCATTAGATTTATTCCAAGGTAGCTTATATTTTTGATGTAGTTATAGATGGCATTTCTTAATGTAGTCTGATTACCTGTCTTTACTAATTTATTGAGACATTTCTGATCATCAAAAAATAGCATAAAAAATACTAAAAGCCTACATGTAACAATGCAAATATATACAAGATACTGAAAAATGATAACAAAAATGATAGAACAGTTTTTTAAATGGGCCAAATACATGAACAGATAATTTCTAAGAGGATATCCAAAGGTCCAATCAACATATGAAAAATAGTCATCAGGGACAAGACCATTACAGTTGCAACGAGATACCTCTATACACCCACCAAAATGAGCTAATGTTAAATCCAGATTAATACTGTGAAGGAAGATGTAGAAAACTGGACTCTCTCAGTCACAGCTGGTAGAAGCCAAAGTCTGTAAAACTGAAAAAAGTTGAGTAAATGGTATTACCCAGCAATTAAACCTCTACATAGATACTCAACAGTAATGCAAAGATATGTGCACCAAAAAACTTGAACAAAATGTTTATAGCAACATTATACTTAATAGCCCAAACCTGGAAATAACCCAAATGTCCATCAACAGTTGGATGGGTACATAAATTGTGATATTTTTACATATCAGAATACAGTATATCCTATATATATCTTCTATATTTCTATATATTTGAAGTTTCATAGTAATAAAATAAGTAAATAAATGTTGAGTGGAAGTAGCCTGGCACAGAACAACACATTTATAGGATCCTATTTATCCAGGCAAACTAATATATGGTGGTAGGTTCAGGATAAGAATTTATCTCTAGGGAGGAAGGAGAGAGTTGTGTTTAGGAAATGGCATAAAAGGAGCTTCTGGGATACTTGTTATATTCCACTTCTGAATCTGGGTGATGATTACATATGGGTGTTCACTTTATCATAATTTATCAGCTGTCTATTTATGAATTGTGCTCTTTTCTCTATATATGTTATAGTTTAATAAAACTTTCTAAACATGCCATAGAAAATGGAGCTTTTCTGGATACATACAAAATACACTTTATGATTTTCTTAACGAGTAGGCTTAGAGATTTGGAGAGAAGAAATTTTAGTTTAATTTTAGAACTTCATTATTATTTATATTTATCCACTAGCATATATTGTTTGCATAATTTTTAAAAATTATAAAACTTAAAATCTATGCAAAATTATCTAGGAAACCACTCGTATGTAAAAGATTTTCAGCATTTGGATACACTGGACTAGATTGTCAGTAATAAGGTTTCTTCTCAAATCAATTGCCTTGTTGTAATCCACACAGTAATAAGTGTAATAATTATATTACCTAAAAATGTTTGGATTAGACCACTTTCTGGATTCAGAGTCTACTTCTAATTTCACTACAGCACAGAATCTTTTTAAGATGCTTAATTCATTATTAAGCATCTTAAAATGAATATACTTAATTCTTTAGTGGTTTAGATTTTGTGTCCATAACCTAAGATATTATTTACCAAAACACTGAAAAATTATAACTTTCCTCCTAATCTTGATGGTAGAAAGAGCTTGGATTAAAAAAATATGAATTTAGATCTTATTTCTTTAATTACTAGCTATTTCATTTTGAGCATATTTCTTGAATCCCTTGAGCTTCAATTTCTTTATCTGTAAAATAAGGGTAATCATTCCCATTTTATAGCCTTACTCTGCAAATTAAGTAGTAAAATATATTTCAAACACCTTACATAATATCATGGAGAGGATATAATAACTTCTAACCATTTGGGATCAACAGGTATTATCAACAGATCATAAAATTAAAGATCATATTTTATGATCTTTAATTTTTATCCAAATACGTATATTTTTAGGTTTATGATAAAAAGGAGAGTAGATCATAAAAGTTTTCATTACAAGAAAAAGATTGTAACTGTTTGGTGATGTACGTTAATTAGACTTATTATGACAATCATTCCACAATATATACATACTCGGATACTGAATCATTATGTTTCGTACCTGTAATTAACATAGTTATATGTCAGTTACATACAGGTCGATTAAAAAATTCTTTTTATAAAAGTTATTATCCTTCTCACGTCCTTTTGTTGAAACTCTAGTTTCTTCTGTAAATTCATCATGAAGTTTTTAAATATCAGTAATTCTGTGGGTTCATTTTTCCATTAAAATCACACGGGCATAGATATGGGAGATTTAAGTTGGATCTAAATTAATAAATAAATTGCTATGAAAAAGAAATCAGATATTTGTGACCTCCAATATAAAGGCACAAATCTTTACCAAGTTTTTTTTGAATAGACTATCTTGATATCCTTTGGTAGTATACATAGTATATCCTCTACAGGTTTTAAACTAATAAACTTTGATGGATGTCAATAAAGCTATAGCCCCATTCTAACACCAACAACAGTCACCAGCAGAGGCAATAGTGATTACCTGAGAAGTGTCGTAACCCAGACAAACCTCCCCTGTTTCCCCGAAAATAAGACCTAGCCGGACAACCAAGTCTAATACGTCTTTTGGAGCAAAAAATTAATATAAGACCCGGTATTATATTATATATTATATTATATTATATTATATTATATTATATTATATTATATTATATTATATTATATTACCAGGTCTTATATAATGTACTGCTGGTGGCTGTTGTTGGTGTTAGAATGGGGCTATAGCTTTACTGACATCCACCAAAGTTTATTAGTCTTATTAATAAGACCGGGTCTTATATTAATTTTTGCTCCATAAGACGCATTAGAGCTGATTGTCAGGCTAGGTCTTATTTTCAGGGAAACACAGTATGTGTATCTTAACTCAAGTGTATTTTAAAATTATAACTTTTTAGAAATATTTGAGCGAAATATGACTCTGTTGCTTTCATCCTGAAATTTGGCCTTAGAAATTTTATCATTCTTCATATGCCGAATGGACAAATAAATATAAATCAAAATTTGAATGCTCAAAAAGACCTTAAGTACACCATCAATTTATCAATTACTTCCTAATAAGTACCTGTTAATTTGGACAACGTCAATGTAGGGTAATATTTTACAAAAGAATAACAATTTTTAAATTAATGTACGTCAGCTATAAGAAAAAATATATGTAGTCACAGGAGGTGGAGTATAGCATAAGGAAGATAGTCAATGATATGGCAACAGCAATACACGATGGCAACAGCAATACACGATGTCAAAAGGGTAGCAGATTGGGAAGGGGGATTATCACTTTGTGAGGGGTGTAAATGTCTAACTATTATGTTGTTTTGTACTTCTGAAACTAATAAAAAGTTAAATTAATTATTGGGATTAATTCAATCATGGAGAGATTAAGTGTGTATATAATGGTATTCTTATCAACATGTTAATTTCCCCATCCTAGTAGTGGATTTTATTGTCATTAATGAAATTCAACATAATACTTTAGGGAAAAAGAGAGGGAAAGGCAATAATGTTTATTGCCCCAAATTGTATAGGTACTTTATCTAATTCTAAAAGAAAATTTACAGATTAGAGATTGTTCCTTTCATGTTACTGATTAAGAAACTAAAGATCAAGGAGATCAGGCAATTCGCCCAAAGTCATGTAGCTAGGTATGATAGGGAGTCAAAGCCAGTTCTCTTTGAATCCATAACCAGTGATTTATTAAAATTATTTGGTTATATAAAGTTGATTATGTTTAATTTTTTAATCACTAAATTATAATCTAGAAGGGGCTTGTTAATATATTTAAATTATATTTTATTTAATGTCATGTTTTTGCTATTTATGTAGTTATAATGATTTTAAGTGTTATAATCATATGGCAAATATCTAAGGGATTTTTTTTTTCTAATAATGATATTCTCCTGCCTGGATCAAAAAGACCAGAATCACATTTGCTAATGTAGGTTAGACCTTAAATTTTTACATGTTAGAGACATATATATATGGAAATGCATATAAAACAGACAATAATTCAAAAATGCTTTTTAATCAGTTTGATGGTCTAGAATCAGCAGGAACGTTCCAATAGTGTAGTAACCTGATCCATATAAAAGCAATGAAATCACACCAAAACTGTAGAATTTTAACTACTGTTTACTTTAAAATAGTATTTGGCCATGACTATCAATTCTTCTGAGAGTTTTAGATTACTGGTTTTCAGGTTAGGGTTTATAAATATTAGTAATCACTGGAAATATTTTCGTTGGGAGAAGGTAGTATTTTTATCATATATTTTCTTGTCCCTTGGGAATGGTTTTTATTCGCTGAGTAGAAAATGTGACTAGTGTATAAAATAAACTTCTCCAGTGACTAGTGCCATTTCAAAGAGCAAGAAAAAGGTGTTTTTCCTTCTTTGTAAAATAATTTCCCCATTTTTTTGGAGTGTTTATTGCATTGTTTTATGTCTTACACATTAAGGTTATTAGAAGATTTAAAATTTCATATTCTTTTATTTGATAGAACCACCTATTTTCATACCTGTGGTTTTAGTTTTCTAGTGGCTCATATAAAAGCTACAGATAATGGCTTTATTACTTATTATTATTTTTTAAGGGTAGAAGGTTGTGGGAATAGAATGTGTTGCTTGCACCTGGATCCTGTTTCCTTCTTTCTCTTCTTTGGGATTGCTCCTATTCATCCTTCAGGACTCAGATGAAAAGTTACTTTCTAGGGAGATTCCCTGATAACCTCAGACAAGGCTAAGCTTCCCTTTTGTGTCTGACACATTAAGTTTGCGAGGTCTGACAATTAAGTTTGCGAACTTGTTGCAATGATGTTGCTAACCTTTTTTGATATCAGACAGATTATTCATTATGAATTTGTACCAACTGGACAAATGGTTAACCTAGTTTACTATTTGCAAGTGCTGAAAAGGCTGTGTGAAAAAGACGAAAACAACCTGAACTTTTCGCCAACAATTCAAGGCTCTTGCATCATGACAATGCACCAGCTCACACGGCACTGTCTGTGAGGGAGTTTTTAGCCAGTAAACAAATCACTGTATTGGAATACACTCCCTACCCATCTGATCTGGCCCCCCATGACTTATTTCTTTGCCTGAAGATAAAGGAAATATTGAAAGGAAGACATATTGATGACATTCAGGACATCAAGCATAATACGACAGCAGCTCTGATGGCCATTCAAGAAAAAGAGTTCCAAAATTGCTTTGGAGGGTGAACTAGGCACTGGCATTGATGCATAGCTTCCCAAGGAGTGTACTTCAAAGGTGACTGTAATGATATTCAGCAATGAAGTATGTAGTACTTTTTCTAGGGTGAGTTCATGAACTTAATTGTCAGACCTCGGAGTTTCTTGGCACACTGTATTTTTGCTGTAAAAATAACTCATTCCTTTAACAATGAATGTGTGATTTTAATCATTTACTCTTTCCAAATAGCATCTAAATTATGTAAAGTTTTATTTTTATTTATTTTTGTAATTTTTTGTTTTGCTTCTTTTGAAGTAGACCATGGACACTCAGATCTTGGTTTGCTGATTGTCCTGTTGAGCTAGGTCCTTAAAATAAAATTATATTAAATGTAAAAATGTGCATGTAAATATACATTCAACATAAAGAGATATAATCATTTAAATTGCTCTGTCACATGTATTTGACAGAGCAATTTAAATGATTATATTTAAATTGTTGTTAGAATTATGTAGATAACATTTGTCTTTAGCAAAAATAGAATCCTTTACTCTTTTTGCGTCTCCTTTTTTAAAAAAATTTTAATGCTGATTTTCTCAGGTTCAACATCAAAAGAAACCATCAACCACAGAATTTATTTTACACTACAAATTCTCAGTTGTTTTTATAGTAGTCGTTAAAACTGAAAGACACTCTTAATTGCCCTAGATGCATGTAAACAACTGTACATTAATGGGTTATGTTACTACAGTTTAACTGGGCTATGTTCCAAAATATACACACTTTGCATATACTTTTCCACCGTCTAAAAATACTTTTCTGTTCATTAGGGTAATTAGATTGTACAAAGAAGTAGACAAATGATGAGAATTCACGAGAGTACAATACCGTAATGCTATGAATAGAAAATTTGATTTACGATGAAAATTTAGAGTGCTAGTGAAAATTGGCAAAACGTTGACTTGGGGATGATGAGGAGGACATAATTATAGACTGAAAATATGTGAAGGTGCTGGTTCCCCTGAAGAGGAAAAATACTCATGTTTATCTTTTCCTTCTTGTCTTTGGCATTTTCATGCAGACTGAGAGATTTTTAGAGATGATGTTCAAACTTTCTGCCATCCAGTCCAGCTGGACATTTTCAATTGAATGTCTTACCATTATTGTTGCAAAAACAATATGATTCAATCCCCTGAAAACTTTCCTTTCAAAGCTGATTTGCCTCTTTTTTTTAGTCAGTAATAGTTATCTCGAATTTGGCTGCTTCTAATGCCAGCACAGAGCACATGGTAGGAACCCACGCAAGAGTTGTAGCTGGCTTTTATTCCTTCTTTGTCATCCGTGTCCAGTCAGTTGGCTTTTCCTTATGTTGTCTTTAATTGCTGTCAAGTTTCTCTGATTTTTTGCCCAAGGCGCCATGTTCGTTCAGGTCACTTTATGTAGTATAACAGGCTTCAACATTTCTATTCATTCCCTTCTCCAAGTCACCTTGCACATTTGTTACTTGTATACTCTTTATCTTTTGAGAGACAAACATTGGGGTTCTTTCTTTATATAGGAGGCATTTGATAAATATTTGTATGTTCAGTGAAATAAAAAAATATAGAATACGCTGTGACAAAAAACTAAAGTGAGCAAAATTATTTCCTCTCAGGAAAAAAATATGAAAATGATGTGTTCATACATACCCACGCTCTTATGGAAATGAATCCCTTGAAAGGTTGTGATAGCTCCCAAAATAAAACACTGAAATACATAAACAGTAGACTTTTTTGGCATTTTGCAAATTGTGCGCAGGTAAAAGAGCTACGTAATTGTAAGTTTTAGGTGTGACAAAAGCATGTGTTAATCTACAGCAGTGCAGTTCAATAGAACTTTCCGCAGTGATGAAAATGTCACTAGTTGACTCAGTATGTGGTGAGTGTAACTGAGAAACTGAATTTTTAATTTTATTCAATTTTTATTTAAATAGCCACCAGTGTCTAAAGGCTACCATATTGGAGAGCAGAGATCTATAGTCAGATGTATTCCCAAGGATTATGAGTGTTCATTAAGCTTTACTTATGTTTTTGTTGCAATCACCCACAAGTCACAGCTGGTTTTGTATTAAGGAAACAACATACAGGGACCATCTTGATCTCAATAGCAACTTCAGCCTGACTCTGTATACATCCTACATGTATAGTGTATAACCTCATTTCTCTTGTTAATTCATTCTAAAAATTTGTACTGAATATTTGCTATAGACAGCACTGTTTTTTGTTATAGAGATACACGACCTTAAAATCCCTGCTCTCATGGAGCTTCCTTTCTAATAGGCGATGCAGGCAATGAATAAATAAACACAAATATAGTATATCAAGTAGCGAAAGTTTTGTGAAAAATAAAACAAGGGGTCATGTAATGACCGAGGATCCTACTTTTAGAAGGGTCATCAGAAAAGAGCTCTCTGAGGAGGCTACATTTGAGCACAGACCTGAAGAAAATGAGGGAGTGAACTATGGTACATGGAGGGAAGAAGGGAGTTTTACGCAGAGGGATCAGCGTATCCCAAGTCCCTGAGAAAGGCGTATTCTCTCAGGAGCATCAAGGATGACACCAAGGATTTTAGACTCAGGAACTACATGAAGTTGCCATTTACCAAGATGGAAAGTTGCCATTTATGTGTATGGGAAATGAAAAGTTTGGTTTTGGACATATTAAATCAGAGATGGCCTTTAGACATCCAATGGAAATGTTGAGTATCGGGCCAACTTCAAGGATAGAGCTATGAATTTAGCAGTCATCATCATTTAGATGGTATTTAAAACCATGAGCCTGGATACAGTTTCTTCAGAGGTGAGTATAGATACAGTAGGATGTATCACTGTAAGATTTAGAGGTTGAGAAGATATGGAAGAATAAACAAAGGAGACTGAGAAATAGGACCCAAGAGTCTGGAGTGCAATGAAGAATACCTGGAGACTCAGAAACCAAGTGAGTAGAGGGTATTTAATAGGAAGTAGTAGTCACACAAATGCTACTGAGAAGTCAAATAAGATGAACACTGAGAATTAATTGGCCATTAGATGTGGTAACCTGGAGGTCATTATTGATCTTGATAAGTAAGGTGGGAAAAGAAGACACGGTTCTTTCCCAGAAAAATCTTACTCATAGACAATCAAGAAGACTGGTGGAATCTAGGGAATGGTGCAAAAGGTGTCTGGCCTTTCTCCTTCCACTTACCACTCACTAGGTGATTCTGAATTCCTCTTCAATGGCATAAAGGAGTTCTTCCTCCAGGGTCTCTCCCTCCCTCATCTTGTTCTCATCTACATCTTATTCTTCTTAGCTCTCTTCTATCTCTGAAAGTTTATGCTGATTCTTCTGCTCTTCCCCTAGCTCAGTTCTTTCCATTTTCCACTCCGTGGACCTGGGGATAGACACATCAAGACAAAACATCTATAACACAGAACTTTCTATTATTAAAATTGTGCAATAATACACAAAATCATATATAATTATAATTTAACATGTCTCAATATTTTTCCTGACAAAGTAAAACTCCCTTCTGTGATTGTTTTGGTTTTTAAAATTGCAATTGGAACATCCCAAACCCAATAATTGCAATACCCTTACCCTGATTCAGTTTTCTTTTCCTGCCATAGTATTTATCACCTTCCAGCACATGCTATAATTTGTTTATTCATTTTTATTATTTATTCATTAATTTATAAATCATAATTTGTTAATCTTTGCTGTTTCATATTGTATTCATTACATTATTCATTGTTTATTCATTTTCTTTTCCACTAGATAAAAACCCCAAGTGAGCAGTGATTTGTTTGTTTTTCTCACTGTTACACCCAAAATGCTTGTTATAGTGCCTAACTAATAGTAGATGCCTAGGAAATTGTCACTGAATAAATGGATATTCTGGTTCTCCAGGAGCACGTATGGGTTGCGCTACATCATAGGAAATAGACGCAAGTGAGAGAGGAGGTGATATCATGTCAAAATTAATATGTGGCATGAATCGATGCAAAGAAAATTCCTTTACCCTGATCGATTTCATTTGCTCTGGAAATTAAATCCAGGCCATTGAAGTAGAAGATACTGCCTCTTGTGAGATAACTCTGGAAGGAGGGAGGTTTTTCTCACCCCCAGAATACAGGCTGTAGAGAGGGATGGTGGGACAGAGTAACACATCCTGGAAGGCTAGTACAGAGACTTGTTACCTTGCTCATATTAAGACCAAGAGCAAAACCAGCCAAAAATAGACTTGGATTAAAGATCAAAGCCCCAGGACCAGCCAGACTTTCTTCAGTTATGCCTTGGGCATGAGCAAAAATCAGCCTGCTGCCAACTCTTTTCCCAGTGCTTTTCTGTTTCACCTGAAGAGAAGCTGTGGAAAGACTGGTGGAGAAATAATAGGTGGAGTGTAGTCTAGGTCAATCACTAATTCCCAAAACAAAGGGCTGGTTTGGCCAAAGAGAGCTTGGCTCTGTCCACAGAAGAAGGGAAGAATCTCAAGGAGCCAGGAAAGTGGTGGGGAATCTGTGTTCCTAAACCTGGTTGAAGTTTACAGGTGCTCCTTATTCTTTGTCCCTTTCTTTGTTCCTACTTTTGGGTGGAACTGAAGTGGTTTATCCTAGCATAGGCTACTAATTTCTGAGGGGTGTACCCAGAGCACTCTGGCTTGGTTAGCATTTTTTCTTGGTTGAGATCTACTTCATCCACACTCCCTTAACTTGTTTTCCCATCATTCCATATTGGAAATTGAAGTACCTGCAGTCATGCTATGAAACAAAGGTGATAATGTATCTGAGGCAGCTGTAGTTTGTAAGAAATAGTCAAGATTCAAGATATGAGTTCTAAAAATATTTTCTGAATTTAAGACATACCGATTTAATAGTCCTTTACTCTGTTCTATTTTCATGTACATTTAAAAACATTCTGAAACGTTTAAAAGCTTACAGAAAAGTTGCAAGTATATTGAAAAAACTTTCACCTGAAGGATGTGATTTCCTAAAAACAAGGATATTCTACATAACCATAATACAACCATCAAAATCATAAACTTATCCATTCCTACCATCTAAACTTCAGACCCCATTCAGATATCATTACTTATTCCAGTAATGTCCTTGATAGCAAAATGATCCTCTTCACACATTGAATTTTGTTGTCAAATCTCTAGTTTTCTTCAATCTAGAACAGTTCCTAAATCTTCCTTTGACTTTCATGATTTTGACTCTTTGATAATCATATTTTTTTAGAATGCTCCCCAACTTGAGTTTGTCTGAAATCTCTGCATGTTTGCACATTTTGCATATTTTTGATGTTCTGCATCTGAGGCTTCCCGACTGGGGAGGTTACCCCTCCCAGGGCAGTCCAGTTCTTAGCGAGAAAGAGCAACTCTCCCTGAGTGTGTCTCTCATATGCAAACCAACCTATTCAGAGTCCATACTAGGAACCACCTTTTCTCATCATCCCAGGGCTGGGCATAAACCAGCTAGAAATAACCCCCTATACCCAGAGTTGCTGAAATTATTCAAATTAGCAAATCCTATCCCTGCTTATTCTGACTTGCCTTACTGAAATGTTCCTGAAATGACTACAACAAAGGCACCTGGCCACGTGTTCCCCTTGCTCCTGCAGCCTGGCCCATTCTGGTGCTTCCCCATATGGCCCTGCATGTCATGGCATGCCTCCTCTTAGGAAATCTGAATAACAAACTGTCTTTTCAGTGCTCATCATCTCTTGATGTGTTAGCCTCACCATATCTTTATAAAAATAAAACCTACATTTTAAAACAATCTCCCCAGGATTAGATTTAGATACTGCATTTATCACAGGAGTAATACTGTGTTCTTCTCACTGCATTCTATCAGTTGTGCCTAATTTTGATTTGTTGTATTGCTGATGATTTTACTTTGATTGTTTGATTAATTTGGTGTCTGCCAGTGTTCCCCACGGTAAAGTTACTTTTTTATTTTTTTTGTAATTGTTAAGTGTTTTGTGGGGTGGTACTTTGTAACTGTAAATCTGTTTCTCATCAAACTTCCAGCTTCTTCTTTATTTATCAATAGCCCTGTGGACTCAATTTTCTGTTTTATTCAGTTATTTATTTTGATGCTCAAATTTCCAAGGTTTGACCAGTAGAAACCCCTTCAAGCTGGCTTCTCTGTTCTTTTGAGAAGTTTCCATAATTATCTGAATGTGTTCTTACTTTCTAGCTCAACAAAATATTCCAGGCTTATCTTGTACTTTCTTTGTCCCAGCACTGGTTTCAACCATTTCTCCAAGGACCTTGCTTTTATAATCTGGGTGCTAGGTGTACTCAATGCAATTGGAGTGTCACTGTTCCCAGCCCCTCTTAGTAGATAAATTAAGAAATATACCTATGATTATGCATATTTACCTACATATGTGTGTATGCACATTCATGCACATATGTGTTTACATATACGTGTGAATACACATACATATGTATGCAAACATACATTTATATATCAGTTTCTATTTCTATCTGTATATTCTCAAAATCATAAGCTCAAACCAATAATTCCAGTTCTAATCCCATACTGCCTCCATATTTGCACCTCTCTTCCTTTTTTTTTTTTTTTGCTTTTTGTTTTTTTGTTTTTTGTTTTTTAGGGGAGAGCGCGAATGCAGTCCCCCACTACCACAAATTATGCAGTCGAGTTTCCCACATTTGGGGAAATCGCAGGGGTCAGCACATCCGGAGTGCAATGGATAAGCCTCGCCGTGGGAAAACCACCTTCGTGATCATGGTATCTCCCCTGCCAGGTAAGTATGCACCTCTCTTCCTAATAGAAACATGACTCCCATTATCCTTAAGGTATTTACTTATTTGATCCATGTCCCTATATATCAGTCCCCTATGGCCCCCAATGCCTCATACCCCACATGCATGCCTTTCTCACTATATTTGGGCTTTGATCGCCATGATTCACTCTACCCTCATATTGACACCTTTCTTACCCCAGTCAGTTTTTGACATCGTAGTCCAGTCTGTTCATTAATACATTTTGTTTTGGAATTAACACCTTTGTATTCAATTGGTGTGTATCACACCATGCCAGAAATAAATCAACACACAGTCATCTTAAACTCTAACAATACACAGGCAAAATCAAGAATGAGCCTTATATTGAAATTTAAATACAACTTTCTTTTAAACTTTCAAATTATTAAAGGTCCAAGGCATTACCTTTGCTAGCTGAAGTGACAAAGGCCACTGCATGTCTACACTTCATTGCATGTATTATGTATCAGAAGTTATTTCATGGGAAACTTATATGTTGATATTAGAACACGATGAGCAAGCATATCCATTTCTGGATAATCGAAACGTCCTGTGATAGACAGTAATGGAAATGGTGCTTTCTAAACCAAGACAATGGATAAGGAACAGGGGCAACTCCTTAATTCAACATAGTAAATTTAGCATTGGTGGGCAGTAGCCATCTCAAGTGCAATAGCCATTGATTCACAGGAGATTGGTTACTAAGAATACTAAATAGAACTAGTTGTCTGGCAGATTTCTTTAACTCTTGGGATCCCTATTATCTTGTCGGTGAATGAAGTGTATTTGTATTGGTTAGGATGCATTTGGCAGTAATAAGCATAAAACTCTGATTCATATGATTTAAACAACATAACAGTTTATTATCTACCATAAAAAGAAGTTAGTGGTTAGAAGACATCATCAGGAACTGGGGTATGTATGTGTGAGTGTGAGTGTGTGTATGTGTGTGTGTGTGAATGTTTTCTTTTCTCTGCTATTCTCAGGATGTTTGCTAGTCCTTAGTAGCCTTCTTAGCCATAATATGGCAACAGTAGAACCAGATCTCCTACCATGGCACAAGAACATCAATGGGATACATATAATTATTTCCTATATAATTCTCCTTATTTTTGAGGAAGCTTGTTTCAAAAGATCCAGGCAGAATTCTCCTATCTCATTGGACAAAATTGTATCACATGCTCAAGTTGATGTACCACTGGCCAGGGGAATCAGTACAAGAAGATTGCCTTCTACTAATTAGAATTCACTGTTTGGAATTTAGTCTGAGGCTCACCTCCCTCAAAGTCACTGCTGGCGATAGGAGGTTGGGTATCTGGGGAGAAAGGGAAGAAAGGATTTGAAAGGTGATGATTGTTGGGTAGGCAACCAGCAGTGTCCCCTGACATGCTGTATTATGCCAAGGCCCTTTTCAACTTTCTCCTTTCGTGATTCAGTTCTCCCATTCGGCATTCTTATAAAGTACTCAAGGGTGGGATCATTAATTTTTAAAAAAATCTTTATTGGGGTGACATTGGTTTGGTAAAATTATATAGGTTTCAAGTGTACATTTCTATAATACATCATCTGTATAATGTATTGTGTGTTAACCACCCAGAGTCAGTTCTCCTTCCATCACCATATATTTGACCCCCTTTCCCTTCTTCTACCACCCTCCTCTCCGCTTACCCTCTGGTAACCACTAAATTGCAAATCATGACTTTTTTACATATGTGTCCTTAGTGCTTAGCACTAAGGTTAGAAACTCAGCAAATATCCATTTAAATAAGTAATAATTTATAAGTAAGTTAAAAAATAAGTAATAAATTCTTAAATCACTTTATCTTTTGGGGTGGTGGTGTTGGTTGATTTTTAAGAGTTATCCTGAGGTATGGCTACGTACTCATCTCATATACTAATGTTAGGAAGATGAATTTATTTTATTTATACTTTTCATTTGAATAAAACATGTTGAACCTTTAAGCGACGGAAACTACCTTCCCTCTTTTACCTGTCTCTTCTAGTTAGTTGCTGAGGCCTAAATGTGGCCTATGAGTGCATTTTGTTGACTTATGCCCTGGATTTCTCTTCCGCTGGATGTGGTAACAGAGCCTTGACAAATATGTGGCAAGTATCCGCAGTTGTGAGAGTCAGTTTGCTTTGCAGGCCTCCCATTGCTATCCACGGGCTGATACAGTACATAGATCAGTGTGGTTAAACACAGAGATATTATGGTGCAGAAGGGATTGACACATCCCCTCTCTGTTTTGCACTTAGAAAGTATTGAGTGTTCTCAGGAAGAGCAATAATTGGTTTGTAATTCTGGAAGTTAAGGAAAGGCAATTCTTTAAGGCATGTTCTTTTATTTATGTAAGAAGTCTTTTTATTAGGAACATCAGCTTCCAGACATAACTAATATAAATGAGGTTTTTTGTTTGTTTGTTAATTGACAAATGGATGAAAGTTTTGAAGAATCACACACAAAGTGTAAAACTTTTCATTATATGAAACTTTAGTTATTTGTGTCTACTTACAAATGATAAGTGCTGAATAATGTGATATTATAAAATGTTCTACAGGACATTAGCAAAATTATTTGCTTTGCCTGTATGGTTTTTAGAGCCTTATACACAGGACTCTATCAAAATTCGTGAGTCCTTGTTCCAAAGAGCATTTCCTATGCTTTAAGAGACCTTAGAAGATCACTAAATGTTACTGTACCTCAGTTAGCCTATTTTCAAAGTAGATACTTGTGGCAAATTAACAATTATTAGATTAAATTTATTATGGCAATAACTACAGAAGCAATTTTGGGAAAAATGTTTCTGTTATACTTTTCAATAAAATATATTTTGAATGGCATTATCATCATAATAAAAATCCTGGCTCATCTCAAACGTCCCTGCATGTAAGATAGCTATAATTAAATAGGTTCTCCTTCTGTAATTAGTGGAAATCCAGACATAGTTGAGGCAAACCATATTAAATGTTTGGGACTGGCAAAAAGAAAGGTTAAATTTAATGGACATTTTCGAATGTTCATTTTGCTAATTTTTCTGTAACATTTGAACTATTGACATTTTTCTTCAATAAACAGTTCTATTTTCTTTACTGTAACCCTACTCTCTTCTGGACATCTTCTTACCTATATGATAGTTTGCACTTTCTAAATGTTCTCCTTTTCCTAGTTTACCCATAAATAACATTGGTTTCCACATACTTAATCGTGTACACCTCTCACTTGACATACTTTCTCACGATGATCTCACTCACTCATGTTTCAGATATGATCAGTAAACCATTGGTCTCCAACTCACTAGTTCTAGAATGATCATTCTCCTGAGCTCTGGAGCCAAGAGTCTCCTTAATATCTCCACTTGGATGTTCCATAGACAGTCAACATGTCTAAATATGGATGTCTCTCTCAATCCCATCTAACCAAATATTCTGCTTCTGTTTCTTGTTTCAGAGATTGTCACTACCAAGTTCTGTTGTGTAGGCTAGATATTCGGGTACATTATCAATTCTTAATCTCTTTGTTCCTCAGCCCCACAATCATCATTGATATTTCTGCCTTAACATAAGTTGAATTTTTCCACAGCCCCACAATCATCATTGATATTTCTGCCTTAACATAAGTTGAATTTTTCCATCCACGTCTCTGCATTTCCATTGTCCTTATTTTATTTGAGGCCACTATTGTCTTTTCCTAGAACAACACAAACTACCTTCTGATTTGTCTTTTGCTTTCATCCTGAGGGATCATGATAGAAAAGAGTTTGCTCATGACACTTCCTTATCTAAAACACTTCAAAGTCATAGTACAAAATCTAAATACAGAAAGATGCGTGCATTATATCACATCTGGCCCTGTTTCCCTGTTCAGTGTCATCTACTGCCACTCCTTTCCTCATTGTTTAAGCTCAAGACAAACGGAATTACTTGGAGTTTCCTTAATACACCATACTTTTCTTCTCTGAGCTCTTATATAAGCTGTAATTCTATTTGGAACATCTTATAACTTATCTCTTTATCAAATGCAGTCTCTTTTTCTGTTCAGGAATAAGCTTAGATATTACCTCCTCTGAGAAACCATCCTAGACCTTTCCCCCCTATTCTGAACTCAAGACTTTGTTTGATGTTTCAGCATATATTTAGATACTCTTTATTGGACACTTATCCCCCTTTATGAATGAATGATTTAATGACCTTTTTGCTTATAACTCTATTATAGCAAAGAACTATTTAATTAGTCTCATCTGCTTCTTCTAACATTTATATGTCCAGATGGGACAACAATCACTAACTCAAAGGAACAAGTAAATTAAACTTAGATTGTATCACAGAGTGTCAAATGACATATTCATAGCAAAGAATACCCCTTGTTCTATATTAATCTGATGGTTCCTAGATTATTAGATATAGCAGTTCCTCACAATGGTAGTACTAAAAAATGTTGCATTTTATTCAGCTTGTGATCTGGTGTCTTCTCAGGAAATGTAGCTTAAAATTATATTCACAGTTATTTATTTATTTATTTTTAAATCAATTTATCCTTAAGATCCTTATAGTTTATCATTGTAGTAAATCCGCATGTACTTCTGTACATGTTCTCAATCAAAGTAAAAATGCAGCATTTTTTTTTCTCCTCTTTTGGTAGTTAGTCTTTTGTTATGGGTTGAGGTTGAAATCAAGGTTTTCAACACAGAGTGAAGTTTGGTGACTTTTGAAGTAAGGACATTATTAGGTAATCAATGTATATTCTGAAAATTAAATTTTGATACTAAGTATTTAAAGCAAGATGGTTTAATTTTTAACAATCATACCAGTTTTATTTTCATGAACTCATAATGATTTTTGGCATGGTTTTATTTGCTGTATGGGGCATTCAGAGAATTGAATACCTTATTGATTTCTTCTTTTTTTCTTTTTTGATGGAAAGTGACTATTTCTATTTGGAGGAGGCATATGTTCCAAATACCTACTGATGCATAACAAACGTCTACAATCTTAGTAGTGCAAAACAGTAACCATTTTATTATGCTCACAGATTATGTGTTTCAGGAATTCAGAAAGGGACAGTAAGGTTGGCTTGTTTGGGGCCTCACCTGGGAAAATTCAAAGAGAGATAATTCAATAGCTGGGAATGTATTTGATTTTGGGCTTATTTACTCATATGGTTGGTTGTTGATGTTGACCATTTGGGGGGACCTTATTGGGGGCTGTCAGCCAGAACACTTAGATAAATTATTAACATGGGGTATCTCCATGTTGGTTAGATTAAATTTCTTCACAGTGTAGTCACAGAATTTGAAAAAAGAACATTCTCAAAACAAATAAAACAGAACACACAAACAAACAAACAAAAAAAAACAACAAGGTGGACATGCATGGCATTTTTATGACCTAACCTTGGAAATCATAAAGATTTCAGTGTAATCTGGTTTCAACATACTCTGTTGGTGCAGGTATTTACAATGTCAGCCACAGTTCAAGAGGATGGAGACTTAGACATCACCACTAGATGTCATATTGTAAGAAGGACATGTGAGATGACCAACATTACAGTGTTCTTTCTTGGAAGATACAATCTGTCTCAGCATTAGTTCAAAACATAGCTTCTGTCAATGGCAAATGTGATATTCAGTACTCATGAACCCTTTACTTTTCTCAAAGAACATTTAAAAAATATTTCTAAAGCCTTTATTTAGAATTGTAAAAATAATAGATATTCATTAAGGGAAACTTGAAAAATAAGCAAACATAATAAAGTAGAACTCTGTGCCATAATTTACTTCAAAATTTTCTATAACTTCTAAGGATTTTTTTCCCCATTTGCTGCTTATTTTAGATAATGACCCTGTAAACATTTTTTTTCTATAAACGGAAAAAACATAGAAGGAGTAGTTGAAAATGTCTATGAAAAAATGAAAATATTGAAGTAACAGTCATAAAATACTAAAAGAAAACTTAAAAAAAAATGATTCTGGGGAATTCTGGTGAAGATGTTGGAGTAGAGAAATGCTGCCCTTGCCTCTTCTCATGACCACATCAAAATTACAACGAAACTACGGAATAACCATCATTGACAATTGCCTCAAGTCTAGCTGAACAAAAATCCTACAACTAAGGACATACAGAAGAAGCCACATTGAGACTGGTGGGAGGGGAAGAGACACGAAACACACTGGTACCACACCAGTGTGTGGCAGTTAAAAATCAGGAGGGATATTTTGGCTGCAGAGGATCCCTGCTCCACCCCAGAGGAAAGGAGGTCCCAGACCCACACCAGGCTCCCCAGCCCAGGGTTCCTGTGCAGGAAAGAAAAGTCCACACAACTTCTCGCTGTGAAAACCAGTGGAAATTGTGGCTGAGTGAGATGAAGGATGCTGGAATTTCAGGTGTTCTTCTTAAAGGGCCTGCACACAAATTTAGTTGCTGGTGTACTCACTCACTTTGAGCTCCAACATTGTCAGCTTGAAAAATACTAGGGAGATACCGGGGGAACTGAATTATTTGGCCTCAGGGTGAGGGCTAGAGGATAGCTTTCTCCAAGAAAGGAGTGATGCCAGAAGCCATTGTTCTTTTCTTGAGTCCTCTCACCTTCCAGCATGCAGACTTAGGCAGATGCCATATCTAAGTCTCCATCAACTTGGTTAACACCATTTGCCCCCACCCTGGTGATTCCCTGAGACCCGGCCCCATGCAACTTGCAGGCTCACCCAAGCTACTCACCCAAGTGGTTTTTCCATACAAATAACCTGTCTTGGCTCATGCTGCAGACTTTCCTAAAATCTCTCAAACCCCAAACAAGCAGCATCTGGCCTCAGTGAGCCCTGTACATCTTGCTAAGCATCCCCAAGTTGGGTACTAGCAGCAGCTGGCCTCGGTTCACAGTAAGCCTTCTCCAGGCACCTCCAGGCCCAGCAGGGGAGGGGGGTGACCATCTGTGGGTTGCTTTGTTGCTCATTCCAGGTGGCCTTGGGAAGGGCATAGGCTGCTGCTGAATTTGGCATGTGTCAGGGCCCCTCCCAGGAGGCCATGGGACCGGCATGCCAGATGGCCTGTTGCACACTGACCCACAGCACCACTTGGGTGCCTCTACAGATAACACACCTAAAGAGCAGAGTGGACAGGCACCAGAGCCCTGTTAAAGCAAATCTTGCTCTTTAGGGTCAGCCTCTACACAAGAGCTGCTCCACTGCAGTCCTCCCAACCCATATGCCCAAAGGTCAGTACTTCCTATTGACATGAAAAAAGCAATCAAGGCTCAACTACAATAGGAGGGCACACATAACCCATACAAGGGAACACACCTGCAGCACCTGGATTAGGTGACCAGGGAGACTGCACCACTGAACCCCACAGCTCACCTACTACATAAGGCCACTCTACTAAGACCAGGAGACATAGCAGCCCTATTAATACATAGAAACAAACACAATGAGACATCCATAATGGGGGGACAAAGAAATGTCCCAAATTAAAGAACAGAACAAAGCTCCAGGAAGAAGAACTAAACAAAATGGAGACAAGCAATCTACCAGACACAGAGTTCCAAACACTGGTTATAAGGATGGTGAATGATCTCAGGGAGAACTTCAACAAAGAGATAGGAAACATAAAAAGTAACCAGTCAGAATAAAGAACACAATAATGGAAATGAAGAATACATTAAAGGGAATCAACAGCAGATGAGATAAAACAGAGGACTGAATCAATGATTTGGAAGGCAAGTTAGCAGAAAACATTCAATCAGAACAGCAACAAGAAAAAAAGAATTGAAAAAAAAGAGGAGTGTTTAAGGGGCTTTTGGGACAACATCAAGCATACCAACATCCACATCATAGGGGAACCAGAAGGGGAATTGAAAGAGAAAGGAATTGAAAGCATATTCAAATAAGTAATGACCAAAAACTTCCCTAACCTGGTGAAGAAAATAAATATACAAGCTCAGTTCCCAAACAAGATGAACCCAATAGGCCAAAACCAAGACACATGATAATCAAAATGCCAAAGGTTAAAGACAAAGAGAGAATCTTAAAAGCAGCAAGAGAAAAACAGTTAGTTACCTACAAGGAAGCTCATATAAGACTGTCAGCTGATTTCTCAACAGAAACTTTGCAGGCCAGAAGGGATTGGCATGACATATTCAAAGTGATGAAAAGCAAGGTCCTATAACCAAGAGTACTCTACCTAGCAAAGCTATGATTTAGAATTGAAGGACAGATAAAAGTTTCCCAGGCAAGAAGAAGCTGAAGGAGCTCATCACTACCAAACCAGTATACAAAAACAGTTAAGGGGACTTTTTAAAGAAAAAAAAAAAAGATAAAATATATGAATAACAAAATGGGAATAATTACACATCTATCAACAATTATTTTAAGTGTAAATGAATTAAATATTCCAATTAAAAGACATAGGGCTTAATGGTTAAATAAACAAGACCCTTACATATGCTGCCTACAAGAGACTCACTTCAGATCGAAAGACACACACAGACTAACAGTAAAGGATTGGAAAAAGATATTTCACGAAAAATGAAAAAAAAGAAACTGGGGGAGTAATACTTATAACAGACAAAATAGACTTTAAAACAAAGGCTATGATAAGAGACAGAGGAGGATCCAATAATCCCACTTCTCAGTATTTATCCACAGAAACTCAAAACACTACTTCAAAGGGACACGTGCATTTGTATGTTCATTACAGCGTCAGCCACAACATGCAATATACATAGTTAACCTGGGTGTTCATCGATGGATGAATGGATATAGAAGAGGTGGCACATTCCTATATATACAAAGGAATATTACTCAGCCATAAAAAAAATGAAATCTTCCCATCTACAACAACATGGATGGACCTAGAGAGTATTATGCTGAGTGGAGTAAGTCAGACAGAGAAAGACAAATGCCATATGATTTTTCTTATATGTGGAATCTGAAGAACAAAATAAATAAACAAAGAAAACAGAAACAAACTCATGGATACAGAAAACATTTTTAGGGTTGCCAAATGGGAGGGGAGTTGGGGACATGGGTGAAAGTGTAAGGGATTAAGAAGTACAAATTAGTAGTTACAAAATCGTCATGGGGCTGTAAATCATAGCATAAGAATTATAGTCATAATATTGTAATAACTATGTATGGTGTTAGATTGGTACTAGATTTATTGGGGTGATCACTTTGTAAGTTATATAAATGTTTAATCACTATGTTGTACACGAGGAAGTAATATAATATTATATGCCAATTGTAACTGAAAAAAGTTTTTAAAAAATTAAGAAAATGATTCTGTAACTTTTACAGTTATGGTGCTTTACTATTACATTATTTTTCCACAATTCTCAAATAATTGCGTTTAAATAGTATTTTCAAAACAGCTTTTTAGTTGCGGTTAGTTCAGAATTGGGACACAATTTGGCTACATCTTGATTTCTATAATATATATTTCTAGAAGTGCAATTACCTCATCAATGGGGCTTATAATCATTGTACAGAGAAAAAGTCCTCAACCATAGTCAATGTATATTTTCATTCATAAGTAGATTCATTACTTGTTGGGAGTAATATAAGTATCTTTCCTTGGCTTTTCAAGAAAAAGTTTTAAATTTGTTGATGTTTATCAAGTCTCAGAGTTGTTTTCAAAGAACTGTACTGAGACTTGGAATAGTAAAGGCACCTGATTACGTATAACTAATCATTCCTGTAGACACCAGTGACTACTATATGGGGAAAATACCGCTGGTCCAAAGGAATAATTAAATACTAATTCTGTAGCATAGTATTCCTTAACCCAATTCTGAACTAACTGCAACTAAAAAGCTGTTTTTAAAAATACTATTTTAACCTCATTACTTGATCATTATGGAAAAATAATACATTAGTAAAAGCACCATAACTGCAAAAGTTACAGAATCCTTTTTAAAAAGTTTTTTCTTAGTATTTTATGACTGCTACTTAAATAATGTCTTTATTTCTTTTTTTTAATATATATCTTTAATTATTCCTTATATTGTGTTACGGAAGGCTCTACATTTTGAGAAAAAAGAAAGATTCATACATAGCACTTGCAGTTTAATTTCAGTTAATTTTGTAAATAAAAAATGTAAAGCAAAACTGAACTAAAATTTCAAGTTGTAAGAACAATTTTAAGAATGCTGAAACTTCATGAAAAATCCATTGGCTTATTCCTGAACTATCTAAAAAAATAAAATAAAATAAAATAAAATAAAACTGGAGAAATATTCTGAAGTTTAGGATATAAATGTCCTCATATAGGATATATGTGTCACAATATAAGGAAGATATTTTGTATTGTTATAGCTATTCTAATGTGATCCAAATGAGACTCCATATTAATTTAGGACATACTGTGTGAATATCAGAGTGTGCTTTAACTTACCAAGTGACATTCCTAGAAACAAGTAATGGAACATAGTATCTGAAGTTTCCTTGGAAGGTACATACATCCCACCCCTCCCTAGATAATATGATAGAAGCTCCAGGTGAGGCATCAAATAAGATCTGGGTTCTCACTATGTGACATTGAGCAAGTCATTTAACCTCTTTGGATTTTACTTTCTCAACTCTGATATGACAAAGTGGACTAGGATGATCTCACCTTCCAATAGAATTTCTGACCATGGACTGATTTGTAGTTTAATGGGACAGCTCAAAATTGACAATCTGGAATTTGTTAGGAAATATTAATTTTATATGCACAGAAAAAACGGTGATTAAACATTTGACCCACATTCCTCTGTAGCTTGTCTCAGAGGTTCCTACCTGAGAGGTGGTTTGTGTAATCTTTTGATCATTCCACCCAATTAGCTATTTATGTGGCACTTAATACTAGTGCCTAGTTTCCTGACAAGGAAAGAAAAAAAAAATCATATCACTTACATTTTAAAAATATATGCAGGCATATTCTAAAGAGACTTTGAAAATAACTTTTGAATTCTTTACTAATGTGTGCATATATACTGCAAACTCATTTCTATTACAGTGGAACTAGAACTAATATTTAGTGGAGAAATCAAGTATCTTATAACTTCTATCATCTGAACCTAGAAAAGGTTCTCCAGTTCCCTTGGAAGAACTGATGTTACAAATTACAAATTCTGTGCCTGCCTTTAGTCATTGATAAGTGATTCTTTAGGGGAAGGGAAATAGGTACAAAATTTGAATTTCAGAAGAAATTCAAATAGAGATTATTTTAAAATTTGTGTGTGTGGGTATTAAATCTATTTAATTATCAATATTTATGTTTTTCTTTTTTATTGAGGATATTTCATTCATTCATTCTTCATGGAACAAGGTTTTAGTATTTGGGTTTTAACTTGTAGAACAAAAATGGAGGAGGGACATTTTCAGATGAATAAAGTTTTTAGATATATAAAATGGCTATAAATTTTCAAAATTACTTGTATATATGTTAAGAGCTGTTTAGCATTTATCTTGTGACTTTTTTTAGTGAATATGATTACAGTTAATTTGGTATCTTAAGATGTTCAGTGTATGATAGAAAGAGGGGGAGAGACATAAAAGAATGGTTTAGTGACTCAAATTTAAAGAAAAATTTCCAAAAATATACTATCAACTTCCTGACACCAAACTTTGCCTGAAACCAAAAGAAACTTTGTGGTCACAAAAAGAGACAGCTTTGGTTTGTTGTGTTCCACCCTCTGACTGCTTGTGCAATCAGCATCACAGACGAATATAAAATTATCCATGTAATTGTACTGCTGTAAAGAATTTAATGAATTGTTTTTAGCATTTTCCGTAGAGTACAGTGAGTGTATCAAGTACTGTGCTAAAGAAGTGTTTCAAGGTACTGAGCCATGACTAATTTATTACCTGTAGAAATGCCTTAACACTTAATAAGGTGTTAATTGCATTCAGGTGACACAACTGTAGTTGGAAAGATAATTTGGTGCACCTTATCTGAGCTGATGGAAGTGCAGAAAGCATTCAGGTTACACTGCACCAGGAAGGGCAATTTCTTGCAGCTTATCAGCACTTGATAATGGACACTTAGCAGTCTCACTAGTAAATGCATTTATTTGATCACCATTAATGAAAAGCATTTCAACTAATAATAAGAGGAAATGGAAGTTTTGCTTTTTAATGTTTTGACTTGATCTCTTTTAAAAAGGTATCAGTGTGACTATCAGGAATATAAATTGTTTCTTTAAATGCTTATTATCCTCATTAGCAGTAAGTCTGTAAGGAGCTTTACACTGCACAAACCCTAAATGACAACAACATATTGAGATAGAAAGTGAAAACATTCAGTGAATCATCCACACATCTGCAAGTTTCCAAAAATGAGGCTATAAGCGCTGAACTGGGGTTAATGTTTGTAGCAGAAAGAACTTACTGCAAGATCGTTAGCGTTTTGAGTTGGTGTTAAAATCTGCTGTCCCACATTAGCTAGATTTGCCACAGAGGTACAGCACAGATAGTGTGCTACAACTTTATTCCCTGTACAGATTTCAAATATTATTTTCTGAGTTGGGATTCAGGATCATTCAGCATGTTTACACAGGGATCTTGTTCAAGGTCACAACTGATGAGCATATACAGTAAATTCTTATGATCTAAACCAAAACAAGTAAATATGAAATTTTAAACATTTGAAACTTAGAAAGCCATTGCAACTTTTTAGATCCATGCTTGTTTGTGAATTTGTTCTTCACAGTTTAGTCTCTGGAATAAAATGTATAGCTGATATTTTTATTTTTATCAGTTTTATTTTGGTATTGCACAGACATAGTACTAGTGTAAATGTAAGAGTTAATGCATAACAATAATAGCTGACATTTATTGAACACTAACTCTGGCCTAGAGAGTTTTAGCTTTATATGGATTATTTTATTTAATTGTCATAGTAACGCTTTGAAGCAGGTAGTAGTTTTAATCTCCATTTTCCAGATGAGGAAACCAGAGCATAATATGGTACAACCAATGTCACATGCCTAGGGTAAAATATCCTATAACATGAATGAGTGAAACCTCAGTGAAAATTGTTTTGTTCCCAAGTGCATGTCTATGAGATATATTTTCTTTCTGTGGTACCAATTTCACCGGATTTTATTTATTTATTGATTGATTGATTGATTGATTGATTTGTTTATTTATTTTTTGTCTACTGAAATTATGGGATTGAATTTGGCAAGGCTGTAGCATCACATGTGCAAATACTGATGGACTGTTTTGTGTCACATTTGTACCTGCCTATTGAAGATTGACCCTCCTTAAAGTTTACGCTTAAGTGATGCTTAACTTAACTAATTGGTACTGAAAGGAATTTTTAGGCATAGTATAATTTGCAACATTGCGGTGAAAACATGACTTATTTTGTTTTTATTTTATTAATTTGGTTGACGTTGATTTACTTGCTTGTGAGCCATTCACATGGTGTTCATGAAGTATTGTTCAAGTAATAGGAACTCTAGGTAAAAAAAAGAGAATAATATGGGGACCAGCAGGAATACACATTTATCACTATGATACGTTTTCTCCAGGCTTTTATACTTATGGATAGTGGGGGGGGGAGGGAGAGATTTGAAAAGTTATTAAAACTTAGGGGATCTAAGGGTCAAATGCATTCCTGAATGAAGGAATACATAATTTAGTGCAAATCAAATAGTCTTTTCTGATATTATCCTCTTTCGAACTTCCCATATTTTTATGAATGTGACATCTAGTTTACATAGGCATGTAGAGTCACCTGGATAGAAAAAAAAAGTAACAAAATTGCAACAAGCAGCCTGACATGGGTGTTGAACATGGTGGGAGGGAAGGTTTAAAGAACACTGTACCAGGCTATAAAGGTGTAATCCTTGTCCTTAGGAACTTTCCAAATAATTGATAAGTAAATATAATACTATACACACACGCAGCCAAGCAAGGAGGTAAAACAAAAAACAAAAACATTTGTGTAACATAAATAAACTGCTATACGATTTCCTGGAAGGGGTAGTTGATTTCTATGTGGGTGATGTGGAAAGTCTTCATAAAGGAATAATAGTTGAGCAAGGTCCGCTCAATAGGGGTGAGATTTAGAGGCATTTCGGGTAGAAGTAATGGTGTTTAAAAAGGCATAATGGAAGCAGTGTGTAAGATTCATTGGATGGAGACAGGAGAGTTAATTAGGTCCTGGATTATGATTATGGCAACAAAAAATGGAGAAAATCAATTAAAGGGAAATTGTGAATGGAGACTCATTGGATATCTTGTGCCCACCATGTGGATGCCCCTTCGTTTAGCTTGGAGTTTCCAAAAACTAGTAATTTTACCACTTGAGTCATAAGTAATGTAATTCAGGGAAATTGATAACAACACACACACACACACACACACACACACACATGCTCACATGTGCGTGCACGCACGCACACACGATAAAAGAGGCCCATTTATTATTTGACAACTTGCAGAGAAAAATGTCACAGGGGAAGTAAATAAATAAAAGTCCGCTTAAATTCTACTGCTAAGATATTTAACTATGTAAAATTATCTCACTGTTCAAATAAAAGCATTTTATCTGCCTTGTTAACCTAAGCCCCCACTATCATGGTACTAAGACCTCAAACATTTGCTGTTTCTCCTCTTTCCTAGCCTCTTTCTAGAAGTCTTTATAGCCTATAGTATGACATACTTAGCAGTGCCTCCATCTTGGCTTTTATTGTTTGACTTTGGAAAGACTCTTGGGTTCTGCTGTGGAGATGAATTTGCTCCAACTACCACTTCCAACTTGCCTGCACTATGGACGTTGCCCAAGTGGCTTCTGAGTTTGCTAAGCCAATGTTTCGAGCTCCCTGAGACAATGGTCCTCTAGGCACCGGCATGCTGCTCTTGACTTGCCTCTGCCCCTCTTGCCTCTGTTACCACGAGCTATATATTACTGAACCTTCACGGAGGTCCTGGGCCCAACAGTTTACCCTTAATCCTGATGTAGAAAATGCTATCCCCTTCTCTGTATTTTATTCCTGCATCAGAGTTGTTTAGGCCTGATAGGTAAAAGCTTTTTTTTTTTTTTGAGATTTATATGACAATGCCTGTTTTATTTTATTTTATTTTTTATTTATTTATTTATTTATTTATTTATTTATTTATTTTATTTTTACATCCCTCACACCGTGAACCCCCCTCCCCCCATCCACCACCACCCCGACCTCACACCGAGCCATCACATTATACACATAAAATTATAGTTGGCATTCATTAATGTCCAGTCTCTGGTGTACAATGCCATGACCAGGCATCCACAGCATCCCTGAAGTGGTCTCCCAAACAGGACACATGTCCATCGGACACCCAACAAAATCCCCAAACACTATTGAATAAGTTCCCCAAAGTAATTCTCAAAAAACCCCGAGGCCATCCTGTGGTCACCAGCCACCCCCCAATCCCTTCACCCGTCCCCCCATCCCCAAACCCCTCCCCCCCGTCCATCTAACAACTCTCGGTTTTTTGTGTCCCCAAAACTGTTTCTGATTAGTTCATACACATATTCTTTTCTTTAGATTCCGCATATAAGTGAGATCATATGGTACTTATCTTTCTCTTTCTGACTTATTTCACTTAACATAATGTTCTCTAGATCCATCCATGTTGTTGCAAATGATAAGATTTGTTTTTTCTTTATGGCTGCGTAATACTCCATTGTATAAATGTACCACAGCTTCTTAATCCAGTCATCGACCGATGGGCATTTCGGTTGTTTCCATATCTTGGCTATTGTATAAAGTGCTGCAATAAACATAGGAATGCATACAGATTTTTGAATTGGAGTTTTGGATTTCTCCGGGTAAAAGCTTTTATACAATTCTGTTTGCTTTTTCAAAGCACACACACACACACTCTCCCCACAGCACTTTTTCTTCCCCAGGTTGCAAAGCCAATAGATCGGCTCCAAACTATATTCCAAACTATCAATGTTTGCTGACTCTTCTTTTAAGTCCAGATCTTCAGCCGACTCTTTTACCCATGGTGAATTATTTCCAAATGCCTCTCCTTTATCCCTGCGATTTAGCCTCTGTTACCTGTCCCAGATTTGTCACACACCTTTTATCTCAGTAGCAGTGTGACCCATTTAGAAATTAACATTAGACACTCTTATATCTTTGTAGCAGGGTGACCCATTTAGAAATTAACTTGAGTGTATGCTGTTTGTTTTGTATTTTTCTTGCTGCAGGGAGAAGACCTCCTATCTGTTCTTGAGATGGGGCTGCATATTAGGAAGAAATGAAAATTATTCAACGTGGGAAGGTAAACAGAAATTTTTATGTCTAGGACCTGGGTCCCTCTTGTCCCTAAGGAATATATCCAGGCTCTTTTGATTTTCTGAGGTCTGAGATCTTGAGATTCTGATAGGTAGGTTAAACTGTTACCATAGAAAGAGAAGGAGGTGGCCAAAAAGGAAAGAAGTCTGCCCCTGGGATGGGAACACAAACTTGGGAAGAGAGATAATGGTTTCAGGTTCCATCAGGGCAGAGGCCTGAACCCAGCCCTGAACCTATCTCTGCTGGATGTGTGGTGGGACCGAGGTGAGAAAGGCTGAATATAGGACTGAAAAAACAGGGCACCTTGAGGTGTAGCCTTGGGAGCCTGGGCATGGGGAGCACATAGCTAAGCCTGGCCCAGAGAGCAGAGAGATGCTGGGTAACAGTCCTCTCTTGAAGGTCCGGGCTTGCGTGGGCAGGGCTTTTCCAGGACTCGGAACTGCAGCTCTGGGTGGATAATGGTGGTAGCTTCCAATGCCTGCCCTACGAGGTCAGCAAAGTTCAATGGCAGAGATGACAGCTGCAGACTGAGAGGTGCCAGGGAACCTACCTTCTTGAAAGGGGAAGTACCATATTACCTGTCAGCACTGGCTTGGCCGCACAATCCTTAAATGAGCCAGTGGGAAAGGCAGGAATTATAAGGTTACTTAACTCCCTCTCCAGCTGGTGGGTACAGATTTAATGTGAAACACATGTGGCACTGCTTTCCTTCTGACCGTATCAAACAGGTCTCTAAGCCCCCCTTCCCTAAATGGTGGAATTGGCAAATAGATATGGTGAAGATGTTGGTGGTGGTGAGGGTGCATATATGTTGCTTATGCCACACACCAGGCATATCCAACTCTTACTCTCAGCTCATTCAAAATCCCTGATTAAATGTTTGTAACACCCTGTGGTAGATGGCATTATATCCATTTGTTTTGATGCTTTCCTGTTATGTTAAGTTTAGGTGGAAATAATTATCAGAGACAACTAATTGGAGGAGAAGTTTGGATGGTCTAAATGGCTTGTATAATAAAGTCATGGTAGATTAATGCATCCCTCTACTGTCAGGGGACGTCTGCCAAGATATGTCCAACAAATATCATCACTCTCAAGGCACCATCTTCCTTCGATAGTATTAGAAGATGTTGGAAAATGTTTACTCCTTAACACTCATGTTTCGTTATTCTACCAACCTTCTGTTTTATTAACATTGCAAATAACTCAAATATTTGGGACATTAAAGATTTTTGCCAATTATCATGAACTTCATAACTAAGTTTGGGGCATAGTCTGGTATGAGCAAACGTTTACAATCTATTTATTAGGCAGAGTAAAATGTAGAAAGGTCCCTATGTTCTGTGTCGATTTCTACTACTTCACATTTCATTTTGGGGGCTTTCCTGACTCTTAATCAAATTAGTTCCCTTTGTCTTCTCAGAAGTTATTTTGAAGGCTCGTGTCTGAATGGCTATGTATACGTACGTATACAGTCTAGTGGCTAACAGAGATATAGGAGACAGGGAAAGGGGCTGACTTTTCAGGGAACGTAATTGGTTTAATTTTAGAGATACTAAGATTGAGATTCTGCTGGGAGAGCTAGGTGGTATTACCTAGTACGTATCAGAAAATGTGTAGGTAAGTACTTTCACAATTTGGAGACATCCAAGCAGGATTTTGAATTAAAGATTGTAAAGTACAAAACAGCTGAGGGAGGGACTTAAAGAGAATAACAAAATACCAAGAGGGAGTGTGTTTTAAGAGGTGTCTTGGGTAGGGGCAGGTGGCACTCAAGCAGCATTGATTTCTTCTTCCAGTTGGCTTCTCTAACTCACTAGCCACATATCTGCAAGCACAGCAGCACCAGGAAAATGAAACTTGACAAGCTTCACATTAAACAATTACTGCTTCTGGTAAATCAGTCAAGCCACATGTCATGGTTTCCTGCCCAGGAGGAGCAGTAATCCCAGTCAGAAAACAATTCAGGAGCCTGTTAGAGCAACCCTATCACCTCATTTTCAAACAATTCTGGCTCCACATGACAAAATCCATGACCAAAAATGGTTTTCAGTATATCAAGTCCCCTTATCACATCCAGGTTACCTGAGAGGGTCCTACTGAAGATGGAGAAGAAAGTAAAGAGTAGGTCCCATGCAGGGAGAGCCCATCAAGCAGCTTTTATTTTTTATAAAACTATGATACACTTTTTCTAGCACCTTTTGATAGAACTAAGTTAAAAGTCACAATCGAATTATTCGATTACACCACCACACACACACACACACACACACACACACACAGTTTATTAGCCAGTGTCTGGAATAAATCTCACAAAAGGACCTATCTGTTAGTTAGACAGGACTTCCAAAGGGTTCCCCTGTGATGAAAACTATGAAGTTGCTAGTGTTCTAGTTTTCCTCAATTAGTTTTTAAGGACTCTGTGTCATTCTCAATGGTTTATAGAGCCCATAACTGTGTTGTTACCTAAATTAAAACCTCAGGGCCCATGTCAGGATTAGAGTGTCACCAAATGTTATTGACTAAATATTTGTATCCCTCTAAATTCACAGGTTGAAATCATAACCCCATTGTATCAATACTAGGAGTTGGGGCCTTGGGAGGTGATTAGGTCATGAAAGTTCAACCCTCATGAATAGGACTGATGCCCTATAAAAGACACCCCAGAGAACTCTCAATTTTTCTCTCATGTGAGTAGACAGTCATCTATGAACAGAAAGCTGGCCCTCAGTAGACACTGAATCTGCCAGTGGCTTGATCTTGGACTTTCCAGACGTTAGAACTGTGAGAAATAAATGTTTGTTGTGTAAGCCACCAGTATATAGTAATTTGTTATAGCAGCCTGAAATGACTAATAGACCAACTTTACTAAGAATTCTTATTTAAGTTTTTTTAATTTATATATTTTCAAAGTACTGTATCCTAAGTCCCAGGAATGAGTTAAAGATAGGCATCTGAACTTCATGTATAACTGCTTGAGATATAATTAAAGACTTCGTTTTCCTGACTCCCTCTACACTGATAATTTCTTCACATTCTCTCAGGTGCATTACTTGTTCTACAGTATCTTAAATATATCCATATCCTTTACTTGTTCTGTGTATATCTGCAATTCTCTCAGACTATAACTTCGTTAAGAACTAACGAATTGAAGAAGTTTTTTTAGTAGTCCTTATAGTTTCTAGCTAAGTACCAAGTGTTAGTAAAAGTTCAGTGAAATTTTGCTTTAAATGAATCAAAATAGCTTCATAAAACATAAGCTCAACTTATTTCTATTCCCATTACTGTATTTTGTGCCAATAGTTGCCCTAAAATATACTTTGATAAATAATATCATTACTCTAAATATAACTCTGAAATGGTATAGGAATAGTCACTATATGATTCAAAAGAGTCACACATACAGTTACTAACAAGTGAGGAACCTTCTGTTTGTGGCGTGTGTGTGTGTGTGTGTGTGTGTGTGTGTGTGTGTGTGTGTGAAACAACAATGAAGATAACAAAAACTCAAGATTGCTTTGACTATAGTTTACTTGGTTTGTAGAAATAAAAATGACTACATAAAGGAAAAATATTATGAGTTACTGACCAAGGGACTAAAACAAATTTTAAAAAGGAAACAAAAAGTAGATAAAGTATAATGCTTGATTCATAGGTCTGCCAATTAGGAATTTTTGTAATTAAGGACCTATCTGTGCTTTCCTATTCATTTATAATTCAGGATTTCTTAATATCTGCCAAACTACTGTATGTTATTCTAACTTAAAACAAAATAACCAATAACTAGGCTTAAATACAAGTCCAAAGTTTATTGTGTGTTAAGAAGATTGTAATTAAAAGCTAGTATTTTCAAACTTCTCCACTGAACTCCAAGATTCATCTCAAGATGCTTCCTCAAAATAAAACTCTGGAAGATCTGTTAAATATGTGTCTATCTCGACTTCCTAACCCACATGACTCTAAGACATGAAAACAAGAGTAGACGAGATTGTAAAACTCCCATGTAAGGTTAAAAATCTAGGGTAGACTTTCATTATTTGGCATCAAAAGCTCTAATGAAAGCAAAAGAGATCACTGACATTGTTAACTGAAATGTGAACTTGCTCTGAGAAATTCATCAGAATAAATTTTCTTGGTAATCTTTCGATCATCTTAAACAAATCCTTGATTTTCCTATTCATTTCTGGTGAATCCAGAAGCAGGGCAGGACTGAGAAGCTGTTTTCAATGCACAGGTGTGTAGCGAAAGCTTAGTATGACTCAACAAAGCCTTTACTGCATCTCTTTTATAGGAGTATGAGCTTTCACATGCCCTGAAATTTGACAGTCTATTTTCAGGGTGTCAGTTTCAGATTTCTTAGTACATGGGATAGTTGAGTAGAGGAGCCACGTCACTTAATATATGGGTGATACTTTGAAAGAGGTGGAGTGATAGTCAAATTTTGCAAATGGAAGGATAAACTGCCAGAGATTTTTATAGATTTTCAATAATCTGTGGTATTAAAAAGTACTATGTTGTATTATAAAAAATACACATATATGTTTCCTAGTGATGATACTATTGTTACCTGTGTATATAATAGACCTGAGCATTTAAGGTTTTATAGGACTCTGGGTTAACTCTCCTTACAAACAAGTCAAGTAGATGGTCATGTTTATTATATGACTTTAAAAGACTCAGGGAAGTTCTTCTCTCAAATATGTTTCCGTAACCAGTAGGCTTTCTCTATCATGTAATTTCCTGAGCTAGTGGCCTAGAAGTCATCTTAACTTTTCCTTCTCCTTCATTTTCCACCCTTTTCCCACTCAACAACCTTACTCCTGTCCATCCCCATTACCACTAGCCCATTCTACGTCAGCCCTTATCACATATTTGTACAAACTTTTCCTGGAGGTCTTTTTCTTTTTTAATGCTTCCCACCTAACGTTCCTTCTTGATAACATGATGTTTGACCCACATAAGATACCATATGTAACACTCACCAAAGTTTAAAGCATGGTACTACAGTGAACACCATCTAACCAGGAGTAGGACACTGGCTTGTCTCACCTACCTGTGTGCCTCTGCCCTAGCCTGTATCCTCCTCTCCCTATAGGTAAGGACCATCTTGACTGTTGTCTTATTTCTGGTTCTTTTACTTTGCATAAGTTTATTGCACATAGTCTTTTAATCAGCCTTCCTACTGCTAGAGCTAATTATAACCTTTCCCTACCCCAATTCTTAACTGTCTATGTGGCAAATTCGAATTCATTTTCATACAAAGTTATTCACAGTATTGCTTCTCTTACCTGTCTCATCTCAACTTCTGCCACTTTTCCAGACCAAGCAAGCATTCCGTACACATTTATAACTGAGCATAATGATTTTCAGCTTCAACCACTTTGTTGAGTAGTATTCCAATGTGTGGATAGACTATTTTGCTTTATCTGTGCACCTGTTGACGGGTTTTGTGTTGGTTTCAGTTTTTGACAATTATGAATAGAATTTCTATGGACATTCATATACAAGTATTTTTGTGGACACATTCCTGCATTTCACTTGGGTAAATAACTAGGAACCATATGCTGGGTCATATGAGAAGTTTAACTTAGAATAGAAAAATGAAAAATCAAAAGAGTTTTTACAAAGTAGTTGTACCATTATACATTCCCACCTGCAGTGTCTGCGAGTTCCATTGCTCTACATACTTGACAACACTTGGTATTATCAGTCTTTTGAGTTAACCATTTTCATGGGTTTGTAGTGGTATCTCATTGTGGTTTTAATTTATATTTCTTCTATGTCTAATCATGTTGACTATCTATTGGCGAGTGATATTAGCAATTCATATTATTTTGTGTGAAGTGTCTGTAAATCTTTTGCTTATTCATTTTTTTAAAAAAATAATTGAGTTGTAAAAGCTTTTTGTATATTCTGAATATAGGTCCTTTATTAGATAATGAATTCTAGTAACTTATGGCTTGACTTTTGTTTTCTTTTATGTCTCATGCGTGTGTGTGTGTGTGTGTGTGTCTCCTATGTAACAAAAAAACAAATCTTTGCTTAACCCAGGGTCACAAACATTTTCTCATATACTTGCTTCCGTAGGTTTTATAGCTTAGTTTTTACATTTAGATTTAGGATCCATTTGATTTTTGTTTACAACATAAGACAAGGTCAGTGTTGTTGTTTTTCATGCAGATATCCAGTTGTTCCAGTTTATTGAAAACACTTGCCTTGGCACCTTTGTTTGAAATCAAATGACTGTATATGCATGGCTCTGTTTCAGGACTTTCTATCCCATTCCCTATGGTACATATGTCTAATTTTTGGTACTACCTCATTGTCTTTGTTACATAGTTCTGTAGTAAATCTTGAAATCAGGTAATGTAATTCTTTCAACTTTGTACTTTCTTAAAAATTGCTTTGACAATTCTAGGTCATTTGCATTTCCATATAACTTTCAGAATCAGCTTATTAAGTTTGGCCACCCAAAAAATCCTTTTGGAAATTTTCATTAGGATTATATCGAACCTCTAGATCAATTTGGTGCTTGAATGATCCCTTTAAAATTTAAATGCTTCTGGAAAAGCTAATGACAAATTACAAGTGACTGTATGAATGAGTGAAACTACAGTAAAAGAAAAAGTCTAGCATGAATTACACCGTCCACATTTCCATTACTTTTCTTAGAGGTAGCACCAATTTAACTTTGAATAAAAATTTCCTTTAAGAGAACAGCAAGAATGAAAAATAAAGAAAAACTAATCTGAACCTAAAATCCCCATTTATAATGAAGTGCATTTTATAATCTAACCCTCCCCCCACCACATTCTAAAGAAAAACCACATAGGATTTCTTTTTATACACAATGCTTATGCTTGTTTAAAAACCTCTTCAATGTGTATATATCCCTAGCTTTTAAAACTACAAGTACAAGGTATTGGGGAATTACCTTCCACTTGGAACGTCATCCTCTCTGCATACTCAAGTACCTCCTGATAAGCAGACAAAGGAAGTATTTTCTTGATTTAGACTGTAATAACATCAGAAGAGTTGAAACTACTTTCAAAACTACTTCACTTGGAAAGGTGTTTTGCCCCAAAGGAGTTTTCAGAAAGCCTCAGAAGACAAATGCAGAGAACTCTAGCTACTTGAAATTTTTCTTTGACCTTTTAAAGAGCTCATATTTTCCTTTATCTGTTTTTGTTTGTTAATCATCTAGTTACTTCTGTTACTTTTTTGATGTTTGATATGTTCACATGGATGCTTTTTTAATTTAAAACAAAATTTTGTAACCCTTTTAGCATATATTGAAAGTAGAAAAGGGCTACTCAACACCCTTAATAATAGAACAATCCAGAATTCATTTTGTCAGGAAATTGAGATAGTTGCCAAATGAAAAAGTTAAAAAAATAAGACATTAGACTCTATACCTAAGCACATGGGATTTGTTTTAAGATTTACTCATTTTATTCTGTGCTCTTGAAAACATTCTTTTTGCCTTAGCAAGGGTACTTGGTACGGCAAAGGTCAAGGAGGCGTCACTTGTGAAGGTTACAAATCTCAGTGGAAGGCAGGAGTTACGTAAACACTGTCTCACAGGGTGGATTTACATCTCTACTTATAATTCAACTTTTTCTTTCAATAGTTATTGTCACAGTATTTTCTGCTTTAACCATAGTAGCCGAGGTAATTCATTTTCTCAAGAAAATATTTTCTAGGCTAAAGAAGGTGAATAGATTCAGATGCTAAGAAAACTTTAGCTGTATCCATTTGTTTGTTTCTTGTGCTCTTATCATGCATGAAATACAAGAAAGTCTAAGAGTGAATCTAAAATCAACCCTCTTCTCCAGTTACCACCAAAAGTTCAGCTATCTGAGTCCAGGTGAAAACAGTTGAATTTTGTCACGATTTCTGGAGTCTCACTAGTTTCTGTGTCTTCTTTTTTTATTCTAGGCAGGTGTGTGTGTGTGTGTGTGTGTATGTATATATATATGTGCGTGTGTGTGTATGTGTATATATATGTACATACATATGTACATATATATGTACATATATATATATATATATATATATATATATATATATATATATAGTATTTGTAATAGTTTAAGGTGTACAGCACAATGGTTTGACTTCCGTATATTGTGAAATTATTACCACAGTAGGTTTAGTTAACATCCATCATTTCATATAGATACAAAAAAGGTTAGAACATGTTTTTTCCTTGTGATGACAATAACTCTTAGGTTCTACTATCTTAATGACTTTCAGATAGATATGCCATACAGCCATGTTAACTAGTCATCATGTTGTACATTACATCCCTTGTGATTATCTGGTAACTGGAAGTTTCTTATGAATGTAGGTGTTTTGTTGAAGAATGATTTTTTTCCCTCTCTTTTTGGAGATGCTAAATCATGCTCATTCATTAATACATCTACAGTAAAATTACCCAGCATCCATAGCATGGAAGGATACGGGGACATGAAAGGATCAAGGACCCTGTTTGCTTTCTGTGTCCTGTTTTGCCACAGTGCTTGTCTCCGCCCCACGCCCCAAACACTCTCTGGTTTCTGGACCATGATTGCCATCTCGCTTGCAGCTCCAGGGAAGGAAGAAAAGTCTCATAGTTGAGTGCTTTCCACGTGCCAGATCCTCTGTTAGGCACGTCGGCACAAGCGGGAATCGGTGTTCCCCAATGTCAAGTACACTCCTGGGGGTACAACGATAATTCTGGGTGGAGTCACCCCATCATTTATTGTCTAGACCGAAATACTTTTAAAAGAGTAAAAGGAGCACTATTAACAATTACCCCAGGACAACAGAAACAAACTGTCCGGGCAAGTAAAAAATGTGGTTCCTTCAATTTTAGGAGATATGTATTAATCTCTATGATGCTTTCTAATTGTGAAAAGTGGTAATTTATGGAAATGATACGAAGTTTCTTTTTAAACATATGTGTGTAAGGAAAAAAATAACAGTAAAGTAATACTACTGCTGTTAGGCTCAATAAAAGTTTTTAAACATTATAAGAATGACCATGATTTGAACATGCTCTATTAATTTATTTAATCACCACAACAAACCTGTGAGAAGTATTAGTGGCTTTTTGATTTTTAATTCATAAGGAAAGTGAGGCTGGAGCAGTCAAGAAGTGTGCTGAAGTTTATACAGGTAATAAGTAGGTGAATTGGGATTTAACCCTAGTACTACAATATGACTCACAAATCCATGTTTCTTTTTCAGGGAGAGCTCTGATTTTTACTTTTTGTTTTAGCAAGGGTGTAAGACTTTCCCTTTTCTTCTTAAATTAGAAAATGTGGGAAATTTTCCAGTCGGGCTTAAGGTCTCCGTGTGGTTTAATGTCTTTTTGGTGAGGGAGGTTGGGATTTGTATGGGTCTTGGGTCTCTTAGAATCCGTAGACTCCACCAGCCCCTCCTTTGTCACCACAGTCTCTACCTGTCTTTTCTGGTGCACAACTCCAGATAAGAAGATGCTCTCCTCTCTGGCCTATTCTGTGTCTTGAATTGTTTGCTTAATCCTTTCGTTATGTAAAGGACATGCAGTCTGATGGAAACCGCTGATAGGTATCTTTCTGATCTGTACAATTTGACAAAAGCATGAGCATGATTTGATGCTTGTATCTGAGTTAATCATTTGAAAAACCTCACTTTTATCACACTTCATTTTAAGCCAGTAGTCTCTAATCTTTGTGATCAAATGTATGTGATCAAATGTTCACTCCAAAATAAAATTTTGAATGGTTCCATATCCCAGCCCTCTTCTAAAACTTGGGAAACATCAATAAATTAAGCTGACAAAATGATATAAAAATCCAATGAATAACAAACGCCAACCAGAGATATTTGTACGCAATCACACAAACATGCATATATTTACTATATATGCTGTTTGAATCTATATATTAAATATTAATAAGGTTTAATTTATTTTCTGTGACAAAATAAATATAAATATCAGGTCTGATTTTTCTCTCCATCAGTAAAGTAGATGATGTCACATCCTTGGGCCGAGTGCAACCCGCTGTGGAGGCCAGTTTGAAATGACTAAGAAACCTAGTGGTCTCGATGGTAGATAGCGTCTTTTCTTGAATTGTGTCGCTATGCTTTACATCCATCTCTCCACCATGACCTAAGTTTTCCTATTTTAAAACTGAAACTGCGTTTTGGGTCTCTCACTGGGTTCCTGTTTCCTATCTGAAGACCTTGCTCTGAAGTTCTGAAGTGGATGCGTGGTTGTGAGCTATTGAAATAAGAAAACTTTTCCAGGTCAGGTTACTAGCTGGTAACTCAGGTTATCAGATCAACAGGTAGTTTTTCTGAGGGAGGGGATTCTTTATTCAGTTACTGCTTCCAGCTCTTTTCTACCCAATTCAGTAGTTACCGTGAGTCCAATGATTACATTTTATAAATATGTAACTTGAAGGTGCAGTGAGTACAAAAGAGAAAACAGTGAAAAGGAATTCTTATACACCATTCTTATATACCACAGATATTTCAAACTGAAATGAGAAGTAGATACGTGAAACAATGGAGAATCAACTCCTTCACTGACAATCATTGTTACTGAATCCACAACAAACATTATAGATCATAGTTCTATATGAGCCACTATATGAAGAATCTTGTTGACCTCAGAGGACTCAGCCAGAAGCCCTGTCATTTTAATGAACTCTTTTATCCTAGGCTGATCTGTTAAATTGTGCCTGCTGTCTCATAATGGCAGCATGTCTGATTTTCAAACATTCCTTTGGCTATTCTCTTTGCTCATTCTGAGACTCTTAAGAGATGATAACTGCTTTTATTTATTTATTTTTAATTCATGGTCTATAAATACACCTGGTAACATGATTCACCATCCACTAGCCATCTCAAGCAAAGAGACAGGATTGTCTGGGGCCACAAAAACCTGGTTTTGAAGGGGTGCTGTCTGGTTTCACAGCTTCAACTCCCTTCTCTTTTCACTGGAGTCTCTCAAGGACTCCTTTGAGCAGTTTTGAACAATGCAGTGAGGCACAGTTTTGAGCAGAACTTAGGGCAAGGGGGAAAAGAAAGAGAAAAAGAAAACTTCCCTCTAGTAAACTGGCAGACAAAAACGTTTCTAAAGGTTACACACCACCCACACATTCCTTTTAAATGATCAAAGATTTATAAGAGGTCATGGAAGGAGAAAAGAAGAGAGGGAGAGCCTGGAAGTATTTTTCTTTTTTTTTTTTAAGTTTTCTGTATTGCAAGTCTTGCTGAATAAGGGGCAAATCAGGACTCTTGTTACTACTTTGGAAGATTTCTAGATTGAAGAGAGTGAACATTAATTTGAGTTGCTGAACTGTTATCTTGAAACTGAACAATATGCTTATCTCTTATGTCTCATTCCAAATTCAATACCATTTTTGTCCATTAAATCTTTTAAGTGTTTTTATTATTATTATTATTATTATTATTATTATTATTATTATTTTAGGTTTAGTTTTCAAGGTCCTTTTCCTGCTTTTAACAGAATGCACTCAACTTGTTATCTTAATATTTCTGGCCCATCCCAAAGCAGGAAGTACTCAACATTTATAAGAAATCTGTTTGGACATGATTTGCTTACCCATTGGTAGTTTCTAAATTAAAATCTAGTCTTTTATTTGGCCTTAATTTTGCCTAGTGTATTGTGTCATTCTTTATAGCTTTGCTCTGAACCTCCACTCACTTTGATCACTTAGAGTGAAACGCTCCCTCATCTAGGTTTTCATAGTAACATCTGTCCATTAAACCTTTATTTGTAATGTAAATTTTACTTGCTGGTCTCACCCTGATACTGTAATCTCCTCAAGGGAAGAGATTGTATTCTACATCTTTGCATCCCTGCCTCCTAGCAAACTGTCTGATAGGTAATGAAGACTCAATAAATATTTGTCCAAAGAATTAATTGACTTTTTTTGTTTTGTTTTGTTTTGTTTTTAACTTGCAAAGCCCCAGGCATAAATCTGTGGTTTTCTTGACACTCTCTACCAGGTGCAAGTGGCTAGAGGCCAGAATTTTTGTTGTGGTTGTTGTTTAATCCTTCTTTGCCATTCAGTGCCCTGTCTTCCTTCCCAGTTTTCCCTGTTGCCTTGGTCCATATACAAACAGAAGACTTCCATCACAATACAGAAGAAAACATATGAGAAAATCCATAGAAGGTCCTTTAGCTTTTCAACTAAAGGAACTTTCACATCAGGTTAGTACTTGTTTCTAATAAATACTCGTTGATTACATAACCCACGTGGTAACTTGCTCATCTCTAGTATCATACGAATGATACTCCAAGTAAGGAACTCTATGCTCTAGTCTTAAGCACCAGGGTCTTTTCTGCTCTCCTGGCTGCGGCTTTCTCCATTGACCTCTAGTGTCTGGTCTGTCCCTAACTCCGAGTACCTTGTTTGATTTTCATTCAGTGCCCTTTCTTGCTCTCTGGTTTCAAGGTGCATGCTTTGTTTAGAGAGATTTTTTTACATTGCCTACTTCTGATCTGAAGTTTAGAATATGCGTCCTTTGATGTCAGAAACTTGCTTTCCAGAGCATGGCTTGGCCAGAATCCACGTGGCTGCTGTGAGCAGTCTGACCCACCTGGGAGGTCATGACAGCCTGAGCATGATCTCTTAACGGTAACTTTCAACACAGCCTACATTGGATTTACTGAGCCCTCGCTTTTTTTCTTTTAAATCTCCATCTCTCACATATATAATATATATTATATATAATATATATTATATATAGTATATAAATATATATATATATATATATATATATATATATATATATAAATATATATATATGACTGGTATGTAGACTTAAATAAAAAGAACATGTATGGGGTAATGACAATACAACGTTAACTATAAACACTTTGGGGAGTAAATATTTACTGTTTTGCTTGCTCAGAAGAAACTTCAGTTCAGTTCTGATTATGTGGCTCTGATTGTGGCTGCCGATCAGAATCGCCTTTTCTCCTTCTCGGCCACAGCAAGAACTGTGATTCTTGCTGTCCCAAACAGTCCAGGCGTGAGTATGTGACACAGGCTGAGTTTCTCTCAGTCATTCTCTGACATTTTTCTAACCAGAGTTAGAGGTAAAGACTTCTCATTTTCTGTGGTTATAAGCTCTTGGGTAGTAAGCTCAGAGCTGCCCACAGATGTATTCCTTACAGAGCCAAGCTGAGAGACGAAAGCTGACACATGACAACTGAGAGACTAAGGCACACATGTGGGAGACAGAGAATCTGGAAGGTTCTCTGTTGTCCCCAAGTTATGTGCTCCCCAGTTGTGTCTGTGGTTTCATAGCATAAGCCTATATATTCACTTTTCTCTTTCTCCTCATGAGCTTTTCTGTTTGTTTGTATTGTTCTGTTTTGTTTTAGTATTCTTTTTTCCTTTGTTGCATTTCCTAAAATTTTTAACCCTTGAATGTCTTAAATAAGAAAAATGAAGAAAAGTCTTTCAAAATTGTATTTTCCTATGCAAAACTCTTATTTGAGGAAGGAGTACATGTTTACTGAAATTAAAATTTAGAAATAAAAGTAACATATTTCATTCATGACCTATGCCAAAAAAATGAATTCTATCTTTAAATGGATTGTCTGTGTTTTGTTTTCAAGATCAATTCCTTGTATTATACCAAGGTATAATTTAGTTTTTAAAATGCTTTTAGATACAAAAGTTTATTTTCTTCAGACGATCCTATTTCTGCTTTGAAAAGTCCTGGTTCATTACAAAATCATTGTCCTGTTTAATCTCTGGGAAGATCCTGTTGGATAACACCTATTTGACGTCTTACATATGGAAGTCCTTCTTATCCAAGGGTAGTTTCCAAATCGTTACCTCAATCTTTGTAGACATTGGAACCACTGCTCCTTCCGGGTGCTAATGAAATATCTTGAACACACATGTAATTAGTGTATAGTCTTTAGGTTAGATGAGTTTTGCCAAATTTTTTATGCTATTTCAAGCTACCTTTAGACAATACATTCTCTACACTTTTTCCGGGTGACTCTGTTTTTTTTTTTTTTTTTAGATAATTATCATTTAATTTTATTGCTGGAGAAGGTTCATATTTAAGAATAAATAAATCTCAGTGTGACACAGATTATTTACTTCTTTTCTTTGTCTTAAAGGCCTATTTCTTCTGACTTAGTAGGTTGTGCAGAAAGTTGAATCTTATCAAATTTTGGAGTTGTCTGCTTCGAAGAAGCTTCTTTGAACTCAGGCTGTTCCCCTGTGTTTGGACCTCTAGCCTGGCTTACTATTAGGTTGTTGCAAAAGTAATTGCAGTTTTTGCAATTATTTTTAATCTTTCAAACCACAATTACTTTTGCACCCACCTAATACTTGTAGCTCCGGCCACCATGCACTGTGATGCTGAAAACTCCTTTATCTCCTGGAGGAAGTGCACTTGATAGGATGATGCCCAAGTTTTAAAGCTATGAGTGTTGACATAGGTAGCGTCTGGGTAAGGCCTGGCAGCTTTTCATTCTCTCCTGGGCTATCACTCCAGTCTTTGTTGATACCAAATAAATTGCTTTAATTTAGTGTGGCAAGTTAAAGATAAAATTTATTTTATAAGGAAGTATAGTCTTCTGCTGAAAAATGAAGGAAATTTTCAGGATTCAAAGTACAAATTCAGGGGTTCACCCTTCACAAGGGAATATCTCTTTAGTCATCAGTTGCTTCAGTTTCTAACCTCAGGCCTCCATAGGCAGCTGCCTATGTCATAAGTCAGTCCTTCTTCAAATATCCTCCACTCTTGAGAAAGCCCACCCTTCCTTGATTGAGGACTCTTACTCCCTGAATCACTCCTCTGTCTTTTGCATACTTCCCCAAGTGTGTTTCTTTAATGATATTTTTATTAAATCAAATGCATTCCTACACATTACCCAAGGGATGTCATACGGTCTCGGGAACAATGCAGTATCTATCAGGGTGACTCGGTTTTTATAAGTAGCACCTCGTGTTCAACAATCCACAGGGTCTAAAATCCTAGATTGTGTGTTTTTTGGTGTTTGAAACTGGTTTTCCCACCTTTACTAGCAGGCCCACCTCAATGTTCCTGACCACATTACTTAGCTAAGCAAGTGTGAAGGCCGAATGCCTGTGATGTCGTCCATTAATCAGCTGTGGTCCCGCGGCACAGAGTTCCCAGTGATTGCCTAAGAAATTCTGAGTGTTTCACAGCTGTCGTTTGTATTATACATGCACCTATTTCAACATAAGATGTAACGAACATGGTAATCTGGTAGGGAACATTCTATTTTCTCTTCTTGAAGGAAACTTACATGATAACCAGGGCACCAAGCAGGGTTCCTGGATACATTTTTAGTGAGCAAGCCCGTATGTGGGTTTGAGATGGCTGCTTATTCCTCCAGATTTTTCAAAGGGTTATATTCAGTTGCATATGTGGTACCATTCATAATTAAGATGGAAAAAGATGACAAAGTTAAAATGTACATTAAAATTTCCAACTTTAAAGTAACTTCACATACTATCTATTATATATTAAGCATCTACTTTCCAGTTTGAATCATAAAACTGAAAAAGGAATATGCTGAGTAAATGCTTACTACACTCTTGATTACTTATGTTTCCCTACTTTCCAAAAAGATTTTAGGGACGGTATGTGAAAAGCTACAAGAAACAATTTAGCTAATAAAGTCAACATAAAGAATTATATTAGAACCCAAGAGTTAAGACATTTGAGTAAGGAATTTCCTTGGAGACCTAGAAAAATGGGAACCAGTAGGCTCCCATCATTTTCATAACTAGTAATAGAGAAACTGAAGTTTTGTCAAGAGAGGCAATGGGAGAGCAGAATGGACGTTGAGGGTGGACAGGAGTGGGTTCTGACCCTTGCTCTGCCCTTTACTCAGTTTACTTTGGACGAAGTGGAATTCACCTGAGCTCTATGCTACTAATCTATAAAATGGGGATAACAATACTTATCTCCTCATGAGCATCTGGTGAAGAATAAAGTGAAACTGAAAATATATGACACATATACGTTTCAGTAAATTTACCTATCTCCACCATTGTTCTACACTGGAAGATGAGTTTATTGCAAAGTTTTTATTCAGAGGTCAGTGATAAATATTTTCTTAGGTGTGTTTTCATCATGTCCATCATGATTAAGAAAAAATGAGGGTATGGAATCAAATTATTGCTCTGTGTAGTGATTTCTGTGGAGGAGTTACAGTGAATTAGCCCAAGTTGGCACCTTCTGGTTATCGTAAAGGTAAGGTTTTGAGACAGAATGGGAACAAGTGTTTAGCATGTACCTTAGGTGAGTCCTGGATTCCTTTCTGTTGTTAATTGCCTCAGGCCAGCTTTGGAGAAAAGCTAAAAGGTTGAGACTTTTCCTTCACGTGAGATGAGTTTTACGTAGAGTACTTGGTGGTCTTGTGTTTATTGCACAACTCTCATCATTGAAGGAGATATACAAATGAGACCAAAAACATTTGCACACTCTGTTAGCAGCTTGGTGCTTGTGTCACCAGCTTGGTGCTCCCAATGCTGTCAGAGGATGCCGTCCAATATGCCCACAAACGAACGAGTCTCTTCAGTGCTTTGTGTCTGGTGGCCTTGTTAATGTCCATCGCCGACAAGGTCGCCTGAAGACATTTGGTGTCCAGCACTGGAGCCTCTACTCCTGCTGCTGCCACTCAGGAGCACTTCCTGTCTAGTGTCCTCCTGTGCTTCCACAGTGAAAAATCCCGGAAATACTTAAAACGTGTATTCTCGGAAGGTCTCACTGCTCCAGAGTTCTAGTCTGATCTGAACAGAAATAGGAAGACTGTTTTCTTAGCAGGGCTGAGATCTGGGGCTGAGTAACACTCCTTCGTCTAATTCCACTATTGCTTCCCTTCCTCAAGTACCCTGGCCCACTCTCTCCATCTGGTGACCTTCCCGACCTTTACTCCCTCCCTAGAAAATGAGCTCATGCAAAAAGGCCACCATAGTGGTATTGGTTTTGGGAGGGAGCCACCGTTTTATAGTTTATTGGATCACTCAGCCTTACATCCAGCAAAAGCACTCTGTTATATTTTTAGTGGATCTGGAAAATTGTCACCGTCTTGCAATCTTGTAAAACCACTTTACTTACTTGTTAAACCTGAGGTAATTATCTTATATGGAGTTTAAGATGGAGAGACATCCATGAAGTAACATCTCAAGTGTCATTTCTTTAGGGACCTGAGCCCAGTGCAGAGCACATGGGGATTCTTCACAGTTAGCTTCTCTCCCTACCTCACCTTACCGAGGGGTTATCTGCTAGAACACAAGAGGACTGACTAATGGCGAAGGAAGAGGGGTCCTAAAACTGCACCACAAAATCTGAGGTAGCTGTTGGGAAGGTAAGTGCAGTGATGCAGTGTTCTACTCGAGATTGAGGATGGCTAGAATAGTCTGTGATGAATCGCCTGTGACAGATACTTGCTTAATTATGGATTAGTGGTCCTGGGCTCAAACTTCCACTCCCATTATTTACTGAATCAGGATCTCTGGGATTTGGTCCACTGTTTTGTTTGAGCACCTAGAATCCTCTGCTGGACACTGAACAGCCCCCCACCTGAAGAATTTGCGGACGTTAGGATGAAGAGCGTACAAGCACCAGTGGATGTGAAATAAAGCGTATTATTTACCCAGTAAACAGCAGAAGGATTCTCCAAGGAGAAGGCCTCAGGTTAGGTCTAGTGGGAAACAACAGCCAAGCAGAGAGAGTGTACTGGGCCCTATGAGTGGCTGTAGAGTAGATCGAGGAGAGCGTGGAGCATGAATTAGGAGTTTGAAAGATCTGAATTTCCCTCTGGTGCTAAAGAATGAGTGGCATATGTGGGTGCTCTAAACTTGGTGGCCCAAATGTGGAGCTAGCAGAGTAGGGTCAGGGTTGAAAAGTTGTGAAGGGTAAAACAAGAACACAGACGTAGTCACCCTTTTTATTATAGCTGGGATTATGCACTTTAATAAACTTCAAAGGTAACTCCTTTGTGTTTCTACATTTGAGAACCACTGGTTTATGGGCTCCCCTGATAGATGTGAGCCTGTCTTAATTCCTGATTGGAGAGATACTTCCTTCTCCTGATCCCAAGTTTGGTCCATTATTGTTTGGATCCCACAAAGACACCTGAGAAAGGCACCCCACACTCCTGGGACTGTGCCTCTGCAGGGAGTCTGGTCATGAGAGGCAGAAAGGACTTTGTGTCAGCTCTACAGGAGCATGTGACAGCCCAACTGACCGTGGAATAAGATTGCCCAATGTGGGGCCATGATCACCACCTGATTGATTCTCTTTGTTACTTTATTCAGGCTTGCGCTTTGCTGTTCCAGTCCAGTGAAATGCTTTACTAGGGAGCTTTGAGACAACCCTTTATTTGCCCTTACAATGCCAAGATCAACACATTGTTTTATTTTCAGATTAACTGCCTGGATTAGGTTTGTTCTTCTGCCCATCTCAGGCTCTTCTGTAAGATTCCTACTTTTTCCTGGCAGACAATTGATCCACTGAGTTCTAGGAATGGCTTTTGGAGAGATGAAAATCAGCACCGGTCATGCTGAGGCGCCTGCAGAATAGGGGTACCTAAGTAAGAGTGGTGCCCCCTGACAGAAATCTGCGTTCTAGGAAACAGAACCATTTAGTAAACATTTGGGTAACTGTGTGGTTACTTACTTAGGAGGACTTATCAACTGGAAACATTATAAATGTTACCTAAGTGCACTAACATTTCATATTATTATTAGAATATTTTACCTTTAAAGGAAGAGAATGGAGAATTCAGTCGACCAAGCCCTTGGATTAATAAAATGGATCGTGCAAACTTTAAACATCATGCAAATATTTACAATTTCAGTGGGCACACTATTTTTCCTTTGAGAAACACTGAATCCAGCCAGTGGTATTTGAGACAATCTTTATTTGCCTTTCTCATGATGGACCTTAACAAACCCTGGTGTATTAACTGAACACTTATTATACGTGGCAGCTATTATAAGGCAATAATTAAGTTACTTTATCTTATACTTACCCAAACCCTATGAGGTATAATTTTTGCTGAAAATGAGAGAAAGAGAGCCTGAGTAACTTACACAATTAGTAAGTGGTATTATGGAAAAATGAACCCAGGTGACCTGACTCCAGAGCTGAGCACGTCAATAATGCAATGCATTCACTGCCTCTAAGCAAGTCACTCTTCTGAATAATTTTTAAATAGGCGCACGAGGGATTGGCTGTTACTAGAAACCATCTAACCTCCCCTGAAAAGCTATAAGATAGTTTTCATATTCTAAGAACTCATTTCACTTGACAATATGTAGTGTGCAATGTCTGATAAAACTTAGAAACTGTAGTATGGCTGAGTACTAGGATTTGGGGTAAATGTCACTCACTGTAGTGTTTAACTTTTGTAAAGTGGATTTTAAACTGTGTTCTTCAGACTCCCTTCAATGTCAGGATGGAAGACGAAGCATGTAGATGGTCTCCCTCAAGCTTTCATATGAGTGGAATTTATCTGTTCTCTATCTTTGCTCTACTAAAAACAAATAAAACAATGCACAGAAGTTTAAAAAGCACTAGACAGATGGGCTTCAAAAATTGTTCTACGGGAACCTCTTATAACCATGAATCAGCTTGAATTTGGCCATCCTGCTAATGCAGATGTTTGCACATCAGCATCGTCCAACAAATACTTGAGTGCTCAATCTTTGTCAAGCACTGGGGTTGACACAGAAGGGATAGATTTAATCTCAAGGATCATAAAGGCTTCCTGGGGGCAAATGGTAGATAGAAGCAATGTAAAAACTTCACATAACATACCTTAACTAAGGTTTGCAGAAGGTGCATAAAATACCTTAACTAAGGTTTGCAGAAGGTGCATTGGGACTTCTGATTATATGGTACACTGTGAATAAAGGTTTACCTGATGTGTGCCCAAAGAACAACAAAACCCAAATGTTTGCAAACAAGGTATACAAAAAGGAATGACATTTTAACGGCTCTGAAGATGAGAGAGGTGATCTTAAAGTTTTATTTCTGTAAGAGTAGGTAGGGTTTTGACAGGTGCAAGTGAGGAGAAGGGTATTCCAGGCAGAGGGAATGTAAGAGTGGAGGTGCCAGCACTTAGAAGTCAATGGAGTGTTCAAGAGGATCGAGTAGCAGAGACAGGAAATGGTAGTGGGAGGGTGAGGTTACTTTGAGCGGTGTGTGGTTGGAATATTATAGTGGATTTTATCCTGTAGCATGAATGGGGGGGATAATTCTTAAATTAGATTTGTTTTTGGGAAGATAGATATCCTGACCCTGTAGAGGATGGATTGAGAAAAGAACTTAGAGGAAGAGAGACCAATTAAGAGATCATTTAGATTGTCTAAATCAGAGAGATTAAAACTGGAACTGGGTAATCGTGATATGCCTTTGGATTAGAGAAGTTAGGTTCTGATGAAATAAGATACAGTTGTATTTTATCATTAATAAATTGCTATCAAGTTAAAAAAGAAAAAAGAAAACTTTCAATTTTGAGATTGAGTTTAGTAAGCAATTCATGAACTGGGGGGAAATCGTCACATCATTGCTTTCTGTGCTCTGAATAGGGTCAATAGGTAGATAGTTCTGGCAAAGTTGCATGCCCATTACTATCTTTGTATAAGGGCACCATTTATGTGGATGTTTATAAGTGATTTTTCTTCTGTCCACAACCCGTAACTACTTAGGACTAGCACTTGAAATTGCTCGGTAGACATGTCTGATTCCTCAAGTCTGTTGGCTGATGAGGTAAAAATAAGTCATAAAATATGAAGCCGTTTGCCTTTTAAAAATTTTGCTACTTCTGCAAATGGAACTTTTTCCCTAACAATTGGCTTTTCCAATTAAATGCATATTTAATGTATGAATCAAAAGAGACTGACAGTGTCAGTTCCCTTTTAGAGGCAAGGACTTAGGTCTTTCACATTGATTTAATCTAATTTTAACACTGTCTTGGTAAATTTTATTGAAAGCTTTTTTGGCATGAATGGTGTTTGTGATGATAATGCTGGTGATGGTATTTTTCAGGGAACATTTAATCTAAATTTTTACATGTTAAAGAGTGAAAATTATAATTTGGAACAGATAGTGACATGGGTGGAACGGAGTCCTGCAGGGCTTTCAGCACTATTTACAGTGGTCGTATAAATAAAAGGACAATAATTGATAATTGATGGTCAAAAATGGCAGAGCAAGGCAGAAATTAGGGGAAGAGTTATTGTTCTTTCAGGTTTCCTATTGTATTCTTCCTATTGTGTTCCGGAAAGGAGCTCTGTGAAGTATATGTGATGTGTTTATTGGTAATAGAGTTTTTGTGTCTCCTTTAAAAATTTACTGTCTTATAGCTAAATTTTATTTCCTGATATTGTACAGAATATAAGACGATCCTCTTTTTAAGAGCAAACTTCTAACTAGTTTAGCTCTTGACATTTCTCTTTAACAGTTTTTCCCAGTTGTCATGTTTTACTTTGTTTGTTTTCCTTTCTGGGAAAACGAAACAAACAATACCTGATTCTGTATCTAGCACCCTCCCCTCCCCATTCATTTCAGTTTCATATATGTATAGAAACCGATGGGCTGATAAAGTGCCATAATGCCTTACAGGAGGAGATTTTTCTAAGTTTCTGAAAAGTTTTTCTGTAATATATTAATTATTCTAAATCTCCGTGCTTCTTGTTAATTTCTAGGCAGTTCAATTAAAAGTCAGCTTTATCATCCGTTGCTAAACATACTAAAATGATTTCATATTTATCCTCCAAAACAACACCTCACTCCCAAGTTTTCTCAACCCCATTAATGATAATGCCTCTCTACTTTTTTCTGTATCGTTGTTTTATGTGCTCCTTTTCAGAAGCACTCCTTTCATTCTGTTTCTCATTACAGCAGTTGCCTAATATTTTGTTATGCATCACTGTCAGCTGTTTTCCCAAGGTATTCAGTGTATGGGAGACAAGACAAAACGGTCTGGAGACAGCACTTACTGAAGTAGGCACAAGCTTTATTGATGACTTTGGTTTAAGAATCTCTTCCAAGCAAGGCTGTCTCCTGATACACTCTTCAGAGAAGAGAAGTGAGCTCACATTCAAATACATTGTCCACATACACTGTCATCAGCATACTCTGTGTGCACATCAGTGCCCACCCCATCCCCGTGCTCACATGAGGGTCCTACTGCTTCCTCTGGCCTCCACACTCTGTCTCCCCATTACTCTACCCACTGCCCATTCTTGACCCCTGGCTTTCAAGCATTCTTGATACCATGATGAAGCTGGAATCCAAAACGTTCTTATGGGCTAACAATATATTCATATAAAGGAGATAACAACATCACTTAAATAGGAATCTGCCCCCTCCCAGGTCCTGGATTCCTCTGGATAATTGTGGTACTAAATCAGTATAATAAAAAATAATCTTTGGAATCCCCATATTTAACATCACAGAGATGGATAGATATGAAGTATTTGTTGGATGAATGAATAAATGAGTGAGTGAATGAATGAATGAGTTTGTTGTAAATTAGCCCACCATTCTTCCAAATTCCATTTTAAAAATTCCACTGCAAAATGAGTGGCAGAGATGTAGACAGTGTGTAGAAGCAGTGTCCAGCTCTTCTATTATTTTTTTGGTGTGTGTGTGTGTGTGTGTGTGTGTGTGTGTGTGTGTGTGTGTGTCCGTGTGGCACAAATGTAAATATAAAGGAATCCTGGCTTTTCAAGGTCCTCTGCTTTCTGTTGCCTAAACATAAAAGGGCTTCAGTAATTTTTTTCTTCTGGCTTTAAAGAAGCCCAGTCGGATACATGAAGAATAAATTATTAAGTCTTGTTTTAAGAATTCTGATATCAATGCAAATTGAAAATCTTACACTGCGGTTGATGGCAAAGATGAGAGAAATGGTCATTTGAGGAAGGGTGTAAGAAGAGGTAAACCTTGTGTTCATGTGTTTTTTTCTTTTTGACCTGCTGCTTCTGGTGCTGAGGGCAGGACTCCTGAAACTGATGACTGTGTTCATTCTCACTTTGGTACAGGGCTTTGTACTCTGCAAAGCATGTCCACACACATTTCTTTTTGATTCTTGTAATACCACTATGAGCCTTATCTCCTGCCACTCTCCCCCTTGGTGTAACCACATGAGTCTTCTTGCTGTTCTTGGACCATGTCAAACTCCTCCTTGCCTTGGGGCCTTTGCACATGTTATCCCCTTGTCTTGGAATGTTCTCTCCACCCCCGACCTTCCCACCCTAATTGCTTAAATATCATTCCCTAGGGAGATGTTCTTCCAGATTAAGTTATACCCCCCCTCTTTTAAGTTTGTACTTCTTTTTCTTCATGGCAATTTTTATAAATGTAGTTAGATATTATTCTCATGTTTGGATGTTTATCTTCCTCTCTAAATAAATGGTAAGTTGCATGAAAATAATGACTGTACCTAGCATACGACCTTCTATGGTTCCTGGCACATAGTAAGTGCTCGACAAATGTTGAATAAATTATAGCAAAGCAAACATTTGAGTCCCTGCTTTACCAGTTGGGAAAATGAGACTCAAATGGTTACTTGATTTGCTCACTCCCTGTCATAGGCATTCCCTAGGGAGTGATGGAAATGGGAGTGGAAGCCAAGACTTATTTTCATAATTTAATGACAGGGCACTTTCTCTCAGTTTTTCTTTATCACCTGCTATTGCCATGAAATAGTCATTTATTTGGGCCAATAGCGAGGGTGAGTGAGCAGGTGGAAGTGATCAGAAATACTGGGGCAGACACCAGCTTGTAGTTGGTTTCTTGTTTTTCTGTATATGTCTCTTAGAGGTAGATGCCTTCTTTCTACAGACAAATTTCAGTTGGCATGACACAGGTCTCAATACACCCACCCAAGAAATTCCCACTGCTAAATGCTGTTCACATGGCGTGAAGAAGATAGTCCAGGAATTTAAAAAAATAAAATTCGAGCTTCCAGAGCTTATTTGGGCAAAATTCCCACGGATCATAAAGGGAGGGTAGCTTGGGTAATACCTGAAGAATCCAACCTGTATTTCTAGATCTGTTTTTGTTTGTATACCTGGAATTACTTCAAAACACCAAATCATATATATATATATATACATATATATATATGTATGTATATATGTATATATATATGTATAATTATGTGTATATATATGTATAATTATTTTTTCTATTTTCCAGATTCTGATGAGTGGATTTTTATTTTATTCATTAGTGGTTGCTAAGGGTGTGCATTTTTTCCTAAGTGCGGGCATTCTCCACGGCAGCTCTCAACAAATACCCTCCAGCTGAAAGTGAATGTGTCTGGCATTAAAATCACTAGCATTCAGGCTGACTCAGAGCCCTGTGTTTCTGGGTAGATCACCTCATCTCTCATGCTGCCATTAACAACGTGCATTCCTGAGAGATGGAATAAGCAATTTGAGTCAACAGAGCCCCAGCTATTTCTGAACACTGGCATGGCCTTTTGATGAGTTTTCATTACTTTTTATTAAATTTAATACTGTCGTTCTCATGTTTATTTAATTCTTAGCTATAAGATCCAAGACTATCCATTTAAAATTTTATTATTAAAAGAGATGTTAAATGATTTTAGGTAGTCTAGAATTCTTAGATAATTTAGAACTGTTTGGAATCTCAAATATATATGGGTTGAGATGAAACTGAAATGATAGGTAAGCTTTGCAAAGGAGAAGAAGAAGGACAGAATTCCAGGCTGTTTTCCTATGGGCTCAGCCATAGGGGTAGTTTGACTTGTTCAAGGGTCTAGAAGTTAACCCAGGTTAGCTAAGAGTAGCAGCAAAGCTAAGATTGGTTGAGAAGGTAAAGTGGTGGCCAGATTATAGAAGGACTTGTATCAGTGTAATTCATTTTTAAAAAATGCATGGTTATGTTTTACTTATATGAATCAAGTATTGCTCTTCTAATTTAATTTACATATCTCTCTTAGAAAACTATGGGATAACCTGTGATGTTCCTCTTCCTTGGATGATACATACCTAAAAGCCTCTGTGCCCCATGGAACTGGAGAGAGAGGTAGGTCTACGAAGGGAAAAAAATGTTTTTATAAAATCTTCAAACATCCCAAGCTCATATAATGAGGGATTTGTGAATTTTATACAATAAGTCCTGGCATAATATTTTTGAGAAATACAAGAGCCCACCCTGAGCAAGGGAAGGTCAGTGACCAAAACCAAAGGGAGCCAAGTGAGGTGGTTGGCTGTTTGGACATGATGGATGCTACGTGGGTGGCACCCTCTAATTGTAATCCAGAGTTTTTTCACAAGTTGGTGCCTAATGTTTTTGCAATGCTAGAAACAAATATAGTGCCTTATCCTCAGTTAGAACTCAAAACATATTTATTGAATAGATAACTAAATGAAGACTTGGTTAAGTGGCACTACAAATCCATTTTGAATATCCCTAATCAGTTTTCATTCCTATTTGCTTCAACACCTTTTTGACCTTTTTCATTCTTCGGAAGCACAGTGCTTTGCTATTTTGATGCTCACTCTTATTTCCTCCTTTACTGAAGAGATAGGGGTTATTTATTGAAAGGCATATTGACATCTAAAGCATTAGTTTTCTTTTTCCTTTTTCTTTACTCATGTCAAAGAACTCTTCTGGTGTTCTCACCTCTTTCTCAGAGACCTTGACCCATCAGTTAGTTAATCCATCACTTTGAAATTTTCTTTTTTACATTTGTTATTCTTTACTTTTTTTGTTCCTTTATTTATTTATTTATTTATTTATTTATTTATTTATTTATTTATTAAATTTATTGGGGTGACAATTGTTAGTAAAATTACATAGATTTTAGGTGTACAATTCTGTATTACATCATCTATAAATCTCATTGTGTGTTCACCACCCAGAGTCAGTTCTCCTTCCATCACCATATATTTGATCCCCCTTACCCTCATCTCCCACCCTTGTCTGTGTCTATGAGTTTTTGTTTTTCGTTTGTTTGTCTTGTTCTTTTGTTGTTTTTGGTTTATATACCACATATCAGTGAAATCATATAGTTCTCTGCTTTTTCTGTCTGACTCATTTCGCTTAGCATTATACTCTCAAGATCCATCCATGTTGTCACAAATATTCCTATATCATCTATTCTTACTGCTGAATAGTATTCCATTGTGTATATATACCACATCTTCTTTATCCATTCATCTATCGAAGGATATTTTGGTTGTTTCCATGTCTTGGCCACCATAAACAAAGCTGCAATGAACATTGGAGCACAAGTGTCTTTATGGATAAATGTTTTCAGATTTTTTGGGTACATACCCAGGAGAGGGATTGCTGGGTCATATGGTAATTCTATTTGTAATTTTTTCAGGAACCTCCACACTGCCTTCCATAAAGGCTGCACCAGTTTGCATTCCCACCAACAGTGTATGAGGATTCCTTTTTCTCCACAGCATCTCCAACACTTGTTACTATTTGTCTTGTTGATGATAGCCATTCTGACTGGGGTGAGGTGATATCTCATTGTGGTTTTTATTTGCATTTCTCTGATGATTAGTGATGTTGAGCATTTTTTCATATGTCTATTTGCCATTTGTATGTCCTCTTTGGAGAAATGTCTCTTCAGGTCCTCTGCCCATTTTTCAAATGGGTTGTTTGTTTTTTTGTTGTTGAGTTTCATGAGTTCCTTGCATATTTTGGATATTAGCTCCTTATTGGAGGCACTGTTTGCAAAAAATCTTCTCCCATTCAGTTGGTTGCCTCTTTATTTTGTCGATGGTTTCTTTTGCTGTGCAGAAGCTTTTAAGTTTCACATAGACCCATTCGTTTATTTTAGTTTTTACTTCCATTGCCTTTGGAGTCAAATTCATAACATGCTGTTTGAACCCAAGGTCCATAAGTTTACTACCTAGGTTTTTTTCTATGCGGTTTATTATGTCAGGTCTTATGCTTGAGTCTTTGATCCATTTTGAATTAATTTTGGTACATGGTGACAGATAGCAGTTTCATTCTTTTGAACGTTGCTATCCAATTCTCCCAGCACCATTTATTGAAGAGGCTGTCTTTCCTCCATTGTATGTTTTTAGCTTCTTTGTCAAAAACTATCCATCCATATTTATGTGGTTTTATTTCTGGGTTCTCAATTCTATTCCATTGGTCTATGTGTCTGTTTTTCTGCCAATACCATGCTGTTTTGATTATTGTAGCCCTGTAGTAGAAGCTAAAGTCAGGGAGTGTGATACCTCCAGATTGCTTTGGCTATTCGGGGTCTTTTGTAGTTCCCAACAAATCTGATGATTTTTTGTTCTATTTCTTTAAAAAATGCCATTGGGATTTTGATGGAGATTGCATTAAATCTGTATATTGCTTTGGGTAATATGGCCATTTTAACTATGTTGATTCTTCCAATCCATGAGCATGGAATGTTTTCCATTTCTTTGTGTCTTCTTCAATTTCTTCTAAAAATGTCTTATAGTTTTCAGCATATAGGTCTTTCACATGTTTGGTTAAGTTTATTCCTAGGTATTTTATTCTTTTTGCTGCAATTGCAAAAGGAATTGTTTTTAGTGTTTCTTTTTCTGAGATTTCATTGTTAGTATATAGGAATACAATGGACTTTTGTATGTTGATTTTGTAGCCAGCAACTTTACTGTATTCGTTGATTGTTTCTAATAGCTTTCTGGTGGAGTCTTTAGGGTTTTCTATATATAGCATCATAGTCATCTGCAAAGAGTGACAATTTAACTTGTTCATTCCTAATTTGGATGCCTTTTTTTTCTTTCTCTTGCCTAGTTGCTCTGGCTAGGACTTCCAACACTATGTTGAAAAGCAGAACTGATAGGGGACAATACTGTCATGTTCCTGAACATAGAGCAAAGGGCTTCAGTTTTTCACCATTAATTATGATATTAACTCAGGGTTTGTCATATATGGCCTTTATTATGTTAAGCTATTTTCCTTCTATACCTATTTTATTAAGTGTTATAATCATAAATGGATATTGTATCTTGTCAAATGCTTTTTCTGCATCAATTGATATGATCATATGATTTTTGTCCTTTATTTTGTTTATGTGATGTATTAGTTTGATGGATTTGCGTATGTTGAACCATCCTTGTGCCCTGGGGATGAACCCCACTTGGTTGTGATGAATAATCTTTAAATGCATTGTTGTATTCGATTTGCTAGACTTTTGTTTAGGATTTTTGCGTCTGTATTCATCATAGATATCGGTCTGTAGTTTTCTTTTTTGTGTTGTCCTTACCAAGTTTTGGTATCAGGGTAATGTTGGCCTCATAAAATGAGTTAGGGAGTACTGTCTCTTCTTCAATTTTTTGTAAGAGTTTGAGCAGGATTGGTATTAGATCCTCTTTGAAGGTTTGGTAGAATTCACTAGTGAAGCCATCTGGTCCCGGACTTTTGCTTTTGGGAAGGTTTTGGATGACTGATTCAATTTCGTTACTGGTGATCAGTCTGTTTAGATTTTCCAGTTCTTCATGGTTCAGCCTAGGAAGGCTATATATTTCTAAGAACTTGTCCATTTCTTCTAGGTTATTGTATTTGGTGGCATATAGTCCTTCATAGTATTCTTGGATGATCCTTTGTATTTCTGTGGTGTCCGTGATAACTTACCCTTTTTCATTTCTGATGTTGTTAATTAGTGTCTTCTCTCTTTTTATCTTAGTGAGTCTAAGGGTTTGTCAATTTTGTTAATCTTTTCAAAGAACCAGCTCTTTGTCACATTAATTTTTTCTATTATCTTTTTGTTCTCTATTTCATGTAGATCTGCTCTGATTTTTGTTGTTTCCTTTTTTCTGCTGACCTTTGGTTTCACTTGCTCTTTTTTTTCTAGTTCTCTAAGGTGTGACATGAGGTTATTTATTTGGGATTTTTCTTGTTTCTTGAGATAGGCCTGTAATGATATAAATTTCCCTCCTAAAACTGTGTTCGCTGCACCCCACAAATTTTGGTAGGATGTATTTTCATTGTCATTTGTTTCTATGTATCTTTTGATCTCTCCTCTAATTTCTTCTTTGACCCTGTCATTCTTTATAAGTATGTTGTTTAATCTCCATGTATTTGTGTTTTTTCCTGCTTTCTTTTTGCAGTTGATGTCCAATTTCAAAGCCTTGTGATCAGAGAATATGCTTGGTATGATTTCTATCTTCTTAAATTTGCTGAGGCTGATTTTATGTCCCAATATATGGTCTACCCTTGAGAATGTTCCATGTACACTAGAAAAATACGAATAGTCTGATATTTTAGGATGAAGTGCTCTATATATGTCAATGAGGTCCATTTCATCTAATGTGTCATTTTGGGCTGCTATGTCGTTATTTATTTTCTGTTTGGATGATCTATCCATAGCTGTCAATGATGTATTTAAGTCTCTTAGTACAATTGTATTTTGGTCAATTTCTCCCTTTAGCTCTGTTAGTAGTTGCTTGGTATATTTTGGTGCTCCCTGATTGGGGGCATAAATATTGATGACTGTTATGTCTTCTTGTTGTATAGTCCCCTTTACCATTATGAAATGTCCATCTTTGTCTCTTGTTATCTTTTACACCCTGAAGTCTGTTTCATCGGATATCATTATGGCTACACCTGATTTTCTCTGGGTACCATTTGCTTGGAATGTCAATTTCCACCCTTTCACTTTGAGTCTATGCTTGTCCTTGTAGCTGAGATGTGTCTCTTGGAGACAGCATATGGTTGGGTAAACCATTTTTTGATCCAATCTGCTACTCTGTGCCTTTTTATTAGTGAGTTCAGTCCATTTACATTTAGAGTGATTATTGAATGTGAGGATTTCCTGTCATTCTTTGTTTAGTTTTCTGGTAAGGCTGTGTCTCCATTGTTTCTTTGTCTTTTTGTTGTTGTCTATTATTTCTGTGTGGTGGTATTCTATGATGTTTCCCTCTGTTTCTTCTTTTATTACAGTATGTATTTCAGTTCTGGATTTTTTTTTTTTTGAGTGGTTACCCTTAAGTTTATGTAAAAGAAAGTTTGATGTTTAGAGTATTCTATTTTCTTCAGCACGCTTACTTTCTCCATTCCCATATTCCGGTTCAGCCCTTTTTATGTTTTGGTTGCCCCAAAATGTCCCTGTTGATGGTGGTCGAATAGCCTCCTTTAGTGTTTCTTGTAGTGCGGGTCGCGTATTAGAAAATTTCCTCAGCTTCTGTATGTGTGAAAAGGTCTTTATTCCTCCTTCATATCTAAGGGATATTCTGACGGGTATATTATTCTTGGCTCATAATTTCTCTCTTTCAATAGTTTGAATATTTGCTTCCACTTCCTCCTGGTTTGTAGAGTTTCTGCTGAAAAATCTGATGATAATCTAATGGGCTTTCCTTTTAAGGTTACCGTCTTCTTTTCCCTGGCTTCGTTGAGGATTCTTTCTTTGTCGTTGATTTTAGACAGCTTCAATACAATGTGCCTTGGGGAAGGCCTGTTGGGATTGAGGTAATTAGGTGTTCTATTTGCTTCATGGATTCGATGATCCAGTTCTGTCCACAAATTTGGGAAGTTCTCATCAACAATTCGTTTGAATATATTCTCTGTTCCCTTCTTTCTTTCTTCTCCTTTTGGTATGCCCATTATTCTTATATTGCTCTTTCTGATGGAGTCAGAAAGTTCTTGTAGAGTTCTTTCATTTCTTTTAGTCTCAAGACTCTTCTTCCATCTGTGTAATTTCCAGGTTTCTATCTTCGATGTCACTGATTCTTTCCTCCATTTTGTCAACTCTACTACCTAAGCTGGTTATTTTATTCTTAATTTCTTCTATTGAGTTCTTAATCTCCAGAAATTCTATTTGATTCTTTTTAAAAATTTCAATCTCTTTCGTAAAATGCTCATGTTTTTCTTTGATTGTGTTTCTGAGTTCATTAAACTGCCTTTCTGTGTTTTCTTTCATCTCGTTGAGTTTTTTCAGAACTGCAATCTTGAATTCTCTGTCATTTAAGTCACATATTTCCATATCTTTAAGTTCCTTTTCTGGAGAATTTTCTCTTTCTTTCTTAGCTGTCCTGTTGCCTTGGTTATTCATGGCAATTACTGATGTATTATTTCTCTTCCTAGACATCTACAGGAGAGGCTTCTGCAACAGGTTGATAAGAAGAGGTCTTTCTTTTGTTTTCCAGTACTTGTTGGTAGAATGTTTAATTTTCTCTCCGACTGTAGCCTTTTCATTCTCTCTCACATGATAGTACTATGTCTTCTCTGCACTATTTCAGCTTCTCACACAGTGGAGGGATTCCCTGGGAGACGGGCTTTTACTCAGTTAACAGTTTGCCTGGGTCACAGGGCCCAGTGTCCATGAGGGTATGAGGAGAGCTTTTGAAGTTCCAAAGCTCTTCCTGTACCAGATTCAGAGCCTGTATGTTTCAGCAGTTCTGTTTACTCCTGCAGGGATCCACCCAGATAGGTGGGGCCAGGGGCGGGGTGAGTTGTGAGCGGTGGCCCAGAGCAATGGCCGGGGCCACCACCACAGGCCGTCCTGCTTCCACAGCTCCCTCCTTTTTGCCTGAACTAGTTGGGCTGCGAATCTGTGTGTGCGATACACAGTTCTCAGAACAGCAAACATTCTGTTCTTTTGATCTAACACTGCTACTATTTTGCTTCCAGCACCAGGCAGGTGGGGGCGGGGCAAGCTCTGGGAGGGTCGGGAGGGGGCGGCTAGTATCAGTGCCTAAGGCTTCTGTTCTCTACTCAGCAGTGAGGGCTTAAACCACTGTTTTCAACCTTCTTCTCTCAGTCCCTTCTGTGAGGTCTCTGCTGTGAGCGTTGGGCCCAGGCGTGTTTTATGCTATTTCCTCATCCCTGTAGGCCATAAATGGAGCCCTAGCAGTCTGAGTTCTTTCCTCTCCTGCAGCTGCAGTATTTCCAAGATGCAGTGAGCTTGGAGCACTGAGCTATGTCTGTATCTTGTGCCCACGCGGTTCCGTCTCCGCACTTCTTCCTTCCCTCATCCCCTGCTCACGCGATTCTCCCACCTTTAGGTGAATTTAGTAGTGGGCCTCTTTTTCTTGCCTGTCTGCTGTGCCAGGAGTACTTTGTGGAGTTGTAGTTGTTCGATTAGTTGTAAATTCCAGGGGATATTTACAGAGGCTCATCTCACGCAGCCATTTTGATGACGTCTCCACATTTGTTATTTACTTTGAAATTTTCAACAATCTTAAATTTAATTTATAATAAATTTGGTATAAGAAATAAAATCTGAGAAAAAAGTGTATATATTCTAATGTGTAATTACAAATTGTGATCAGTAATATGAACAACTCCCCTCGGCACTACCTCCATGATGCTATTGCAGAATATATCAGGAGGGGCTTGCTTTAAATTGGGTTGTCAAAGACACCTTCTCTGATGAGATGACCCTTAGCTACAATCTTCCAAAAGAACAGTAAGTGATCCAGAGGGAGGGAAAAGTGGAAGAAACAGCCTCTAAATTAGGAAAGATTTTGACATGTGACAAAAACTCAAAGAAGAAAATTGTGGCTGGAGCATAGATTAGGGAGAGAAGAGTGGTGCAAGTTTTGTTAGAGGGTCACCTGATAAGCCATTTGGCCAAGGAGGTGAGGTCAGAGGGGCAGCAGAAACCAGATCATGCTGGGTATTGTACGGTAAGGTGAGGAGTTTTCATTTTATTCTATGTCCAAAACAAGGCCAGGATCCATTTTATGTTGTAAAAAAATTACTTTTACTACAACATGGAGAGAAGGTAGAGTAGAGAAGGCAAGACTAGAAGCAGAAAGACTGCTTTGGAGAATATTGCAGAACTTCAGGTGAGGGGCAGTGATGGTTTAGACCAAGGTGGAGTTGGATACAAATGGACATATTTGGAGGCTAGTTTGCATCTGCAATCTTAAGAAGCAAAGTGCTGAAGGAAGCCATGCTGGAACTACCTAGCAGGCAACTGAAAGCATGGGTTATAGCACTATTAAGCAGAGGTACCAGGCACAACATGAACGATAAAGAAGAAACATGGAGAATACTAGAAATATCTAGAAAGAAAACATTAGAAAATGTAGATTTAAATGTTACTTGGTCTCCTGGCTCCTATTCTCTCTGGCTTCTCTAAGTGATATGAAGCCATTGGAACTGATGCCTCTGAGAGTTGCAGATAAATGGAATGCCATTTAGGATTATGCCATATTCTTCACAGGCAAACTATGTCAAAACACTTGTTGCTTTTCTCCTTGAGGCTACTCTAGCAAGCCTGCTTTCTTTAGAATGCTCCAGAGGAGATGAAAGTTCTGTTATCTGTGCAATTGTACACCTCCCACATTTGGGAATCTGATACGCTCTTCCAAAGATTTCTTCCTCACACTCCACTCTAAAGGAAGCCCCAGCAGAGCCTCCAGCAATCATTCAGTTGGAGAGAAAGATGCATTCTCCCATGTTTATAGGTCCCCTATCCCAGGACTTGAAAGTGATTTCTCCTGCAGGCTCCCACGTCACTGGGCCTCTAATCTTGATTACTGCATTTTGTGGTAGGGTGATGACTTCTTCTCAGACTTCACTTCTCAGTTCCCCTTTTTATTCTTCCTAATATATTACTGGTGGAGTGAGGGAGGGTTGGGCAGTAGTTGATTTTAGTAGGACTGATTCTGCTCTTTCTTATTAAGGCTTCAGTGGAAATGTCTGGGATGAGATAACTCACTGCTGACTGCTTTCTTTAGGATGTGGGCTGTATAGAATCTATTGCTTTCAAATGTGGGTCCTTGCCAATTTCTGGGCAATAGGATGATTTCCACCCAAAATTCTATTAGATTTGTTTTGTTTATTTGATTTTGTGATTACCAAAGCTAACACCAAGTTCTGGACAATAGTTCAAAACTCTCTGGCTACCTTTGTTGTCCTTTGGAATTCATACAGCTTAAAGATAGACTACTCGTGGGGCTAATATGAGGATTTGTGTGTTTGCTCTGATATGTATGGGGGTCATGAGTACTTTTTAGATGGTTCTCTGTCATTTTCTCTTTACCAGTGGATTTCTGATCATTCTTGAATTTCCTCCTATAGATCTGTTACTTTCTTAGGTGGCTCTGAGTATCACAGTATTACACCGAGGTAATTCCAGCCAGTGGCTGCTTGTTTCAGAGGAGGGTATCGTTGTCAACTTCTTTACTTGTTCTTCCAACATGTCTTTGGGTTTGTGATGCACAATTGGAAGAATAGGCAGTAATAACGGAGCAGGGCAAAAAAAGGCGGGGAGGGAGAAAGTGACAGAGTTCACCAAGCTTGGGGCTTCTGGGGGAGATTTGGGAGTCTAAATTGTGAAAGACTCAAGGAAATCTCTGGGGTACAACAAATTTGGAGAGAAGAAAAATAGGGGGTTTGGTGAGATTGTGCTGTGTTAGGTTCACAATGATGGTTTTTGAGTGACATAATAAATTTAACGCTTTTACAATTACTTTTTGTTGTTGATCTGCAATTCTTGGAACTTGAGTTTGTCCTAGGCTGTGCTATACTCGATCTTTAATTTTATTGTGGTTATACAAAGGAAACATAACCTGATCATTTCAAAATGTCTGCTGTTCCTTTATATAAAAAGAGGAGAGGTCTAGAATCCAGGGGGCAGGAATCAAGAGGTGACCAGGAGATATAAGCAGTCTGACAATCTTTGCAGGTTTGGGGGTGGAGAGAAGGGATGCTGGGTTTCCTGCAGAATCTAAGCTGGGTGGTCATGTGTTCTATTTAATATTAAAGAGAATGGTAATTTCAGATGATGGTAGACCTTGAGGGACATCCAAGTGATAAAAACATTGAAGTTCCTAAATTAATGGCTTAAACTGAAAGATAAGGTCTTGGCTTTTGATGCTGAAAAACTACATAGTTAGTTCCAAATTTGCCATCTGCAAATAATAGATATTCTCTGGCAACCCTCATAGTATATTTGCATTGTATCATAATTGATCATTGTTTAGCATAGTTTAGGAAAGCAGCAATCTTGATCTATGGGCAGTGTTGATTGCCCAAAAGTGGAAAAACAGATTTCTGTGTTAGGAGATGGAATGTGGTACGTGGGTGTTTCGGAGGGAGCTTTTTGGATTAAAATTTAAAGTAAACCAGACATTTCCTCAGGTAGCTGAGCTTGGGTGAGAGGCAGGGCATTTTGCCTGACTAGGGTGAGGTCCTATCAGGTCTTTCACAGCCCTCCTGGGGCTTATTAAGTTTCTTGTACCTCAACATTATTACCCCAAAATTCTAGGAGTTACTTTGTATGTTTGCCACAACTGCATTTAATGCACCATGTCACCTGGCCCTAATCTCGGTTCCTAATGCAATCAGAATTGAATAGCAGTACTGCAATGATGTAAAACCACGGTAGGAGAGTGACAGTGAGTTAACCTGTGTTATAAGGCTTAATAAGAATTGAGCTCCATTAATTTAGGACTCCTCACATTTTGAAACTTGGTTATCCTCTTCTGTTCCTGATATGTATGTGTGTGTGTTTACACGAATTTATAAATGATATATTACATATATCCATATATACATGCACGTTGTCGTGCAGGGTCTCCTGCGGGGTCTCTGCTCCCGCTCCTCACATAAGAACGCAGGATATGGTGAGGTCAAAATGAAACACCCACGGAGCCATAGGTAGGGGAGTCACACCACTATATTCTCACCGGCGGCTGGGTTGGAGACACAGGAAGCAGAAGCCACACTGTTCACAACCCTCACTGCGCCGCTTGCAGGCTCAGCCACCATCTTCTTGTTAGTCCCCATTTTCTGCTAGCGTAGCCAGGGCAGTTATATTAGTGGCCAATGGCTCACTGGTTACAGCTGACGGCCAACTAGCCACAGCTGATGGCCAACTAGCCACAGCTGATGGCCATCCAATCACAGTTGATGGCCATTTACTACCTGAGCCAGCACCTTTCTATGTGAGGCCGAGAGCCTGGAAACTGCTCTTTGGGGCTCTGTCCCCACACGTAGATTTATACTTTAAAGAGGGTAAAGAATTTTTATCCAAAATGTCCGTATATATGTATATGAAGAAAACCATAAGCCACTTGTGTGTGCATAGGCAGCGTCTTATCTTAACAAGTTACCACGTTGTTTTCATTATTGTTTGCTCTTTGGGGAGAATATAACAGCACCATAGCTATTATGAATGGAGCAGATTTTGGAGTTATAAGGCTGTTTGTATTTTAAAATGACATTGAGAATTAATTTCCCTTATGATCACCTGTTATTGTTTTGCTCAGGCTTCTATATGACAGAAAAACATAATAAGTTAGATTTGATTTAAAGACCTTGATATCAAGTCAACTGAAAATCAATGTACCCTGAGAGAAAGTAATAAATTTGTGAAACAAATTTAGAAAGCATGGGATTTTGTTCCCTTTGCGCGATTTAGAAAACTTAAAGGGATTCACCTGGCCTCCTGACTAATATGTGGGCCAATTTGTTTCTGTATAGTGCTGATCTTACCCAATAACTTTTTCTTATCAGCTTGTGCTACTCTCTTATTGGAACATAGACCATATTGTTCCCTCTAGTGTACGTTGCCCTTAACAAGGGCTAACCGTCTTCTTTTGAAGACTGTGCACATGCCAAACATTCATTAGCAAGGCACAAATGTGGGCCTTTTTAAGCTGTAAGTGTCTCACATAAGATTTACTAAAAGAAAGAACTATACAGGATAGGAATTACATTATAGAACCCAGTAGTAAAGCCAGGCCTTTTGCCCAGGACTTTGTGTTGAAATTGAGTGGAGTGAGAGTGCCTTTTTAGGTAGAATATATAAATTGGAAGAAACCACAATGCACATGTGGGCAACAAAGTGGAAAGAGAGTGGACCAATTTGCTATGTGCATGACTTGTTACCAGTTATTCACATCTGAAAATCTATATGTGAAAGAGATACTAAGAGTTAGAATGGATTATCATTTATTCCGAGATGGAAGAAGAGAATAATGTTCTGTTCACAATTGGAATATTAAGAATGAGAGAGAAATAGTTTCACTTTTGATCGTTAGGGTGGAACTCAGAGCCATTTGGTTTTAAACTCTGTTTTGCCATACATATTTGTCACAATGAAGAAACATGGGAGCCTCACATAATAGAACTTCAGGGGTTAGGTATCAGATCTGTAGAATTAGCCTTTTTCCCCCTAATTATTTGAATTTTTAAATGTCTTAATGATCTTTTATTAAAAACAAAAACCAAAACAAAACACCAAACAAAAAACAAAACAATAAAAACTTTAAGTTCTTATCATTTTTTTTTACATATGAATTCTTTGAATTCTTTCATATGAATTCTATTATATTTGTTATCACTTACTGATCACCAGGCTTCACTTAGAATACCGAGTGGGAGGTGGGACACCAGGAAACTTGGGAAAACCTGGGAATTACCTTCTTTGCTGGAGAGAAAGAGGGATGAGGTGACAGAAGCAATTCAAACTTCACAGCTTTAAAGAAACATAGAGAGCACTAATCCAACCCTTACTTTACAGATGAGCAAACGAAATAAAATAGTCACACAGATAAGAAATGGTAAAGCAATATTTAGAACTATAAAAGCAACAAGATTATACTTGCTGAAATGAAACACGTCTAAGTGCATTTTCTTGTCCAAAAATGTAGACGCACATAGATCAAGTTCAGAAACCCGAGTTCCAGCACAAATAGGCCACTCACTGGCCCTGTGCCACCCTTGCTGCCTCTCTGAACCTCATGTTTTTCATCAGTACAACCAGTGCTGACCTTGAATCATAATCTGAAACGTTATGGTTTCAGACTTTGAAAGATCAATGACTCTATGTTCAGTTATTCTTTCATTCATTTCTTCAGCAATTATTTGTTGAATATTAAGATGTGCGAGACTTTGCTAGGTTTTGTAGGGAGGAGAGAAATAAATAAAACACATTTAAAGAGTTTTATTTACCTTTAAAGAGTGTACAGTGTAATGTAATATGTAAACTACATCAATGATTTAATCAATATTAAAATTCGAATGCTATGTGCTTAATATATGAAAAGGCCTAAGAAATGTACAAAGAGTTTAGAGAAGAAAGGGATTACTTCTCACAGGGAAACAGGGCTTAGGCAGCTTCATAAAGGAGTTTTTTTTTTTTTTTTTTTTTTTTCAGCATTGAAGGATGGCTATGAGTTTGTCAGGCAGAAATGATATGGGTGGGTAGAGGTCAGGAAAGCACCCCAAGTAATGGGCGTGTGGGACATGATTAAAAGATGCAAGGAAAGAGAGAAAATGTGGATTATGTTCAGAGGACTGACAGGACGTTAAATGACTAAATTGGTTGGAGCATAGACTTCATGAAAGGAAATAGTGGCAGATAACACTGGAAAGATAGGTTGAAACTGGGACGAGTTTTCCGACATCAGGAGAATTCAAAAGCAAGCATCTCTTGAGCTAGCTGGATACCTATAAGAGTTCAAAGCTGAATAAGACATGGTGTCTGCACCCAGGAATCTGGACTCTATTTAGTTGGCCATCGGGGAGGCTTGGAAGTTAGTGAACAGGAGAAATCAACAGGACTGCTTATGAGCTTCAGGAAGGTGACTTTGGCAGCATCACATGGGCTTGATGAAGATGGCAAGAAACTGGAACCAGGAGATCGGATGGGAGCCTGGCTGGGATGCTGGTATTCAAGTGAGAGAGCACTGGACCTTGCTTTGCTTGGTGGTGGTGAGATTGAAGAAAGAATGAAACAGTTCAGCCCAGTGGCATTTAAACTTTTGAGGGATAGCCCTCTGAGAATCTGTCAAAAGCTATAGACCCATTGCTCTGAAATTTTGCATGCAATTTCAGTTGGCTTGCAGACCATTCATGGACTCCAAGGTAAGAAATCCTGATCTAAAAAGGGATTATGGAGGTTGAATGTGTAGAATGTGTGCCATGGAGTAGGGGGTTAAATATACCTCTGAGGTTAAAACCCTGTATGTTTGTGAGAGCTGCAGAAATGGTGATTTCTGAAGAAGACCTGATTGAGGACAACTGTAATCATATCTTGCTCTATACTCTCCACCCATGGCTAGGAACTTTTTCATAACTTGGTTCTTGCCTCCTTCTCCTCTTCTGAACCCTATAATAAGAGGGGACTGGATTAATTTCAGTGAATGGAGAACAACTGCTCTAGATTTAATACACTTGAACATATACAGACATATTACTTGTGACTTAGGACTCAGGAATCTGCATATCTCCTTTTTATCTTATTCATGCAAGTTCTTGCATATTTTAATAGTTGGAAATTAATTTTTCCCATTGGTATTCTAAACATGACGAATGTATTCAGTATTCATGTGGCTCTAATACAAAATTATATGGAAATTCTAGTACAATTTCAGTAATTAATGTCTGCCAATTATAAAGGGTTATAATTATAGCACTCACAGAGACTTATGTAGTATATGAAAAATATACAAATAATCACAGAAATTAATTTCCTATATCCAGTGCTTCTGATTATGAAAAAAATCTAATTAGTAGCTAATCATAATGTGAAGAATATTTATAAATGGTCAAAACAGAGGAATACTTAATTTAATTTCTTTTCAGGTTTTGAGGAGAAACATTTCTTTTTTTTTTTTTTAATTTATTGGGGAAGGGGAACAGGACTTTATTGGGGAACAGAGTGTATTTCTAGGATGTTTTCCAAATCAAGTTGTTGTCCTTTCAACCTTAGTTGTGGAGGGCACAGCTCAGCTCCAGGTCCAGTTACCATTGCTAGTTGCAGGGGGCGGAGCCCACCATCCCTTGCGGGAGTCCAGGAGTTGAACTGGCAACCTTGTGGTTGAGAGCCCACTGGCCCATGTGGGAATCGAACCGGCAGCCTTCGGAGTTAGGAGCATGGAGCTCTAACCGCCTGAGCCACCGGGCCGGACCCAGAAACATTTCTTTATCATTTATTTCTTTGCTTATTTTTGGTGTTGTGTTAAGAACACTTGACATGAGGTCTACCCTGAGAGGAGTACTTTATTTTCAGATAAAAATAAATGTGAAGGCATTTTGAAGACCAAGAATGAAATAATTCATAATATCAATTAAATATTAAATATAAACTATGTATTCTTATGGAATATTTGACATGACAAACCTTTGGGTAAACTATGTAGTTCTAAATCATAAATCATAAAAAATTTGGAACTGGAAAAAGCCTTCCCTAGAAATCATTTAATCCAACAACATTTTCCTTTTGCAAATGAAGAACTGAAATACAGAAAATTTTGTTATTTTTTTCAGTATTTAGTTACTTAGCAGAAGAATGTGCCCTGAATTTGGAAGGAACCCTTTATTTCACTATTAAGTCAAACACTATAATCCTCACAAATGGTGCTCTTGTGAAGAACTAAAGTGGCCAAGGGTATTGAATAGTTGAATGGTTCTCAAATAAGAGCTCTCAATGAGGTAAAGTGTATATTTTTCATGTGAATCAAGTTTTCTTAATGTAATGAATAACAAGTTAGGAGTTTTAGGTTATGTAATCCTAACATGGATCTAGAATCTTATTAATGAAGTATATAGCTGCACGATATCTTGCTAAATAGACACTTAATCAACATATTCAAAAGTAGTTTTATAAATCCTACCGAGTTCTCTTTCTATCTGCAGGATTTCTCCATATAATAGGAAAGAAGGTATCTACTGTTCCCATACCGAAGAAACTAGCCTCAACCCAAATGTGTTACAATATGTCAGACCTAAGGGTCAGATATAATGGCAAATTTAAAAAATTGATGGAACCTGGTCATCTTATTGGTATTGACAAGATAGTCGTTATATATTTTCTTACAAATAAGCAATTATGTAACTACAAATACATAAAATGCTACAAAGGATAAGTTTAGGATGGAAGGTGGTCTGGGCATTGGTTTTTGCCATTAAACAAATAATCTGAAATATTGCCTGTCTAGGGTAGCTATACCATTTCATCTGTGATGTCTTTATCTCTAGTGTCTGTTTTCTGTCTCTAGAATATTTGTCTTAGTCTTCTTAATATGGCTCATAAAGAAGAGAATCATAGGATTTCATAGTTAGAAGGGATTCAGAAGGAGCTTTTACTAAGATGTTCTGCAATCAACCACATTAGACTTAGCTGCAGCTTTCCCTAAGAGAGGACCCAGACCCCACCCCAGACCTGTTCAATCTATTAATAAATAGATTACTAAATGAATTAATAAATTAGGGGTAGATGGAGATGGGCAACACAATTTAAAGGAGGTTCACAGTTGATTCTTATACTTGCTAAAGGCTGAGTTCTAATGAGCAGTGGTTCTGAAAATGTAGTATTAGACCAGCTCAGCATCACCTGGGAAATTGTTAGAAATGCAAATGTGGGTCCTCCCCCAGACCTGCTGAGTCAGAAAAAGTGGCGGTTGGGCCCAACAACTTGTGTTTTAACAAGCCCTGAAGGTGATTCTGAAGCAAACTAAGTTTTGAGAACCACTGATTCTAGATAACCCTTCTCACTGACTTAGAAGGATTCAAGGCAGAGGTGAGTAACTGGCGTGTTCCCTTTAAACATGTGTCAATATTATGAGCAACAAAATAAATCAAAACAGCCCTTTTAAAAAATGAATCCTGGATGTATTTAAAACTTGAAGTAATTCTCTATTTTCATTGCATTTGTAGATATAACAGTGGTGGCAAGGAAGAAATGAATTTTAAATTTGTTTTATTTTAAGATGTTTGCACTTTCTTAAAGATCTTTGAAATCTTTGTTCAAGACTGTTTGTAAAAATGAAAGACTTACCTTTAACATGCCTGAAGTGCTTTGCATTCACTAGAAAAAAGACTCAATTTAAATCTAAAGGCTTATTTCTAGCTTTTATAGCATGGCAGAATAAATCACATAGTTTGTTATTACAAATTAGACTATGAAATGTTCAAGGTTATTCAAATTTTGAATAAGGAGTATACTTTCTAAAATATTTTATGACTGCCAATTCAGACGATCAAAATAGAGCTGGAAAAAGAACTCATTCAGTTTGTAAGGCAGTGTCTTGGCCAAAACAGAGGCTGTGATTAAAAGACCTGCTCACCTGCATAGTGAGAGGTGAAATTCTAGTCAAGCACATTGCTGCTGCTGCTGCTGCTGCTGGCATTTTCACAGTCACCCCTGGCCCCCCTTAAATACAATGGGCATCTAACCCGAAATAAACTGCCAGAGAAGGAACAGAGAACCATGGAGATCATCTGCAGATTCTCTATTTTATGTACATTGCTTCTTGTAGTACTCTCAAATTTCTGAGTGTCAACGGGAAAAAAAAAAAGAGGTTCAGGGGAGAGATGGCCCTGCTTTGAGGTCCATATCCTGTCATTGATTTCTATGCAACACTCTCATCGACTTCAATGGGAGTTCCGCACTTGGATCAATGTCAGGATATGGGCCTTTACATTTAGATGTGAAAGTGTTTTAATAGTGGTTGGCGAACTAGTGATGAATTAGGATGAAAGACACAAAGAATTGGCTGGAAACTTTTAGACCTATAAGCTACCCTTCACCGTTACAAGAGTTATTTAAAAAAAAAAATGCAATGGGAAATCTGCCTATGTTGATCTGGGTCACTAAGTGTCCCAGTACACTAATGAAATTATTTGAGTCTATTCTGGGTTTCTTATAAACAATGCGGAAAGTAAAGTCCTTAAGTGACCAAGCGATTTGAATTAAATTGTCCTCTGGACCAATGGGTAACAAAAGGTTGTGCTATTTTCTCTTGATTAGAGGCTCATGGTAAGATTGGCATTCAGGATCTTATGAGTCACACCATTCTGATATCCCTAAAATTTAATTGGAAACACTGAAGTTTGGGTATTTCATCCCTCTCTTTGAGTCTAAATCTATTCAGGCAGATAAGAAACAGAAAAGAAAAAAGAGTACTAAAAATGGTTTTTCACCACCCTTTATGATAATCCGTTCTAAGTGTTTAGCAGTCATAACCATTAGAGAAGTATTTCTTTTAGCATTATATAGAGTATATATGTATGTATGTATACTAGAGTAATATATATATATATACATATATAATGTGTGTATATATATATACATATGTAGATTACATAATATATGTAAGTTTCTTTTTCATTTCTAGATGTAAAGAATATGTTTTCATAATCTCCAAGTGAAAATGGTAATCTAAATTTTCAAGAATTTTTTCTTCTAGGCCAAATACTTTCTGTCAGTTGAACCTTTCTTCATTTGCCTCATTTGCTAATCATTTTATGTGTTTGCTATTCTCTTTCTCCTTTCTGCAAGTTACATTACTATTATTATTTGTGTGTATTATGCAATTTTACTAAAGTTATAGGTTTCCACTATGAGTGCTCCCAGAGCAAGAAAGCGCCTAATGCTGAATTGGGAGCCAAACATGGATTCTCCACTGGATTTAATGTTTTCATTAAGTCACTGTTCTCCAGGCCTTAGTGTAAAGATTGTTGGTTGTAGATGTTTTCCTTTCCTTCAGTCTAAATTAAGCTCCAGTTAGAAACATCTCTTCCTTTCTGACCTTCATTATAATCTCCTATTGCATGATCATCAGTTTGGGAGAGGGGCAGAAGTTCAAGGTTCTTTATTTCAATGGAGTCAAAATATTCATCCCCATAATGCTCTTATTCATAGAGCCGTGTTCATAGAGCAACTTAAGTTATTGCTGAAGTGACACAAGTCAGCTCTTCAGATCTCATCTACATTCTGATGCGTAGCAACACGGTTATTTCTAGTACAGATAGTTACGTTTAAAATAAATTTAATGAGTAAAAACTTTTGTAGGAAGGAGTGATATATGATTTTAATTCTGTACTTTGGAGCGAAAGGACTGGCACTTATGCTTCCATCTTTCTTTTAAATCTCACACTAAACATTTCAGATTCTTACTGTCAGGATTGTAGAGATTAGTTACTGGAAGAATGCGTATGTGGCAAGGGAGGAGGAAGAAGCCTGTGCCAGAAAAAAGCAGGAAAGAGAATATTTTTGTTAATGGAATGGCTGATGAACTCATAATGACAACACTATCTAAAAGTATATACAGAATAGAGAAAAATGCTATTGTCAATTGAGACATATTAGATGTGGGCATTGTCAAATGAATGCTTTCTCTGTGTATATAACTGAATATTTTACTAGTTACTATCAATCTTTTTAAAACGATTTGATTTTTCAAGCAAGAGTCTGCATAACTCATGAACAGATATTGATAAGTAAATTCTGATATATGTCTTCTGTAGTTTGGTATAGCCAGTTTCCTATCTAACACTATTCATGAACTTCAAATAAAAACAAAACGAGGTATATGGAAAAGCATGGTAAATCCAGTAATTGTCATGACACCAATTTTAGGCAAGGCAAATGTCAAATAATGTTGTAGGAAAATGGTGAACAGTTACCAGATCGAAAAAGACAAATGTTATTTAGATTTTATTTTCAAATCGTACTAACTCAGTATCTCCATTTACTTTTCCAATGTTTATATCTTCCGACTTGTATGCATCATTTTACCCATATTAAATAGTTAATAAATTTATCAGTTTGAATAGATTTTGAGAAAAAAATAATTAAAATTTGTAATGTGGTCAGAATCAATTCAACCTGTAAGCATTTTAAACTTTCTAAAACATCAGGTACACCATATATGATATATATATATTTTACACTAGTAGCAGCATAAATATGAACTGAAAGTTTGTTAACTTAAAGCCTAAATAACTTTGCTTAAAACATATAAAAATGTATCTGGAAGGCATCTTTCTCAAAGTTACATAGATTGTGCTTTTAGATTCACTAATATAAAAAGTATTATATTTTACCACCTTCTTTTTAATGCTTTTCTCAAGAAAAAAAATCTCAGGTTTGACTCTTAAGTGCCTTATACCGTGTAGACACACAATAAATATTTTGTTGAATAAATGTATTGATTCACTAGTTATCCAAAAATGTTCATAGTTACTTAAAGGCTGAGTTAATGGTTATTTTCTGTGCAATTTTAGTTTGTGCCTTCTTGGCTGCATACATGGAAAGATTAAGCTTTCTTTTTTTTTTTTTTTCTTTTTTTCTTTTTGGTATAGCTAGCTGATCAGCATGTAAAGCTTCCTTCAGGGTCAATGCAAACTCAAATTTGTATCATTTCAAATGATAATCCACTGAGATTAAGTCCACAAAGAAACAAAACAAAATAAAGCATGTGTGCATGTGCACGTGTGTGGTGTATATTGTGGGGGAAAGAGAGACAATGCACTGAATTCTTTATTCTGAAGCTGAACAGCAACTTGTAATACAACTGGGTGGATTTCTGCCTCTGCTCCTAACCTCAAAGATACTGTGCAGCACAAACCCAGTTACCAGGTCCCATTCGTCTGGGCCTATCACAATGGGTGGGATTTGCTCAGTAAAGCCCCACCCAGGAATTTTTCTGATGCACAGCTGTGTCTGGGAGCACAGCTGTGCTCCCCGTGAGCCCTCCAACATTTTACTGTGCAGCTGTGAGAGCTGCTTAGGAAATGGTTAGGAGACAGCCGCACAGGCTGCTGCTTGGAGCAATCTGCTTGAACCCGACCTGCGTTTGGGTTCAGCAGTGAGTGTGAGGCTCTCAAAATCTCCATTTGCTGAACACACACAGTTGTGTCCTCTGGAATTTGAAGGGAAAAAACTTAGGCCTAGGTTCCTTGTGATATTTTAGCTCCGTTCATTATGGGTCTCACATGAATCTCAAAATCATAACTCTATTAAATAACCTCCAGATTACGTTAGTCAATTTCCGTATGAATAGCCACATGAATAAAGTGTGTGGTTCTGAATTTTATTTGAAGACTGCAGCATTTCCATTTTATTAATTATTTTAAACAAAGTACCAGCTTATGTATCTTTAAAAATTACATCATATACTTGATATGCTATACTGTCAGAATTTACCCTCTCAAATTCTCTTCTAAATACTGGTTTATTCTTATAGGTTAACATTTTCTAATCTTTTTTTTTAGTATATACCTGGGGTGCCAAAATATGTATACACATTTTAAGAGATGTTAACACTTTGGTCAACGTTGCTCAAGCAGTAGTTCACTGTAATCAGAAGTGTTTGGATGCTAATTGTAACCACTTTGAGCATCTCTTGTAAATGCAGAAGTCAAACATGACTGGTATTCATTTTTTGTTATTGGCATATATTAATACAGCTTTTCTTTCTTAAAATGTTTAAGCATTTTTTGGTACCCTCTGTATTTTAGCTAAATCCTTCCTCACATTAGCTATAAAGGTCTTTGTGAACAGTCCTGTATGCTCAATACCATGACACATTTTGTAAAGAATATAAAAAATTTAAAAAAATAACTGACTTTAAAGACACCCAAAATAAAAGCTTGAAACTTGTTATTGCCATTGATTAAGTCCCCTGACGAATGACAGAGATGAGAAACACAAGAGAAGAGTCTCCACTGTACGTTCAAAACTTGAAAGAGGAGGTACTATGAAGAGAATAGCACTTTAGATATTAGAACAGTTTTAGGGTGAAAGTGTCCTAGCAAGTGAAAAAAACTTCATGAGCAATGACTCAAAGATGGGGAAAAATTTGACATACTCAGTAGACAGAGCTGACCTCTGAGGAGGAGGGTGTGTGGTTAAGGAGTTAGAGATTCAGATCAGATAGGTAAGGAAGAGATAGGTTGTAGAGAGTTTTAAATGTCATCACATTTGATGCTGTGAAAACTAGAAAACATTAAGGGATTTTAACTTTTAAACACAAATCCTGCCCCAGTTAGGAAGGGTGAATTATGTGTCACTAGACCTTACCATGGAACCTCATTCAATGTAAATACTCAGCTAAGATTGAGTAAAATGTTTTTGATGAATCAAATATCAGAGGCAGTCCTAAACATAAATCAAATAGTGAATTGAATTGATCTACCGTATCTGTCCGGCTTCTAGCAAGAGCCAAATACATTCAGTTGGGGCTGATGAAGAAATGTTTTAATGAAAGTTGTGTTTACAGAAGTCCAACCAGATTTAAAAGAACCAGGATAGTTGAGACACCTTTGGACTAAAACAAAAGGAAGCTATTATCTCTGTAGGCCAAGGAGTCAGGGGGAACAAACAGGAGTTACTGAGCCCAGCTGAGAGTTAGAATTATGAAAGAAAGGCTGCTAAACAGAAGCTGCAGGGTAAGTAAACCAAGTCAGGGCTGAGTGAAAACAGAAGAGAAGTGAAAGGACTGTGTATTTCAATGTCGTCTCTTCTCCTGCACTGTGACCTCCTAGTGGCAACCCTTATTGGCCAAACCCAACCAGGAGCCAGGGAGCAAGGGAGAGGATGTGATGCATTTTATAGAGGTGAGCCTCTCATGGCTTAGAGCAGGGCTGAGGTAGACAGAGAATAGATCTGGGGCAAATGGAGGATAATTAGCACAAAGTGTTTAATATTTTTTTTAAGCTTTATTTCCTAAATTTGGAGACAAATATTTTGTCTAAAATTTGAGCTACATAAACTGTATTGATTTTCACAATTAATATATGGCTAATTGAAAACAATTACACGTTTCTTTACTACATCTGAATGTGCACTGGTTATAAAAGTATCGTGACATATTGTATTAAGAATAACATGGCATGAAGTCATTTTTAAACAGTTCCCAGAGGAGAAATTCTGATGTCCAATAAAAATATGAAAAAATATTTGACCTCATTAGTTAGCAAAGAAATAAAAATTAAGAAACCCAATGTGATTCCATGTTTTTCTGATCAAACTGAAATGACAAGAAGAAAGATTTTTAGAGTTGGTGACAATGTAGGCTTAGAGTACTGTCTTATATTGATGATAAGAGAGTAAAATTGTCTTTCTGGAAATCAATTTTGTGATGTATATCAAGAAACTTAACTCAATTTATTTCCTCTCCCCTAAAAAATTAAGTTAGTGGACTTTATCCTCGGGAAAGAGGAATGCAAATATGTATGTTTATTGTTATTCAAAATAACAAATATTAGAAACATCTTAAATAATTACCAATATGTTACTAATAGTTTAAAACAATGGATCTTGTAGAATAGCATAGTACGTGAAGCTGGTTTGAAGGAAATTTGACAGGACAAATGTTAATTATATAAATATAAAAGGTACACACAAAATTATTATTTTGCAGCAAAAAAATGAAATAGATGAAAGACTATAATGACGAACACCAAAATATTAACAATGGTAATCTCTGAATGGCGGGTTAGTGGTAATTTATTTTATTTTCTCCTTTTCGGTCTGTCTGTACCTTAGCAGTAGATGTGAGAGCTCAGACTTGTCGTTCATAGCATATAATTATCTCAGTCTCTGAAATACTTTCTCTTATTTATTCCCTTGATCCCCAACCCTCACTCTCATTCCCCTTTTGCCCCTAGCCAGTCTTTAATGGCATGGTGTTTATAATATTTCATGTGATTGTGGCTTTTGAATGTAAGTTGTTTTGTATGTATGTATTTTTAACTTAGATAAATGGTGTTGTGCTGTAGATTTTTTTTCTACTTTAAAAAAAAAGAAATCCAGCACTTTGTTTTTAAGGTCTGTTCACATTGCTGTGTTTGTATCTAGTTCTTTCTTATTTCAGTTTAGTGTTTTGTCTAGAAAAATATGAATTATTTTTATAATCAGAAAAATATGACACCAAATACCTTCCTAAAATGCTGGATTAATATTGTGTAAATCTGCAATTAATCCTTGGGGGAACGCATGAGATACAAGATTCAGCACGTCTCCTTAGAAAAAGTGCTATTTTAGTTATTAGAAATTTATATTTTTTATTTTTTAATTTATTTATTTTGATTAAAAAATTTAAACATAAAAGTTGACAATCAATATTATTTTATATTAGTTTCAGATGTGCAAAATAGTGGTTAGACATTTATAACATTTACGAAGTGCCCCCCCCCAGTTAGTACCCACCTTTCTCTAGCTGATTTATTTCACTTAGTATAATACCTTATAAGTCCATCCATGTTGTTCCAAATGGTAAGATTTCATTCTTTTGTATGACCGAGTAATATTCCATTGTATATATGTACAAATTCTTTATTCAGTTGTCTGTTCATGGACACTTAGATTGCTTCCTTATCTTGGCTATTGTGAATAATGCTGCAATGAACATAAGGGTGTATGTATCTTTTTAAATTAGTGTTTTAGATTTCTTCGGATAAATCCCCAGAAGTGGAATTACTGGGTCATAAGGTAGTTCTAGTTTTAATTTTTTGAGGAAACTTCATATTGTTATCCATAGTGGCTGCATAAATTTGCAATCCCACCAGTAGTACATGCGGGTTCCCTTTTGTCGCATTCTCATCAACACTTTTTGTTGATTTATTTACGATAGCCATTCAGATGGGTGTGAGGTAATATTTCATTGTGGTTTTAATTTGTATTTCTCTGATGATTAGTGACATTGAACATCTTTTCATGTCTTTTAGCCATCTGTATGTCCTCTTTGGAGAAATGTCTATTCAGAGCCTCTGCCCATTTTTTTATTTGAATGACTTTTTTTGGTATTGAGTTGTATGAATTTCTTATAAATTTTGTGTATTAATCCCTTATTGAATGTGTCATTGGTGAATATCTTCTCCCATTCAGTAGGCTCTTTCGTTTTGCTGACTTCCTTTGTTGTGAAAAAACTTTTTATTTTGATGTAGCCCCATTTGCTTATTTTTTCTTTTGTTTCCCTTGCCTGAGGAAATACCTCAAGGGAAATATATACATATATATACATACATATATATATATATATATATATATATATATATATATATATATATATATATATATATATGTGTGTATATATATATATATGTATATATACATATATACATATATATATATAAACAATGTCAGAGCATTTACTGACTGTGTTTTCTTCTATAAGCTTTGTGCTTTTGGGTCTTACAAATATAAGCTTTGTGCTTTGGGGTCTTACAAATAAGTCTTTAATCCATTTTGAGTTTACTCTTGTATGTGGTGTAAGAAGGTGGTCTAGTTTTACTTTTTTGTATGTATCTGTCCAGTTTTCCCAACATTTATTGAATAGACAGTCTTTACCTTATTATATTATATGTTCTTGCTTTCTTCGTATATTTCTAGCATACAGGTATGGGTTAATTTAAGGGCTTTCTATTCTGTTCCATTGATCTATGTATCTGTTTTTATGCCAGTACCATGCTGTTTTGTTACTATGGCCTTGTAATGTAGTTCGATATCAGATAGCATGATACAGCCAGCCTTGTTCTACTTTCTCAAGATGGTTGTGGCTATTTGGGAACTTTTGTAATTCCACGTAAATTTTAAGATTATTTGCTCTAGTTCTGAGAAAAATGCCATTGGTGTTTTCATAAGGATTGAATTATATTTATAGATTGCTTTGGGAAGTATGGACATTTTAACAATGTTAATTCCATTAGCACGGTATATACTTCCATTTATTTTTATACTCTGATTTCTTTCTTCAATGTCTTACAATTTTCTGAGTACAGGTCTTTTACCTGCTCAGTTAAATTTATTTTTAGGTATTCTATATATTTTTTGATGCAATTGTAAATGGGATTGGTTTCTTAATTTCTCTGTCTGATTGTTTGTTATTGGTGTATAAAAATGCAATCGATTTCTGAATATTAAGTTTGTTATCCTGTGATTTTACTGAATATATCAGTTCTAATAGGTTTTTGGTAGAATCTTTAGTGTTCTCTCCCTATATATTATCACGTCATCTGCAAATAATGACCATTTTGGTTCCTGCATTCCAATTTGGATGCCTTTTATTTCTTTTCTAGTCCGAATGCTATGGTTAGGACTTTCAATACCATGTTGAATAAAAGCGGTGAAAGTGGACATCCTTGTTCTAGTTCCTGATCGTCAGTAAAACACTTTTAGCTTTTCCCCATTGAGTATAATATGTTAGCTGCAGGTTTGTCACATATGGCCTTTATTATGTTGAGGTTTGTTCTCTCTATTCTCACCTTGCTATGAATTTTTATTATAAATGGATGCTGGATTTTGTAAAACACTTTTTCTGCATCTATTGATATGATCATATGATATTTATTCATTTTGTTTATATGATGTATCACATTAACTGATTTGCAAATATTGAACACAACTTGCATCCCAGGAATAAATCCAACTTGATCATGGTTTTTAATCTTTTTGATATATTGCAAAATTCAGTTTCCTAATATTTTGGTGAGGGTTTCTGCATCTGTGATCATCAGGGTATTGGCCTATAATTTTCTATTTTTTTGTAACGTCTTTGTGTGGTTTTAGAATCATTATAATAGTGGTCTTGTAAAATGATCTTGGGATCCTTCCTACCTCTTGAATTTTTTGGAATAGCTGGAGAAGGATAAGTGTTAATTCCTCTTTGAATGTTTGTAAAATTCACCTGTGAAGCCATCTATTCTAGGACTTTTGTTTGTTGGAAGTTTTTTGATTACTGATTCAATTTCATTAGTAGTAATTGTCCTCTTCAAATTTTCTGTTTCTTCTTGATTCAGTCTTAGAAGATTGTATGTTTCTAGGAATTTATCCATTTTTTTCCAGAGGGTCCAATGTTTTGGCATGTTATTGTTCATAGTATTTTCTTATAATCCTTTGTATTTCTGTGGTGCCAGCTGTTGCTTTTCCTCTTTCATTTCAGTTTTTTTTTTTTTTTTTTTTTAATTTGGGTCCTGTCTCTTTTTTCCTTGATGAGTTTGGTTAAAGGCTTATCAATTTTGTTTATCTTTTCAAGGAACCAGCTCTTGGTTTCATTGATCTTTTCTTTTCTTTTTTTTTAGATTCTATTTTGTTTATTTCTGCTCTGATCTTTATTCTTTCCTTCCTTCTACTCACTTTGAACTTTGTTTGTTGTTCTTTTTCTAATTATTGTAGATGTAGGGTTAGATTGTTTATTTGTGATTTTTCTTATTTCTTCAAGTAGGCCTGTATTTCTGTGAATTTCCCTATAAGGTCCACTTTCACTGTGTCCCATGTATTTCGGGTGGTTGTGTTTTCATTTTCATTTGTGTCAAGGTATCTTTTCATTTCTTCCTTGATCTCATTGTTGATCCATTCATTGTTTAGTAGCATGCTATTTAGCTTCCATGCATTTGCATATTTTATAGTTTATTTCTGTAATTGATTTCTAGTTTCATACTACTGTGGTCAGAGAACACACTTGATATGATTTCAATCTTCTTAAATTTATTGAAGCTTGTTTTGTGGCCTAATATGTGATCTATCTTGGAAATGTTCCATGTACATTTGAAAAAAATGTGTATTCTGCTGCTTTTGGGGGAAATACTCTAAAAATAACCATTCAATTCATCTAGTCTAATGTGTCATTTAAGGCTGCTCTCTGCTTGTTGATTTCCTGTCTGGAAGATCTATCTTTTGGTGTCAATGGGGTGTTAAAGTCCCCTACTAGGATTGTATTACTGTCAAAAGTCCCTTACTGTGATTGTATTACTGTCGATATCTCCCTTTAAGTCCATCAATATTTGCTTTATGTATTTAGATGCTCCTATATTAGGAGTTTTACAAATGTTTACAAGGGTTTTATCCTCTTGTTGGATTGATCCCTTTATTATTATGCATGATCTTCTTTGTCTTCAAAGTCTAGTTTGTCTGATATAAGTATTGTTACTCCATCTTTATTTCATTTCAATTTGCATGAAATATCTTTCGTCATCCTTTTCAGTCTGTTGTGACTTTTGATCTAAAGTGGGTCTCTTGTAAACAGTATTTGTATGGGTTTTGTTATCCATTCATCTATGCTATGTTTTTTTAATCATTACATTTAAAGTAATTATTGGTAGGTTTGTGGTTATTGCCATTTTATTTTTCATGTTTATGTTTTCTCCGCCTTCTTTTTAAAGAAGTCCCTTTAACATTTCTTGTAATACTGGCTTGGTGATGAATTCCTTTAGCTTTTTCTTGTCTGGGAAGCTCTTTATCTGTCCTTCAATTCTAAATGATGGCTTTGCTGGGTAATCTGTTTGTGGGCCCTTGTTTTTCATCACTTTGAAGATTTCCTACCAATCCCTTCTGTCTTGCAAAGTTTCTGTTGAAAAATCAGCTGACAGTCTTATGAGAGCCTCCTTGTAGGTAACTAACTGCTTTTCTCTTGCTGCTTTTAAGATTCTCTCTTTGTCTTTAGCCTTTGGCATTTTAATTGTGACATGTCTTGGTGTGGGCCTCTTTGGGTTTATTTTGTTTGGGGCTCTCTATGCTTCCAGAACGTGTATGTCCATTTCTTTCACCAGGTTAGGAAAGTTTTTAGTTATTATTTTTTTCAAATAGCCTATCAATCCGTTGCTCTCTCTTTTCTCCTTCTAGTACCTTTATGATATGAATGTTGTTACACTTGATGTTGTCCCAGGGGTTTCTTAAACTGTCCTCATTTTTTAAAATATTCTTTTTTCTTTATGCTGTTCCAATTGCGTGTTTTCTGCTACCTTGCCTCCCAAATCTTTGATTCGATCCTCTGCTTCATCTAATCTTCTATTGATTCCTTCTAGTGTATTCTTTATTTCAGTTATTATATCCTTTATTTCTGACTGGTCCTTTTTTATGATTTCTATGTCTTATTTTATGCTTACTATCTCTTTGTTGAAGTTATCACTAAGTTCCTTGAGCACCCATATAACCAGAGTTTTGAACTCTGTATCTCGGTGATTGCTTTCCTCCATTTCATTTAGTTCTTTCTCTGCAGTTTTCTTCTGTTCTTTCATTTGGGACATGTTTCTTTGTCTCCTCATTTTGGATGCCTCCCAATGTTTGTTTATATATTAGGTAGGTCTGCTATGTCTTCCAGTCTTGTCAGGGTGGCCTTAGGTAGTATATGATGTGTCATGTGGGGCTCAATGGCATAGTCTCCCTTATCACCTTAACTGGGTGCTCCAAGAGTGTCCCTTGTGTGGGTTGTGTGTGCCCTCTTGTTGTAGATGAGCCTTCATAGCTGGTGGCAGTTTGGTGCATGGCGTTGATTCTCTTAGGTGGTTCTGAAAAATTCTCTAGGTGAGGAGTCTCTGCCCAGCTTTCCTATGGTGGAGAAGTCAGCATTCAATCCTGATGTAGACATTTTATTTCTTAAAATCAGGAGTCAAAATTCTAAGCTGTAGCTCTTGGATATTTTATTTAGTGCACTGAACAACAACGTCATTAGAGCTGCATAAAAAAGTTAAATATGGTCTAGAGTAACATTGTTCACTAGGTGAAAATTATTGAAGACCTCAAAGACCTTTGGGTAGTTTTATGAAGATTATGTAGACTTTTATAGTTTATGTAGATTATGTTTACTGATTTTTACTGTATTAGAAATGAAAATTGAGAGCTTTTTAAAACATGAGAATACACAAACACATTCATTAGCTGTCAGAGTGATGACATTATCACTTGTCACATTTCTTCTGGAAAATTCCATGGTACATTTATGTCAGAGTGACAGTGAAAAGGGCAAACAATATCTCAATGTTGTTATGAAAATAATTTTTACCTATGGACCTCTAAAAATTTTGGAGACTCCAAGGGGTCCTAGATCATACTTTGAAAACTGCAGATCACCTTTGAGAAACGTGGATGTTTTATTTTCTTGAGTTGGCACAACTTGTACTAGTTCCCAAACCAGAGCCCTGATATAGCATATGTAAGGCCCCATCTCACTCAGCAGGTGTAGTTTAGGGATTATAATGTTGTCATCACCTTAATTATATAATGTTAGCAGTTAAAGTTCTCCTGCTATTGCTCTTACATATTTTTTAAATTACTGGGAAAGATTAACTTGATATAAAAGTAATGGGTATTCTTATTTAAAAATCAGGAGTATGGGTCAACATCAAACTAAAAGTTTTTCACAGAAAAGAAAACTGTTAACAAAACGGAAAGACAACCTACTGCATGGGAGAAGGTATTTGCCAATGATGTATCCGATAAAGGGTTAATATCCAAAATTTATGAAGAAATCAAAAAACACCAAAAACACTAACAGTCCACTTAAAAAAAAAATGGGCAGAGGACCTGAATAGATATTTCTCTAAAGAGTACATACAGATGGCCAATAGATATGAAAAGATGCTCAATGTCACTAATCATCAGAGAACTGCAAATGAAAATCATGATGAGATATCACCTCACACCTATCTGAATAACTATCATGAATAAATCAGTAAACAACAAGTGTTGGTGAGAATGTGATGGACAGGGAACCCTTGTGCAATGTTGGTGGGAATGCAAATTGGTTCAGTCACTATGGAAATCAGTATGGAGGTTCCTTAAAAAATTAAAACTAGAACTGTTTTATAACCCAATAATCCACTTCTTGGTATTTATCCAAAGAAATCCAAAACACTAGTTTTAAGAAACACATGCACCCCTATGTTCATTCCAGTGTTATTTACAATAGCCAAGATAAGGAAGCAATCTAAGTACCATCAATAGATAATTAGATAAAGAAGTAGGTATATATATATAATGGAATATTACTCAGCCATAAAAAAGAATGAAATCTTACCATTTGGAACAACATGGATGGATCTAGATGGTATTATGCTAAGTAAAATAAGTCAAATAGAGAAAGGCAAATGCCATATGATCTCACTTATATATGGAATCTAAAGAACAGTGAATGAGTAAACAAAACAGAAAGAGAGTCATGGATACAGAGAACAATCTGATAGTTGCCAGATGAGAGAGGGTTTGGGGACCTAGGTAAAAAACATGAAGGGATTATAAAGTACAAATTGGTAGTTATGAAATAATCATGGGGATGTAAAGGACAGTGTAGGGAATATAGTCAATATGGTAATACCATATTAAAATAAACTGAAATAAGACAGGGTTTTATACTGTATTTCCCGAAAATAAGACTGGGTCTTATATTAATCTTTGCTCCAAAAGACGCATTAGGGTGTATTTTCAAGGGATGTCTTATTTTTTCATGTACAACAATCTGCATTTATTCAAATACAGTCATGTCGTCTTCTTCTGGAACATCATCATAACATACTAAATGCATCTGTCTGGCTGATGATCTTAATTGGGGCTTATTTTTGGGGTAGGTCTTAGTTTCAGGGAAACACAGTAACTATGTATAGTGCCAGGTGGGTACTAGACTAATCAGGGGTCACTTCATAAATTACATAAATGTTAACCACTATTTTGTACACTTGAAACTAATATAAAATAATATTGAATGTCAGCTATAATTTTAAAATTTTAAAAAGGGGGTAAAAGGGTGAAGAAGAATAAGAGGTTCAAATTTCCAGGGGTAAAATAAGTAAGTCATGGAGATATAATGTACAGTACTGGGAATATAATCAATAATACTGTAATAGCATGGTACAATGTCAGATGGTTGCTGGATTTACCATGGTGATCACTTCTTTTGGTATATAAGTATTGAAAAACTATGCTGTACACCTGAAACTGATATAATATTGTATGTTAGCTATAACATACTAGCTAATATTATATATTAGCTATAACAATAATTTAATGAAAATCTTTTAAAAATAAAATTAGGAGGCTGGGTCTAATACAGGTTTATTTCTTCTGCTTATTTCTTAGCTTAATACATGAAATATAGACATATAAATGGAATCACCTCCCTTGATACTTTAACACATTGCCCTTTTTAAAAAGCATAAAAGTATATGAAATTCAAGTTTCCAGATTATTGTAGCTCTGGAGGTTACATTTGATTTTTTAATTAGGCTAATCAATGGCACCTATCTGGTAAGGGTAACAACACCTAGTGAGACAAAACTAATACTGAGATGTGGAAATGCAGACAATCTGCTAGTATTGACATTGGGTAACTTTCTAGACATGTGAAAAGATTTGTAGACAACAAGTCTTCTAAGTTTTGATGCATGTTGAGTAGAGATTCCTCAGCTGATAGGCACTTAATAACATGAAATTCAGACCCATTGGGCTATTGGTTAAATCATAGATTGGGGAGAGGGGACACAGAAAAGATAGAGGATGAGGTTGGCCATCTTGTTGAGTAGGTGCAGGTGGAATAAAGAGAAGAAATCCAAAATACCTCCGAATGAAAGTCTTAGAGGGTCTTAACTGAAATGCTGGAAAGCTGTAGCAGCACAAGAATATCATAGCACACAGGTCACCACTGAACAAAACTGCCACACAAAATTTGTTTTGATGTCTTCTACTGCCTGTTTCTCTTCTTCCACTGCCATTTCATTCCAATCATGGAACAAAAGATCTCTAAAGAAATATGTCAAGTTGTCCAGCATGATCATCACATAGCTACCATTTGTTGGGTATTTGAGGAAGCCAGGGGCTGAGCAGGGTGTTTTATGTGAATTATCTCACCTATGTGAATTCTAAGAATGGCTATATGAAGTAGGCTCTACTATTTCCTTCATTTCATATGTGGGGAAATTGAAGAACAAAGTTTAATTTACCCAAAGTCACACAACCAGTGTTACCCTAGCAGAAGGGTTCATGTTTTCAAAGACCAAGTATTGAGGTAATATTTCACCTAAAAGAATAATGCTATAAAAGTAGGATTTTAGGCACTTTATCCCCCTTAGAAAAAAAGACAAATATCTTTTTTTCTGTTTTTGACAGTAAAGAAAAATAGTTTCCTTCTCATTGCTTCAAATCACAAAGCCTCTGAGGACCTTATATGTTTGTACTTATTATTAGGAAACATCATCGATACTACTTTGGGACATAGGTCAAGGAGAATTTTTAAAACACGTTTTGTAATTGTGTTTTAAAATTGCAAATGCAAAAGCATTTGCTATGCTGGGATTCAGAGAGAATCCAGAACAATAAAATGAAAGTGATAACTGTAGTCTCTCAGAAGAGGTTACTGAATAGGTTTGAAATTTTATTTACTTGGAATTGTCCTGATTCCATTGTAATTTTTGCATGTAACGTGCATAGCTTGTGTACCAGCAAGCAATACCCTAGAGAAAGATGGCGTTTGAAGTGTAACTCTTTATAACAGAAAACACTGTGACCACGGAATAAAGAGGATTAAAGAGTAAAACACTTGGATCCGGAACAAAAGAACAACGCATGGCATGCTTGCGCCACCTTGTGGAACAATACATCCTTGCACTTCTTTTTAGGAACCTGAAGCAATTTTTCACATATTTGAATTTTATTTAAAGGAATGAAATGAAAGAAATAGGAGTCAATTTTAAACTACTAGTGTTTAGTATTCTTTTTCTTAGTTATTACATTGTAATTAAGGCATATTTATGATGCCCAAAAGCAATATTATATGCTTATATACCTTATTCTATTTGAATAATTTAAATACGACCCATAATTTTTAAAATAATAAAACAATATTTTTTCCTGCTGTCTCCAAGACTTACACCTGTGAAGGGCATATTAATTCAGGTATCATTTAAGAAAAACATGAACATAAATTATTTCATGCATAGTATTTTATGTTTAGTGAATACTGAGTATTGTGATCAGTATCCAGGGTTCCAGGTTCCATTAAAAATTTTTAAATTTTAATATTAATATTCACTTTAATAATTAATACATATGTGTATTAGGGTTTTATATATCATTCTCAATAGAGACTTGTAAAGAAAGAAAGCAAAATATCAACAGATTGATGGAACTTTCAGATTTAAAGACAGCCCAAACTAGTTTCCTACTACATTTTCACTATACCATGTTTCTGAATTTAAACACTTTCATTTAGATTTACTAAAGTGATAAAGTCAAATCATACCGTATCCCAATGAAGAAAGGAACTCTTCTCCTTTTGTGTGTGTGTGTGTGTGTGTGTGTGTGTGTATGTAAGAGAGAGAGAGAGAGAGAGAGAGAGAGAGAGAGAGAGAGAGAGAGAGAGCTATAATACTCCTATAAACAATGACTGCTTCTGAGGGGCATTACAGATTCCAATCAGATATCTTTTTATAGACTTTTAGACACTGAAAATGAAAATAAGGCAATAGAATATAATTTACTCATAATTAAAGTGCCCCGATTTAAATGACAATAGAGTTCCTTTCCTATAATCAGAATCACGAGAGAAAAGTTTTTAATAAGATAGTATTATCCCATGTGATTTGGTTAATAATAAGCCACATTTTTTAAATGATTATTAGGGTCATAGTCAATCTTTAATCTCAGGGTAGGTTAATCCTTCACCTTCTTCTCACTGTCCACCATGTCCAGGCAGCCATCCCACAGGAAATCCCAACAGCTATTTTAGTATTAGTGTTAATGTAAACAAAATTACTGTAAAAATAATGAAATAATTCATTTGAAGGTAAAAATGGCAGGAATGTAGGGATGATTTGCTGTTTTGAATTTCAAATGATGTAAGCCATCAGAAATAGTATAGCATTGAAAAATAATTTGGGGAACTTAATTAATAATGTTGTAAAGATTTTGTAGGGTATCTGATGGACATGTGTCCCATTTGGGAGACCACCTCAAGGAAGATGTAGATGCTTGATCAATGTACTGTACACCAGAAGCTGAACAATATTGAATGCCAACTATAATTTTATATATATGATGTGATGGCTTGGTGCGATGTCAGAGGGATAGTGGATGGGGGGAGGGGAGAGGAGGGTCCACAGTGTGAGGGATATAAATGATGAACGTCTAAGTATTACCTTGTCTTGTGCACCTGAAACTAATAAAAAAAAAAAAAGAATTCTGAAGGGACTAGACTAGAGCAATCAAAGTGCCATCTATGGTAGGGTGAGAGAGAATCTATGATGCTGGTAGAAGGAAACCTTAGAATGCAAATTCTATTTGAAGAAATATTTTTGTCAGTTTTAAAATACGGTAACTTTTTCTGTTAAAAAAAAAAAAGAAATAGTATAGCATTAAAGAAAAAAACAGCTTGGGAATAAGCATGCCTGGGATTGAATCCTAGATCCAAAAGTTACTAGTGTAGTGATATATGGGAAAATATGCAACCTCTTAGAGCCTTGATTTTTCTCATAAGTAATTGCAATATAGACACAACAGGATTGCTGGGAAGGAATAATGACATAGCATCAGTAAAACAATGGGCGCATACAAAAAGAAGAGGAAATGAGGGACACACATTCAGCATTTAATTTCCTCAACAGAATGAAAGACATTGACAGGCTAGACTGTATGGGCTGCAAACTTAAACTCAGTGAAATCTTGGGATTAAAATGGAAGTGCAAGTTAATTTAGACTTAATGGAGTTGGACAGCAGACTTCAAAGACATTCAATAAGTTTAACAAATGCTTTATCTCATTCTGTCCCTTTCATTTTACAGTACAGTTGTAGGAATTTATTCATGTTGGAATCCTTAGAAGCTGTTGCTGAAAGCTGAATCTTAAGCAACAAACCTAGGAGTCTTTCTAGCTCTGCACTCTTCTTCATCCCCAGGAGAATCCATGAGCAAATGATACGTCCAGAACATTTCTTAAACTCTTCTACTCCTCTCATCTCCACTGCTGTGCCCTTGTCTAGGTCATCTTCATCTTTAGCGTGGCACATTTAAAATCTCCTAATCAGCCCTCTGTCCTTTTCTTCTTTTCTGCTCCGGTCTGTGTTTTTATACAACAGCCAGAGATGGTGCACGCCCCCTCCTCCCGGCCCCCAGTCCTTCTCGGTACCTGTCCAGATTTCTCATTCTGACCTATGGGACAATACGTGACCTGTCCGTTGCTTATTCTAGGACCCTGTCTCTGGCCCCCGACCCCCTTCCCAGTACCTCCACCCGGCCTGCTTTGAGGTCCTTGTTTCTGTGGATCGCTTTGTACACACTTCTGCTTCTTTTTGCATGGCTAGCTCCTCTTCATTCTTTAAATCACTTCCTCAGCAAGACCTTCTGAATCCCCCGCAATCTAGAACAGTCTTTCCTTCCTTATTCCCACTGTGTCATAGAAAGAGCCTCCACTGTGTACCGGGAACTACGGCAGTTTGCCACGTATAATGTGCACCCACAGTTTTGCCCAAACTTTCAGGGGAAAATAAAATCTTTCGCTTTAATTTTTTATTTCAAACTTTTATTTGTTTACATTTAGGTACTTGTTTTTTTGTATTATAAAGGAATTTTAGCATTTATTTTTTAACATATTATGGTATAAGAAATTTTATGTAACAAATAATTACAAAACACAAGAACAGATACAGATACAAGGTATAAGAAATTTTATGTCCCGGTAACAAATTTACAATACTTACAGGTGATAAAAGGCCAAGAACTCTTTGTCAGTGCAAGTTTGTCATAAGTTCAACAAAATCAATTATTATGTTCCAGGGTGGTATTTTGCATATGGATATTGTTATTGATTTCTAGAGTTACACTTTTAACTCATAAGCATAAATAAAAGAATTACAAACATTTATATAGATACGGAATTAGTATTACCCATGTATAATGTACATCCTTATTTTTCCCTTTCAAATTTGGGCAAAAAAGTGTGCATTATACACAGCAAAATACAGTATCCTAGATATGGGATAAATCAACCAATACAGCAAACGAATATCTCTTATCTCAAGTAGCTAACATTCTAGTACAGAAAATAAAATAAATAATTAAATTGTATACTATAATCAAAGGTGTCAAGTGCTATGCAGAAAAATAAAGCAGGGGATGGGATAAAAAAATTGGAGAGTAAAAATTTTAATTTTAAGTAGTATGGTAAGGAAAGTCCTCCCTGCAGTGGTGACATTTGTTATGAATCTTAAAGGAAACATGGGGATGAAACATGCAGCTAACGGGAGACAGTGAATGCAAAAGTTCTGAGATAGGAGCATGCCTGGCATGTTTGAGGAACAGCAAAGAGCCAGTGAGTTTGGAGTGGGTTCAGCTTTTGTCACAACAACTTATCGCAATGTGACAGTTAATGCATCCTTTTATTTCCTCTCCTGTATTTCTTTCTCACTGAAATCCACAAAGGACCGGGCTATTTCTGTTTTGATCTGCAAGGTATCCAGTATCCAAATCACTCAACACAGCGAATGAACATTCTCTTAGCCTATTGATGTTGCGAACAAATGACTCAACTATCATAGGACATGAGTTGTAGTGGGGCTGCTCTTGGATTCGTGTATTTCTATGAAAAAATGTAAGAGAAGGAGATGCTGGCTGACTGTCTAGTCTCATCAGAAGGTCACCACACATAGGCAGGTCCTTTTAGAAACAATTATAGGTAAAGAGCTTGGCTGGAGGCCATCAAATAATAATAAAGGATAATGCATGATCTTGAGAGCTATTCCTTCCAGTGATCGTAGATATAGTGATGTGTTATGCCTCCCTACCTCAAGTCTATTTCTGTCCATAGGATGAGAATGGACTCCTGGAGCTCACACACTTTCCCTCAGGTCTGGGCTAGAGGGAGGCTGAAACTTCCTTGTCTTTTGTCCCAGCCTCTTCTAGACCCCACTTGCTCAACTTGTCATCATTTAATTAGGTTAAAACATGACTGGCAATGTATTTCTTGACCTCAGTTATATTCTTGTTCTGTGCGTACTTGCCTGTCCTTATGATTTAATTTGCAAAGAGACTAGTCTTTATACTGGATTGTTTTCTAACAACATAAAAATTTCATGCAATTTTAAACAATTTTAATATGAGGTCAGCAAACTTATTGTCTGGAAAGAAAAAAATAAAAACGAACAGTTTAGCTGACGATGCCTCTGATGGATGACCCAGGGCTTATTTGATGGGTTCTCAAATCCAAGATCTGGATCAACCCTAATGCTTAGTAATGAGTTTTCATGATCACTACACAGAGCCATCTTTTTCTACCATGTAGGTTTTGAGTAGATAAGGAGATTTCTCCTAATTTTACATGCAGGATTCAAAACCCCAATATTAACATTCTTCTGAAACGTTCTAATATCATCCCTCATTAATTCTGTGAGTGTTCTTCCACCTCCTGCTTTGGCTCCTCTTCTTTTTTTTCTTAGCTTTCAAGCTACTACTTCTGACATTCTTCTCCCTTTCAGTGAAGATTTAAGTGGTATGAACTCATTCATTCTTACAGTTTTCACTATCGTTTACTTCACGGCCTCCTAAAATCTATATCCACCAGCCCTCCTTTCTTTATGGAACTCCAGTCCTATATTTCCAGTAAGTTGCATGTGGTACATTTTCACCAGTTTCTTATTTTCAGGTACTTCATTCCCTACCTGGCCCACCAAATCGATCATTTCCCCTTTGATCTCTCTTATGCCATCTTTGTTTCCATTTAAATGTATCATTTTCAAGACTGGAAAATACTGGAAACTAAGAAAATTATCATGGGGTCATCCTTCTTCCCTCCTACACATTCAGCAGTCATTTATTCAACAAAATTGAATACTAGTTGTATGTCAGGGACTTGGTTAGACTCTGGGGGATAATATTGTGAGCAAAACCACCTGCTTCCTGTCCTCATGGAGTTTATCCTCTATTCTTGTCACTAAGCTCTTTTTATGCTTTATAAAGATATCATCACATGCCCTTCTCTCCATCTTCGTAGTCGTTGCTGTGGTTTGGGTCTCAGCATTTCCTGCTTTGAAAGTGAATAACCACAAAGTTGGTTTCTGTGCCTCCACTGTGTTCCCTTCCAATCAGTCTGCATTGCAATTGGACTTCTCTCTCTTGAACACAAGTGAGTTTGCCTCACTGCTTCACCCTCACTCACACATCTTTGTTGGGTCTCCTGGACTGATGAAATAAGGTATATATAATCCTTAGGAAGACACTTTTTCCTTGACTTAACGTCTCCATTTGCATCTCCTCCCTTTTTCCTTCTCTGCCTCAAGTTCCAGGTACGCAGAGCTTTTGACCATACCCTGATCACGTGGCTTTCATCCTCCTGTTCGAAAACCACCTGTTCTTTTCAGTGTTTGGTGAACAGCATTTAGAAGACATTTAGTAATCAACACAAATATCACTCCTTCTCTGAAACCTTTCCTGATTTCCCACATTTCTCTATTCAGGGCTTCCCAGGTGCTCCATTTATTGCTTTATTGGACTTGTGACTTTCCTTTCTTTCCTTTCCTTTCCTTTCCTTTCTTTACCCATGTCCGTAATACAACATTTATGATTTCCAGTTTTAGTTTTTTTCAAATGACGCAAGAGACAAGAACATTTTTGAAATATTCCAATTGCAGAATCATTTTAAATTTTTGTGCTTTTTCTAAATCTTTTCCCATTGGATTTCTGTCTTCCATCAGGCCATCTTTATTGAGTCTTTCCAAAGCAATTAATTTAGTTTTTTTCCTCCTAAATACAGTGGTTTTCAGTTTATTTGTGGAGTTGCGCAACCATTACTATGTGAATTTCAGAACATATTCATCACTCCAAAAATAATCCCATATCCATTAGCAGTCACTCTCCATTTGTGCCCAAACCCCAGCCCTACGCAACCACCAATCTGCTTTCTGTCTCTATAGATTTGTCTATTCTGGGTATTTCATACCGTGTTTCCCCGAAAATAAGACCAAGCCGACCATCAGCTCTAATGTATCTTTTGGAGCAAAAATTAATATAAGACTAGGTATTATATTATATTATATTATATTATATTATATTATATTATATTATATATGATATTATATGATATATGATATTATATGATATATGATATTATACAATACTATATTATATTAATTATATTACACCCGATTTTATAGTAAAATAAGACTGGGTCTTATATTAATTTTTGCTCCAAAAGACGCATTAGCGCTAATGGTCCAGCTAGGTCTTATTTTGGGGGAAACACAGTATAAATAGAATCATACATCATGTGGCCTTTGTGTTTGGCTTTTCAACTTGGCATAATGTTTTCACGACTCATGCATATTGTAACATTCATGCATCTTTATGGCCGAATAATATTTCATCGTATGAATATACCATATTCTGTTTATTCTTTCATTAGTTGTTGGTTTTTTGGATTGTTTCTACTTTTGAGTGTTAGGAATAATGTTGCCATGAACATTTCTATACATGTTTTTGTAACTAATTTAGTTTTGTAACTAGAAATAATTCTTTTTGCACTATTATTTGTGTAGTGGTTAAGAGTATTCATGGACTCGGGAGTTAGCTTGTTTGTGTTTATATCTGCAACTTAATATCTGTGTGATTTTGGAAGAATTATCTACCTTCTTTGGCATCAGTTTTCTGAACTCTAAAAGGGGGATACAAGTAGTGTTTACCTCATAAGATTGTTGTTAAGTAGATTAATTTACATAAAGTGTATACAATGGCTCAAGGAACATAGTAACTGCTCTGTGCATATTTGCTATTCATATAATTTATGGAATATTTATTAAGTTACATAATTCTAATAGCAAGTGCAGCTGGTATGACAAGATTGGGAACAAACACAGCTGATTGTTGATAGACTTAAGCTGTGAGATCCCTACTAGCTGGATTCATTCATTGTTCAATGTACATTAGTTACTACTTTATAGAGAAAATAGATATTGTTCATTAAAGTAAACCTAGTGGGTTACCTAAAGGGAGGTCAGTTAAGAGGGCTTCCACTATATTGGACTTGCTCACAAAGACAAGGTTAAAAATTAGAACTTAGATAAAATTGCAGATGGATCTTTGCATTGCATCTTTATATATATTTATTAAAGTTGGAAAGAAAAAAAAGAATGAAAAGAAATACGCATTGAGGAGATTGTTTCTAGAAGCATCTAAGTTTCCTCATGTTAAATAAGACCACTAATACCAACTACATCTATTTTGTAAGATTGTGAAGTTCAATGAAGATGTGTTGTGAAATCTGTTAACTGAAAGTTATTTTTTTAACTTTATGGTGGAATAATGAACAAATATCATTGCACATATTTAAAGTATAGAGCAGAATAATTTGATATGCATTTAAACTGTAGAATGATTACCAAGATCAAGATAACTGACATATCTATCATCTCACATAGTTAACATAGATAGACAACTCTTTTTTTGTTTGTGTGGTGATAATGTTTCAGATCTACTCTCAGCAACTTTCAAGTATACAGTATCACATTATTAACTACATGGCAGGCATTATCCTAAGTGGAATAAGACAGAAAGAGAAAGACAAATACTACGTGGTATCACTTATATGTGGAATCTAACAACAACAAAAAGCTTTCATAGAAACAGAGAATTAAGTAATTAAGTGGTTTTCAGGGACTGGGGGAAGGGGAAAATGAAGTGATGTAGGTCAAAAGGCACGTATTTTCAGTTATAAAAAGAATTAAGTTCTGAGGATCTAATGTAAAGCATGGCAAGTATAATTAATAATACAATATTGTATACATGACTTGAAAATTATTATCTGAAATATTTGAACATTTGGTATTTGATGTATAAGTTCAATTTTTGTCAAGGCAGTGGAAGCCACCTAGGTAATTGCTGTAGGAAGGAGGTTTAATGTAAGGAATCTGGAAAAGCAGAACTTGAGAGGAGTTGAACCAATAGTCAACTACCTTGGGCAAAAACCTCATGAGTTCTCTGACTAGACCATACCTGCAGCAACTTGCTACCTGAGAAGAATAGCTTTCTCTTCTGCCATTCACCTCTCACACAAGCTTCTCTCACTGGACTCTGGCTGGGTCCTTACTGGCAAAAGAATCTGAAAACAGTTTGCAGGCTTTACACTCTTGCAAGCTCAGAAGGCAGGGATGATACAGATTTCCAACAAGTGATTTCTAGCAGTAATGGTAGTTTGAATTTGAAAATATTTCCATGGACACTTTATGCTTGATTGACTTTCCTATTTTTCTTGTGATTTGTGGATAGTCCACAGTGCCAAAATGATGAGTGAGAAGCAAAGGCATGACTACTGAGAGCTGTATGTATACTTGAAAATTCCATTTGAGTGGCTTCCCTCCAAGATAATGTCTGGGGAGGTCAGTAGTTTTTATTTGAATAAAGTTGAATGTTGCCCAGTTGAGTGGCCATGCAGAATTAAAAGAGATGTCCAATATTTATGAAGCATCTTGACATGAAGCATTTTGAAGGAAGCAAAGCAGAGAAACTGGAAGACTGATTTACAAAAGCAAAAGGTGATCAATTTATAGATAACAATTTTATGTATATTTTGAAATTTGTTTAAACCTACTCTTTTTCAAGAAGGTTTGAAGTACAGTGATTGATACATTAAATATACAGCATATAAAGCTGTACCTATTCATCTATCCACATATGTTGGATAATTTTTTTTTCTTTCTTCTCCCAGTCCATCCTGGGACCAGTAAAAGGCTCAGAAGACCACTGGGTAGTGCTCATCAAGGCAGAGGAAGAGATGCCAACCTTTTAAATTTAAGCCTATCCCTGAACTAATATTTATCTTGGCAACATCAAGGGCCTAAGTCCCCTGTGGGTGTTTTGACATAAAAAAGTACAAGTTCATTTCAAGTGGAACTGGAAGGAGTTGAATGACTAACTAAGGGCAAGGCCAAGAGAAAGATCACTAGGCTTGGAGTGGCTTGGTAAAGCATAGCAGACTTAGAGATAGGAAACTATACAGTGCATTGTGCCAGAGTCCACCTTTGAGAGTGAAAGAGGGCACTGAACATAATAAACATTACAAATTTCCTTAAATATTTACTAATTTCCTGACAGATGTTTAAAATATGATATATATTTTTGTATGGTTTGGTTATATTAAAAAAACCATTTCCAAAAAAACCTTTTCTCTGAAATATAACATATATATTTTTATATGCTAAAGCATAAAAAAATCATTATTGGTTATCTGAAAATTTAAAATAACATAAGCAGAATGATTATCATTAATGTATATTCCTGTACTTTAATTTCTTAGTTGTATCTATCTCTAGGAGGATGGAATAATGTATGTAATTTTCACACATCTTTTGTGCATCTCAAATACAACAGCTTAGTACACCAGTGGCTAGCAGGCATAGCAGTCATCTTCCCACCACTCCAAACCATGTGTGTCAAAGGACCCTACATACAGTCCTAGAGGAGGAAGCATCAGTTATGTGTTGTCTGGAAAGATTTGGACAGACCGAGACCAGTTATTACAGGTTGTCTTTCAGATTTATTCATGTATTAAAATAATAACTGTTTTCACACTATATGAATGTCACACACCACTAGATGAAACCATGGATGGGACTACAAAGTAGAAATCTCACAAACTCACCCCAACTCTGACCGAATTTCAACTGGTTTTAAATACTGGTTCTTCTATTTATTTGTGCAGATTTATTTGTGCACCCTTTCTCTCACCAGCCATGAAATTTTATACTTTCATGAGAATTTGTTCCAGAGCTGGAAAAACTAGATACCTATAGAGGGTTTAGTATCAGAAGAACTAAATTTCAGAATGAATGTGAAAAGTCGCATGGAACTCTCAAGCCCAAGTTCAAGGGCAAGTGTTGAGAGTCCTTACTTACTTTGCCCTCACCCTGCTTCTCTCCACCCCAAGTAAGTATGAACTTCAACTTAACTCCCTTCTTCTTTTACTTCCTATTCTCAACTTTAGTCTTTCGTCCTCTGAAATATGATGATGATGATGATGATGATGATGATTCCTCCACAGCCCCCAAGTTCCCATGAATCAAAATATTTAGCCACTAGTTGATAAGCTAAGGCCAGAGGGCTGGATGCAGAATGGGTGTTCCAGGTGAATTATGAAAACCAAGCACCTGGTAAGGGGCATGGGAAAAGCTGAATCCCCCCAACATAAGATAAAATTTAACTCTTCATAATAATAGCTAATTCAAGACCTACTATGTGCCACTCTAAGCACTTGCCATGTAGATGAGCTCTTTTCACTTTCACAGCAGTCCTGTGAAGGATACACTCCTGTTACCCACAGGAGACAAAGGAACCAAGAAGTTTGTTATTGTCCAAGTCACAGAATGAGTAAGTGGGAGAACAGGAATTTGGACTCAAGCTGTCTGAATCCAAAGTCCAGACTCAATCACACCTCCCAAATGAAAGAATTTGATATTCAGGGGAAAGGAAATCATCTTGAAAAAAATGGATGCTGTTGGACTAACAGTTATTTTATAGCCTAGAGTTATTTTAGATTTTCAGTTTATCATGGATTTGTATAGGGAAAGCACTATAATTTCTTCTGTGTTAGGGCTATAGACTTTTTAATCTGACCTTGAACCTTCACTTCCATGCTGTAAAGCTTTGGGCAGTTTAAATCTTTGAGCCTGAGTTTCTTGTTTCATGTAAACAAGATGTAACAGGGCATTCTATAGTGGTATTTGGAAGGACAAAGGTAAAGTATTTGTAGCATATTGTAGTACAGTAGCACATTATACGTATTCAATAAATGTTAACAATAAGAGCTATCATTTAATGAGTGGTTATTAGGAGGCAGACATATGTTATCTCAAATAATCATATGGAGAGGAATACTAGCTGTTGAAAAACACTATTGAGTTAATAAAAGTTTAAATCCCTTTAATAGAATTCAAAAGTTCCTTTCTTTTTTCTGTTATTTTTTTTAATAGTTGTTAGTGTTGTTGGTAAGGCTTTTTGTAAGACTTCCAAATATCACAGAAGTACTTAACTCAGTATACTTATTTCTGAAGAAGAGTTATTTCTGCATCTCTGACCCTTAGGTAAACAGAAGAGAATGCCATCTGCATGTCAGCATTAAAGAATGGAAACTTTGTACTAGGAAGTACAGTGGTTAATTTAATTCTCTCACAATGTTCATGTCTAGTTTTCTTATCGCCCTATCTCAAAAGGATTCTGTGGTTTAAGAATGACTATATAGAAGAGTTTGGATTTTTTCTTTTAGTGATTTCAGTTCACAATGAGTTGAACATTTGATGAAAAACTGTGGTTTTCTGAAGCACAACTCACACACTTTATTTCCAACTGGCAGGTATAAGTTGATGTAACAAAGGGCAATAATTTTTTTAAGTCTTACATAAATTTGAAGTTCTAAACCTTGTCTCTTCATAGAGTGGAAGAAAACCTATTGACTGTAATGAAAATAATGCTACTGTCTCCTCTCCCAGCATCATTCCCAGCACTTTGACGTTTGAATTCACAAGGTAGCTTTTATGTTTGACAGCTGTTGAAAATATATACTTTTAAATGTCAATAGTTCATAAGTAATTCCCCTTTTCCTAGCAATTTACTGGTGACACTCAGTCACATGGTTTTGCTTTCCCATTGACCTAGCATGATTTAAACATATTGTATATAGGGAAAAATCATTCTATAATTTTTAATGGGTTAGACCACTAAGTGTTCCAATCTAGACTATGTGTGTATCTGAGTGTGTATTTGTGTTTGTATAGACATAGGTACTTTAAGTAAGGAAGCTAATTTATTTTTCAGTATCTAAGGAAAGAGGTATAAAAGTGATAATTTTTCACTGTGAGCTTGCTGAGAATTCATAAGTACATTATTTCACATGGCAGAAGTTCATAAAAAATATAGATGGTCTAGAACAAAAATCAGTCAAGAAAAAAATTTGAATTAAATTAAGCACCAGTGGCAGCACATTAAATCGCATTAGGATTGACAAGAGGGTTTTCCTATGGCTTAATAAAATACTTTCCAGGTTTCTATGACCTCCTGGATGTATTTGTATTATGACTGCAGAACAGACACGGGAGTGTGACAGTACTTAGAGTTGCATTAATGCCAAAGACTCTTAGAAGTTAATGCGATGGAAATGTTAGAAAAGATTTCAAGGTTATTCTCATATGTTCATGAGACTGTTTATATACAAGGTTATTTTATTTAAGATTATACCTTAAAAACCACAAGACAAGAGTACAGATAACCCTGACTGATTTTTTTCCACTTCTCATGATTCCTTTAGTCTTTCTTTTTATTTGTATCACATCATAGTTTCCATGAATACAGCGTAGTTTTACTTTCCCATAGTTTTACTTTCTTTTAAATTGGAAGTAAATGGGAGTATATATATTTTTTTCTTTTCTTTCTGAGTTTCGATTAGGTGTTGAAATCTTGGATAATGAGGATAAAAATGAACAAACTAGAATTGTCCTTAAGGAATTTTCCAACTCATAGATGTGTAAATATATCTCATGTTTGGGTAGTTTCATTCTATTTCTATTTTACTTAATTTTAGTAGCCTGATGAGTTTTGTCAAAGGTCAGTCTCTAGTGATGTATTCATTTGGTTTTTCTTTTAAATTTTCTGATGGAATACGGTACCTTAATAGATTTCCTACTAGTGAATAGTCCTACATTCCCAGGAAAACCTCACTTAGTCATGATACATGATTGTAATAATACACCACTGGATTCAACTTCCTGATGGAGTAGCTCGTCATAAATTTTCATTAGTGGCCATAAGTGAAATCAATCTATAGCTTCCATTTTCTAGTACTTTAAAATTAAATTTAGGCTGTAAGGTTTATACATTTAACTATGGAGAGGCTTTCAAAATGTTTCTGTGTTGTAGAATACTATCACAACCATCTGTTTTTTGAAAGATAGGCAGCAATGAAATTCATCTACATCCAGCATCTATTTTTAATGCTAAATAAAACCTTAGACTCTTAATTGTATCTTCTTAAGAACCCCAACATCTCACTGAAATACCATTTTACACAGTTTTGATTGGCAAAAATTGATCCAAAATTTGAAATTATTGGGATTTCTTGTTAAATAGAGAACAATTTGACATGTTTTTGTTAAGCTGAACATTTCCATGATTTGGACTCATGAGTTTCCAAGAGGAAATAGCATATACCAAAGAGGAACTCCAGTCTATGTGCACTAGGAGACATGGAAAAGAATGTTCATAGCTTCACTGTTGGTAATAGCAAAAAGTGGAAATAACCCAAATACCCAGGAAGCGGCAAATGAATAAATAAATAGTGGTATATTCAGTTTTATTGTATAATAGTGAAAATAAATTAATACAAAGCAACTTGGTGCATCAGTCTTAGTAACATTTGGTTTAGTCCTAAAAAACAAGCACCAGAAGATTCTCTTTTTCAAAGGTTCACAAGATAAACAAAACTAGATCAATACTTAAGCATACCTATTTAAGTAATAATTCTATAAATAAAAGCATAAAATTCAGAATGGCAGTTATCTCTGCAAGAGGAATGAAAAAAAAGATGGAGGAGTAGAAAAAATAAATGTTAACATTCTAAATCTCGGGTTAGGTAATGAGATTGCGAGTGCTCATTTTATTGATTAAAAACAAATAAAATAATAAAAATATATGACAAAGTCATGCCTGGCAATCATGTTTTTATGAAACAAGAGTGATGATTAATCCAGTGCTCTATACCAGATATTTAATATATATGTGCTTATGTGTGTGCGAGTACATGCGGGATATGTGTGTCTTCTTTCTTATTATAGTTCTGCCGTCATATAAATCCCTTAGTTTTGGTCTTCCTCTTTCCATCGATGGTGTCCCCTTAAATGCCTTTCAACCTTTGTTTGCCTACTTCCATCAGAATATGTGAGAAACTTCAACACTTGTGTAGATCAGCTGTTGAGATCTCTTGAATGGAGAGAGATTGAGATTATTATTATTTTTTTTTTTTCTGGTGGGAAGTCTAGCCATGTACACAGCTGAAGTACACCAGGAGACACCTTTTGTTCTCAAAAGCAAGGAGAGCCTAAAGGGGTTGGCTCTCAAAAGGGGATAGCTCTCCTCTAGAGTTTTCAGGTCAGCAGGAATGGCAGTGTTTTTGGAAATACATCCAGAGAACAGACAGGGCATTGCCTGCTCAGTGTATCAAGGTGATACATGATGCTTCCTAAAGCACTTGCAGAATCTGTTGTGTACCAAGACCCCAAAGGAAAGGTCAGCTTTTCACAAGCACATCTACAGGGGATTATTGTATGACAAGGCAGCTCTAATTTTTCTAGACTTGATTTAAGTCAGTGATTCTAAACTTTAGATGTGCTATCAAATCACCTGGGGAATGTTTAAAAATCCTGCTGCACAACCTTAACTCAGGATGAATGAAATCAGAATTTCTGGGAGTGGAACCCAAAAATCAATATTTTCTAGATTTTCTCAGGTGATTCTAATGTTCAGCCTACACTGATACCACAGCTTTAAGGATAGGAAATTAAGTAGAAGATTTTAATGCTTTCTTTTGATAAATTTACCTTTGCATATATAGTCTTTTATCCTCCATAACCTGTTAATAATTACCAAGGTTGATTTAAGACCAAGAATTGACTCTAAAGAATGCGTCCACAGATTGATTTCTCCCTATCAGGAACACTATTAGTGGCCTACTTTATTTCTTTAGTCATGAAATCCCAGTTATACACTTAGCTGAATATACGAGGTCTAACAATTAAGTTTGCAAACTTGTTGCAATGATGTGGCTAACCTTTTTTGATATCAAAGGGATTATTCGTTATGAATCTGTACCAACTGGACAAACAGTTAACCAAGTTTACTATTTGGAAGTGCTGAAAAACCTGCATGAAAAAGATGACCTGAACTTTTCACCAACAATTCATGGCTCTTGCATCATGACAATGGCACCAGCTCACACAGCACTGTCTGTGAGGGAGTTTTTAGCCAGTAAAAAAATAGCTGTATTGGAACATCCTGTCTATTCAGCTGATCGGCCCCTGATGACTTGTTTCTTTACCCGAAGATAAAGGAAATATTGAAAGGAAGACATTTTGATGACATTCAGGACATCAAGTGTAATACAACGATGCTTTTGATGGCCATTCTAGATAAAGAGTTCCAAAATTGCTTTGAAGGATGAAGTAGGCGCTGGTGTCAGTGTATAGCTTCCCATGGGGAGTACTTTGAAAGTGACCATAGTGATATTCAGCAATGAGATAGGTAGCACATTTTCTAGGGTGAGTTCATGAGCATAATTGACAGACCTTGTACAACTTTCAGTCTCTCCTGTAGCTGGGGGTAGCCTTGGGACACAGTTTTGGCTAATATAATATAGGTAAAACACTTCTGGCTGAGGCTTCTTGGAAGAATTTTTCCTTTTCTGATAAAAAAGGATAGATTAAGCTGCCAAGGTACCTTTACTCTTACCTATTTTCTTGTCTGGAATGAACATGTAATGGCTGGATGTGCAGTAGTCATCCTGAAACCACAATGACAAAAACACTTTTTAAGGATTGTAAAAAGTTTAAAAGAGCCAAACCAGATGGGAGGGGTGTTGGGCGTCTGGGTAAAAAAGGAGAAGGGATTAAGAAGTACAGATTGGTAGTTACAAAATAGTCACAGGGATGTAAAGTACAGTATAGAGAATATAGTCAATAATATTGCAAAAACTGTATAGTGTCAGATATGTACTAGACTTATTGGGGAGATCACTTCATATATTATATAAATGTCTAACCACTATGCTGTATACCTGAAACTAATATCAAATAATATTGAATGTCTACAATAATTGAAAAAAAATAGTCACAGGGATGTAAAATACAGCATAGGGAATGTCGTCAGTAATATTGCAATAATTATATACAGAGACAGATGGGTAATAGACTTCTGGGGTGGTCACTTTGTGAGGTATATAAATGTCCAATCAGCATGTTTTGTACACTTGAAACTAATATAATATTTTATGGCAATGGTAACTGAAAAATAAATTAAAAAACCATTTTTTTAAATTTTAAAGAGCTCAAATTCCCAATGTCATTGTTTAGTTGTTGCACAAGCCCCTAAATTTGTAGGTTTGCCCTCCTTGTTATGAAATAAATACCCCCCTGCCCCCCGCACTTTAATAGTCCCTGTACTCACTATTGTTAATTTTTGGTATGTGCAAGGAGCACATTCCTATTTGACACATTTTTTCTAAGGTTTTCCAAAGTTTTACATTTTTCAATTTGGCTGACTAATGGCTTTGAAGTTGTCAAAAGTAGAGGTATGGTGAGCGTTAGAAGAGAGGGTAGCAGAATATGCCCTAGTGTCCCTGAGGACACACACCTGAAAAACTCAACAATAACCAAGTATATGTAGAGGGCTGAGAAAGTTCAGTGAACAGTGATAGATTATTAGGGTATCTCCATTGAACTGGGACCCCTGAAGTGGTAAACTCTATTAGAACCACCCAAATAGGGTTTATAAACTGTTCACTTCTCCTAAAATTCTAAACAGGTGACCATATGTCTTCTGAACTATTCCTCTGGAGGTCTGCCAGAGGGAAATCTCCTCTGTGCGTTAGGATTCGAGCCATGGGATTGTCAGAGCCTATAAACCTTGAATTGGCTGGTCTTTTCTTCTCTGGACTTCCCTTTCCACAAGCTGTACTACAATAAAAAAAAAAAAAAAAAAAAAAAAAAAAAAAAAAAAAAAAAAAAACTTCTGGGCTGTGGAAAATTCTCTGATCACCGAAATCCTGGAAAGAAAAAAAGGAGAGGGGAAAACAAAGAGAGATGGTCACAATTGATATAGGACAAAAAAACAATAAAATAACTTCTTGCTTGAACAAGATTTTTATTAAATAATGGAAAATTATCTTGCTGTCAGTACACTACCTGTCCTGGTAGGTAATTTCTGGATGAAAGAATTTTAGTTTTCAGTGTGGTGCTTCCACATTGTTTCACATTGGTTTGTTTCACCTGATTATCTTAGCAAAAACTACTACTTAGGTAACTCGGGGAATCTGACCAAGATGAATGATGGGAAAGTACAAATAAGACCTCCTGTCTTTTCTGAATTATTTTTCTTTCTTCCCTCTTGCCTTCATTACCCCAGATCGCTTCAAATTCAACTCTTATGATGAAATAGCCATTCGGAAACTAGAATTCCCTTTTTCTTAATTACTGAAACATCAAGAAAGTGCTTCTGTTTGTGGACCAAAATTTAAGCAATATGTAATTCACTGAATTGCATGAACACCAGCTACCGTTTGGTGATGCTTACTGGATGTCAAATACTGTACCTAGCGCGTTCTGTATAATTTCTCTAACATCTTATGTATATCCCTGTGAAGTCAGTACTGTTCACTTCATCAGTAAAGTCAGGACACTGGTGCTCGAGAAGATCACGTAATTTGATCAAACAAACAGAACAATTGGTAGTAGATAGACTACCTAAGGTTTGGATCCAGCTTGCCTTAACCTAATTCCCTTGCTTACAATACTTAAATATTTCACTTAGCTCTTCTTGAACCCCCTAAATGATGGGGTCCCCACTTCTTTCTGAGGCAGCTTCTTTGATTTTCAGAAATGTCTACAGAGAATTAGAATTCAAAACTTGCCTCCCTCTGTACTGCTGTGGATAGGCCCTGGTTCTCCTCACAGGTGTCATATGTATCCCTTTCATCCCTTGTAAAGAGGAAGTGTAGTACAGTAGCAAAGCCTCATCTATAGAATGAGTGTAATAATTATAATAGTGCATGTGACATTAAAATGGTGGTGAGGGTTAAATGAGGTAATACATGTAAATAGCCCAGTACTTAGTAACTTACAAAAAGTGTTCAGTTTATTCAACCAAAGCTCAAGCATTCTCTTAAGTCCTTGGGGATTTCCTCCCTTTTCTTTCTGGAACCATAATAATAAAATTTCAGTCAAGTGATAACTGGCTCTAAAAGATCAGCCTATTTCAAACCAGGCTTCTACTTCTGTCTTATCTTTAACCTTTGACCTCATTTGATCTCTGACATTTGTATTCAATTTATTCTCATTTATAGCCCATGTTTGGTTCTGCCTTTACAGTTTAACAACTTGTTTGGATGTCCCACAACCATTGGTCCAAGCTTTGACAAGTTTAGATTTGTCTCTATCAACTCTAAGTGTTGCAATCTGAAAGCAAGTGTTTCCGGGATGAGGGCTCTCACAGTGTATTCTGACCTCACTGCTATGGGCACCTGGGTGCGGGCAGGAGAAAATGGACACCCTTCATGTGATGGCCTCTCAAATACATCCACCTCTCCCCATTTCCACTGCCCCCATCATAGTCCAACTCACTCTGTAGATATGCTTAGAGCACTTAGCAAAGTAATTTCCTGGAATACAGAAGTAGCTGCCTAAGTGGCATCCCTATTTCCATCCTTGCCACCCTATTAGCCATTTCTACATGGAAGATTCTTCATAGCAACCATTGAAAACGTACAGGTTTATTCCACTGCTTAATGGTTCCAACTGCACTTATATAAAAGTCTAATTCCTTACTTGGGACAACAAGGGTCTGTCAAAGCCTAACTTTCTAAGTGCAAGTTTCTTCTGGGTACCAAACTTTAGCGACAATGATGTTGTTTTATTTCCAAATTGCACCAGCCTCTATTTATTTCTTTTTCTGGAATACTCAAATTTCCGTCATTCTGATCTCATCTTTAATATTCATTTTTTTCAGAGATGTCTTATCTGACTTCCAATTTAAGTTATGTTTCTTGTGTACCTTATTTAATTCATAGTGACAATAAGAGTTTATAATTATGTATTGATTTCTTTCTTTATTATCTCACCAACGAAACTATAAAATCCATGGGAGTAGAAAACCTGTCTGTTTTGTTTATGTTAGACCCAACATTTAGCATAATGCCTGATATATAGTGGGCATTTATTCTATATTTGTTGAATAAATGAATGAATGATCTTAAGTAAATTTGCAAAAATATCAGATTTTCTATAAACATTTAAAAAGAGGTTGTGTTTCAACATCTATGCTTCCTGTTTTTAATGAACAATCCATCAGGGATATAAATTAATCAATATATAGCTAAGAATAGAAACAATTTAAAAAATGTAAAATGGTCAACCTGACTATGGCAAGGGGATGATGGACTATGTGAAGACTCATGGATATGATATCAGACCTCCCCACAGGCTCACCGGACAATTCTAGAACTTCTTCTTAGTCACTGTGGCAGGCATATGAGTCCTATCTCTCTATTTTCTCATCCACAGAGATTTGTTCAGTTGATTTGCTTGTATTTTCCAGTCATATAATTATGTCCTCTGAAATATTTTGATTTCTTTCCAATTTTCATAATTCTCCCTCTCCACACCCATTATTTCTGATTCATGAGAGAGCATTGACTGTCTTGAGCAGCTGAACTTGAAATCTCTAGAGGTCTTTTGACTAAAACCAATTTCTTTAGAACGTACTTCAGAGTCAAGTTTTCAACTACTTAATTGAATTTTGTTATGTAATCGCATTTACCAAATTTCCTCTCTTCATTCAGTATATGTTGACTAGTACAGTTTAAAGCAAATGGGAAAGCACAATTTCTGTTTACAACATGATTTATTTAGACACAATTGTTGATTTTCAAGTGGTCTATTTGAATTTCACTGGAATTTTACATTTGTTACGGAAGAACACAAACATGGGTTCCTGGTGGGAAGAGAGAAGTAGCAAGGAAGACTAATTTGTGAATCTCCAAGGTAAATTTTTGTTTCCATTATAGAAAAAAATAGAAGAAATGAAAGTAAATGGGGCAAATGTACAATGAATGACATATATGTCTTAAAAACTAGAAGTTAATACAATCTTTTTTGAATAATAAGAAAGGGAATGGAAGTATTTAAAGAAGACTGTCGATTTTTAAGAATGCTCAATAGAAGCATGTACACACACACACACACACACACACACACACACACACACTCACACTGGTGCCCAGGTGTCATTTTTCTTGCTGCAGGTGTGGCTGACGTGATATGTCAATAGCACTGGCTTTCATTACTGCTTAACTAAATGGGCAATCTTTTCAGGTCTCCATCTGCTATTGGCAGGACTTTTCTTTCTCTGAAGGAAACATTTGCTTGAAATGATTAACCCTGTGTTTGAGTGCTGTTTGTCACTATGATCTAAGTGCCACTGTTGTTCCCTAGAAGTTCAGTACTCTGTCATTTTAGACCTGGCTACACACTTTCACTTAACTGGTACTTCTCTGAAACTGTGAACCTTGTCTCCTTATTTATCTTTTTCTTCGACTATAAAAACTTTCAAGGCAGTGAGCATGTTAGTCTCATCCTTGTATCCTCTATAAGGCTTAGTATATCTTATGTTTTATATGCTGTCCAAGTACATTATTTATTTGGCGATATAGACAACATTATCTCTGGAACTAGTTGCATGATGGCAAGGACTGTGACTTATGTCTATTATAAATTTATCTAAAGGCCCATCTTTACAAAATGGTTCCTTTAAGACAAGGAGGGTTTTCATTTCTGATGGCTATTCCCCATTAAAATACTGTACTGAATGCTAGTTGACCTCAAGCCTTGTTGCAAAAACTTACTTCCTCTATTTACTCTTGCCATGGTTCCTAACCCACCACCTTCTGCTGTTGCTGTTCTTAGTCTGTCGTGCCTTGATATTTTTACTTTCCAACCACAGTCCACAGTCCACAGACCAAGTTTTATCTTTCTCAACCCAGGCTATCTAGAACTGTTGTGCCTGACCTGGAACACTCTGGCACCATTACTGTGGCTTTCTCAGTCTTCACTTCTTGTCAGGACTTTGCAGGCTGAGAGCTAACTTAGTCTGACTCAGACCGAGTCATCCACCCCTCATGTCAATATCCTTGCCTACCGCTGCTTAGAAAATGGTGTTCTTGGTGCTCCCATTTTCCTTCTATCCCTAACCCTGCCTCACATTGTTTTTAAAAAAAACTTTTATTAAATGTATTGGGGTGACATTGGTTAGTAAAAGTACATAGATTTCAGGTGTACAATTCTGTAAGACATCATCTATATATCACATTGTGTGCTCACTACCCAGAGTCAGTTCTCCTTCCATCACCATATATTTGACCCCCTTTTCCGTTTTCTACCTCCCCCCTCTCCCTTTACCCCCGGTAACCATTAAACTGTTGTCTGTGCCTATGACTTTGTTTGTCTTGTTTGTTTCTTGCTTTCAGTTTTATGTACCACCTGGCAATTTCTTATATCACCAGCACCTAACACAGTTCTAAGCATATATACTGTTTATATGGCATCCAATACATTTTAGAGACAAAGTGTAAATGCTCATAGTAACAGTGTGGAGTTTGTTAGGGAAACTCTTTCAACCTCCACCATCAAACTCCAAATAATTTTAGTCATTCATCTGTGCTTGAAACCCCTACATGTTTGTGAGATAGTTAATGGAATCCAGGTGACTTGATGAAGTTTTCTCCCTCCAAAGTAACTTACTTGGGTAGAGTTCTCAGTTCAGTGCTAATTTAAGTGCATTAAACATTAGCTTAATCTTCTAGTAAATGCAATTTTCAGAGGAGTGTTTATTTTAGAAAAGTAATATTTTCTTAATGTGCTTTTCTTCTTTATTTATCATTTTCTTGGGCACATATATATTTTTCCCTTTAGGAGACTTATTCTTTCAAGTTCAAGTTATCCACCGAGACCCCACTGAGTATAAGGGATTTTTTTCCCCTTTGGTTTGATGTCTGTTTATGGCACTATTATAGGGATTTGTTACAGGTTTTCAATTGCTTTAGTTTTCTCTACCTAAAACTTGTTTTCTATCTTTACCTAAAGGGCAGTTGTTCTTCATATATACTAGAGAATTTCTTCATGGGTAGGGAGACAACACCTTAGGAATGTGGCCATTAATTTATTGAGAACCTGCTAAATCCAATCAATGCTAATCACTCATTTTAGTTATAAAGATGTTTGTTAAAGTTTCCCATTTCAAGGCATTTATAACCTAGGGGCAATGACTTATCCAAATATCTATAACACAAAGTGTATCAAACATTTAATTTTTTTCTAGAATTTATTTGTTTCTCTCTCTCACTTTTTTATGCTCTTGTTTCTTGGAGATGGTTCAGTCCTTTAAAAAACATCTTCCTTGTCCGTTCTTAGAGGAATATTCTGTGGAAATTAATTTACAGCAATGACATACTTTAAATTGAATTACTATTAATGACTTTGCCTGCATTTAGTTTTTAATTTCCTGTAATAGACTTCACTGTTTTCCAGAATTATCAATCATTATTATATTCTAAAATTTATAGTAGAATACATAATGCCTATGTATTTTCTCACATGTATTACTCTAGTAGGTAAAACTTGGGATTTAAAAACCAACTCTTTTGACTCAAAATCAGCTTTTTTTAAATTAAATTTATTGGGGTGACATTTATTAGTAAAATTACATAGGTTTCAAGTGTACAATTCTGCAATACATCATCTATATATCACATTGTGTGTTCACCACCCAGAGTCAGTTCTCCTTCCATCACCATATAGTTGACCCCCTTATCCCTCTTCTACCACCGCCCTCCTCCTTTACCCTCTGGTAACCACTAAACTATTGTCTGTGTCTATGAGTTCTGGCTTGTTTGTCTTGTTCTTTTGTAGCTTTCAGTGTTATATCCCACATATGTGTGCAATCATATGGTTCTCACTTTTTCTGTCTGATTTACTTCACTTAGCATGCATTTTATACCTCACCATGAATTCTTTGCAATTCCATATTATGACCTAAAGTAGTGGTCTTTGATAATTTTGGGTAATATCTGCTTTGCTGATCAGATACCATTTATGGGCTCTTTCCCTCATAAAATGCATATGTGTGAACATACACTTAAAATTTACCATGGAGTTTCAGGTGTGCTTCGGATACTCTGAAACCCACCCAGAAACTTTCAGAAGCTCTGCTCTAAATTCATGTGGTTGGGATCCTGATAGCATAAGATGGAGCCTACTGAATTAGAGAGCTCACTGAATATGGTTTGAATCACAGTTCTTCCATATTACTGTCAAAGAAATGATGCTAAGGGATCAGAGCTGAGATCAATTTGAGATTTATAAAACAGGAAAAAAAGAAAGGTAACAGTCAACAGCCATACTCGAATTATTTGCAAAGAGGTGCGACATGTGATACAGTCTAGAGATGATCAAGAATAGAAAAGAAGATATTATTTTTAAGAAGAAAGATTTTCAGAGCAGTTTTTAGCCTGTCTACAATTCAGTGTCCGATATTGATATTAATAATAGAGTATTGAATAAAGTGAAAAAATTCACAAAACGGCATATGAAGCCCTCTGAATCAATGAATCATTGAAACCTTTCAGAAAAGATACAATTAGCAGAGCGGTAATAAAATTTCACTCTTATCCAAGCTTCCTTTAGTTTAACATTAATATTCATCGTGTATTACTATTTGAAGGATTACTGGATGTATTCAAGAAATAAACATTACTAATTCAGAACTGATTCCACTACTATCTCCATAGATGGTAAAGACCCACAGATCTCATCATCACACATCCAAATCTCAAATACTAATCAGGCAAAATCCACAAATTACCAGTAGCTTTTAAAATATCACTCATAAATCATAACTTATATTGCTATATATCTTCTATATCAACCAAATAATTTTTTTTCACTATGATGGCAAAATTCTCATGTTTTCAACTGTTATTAAATTTGATTACTTTTAGTTTGGAAGCTTGAAGTGAACCTGAAGTGTGAAAATTTGCAAAAATTTATCAAATGTTCCTAATTTTAACCAAAGTATGTGCAGATCTTCCATACAGAAATGACACTTAAACCAACTTTCACTGGTTGTCATGACAACATGGGTAGTGTTCCATGGGGAAGAATTTGAGCTTGATCATATTTGTAGCTGGCAACATGACAATCTAACTTTCATGAATGAGGTGTTACTTTGACAGTTAAACTGATTTTAAGATGATAGGACTTCTGTCGGAGTACGCGTGCGTGTGTAATTTTAGGAAAATGATCATTGTTTTGAAAATAGACACAAAAGAAATTACAGAGCCTGAGAAGCAAGACAAAGACATATCAAAGCAGGAAAAGAGATATGTGAGAATGAAATCAGGGCATGAAAGACAGGAAGGGGGATGGGAAAAAAGGGAAAACATCCATCCAATAAAATAATTAAAGAAAAGGAATGCCATTATTAAATTAAAGAATTTCCCTGCACCATTAGTGGGTAGGGACGTTTGAACATGATAATAGAGGTGAAAGTAACCGTGGAAACATTGGGGCACCTTGACTGAACAAACAGGAGTGCCCTATTGTGTTGTAACTATGTTGTTGTTGCTGGCATTGTTATCAGGAATATCAAATGGAGTATCAATCTAGAATCACACCAGAAGCATTTACAGGAATCTGACGAAGGAGTTTTGAAGGAAACAGCTTCAAGCTGAATGGATTTGGTACAACAGAAAACAACTCTTTATGCAATATCACTTTCATGCATGATCAAATGAATCTCACATCAATCAGACGTGAATATAAATTTTAACTGTAAATGTTAACAGTTACTGCTTCCAAACTATTTAGATATCTAAGTTGAAATATGACTTGAATGATTTTACTTTCTTCGAGGAGTAGTTTTATATTACTGAAGAAATAGAAGTTTGATAAAATGAAAGTAAATGTCATACTGTGGGCTTCTAGTGTGTGTGTGTGTGTGTGTGTGTGTGTGTATAAAACTCTTTATGGTGTTTTTATGTGTCTTTATGTACTTGAATACCATTTATGTATGCTATACTTTTTAAAAATCAGGACTTACTTCTTAACCCTGGTTCCATGGTCCAGAGGTTTTCGGGATTCAATGAAACCCCTGAATAAAATGTCAAATTTGTATGTGCATTGTCTAAGGGGATGTCCTTGATTTTTAATTAGAATAATAATGACCTTCAAAAGATTAAGAATCACCAACTAATGAAAAGTGGTGGCTTGATGAATAAAATCATGAAGGAACAGAAAAAGAAATAAATGGCCAGGAATTTTCACTGTGTGAAAGGCAGCCATGAGAAAGGACTCTTGGCTGTAGTTACCGTGTTTCCCCGAAAATGAGACTTAGTCAGACCATCAGCTCTAATGCGTCTTTTGGAGCAAAAATTAATATAAGACCAGGTCTTATTTTACTATAATGTAAGATCCGGTAATATAATATAATATAATATAATATAATATAATATAATATAATATAATATAATATAATATAATATAATATAATATAATATATAAATATAATAAATATAATATAATATAACATAATACTGGGTCTTATATTAATTTTTGCTCCAAAAGATGCTTTAGAGCTGATTGTTCCGCTATGTCCTATTCTCAGGGAAACAGGGTAATACCAGGTACCCTGAAGCTATTGGTGTGATGTTGAGCCATTCTTGAAACTGCCAGAAACAAAGACATTAGTAATGGAAAAGAAGGTTCGTAGTACTTAAGACATGTGTCCCTGAGGAGTAGTATAAAAGGCATCATCAGAAATCATTAGTGAACAGCACTAAGTTCCATGCCTCCCTGGATTTTACGTTCTAGCAGGAAGGAAGAGAACCACAGATAAAAGAACAAGGTTTTGTGAGGTTTAACTAATTTTTCAGGTTTTCTTTGTGCCTGCCACAGAGTAGGTGCTTAATAATTAAAGAAGGGAAGAAGGAAGGGAAAAGGAAGACAGTAAGTTGTAAGTAGAACTTAGGCAATTAAACAGTGTTCCTGATTTGCACATTCTAACATACTCCATACATTCTTGTAGTGCATATCTTTGGGGCACATTTTCACAAATGTAATATTTCAATATATTTGAGTAAAAAGCTAACCTGACAGACTAACATAGATATTGTAGATCCAGTCATGTTATAACAAATACATTTTCAATAGGGATTCGAGTATAATTTTCTAAAGTGGAAACCAATATAAACGGCTGGCAGCATAGAATATTAAAACTGAAAGAAACCTTCAAATCAGCTATTTAACTTCCTCCTTTTATATAGTAGAAAATTGAGTCCCAAATATCTGAAATGTTTCCCCAAAGACCTAGAATCAACTAGCAGCAGAGCTGAAATGAGAAGCCAAATCTTCTAATTCAGAGCCCAATTTCATTCATGCTAGAATCTTCTAGAGAATATAACTTGTAGTCAGGAGATCCCAGGTTTATTGACTTCAAATAAGACCAAGGCCTCATTAGTTCATTTTGTCCAACATTTAGTGGTGATGGAGAAGTTTGTATTTAAGTATTTAAATTATGATAATGACAATTTCTCCCAAACTCCCAGGATATTATTTCCATGCTTACTGGAAACATGCTGAAAGGTTAGAACATGGTATTTTCTTTTTTGTCTTTGGCTACCTCTGGTTGTTTGCAGAATGTGAAAGAACTCACAAGACTCAGAAAGTAGGATAGCAAGAAAAGGTTTATTGAAAGTTAGACAACACAGATGCCCATGGCAGTGTCTATAGAAGATGGCTGTGCTGGACTTTAGATTAGCATTTTCTTATATGGGAAAATGTAGGTAACTTTCCTTGCAGCCGAAGATGTGATGTCCAAACTCAGGACACTTTACATATAGACTGAGGTCATTTGATTGATATATGTTGGCTAAATAACTAGTTTCTTTCTGGGCATGCTCTTACCCATAATGCACATAGAAAAACCCACAGGGGACCCAAGCCATAATGTTCATTTAATTCTAATTGTATTATAATGAGGATGAAGTTCAAGTTACAGGCAAGCTCCAGCAATCTGCACAAGAACTAAACACTAGATAATTCTGGTTGGGGTCTTCTCTCCTCTTTCTAAGGGTATTTGGAGAGAAAAATTTACCTGAGTGGTCCCTGAGGAGTGGATGCAGGTGGTACAAACTACTGATCCAATCACCTTCTGCTAATCCCCCTTGGGCTCAATTTTATATATATAATTTTCTTTTTAATTTAGAAATCAAATGTCGTACAGAGAGCCACCCTAAATGCACAATGATATCGGGGAGCTCTAGTCTTTGTGTTTTCAGGATTCAGATGACCAGTGTAACTCAATTGTATAATTGCAGATTTCTTTTCTTCTGTGGAATTCTGATAACTTTGGGTTGAATAACTATGTATTAGTAAAAAATTGCAACAGGGGTTTAGTTATAATACTATATATAAACAAAATATGTCAAAAAATTCAAAATGTATTTGATTCACCAACTCAAGAAACACATACCATGTTTCCGCCAAAATAAGACCTAGCTGGACAATCAGCTCTAATGTGTCTCTTGGAGCAAAAATTAATATTAGACCCGGTTTTATTTTACTATAATACAATACAATACAATATAATATGATTTAATATAATTTAATATAATACTGGGTCTTATATTAGGTTTTGCTCTAAAAGACACATTAGAGCTGATTGTCCGGCTAGGTTTTATTTTCAGGGAAACACGGTAATAAGATTTATGTTTGGTTTTCAGACCTTTTAGCTAATAGTTGTATAAACTTGAGCAAGTTATATAATAATCTGGGGTCTCACTTTCCTGTTCTATAAAGCACAGGGAACAGCACTTATTTTTCAGTGCCATCTTGTGGATTAAATGAGATAAGTTAATTTAGTATGAGCAAATAATACATGGACAACAAAATTTCTCTTTCTGAGAAAAAACAATATATATTAGAGTGTATTATCAATTTTCAACATAAATCTTAATAAATTAAGCAAATTCTAAATCTGAAGCAGTTTACTAAAGCCATTGAAATAAATACTTTAAGAGTCCATGTAACACCATCTCTAGCAAGTGGCGGTCACTAGAAAATGCAGTATAAACACTTGTGTTTTCTTTTGTTATCACATTAAAGTTAAAAGTTACTTTCTTTGTGATTGATGGATATACCAGTTGAAATTTGTTTGTCTTCTTAGCAGACATATGTTGTGGTTATAAGCAGAAACTCAAGGTTCAAACTCTGATTCTTCCATTTACTTAGCTTGGGTACATTAACCCTACTTTGGCTCAGTTTCTTTGTCTATACAATGCAGATAATAGTAGTCTTCACCTCATAGGGTTTTGTGGTAATTAAGACAGTCAATGTATGTATAGTGTTTAAAACAATGCCTGTTACTTGGTAGTTAAATATCATATGTACTAACAATATTATTTTCATTTACTAGTTACTATGCAAATATCGGTTTATGCAAATATAAGTTATCACCTTCAAATTAAAGGAAGGTTTATTTTAACTTCTTCACATTTGTCTCATTGAATGCATTTTATTTAGTGACAAATCTAAATTTACATTCAGCAGAATCTTTGCACCTAGATGAATTTCACTGAAGAAGGTAATAGTCAAGGGGTTTGTTTCTCTATATATGTAGGTACCTGAGGATAAATTAACTTGGTTGAATAAACAAGTGAGGATTTTGCTCAGAATTAAAGCATAGAGTTAGAAATTGGGGAAATTCTGCTGGAAAATAATCTTAAAGACAAAGATTATTTATTTCATAGTAGTGCAGAATGCTGGTTCTTGAGCAGAACCCAACCAACTTTCTAGGGAAAGTTTTGAGCCTGTTTACAGGGGCTTCTTGAGATATGCATTAATTTAGAAAACATTGATTGTTTTCTAGAATATGAGTTCTGTGGGGGAACTTCATGTATTTTATTTACTGCCATATCCTCAGCACCAGGAGTCGTGCCTAGAATTTACTACATACTCAATAATTATTTGTTCAGTGAATAAATGGAGAAGTTCTAGAGGTCAGCATTAGGTGTTTGGGATACAACGATCAATTAAACATAAGGTGTAAGCAAAAACTAAACTGTGCACACGAACTTCGCCATCAGTAGTCTTACTGTCTAAATCAAGTTGGTTTTCTTTCATAAAAAAACATAAAACAAAATCTTTTTATTTTATGTTTACAGCTCCATGGCAGTCCAAGATAGATATTGTCTACCATACAGTGCCTGCTTAATCTGGCTAAATTTGTCAATGTAGCTCAAGAGACATGTCCAGTAGGATTTTTTTTCTCTTTCTACTTCACCAAACCATCCAAAAGCTGCATATCTGGGCAATATCACCACGGCCAGTTCTGAATTTGCCTGGTTGACCCTCAAGTTAACATGATATCCTCTGGTATCCCTGAAGGGATAGTTGGAATTTGTGCACACTCATATATAGGAATAGTATATCCCTGTTCCTATCACTTGCATCCACTAATGTCATGGAATTAGAACTTAGTTCATTAGGTATAGAGTCATGTAATACATGTTATAAATCATTACCATCTCGGGTATTATCTAGTATGTTCTAAGAATATTACATGCACAAATATTACTCAAACCTTAGAACACCACATTGTGATGTGTGTCATCATTCCCATTTTACAAATGAAACAAACAAACAAACAAACAAACAAACAACAAGGATTTAGAGAAAAGTGAGTTATAAAGTTATCCCTGGTGACACAGAAATTAAGTAACAGACAAAGGATTCAAACACAGGCCTGATATATACTTTAAAGTTTGTATGCATTATGCTTTGATAGGATAGTTGTGAAATCTCTGTCATTTCATCCAGTTATTGAGCTTATTGGTATATTTCTTTCACAAAAACCTCACTTCATTCCACTGCTCTTTATACCCATACACCCTTGTGCCACATAGTGTCTGTGAAGACAGCTAAACCCAGGCTGGAGCTGAGCTGTTGCCCATAGTAACTAGCTGTGTCAGACTGGGTTCAGTTCAGATGTCAGATCACCCCAGAAACAACCTGGAGAGACTTTGGAATTATTCACAATTATCGCAAATTGAAAGTGATAAGAACATTGGTGTTATTTTCCTATCAATCTCTAGAAAGTTATTATGCTATCTGTTTGCTACCAGATGTGTTTTTTGATTCTTGTTGTAAAAGTTTGTTCCGCAGATTTCAACATTAATTCTCAAACTTTATTTTGCAACAGTCCAGTATGCAGTTATTAATATTTCAAATACTGCAGTGAAGTCCTTAATTTCCAAACAATATAAAATGAGATTCAACTTTGTTTTATCTTTTTATTATTGAAAATGTCAAACATATTCAATAGTAATAGAAGAACAATGAACCTCTATGTACCCATTAACCCAGGTTCAACAGTTATCAATAAATGTCAAATCTTATATCAATAAATGTCAAATCTTATTTCATTTATATCCTCCTACTCCTCTCCCATACCCACCACAGGAGTATTTTGTAGCAAATTCCAGATATTATATCATCCTGGTTAAACTTTATTTTAAATTAGAATGTCATAGAAACATTTGGACAAAGAAAAAGAAGAAAAAGGGAACACAGGAACGATATTAAAAAAAGCAACACCAAAATGCAATGAAAACGTCTCATTATTATTTTACTCCACGGAGGCAAAAGTCATGTCCCTTATTCACTTCGTACAGAAATCAATATTTTATGTTTTTAATGATGACCATGATGATGATGATGATTCAGAAAATGATTTCTGAGTGGGCATCAGACACTGAAGGGGACAGAGTAGATTGTAGCAATCCCCAGATGGTGGGCAATTGGGAATCATTGATGACTTTGTAACATTAAGGACGATTTCATTTTTAAATGACTGACCAAATCATTGTGGGCCTTTTCTTATAGTGTACTGAGTGAGAGGTTCTTAGCAGAACTCTTTTGAATGCTATATATTATATTCAAGATTGTAGTATCCAAATAACTCCTACCTGGAAACTACTTTATTGAGACTGATAAATGAAGTATTTCAGATTTATATGCATTTGTTATTTCTCATCAATAACTATCAATAATAGAGCTGCACCTTTATTATGCCCTTAAATATCGTTATTAAAACAAAATTTTTTTCTAACATGCATTTTAATGGTAATAAAATACCCTATCTACATTGTAGTTCGTTTACTTAGGAGAATATTTAATTATTATTTAATTAATTATTTAATATCTAATTATTTAAAAAATATTGTTCTTAGTTGTATCGACAGTATTGAAAGCACATACAAATTGGTTAGTAATTTATCATATCAAAAATCAAATTATGGAAGAAAATATTCAATATATTAGTTTTTTCATTTTTATTAGTTTCAGGAGTAAAAAATAATGTAATAGTTAGATATTTACACCCTTCACAAAGTGATAACTCTCATTTACTACCCCTCTGACATCGTATATAGCTGTTACAATTCCATTGACTCTATTTCTTATGCTGTATTCCACATCCTGTGACTATATATATATATGTATATATATGTATACATATACATATATATTAAATTATAGTTGTATTAATTTTTGTAAATTATTTTCAATCCCAACCTAAAATATCATTGTGCAATCTCAGCAAATTACTGCCTCAATAACATCCATGATTAATTGCAATCTTGTGATCTAATTTGAACCAATAGCTGTCAGTTATTAAAAGTCCAATAAGGATATTAGGCTGTACATTGGTTAACACATATGGAAAAATATTGCTTTTACATTTTATAGGAATTTTTGTAATAGCTCAAATTCAAATCATAAGAATTATAATAGCTTTGGTTGAAAAGTATGTAACTGGTGTTTTAATAAATATGTTGACTTTAAAATGTAAAGAAAATGGCAAGTTCTAGATATTAACATACTCTAAAATGAAAGTTTGTGTTCATCATGTAGCACTTGTGTTTACTTTAAAAGAATAATTTTATAAATCAAATTTGCACAGATAATTTGTGTACAGGTAAATTAAGTAAGGATCAATAGTAGTCCAGTGGATCTATACCTTTAGTTCTCATAAGAATTAACTGGAGCGCTTCCTAAAACACCTGAGCTCTACCCCACAGTTTCAGATTCAGGTCTGAGGAAGGCCTCAGTATTTTCATTTCTAACGAGTTTCCATGTTGTTGGAAACATGATGTTGTTGGTCCAGTGGCCACACTTAGAGAATCACTGCAATAGATTTATCTGTTCCAAGAACATGGGGTTTAAAGTTGTAATTATGAAAAGATCTTTTATAAATTGAATAGTGCATTGAGAAAGATATAAAGAAGATAAGAGGTGCCACTAATTCTGGTACTTTTCCTAGTCACATCTCTTCTGTTCTCAGATATCCCAAATCCCCTCAGTTCTCCTCACCCTAGGCTATTACAGTGCTTTAAATTTACCTGAATTCATTCAAGAAATCAGAAGAGAACTTCATCCTTCCGCTACCATCTCTATCAGCTAGTTCACACTTGTAGTCGTGCATTTTAACATTCATCTTGATACAATGGATGCTCTCTTCCTGATCCAATCTATAGCTATCTCCTCCACTTATGTACTGCATCTCACTCCTACCCTTAAGAATTTGCTCCCACAGTTATTCCTTCTCCTCTCCTGGTTTTCTTCTTATCTCACTTGCATCTCGTTCATAGTCTGCTTTGCTGAATTATCCTTCTTTTATTAACCTTAAAGATCAGATCGATTCCTAAATCCGTATAAAGTATGTATCAGGACAATTCACCTGGGGAAAGAAAGGAAGATGCATTTATCCATTAGATCCCATCCCTATGGGTCAAGGGCTTCCCCTGTGAATCAACTCAAAGATGTAAGTGCACGAGTGTGGAGTGGGTTCCCTCAGGTCCTACAGTGTGGTGTCAGAGAAAGCCCTGGTTGGACAGGAAGCTAGAGGTACCCCTTCTAAACCTGATGTAAGGTGTGGTCAGGTTGCACCTGTGTTACAGACCTGGTTTCTGTATCAGTGGGTGGATTAAGAAGTGAAGCTAAGGAGATTTGGTTTGTTACAAGGGGAGTCCATTCTATGACTCTTACATAGAGACACATTCACTGGCTTTAATAGAAAGGACATTCTTCAGAACTGAGCTGGAAGCTGAACCAGGGTCATTGATAGTATCAGTTATAGATAAATAGCTTAATTTGTGCTATCGTTGGTAAACTGTAAAAACCTGTTGTTTTCTTCAAGAACCTCTAGCTAACATTGTTTATTGTCACCCACAACTAGCTATGAGTTAATTATTAGTATATGCTGTGCAAGTAAGACAGCTCTAGTATCTCACCTCTGTACAACCTAGGAATTAAATTCATCAAAGACCATTCACTTTGTCACGCAAGGTTTTTGAAGTTGTTAGGAGACTTGAAGGAATCTTCACAAGTATATTTTCATTCATTTTTTTCAGATTTTCATTTAGTCAACATCTCCCAAACCTTGCGGTTCCAGCTTGAAATTCAGAGACTATGACCTTCCCTCTCCTCCACCCAGAACCATAGGTAATGTTCACTTACTGAATCAACATGAGAAGCATAATTCACTGTTATACCATCCCATGCAATTATTTTATACAACTACTTAATACATCGCTGGGGAAAATATAATGCTGGACTCCACTATCAGCCAAGAGAATGCAAAGTGAAACAAAGAGATACGTTTTCGTATGCAACAGAATGGAAAATTTAATAATCATATTATTATTACTATTTAGTGAAGACAGAGTAAACAGGAACCCTTAGCTATTGTTGTTAGAGTATGAATTATAGACACTTTGGAGAGCAATTTTATAATACCTAGTATAAGAAAATGTCCATATACTTAAACCTAGCATTTTATAACATTTAGCATTGGGATATATTCATATCCTTAAACCCAACAATTTCTTTTCTAGTGCCTACCTTTAACTAATTCATCTCTGGGTGCAAGGATGTTTACTACAGCACTGTGCAAGAGTGAAAATGTGGAAATAACATGATTGTCTGTCCATAAGAAGTAGAATTGCCCAATCTGGCAACCCTACTCTAAAAAGAATGCACCAATATAGGGTGATTTATTCATAAGTGGAAATATACTACAGCCATAAAAATGAATGAATTAGATAGAAATGTATTTCTCTTTGTCTTAGTTCAGGCAAATATTAACAAATATTAATAACAAAATATTAGTGTTCACTTAAACAACAAACATTTATTTCTCAAAATTCTAGAGGATGGGAAGTCCAAGATCAGGGTGCCAGCAGATCTAATACCTGGTGAAAGCACTCTTCCTGGTTTGGAGACACCATCTTTTGGCTGTGTCCTAATGTGGTGGAGAGAGAAGGTAAGCTCTTTGGTCTCTTCTTATAAAGGTACTAATCCTATTATAGGGGCTCCACCCTCATGACTTTAGCTAAACCTAATTACTTACAAATGGCCACACTTCCAAATACTATCACACTGGGGATTAGGGCTTCAATGTATGAATTTGTGGGGCTATTAGCATTTAGTCAATATCTCTGTATGTTTCAATAATATTTGTATGTATTTCTCAAAAAATAATATGTTGAATTGCAAAATGATACATATAATATTATGTAATTTATCCTGTATGAAAAACATGTAAAGCAATAGAGTGCATTGTTTATGGAGGCATCTAACAAAAACCTAAACCTAGGAATAATGAATAACAACTTTAGGTTAGAGGAGACTAGTTTTGAGTATGGAACCAGAGGGAAAGAGAAAGGATGGCCATAGTCATAATAGTTCAGTTTTTAGAGAGAGGAAAAAGAGAGGTGAGAAATTTGGGGATGGGGGGTGAGACAGAAAGAGAGAGAGAAAATAAGAGGGAAAGGAGGAACACAAAAGGTAATATTAATCAGTGGATACCTAAGTGTCTAGTATATAATTTTCTGTTATTTTCATATGTTGACTTTTTTCCATAATAAAATATTTTATAAAAACATAATGCTAGGTTTACTTTTGTAAAATGGAGAAAGGTTTTATTAATACTAGCTGGCTACTTCATTGCTACAAAAGTGCAGCAGACATCGTTCATAAAAGGTGAAAGAGATAACCATTGCAGTTATATATACAGGGTATTATTGGGGCCTAATTATTTTATTTTATATGTGTTTGCTTTTAGTGTTGTCTTTAAAGTTCACAATAGGTTTCTGCTATTTTACTGTTAGATATTGCAATACAGGGTGAATCACAATTGGGGATCTGCTTCCGTTTTTCAAGGGGCTATCATATACCTCTCTGTTACATAGTTTTTCTTCTGCACTCCTATGTTTAGTTAAGTCTCATCTATTATGTGCAAACCATTAGTTGAATTTTCAGAAGAATGTCTTACTTCAAAGTTACTTTTTTGGGTAGGGGAAGGGGAGCGTGATGAATTACATCACTGTTATTCCAAAATGTTTAATATATATCTCACCCAACTTGAGAATATTTACATAAATCTTTATGTCCATAATTGTAATTAAAGGTATAAAATTCATATGCAATTTTTATTCATTAGTTTTAGACTCGCTCCGCCACCTGCTAAGAAAAATTAGATGCCAAAATTATCTTTCGAAACATGATTTGAGAAAAGGCTTAGAATAAACAAGAAGGAAAAGAAGGGAAAGAAAATAAACGGCCATTGTCAGGGCTCAGTAATCACAGAAAAGATAATTTTGCTAGGTAATATAAAACAAACAATGATCTTTTAGTCTGGCTAACAGGTTCCAAATATCAGGACTAAGGAAAAAATAAAAAGTAATCCACTTAGAACAATTATCTGTTCTGAGAATTCAGATTAAGAGACTATTTTACAGTTTGGTTCAGTTTTGAAAGGAATTTTCACCAGGAAATAAATCAAGTGTAAAATTCTGATTTCAATCTCTAGCAGCATGAGGCCATTTTATGGTGCCAAAAAATGTATACACATTTTAAGAAGGGGAAAAACTATTAAAATTGTAAAAATTATAATAATCGATATATACTGATAACAAAAGATGAATATAAGTCACGTTTGACTTCTGAAATTACAAGAGGTGCTCAAAGGGGTTACCATCCACATCCAGACACTTCTGATTACGGCAAACTACTGCTTGAGCAACGTTGACCAAAGTTTCCACTTGTCTACATATTTTGGCACCGTGTATATACAGTATATATATATTATTTTTTTAACTCATTAACACTGGTTGCTGAGGTCAAAAATCAATGATAATGGTCGTAATTCTCTGGATAGAGCAGTTACTTTTTGGTTTTATTTTTTTTGTTTGCTTGTTTCTCCTGAGAGCTTTACGAGGCTCTCAGGAGAAAGACTTTATCACATTGTTTACTCAGCATTTAGACTGAGTTTCTAACCTTCGTAAGGCCTTTTCTTAGCTTTCTGGCACAGAAATCAAGTTATCTTCCAGCTCTCTAGGCAATCCTCCAGATTCACTTCAGTCACACCAGGATTTCTAATCCATTGCCCAATTAATCTACTTTTCACCATCTAGCCTATCATTTTATCCTCATTTCATTGTCTCACATCCTACGATCAATCAACGTAATTGCCCTCAGCTTCTTTGTTTCTCCTGCAGTTCTTGCCCCAACCCTGAGGAATTCCATATTTCTACCCCTTTTCCACCTGTACCTGAGCAGCTTTTTGTAGCTAGAGGATGACCTGTGGTTACACTGACTGCTCACAGTGTAAAATGATCACAGATAGGAAGCAGTCCCTCAGTGTTGTCCAGCAAACTTTCTGCTTCCCTTAAGTCAAGTCAGTCCCCCAGAGAGTTATTTCACACCTTCTCCTCAATCCTCAAACTTCCAACATTCCTTCTTTCCTCCTCACTCTCAGCTGATCCCATTTTTTTCCTCTGAAAAAAATACAGAAATGGAAAACAAGTTCCTCATTTTGCCGTGTTTACCTTCCTACCCACACCACTTCCTTTATACTTGCCCTCCCTTTGTAAAGAGGTCTTTGCTGCCCTCCTGAAATGTGCATCTTGACCCCATCATCCAGCCCCTTGCTTTATTTTTCTTCATAGTACTTCTCATCAGCTCGTGTGCTGTATATTTAGAAGGCAAACTCCATGAAGGCATAAACTTTGTCTGTTTTCTTTGATAGCTTCTGAAATGCATCGTAGATGGCTGATAATATTTATTGAAAAAAGTAATGAAATGCTCTATTATCTCCTTTAAATGTCTACCCTGATTGAATTATTACTGACCCAAGGAGAAGGGTGTAGTGTGAGAATTAGGAAGTTCTCTTTTGCAACATGAGTCAGAACTTTGCTGATCCAAGATGTTCCACTCGTTCCTTCTTAATGAGTTCATTTTCCCCTCACAGGCCAGTTCATATTCACTTCATTCCCACCCATGCCACAATATTCTGATGTTATAGTTGATAGATTATCTCTTGTTATGTAAGTGCTTCACTCCATACATGCATGCATAATTGCACGATTGCTCAACAAGCTTGACAACATTTTTGGTGTTGATTTTGTCTTTGATGATTATACGAAGGAAGCACATTATTTAAATGTTAACGTAATAAAGGAAACACCCTTGTGTTAAAAGTCATTTCAGGTTAATGGTGACTTATGCCTTGTTCATCAGTGAAGTTGGATGAATGCGAACCAAGAAGACTTACATACTTTGCTGGTAAATTGACATTTCTGCTAATTGAACAAAGACATTCCAAGGAAAATATGAAACATTTCATTCATAGATTATGGTCCTAAAGTGGTGTTTCATCCTTTATACAGTGAATTAGATAGAAGATAAAAGTCACGCATGCTGCGTGCTGTTCTAAAAGTGTTCTTTTACCAACCTACATGTATATTGTCTTTCTTTTCTTTATATAGCCAGTGGAGGCCAAACATTTGCTGCTAAAAAAGTCATGGAGCTTTGGATGAGTTACTCCATTTTAAGGTCTTGAAAATGATCATGGGGTATGAAAGTCGAGGCTCATTAAACATCTGGGGATTGTACCACATACTCAGAAGTCAAATGGTAGCAAGATCCCACTGTAGGCTACTGATATATCAAAGGCAATGTGCATCCACGAACAAATGCCATAGATGGTTCTGATATCATATTGTTGCTGTATATCATTCCGGGTGTAATTAAAACGCATTTCCACAGGAAAACAAATAAATATATAACTTTAAAAATATTAGTTGTAAAAAATACATCTTAGTCTAGTGTGTGGGTTTGCTTCAGACTAAATTAAAAGCTAGACTTTAGAACTTTAGAAATCTTTCAGAAGAAGTGTTACTTTTTCCGGATAGATGGGATTGGTATCTTCCAGTGGATCTCTGTGTCTGGGCGTCAGTAAGTCAGGTTTCCTCTCCCTCTTCTGCCAAAATGGCTGGAGGAAGTTGGATGAATGTAATCCCTCCTAGCCCGTTTTCTCACCTATAAAATGAGTATATGACATTAGATAGATAAATATTTGATAATACTGATTTCATATATAACATCAATGGTTTATAAAAGGGATATGTAGGTTGTAGGTGATTGACGAAGTGGTCCTGTCCCAATGTTGGAGGCCCACCACGATGGATGCCTAATAGCCTATCTCAGGCTTGCCATCTGCGATATGGGAACAGCTTGGCCATAAAAGAATGTGGAGCTCCTGCTGAACGTGATGGAATATCTGCCCTAGTTAATGTAGATGATCCACTCTTCCTTCATTTCAGCATTAATTGGAGTGAAACTGGTTTCCCAGCTTCCAGTGTTACAGCTAATCCATGAAGTAGCGTCTTGGCCAATCCTAGCCTGTGCACCTGCATGATGGATGTGGGCACTTTTTTTTGCGTATTTTGAACTGCGTGCATATTTTTCTAACAATGTTAAAAAAAAGTATTTTTTCTGATTTTACTGTGCCTCTTCATGGCTGCCTTGACCAGTGACATGTAACTAATATGTATTGGTATTTTACAAATAGTCAGCTGTGAGATTCCTACTTGGCATGCCAAGAATGAGTTATAAGTGTATCAAGATATCGATGGCTTCAACCCTCACGGTAGTAGGACAAGGCCTACACCAGCTAGAGTCTTTGAACCAGTGACCTTTGACCATGAGTATCCATTCACTCAAGAGTGCCACGCAAAATGATCTTTTCCCATGTGTTCTATGATGTGAAAAAGGTTGGATTACACTGGACTAGATTGGTTAATAGATTTTTCCAAAATCATGCTTTGAATGTCTACTATGGGAGCCTGGGATTCTGTCCTGGAAATGTAGAGATGGGAATATATACATATGAAAATTGCGCCTCATCAGTCTCTAAGTAACGTGTCATTTCTAAAATTCTATCATGCATTTCCATTACTTCAAAATGGCCAATTGTGGTAAAAGAAATAATCATGTCAAAAGAGAGAGTAGAGATGACTGAGTGAGTGTGGAAACTACAAGTTATTGGGGCTATAAAAGTAGATATGGAAGTCCTTACTATAACTGTAATTTTTTCTCTCATGAGGATACATTTCTATTTTTGCTTTTCTTTCATTGATTGTCTTTCAAGATATGTTTCTTCATGTTACTTTCATAGGGTTTTAAGTAAAAACTGTCATTTTTATAGGAAGGAACATACATGATTTTTAATTATTGAAAATAATCAGACATTAGTTCATATGTAGGGTAGCTCAAAACTTAATCACAGTTCCACAATACCAATGTTATTAAATATTACAAATAGAGTAAACATCACAAAATACTTTTTAAAGCAATAACAAATAAGTGAATGGGGTTATAACCTAAATGATAAGATAACCCTTAACATTTTCACGCACACACACACGCACTCACACTCACAAGCACTGCTATGCAGTTTCATCGTTAGAGCCTCTAGCTGTTCTTAGTACAAATGTGTGGTCCTCTCTAGGAGAGACTTTGTTTTTAGAAATGATGCTTGGCAATCACAGCACATACACAAAAACAACAAAATTCGGTAACAGATTGCAAAGTCTTAAATGAAAATGTGGCAGCTCTACGTGAACAGAAATTACTTCCAATTAAAAGAGCACACGTGTTTGTATTTTATACACATCCATCAAACAAATACTGAAAACAGTTTAAAATATTTTTGACAAAATGACACTTTTTAACAATCAAAAATAAACTTTATGTGCATGTTATTTAAGCATAATGATATAGTCTGAGCATGAACTTCTTTTAATGACAGTTCTGGGAGGTAAACATTCTATTATACTGCGTTCAGCAACATTGTTCTCAAAAATTGATGCTGATAAAGGATGTTTTCTCTCTCTTATCTTGGTTTGCTGTAAGGTTCCTCACATATTTTGATCCTACCAGGTGGCAGTTATTTTGGATATATAGGTATCACCTGCCTGTTGTCATGAAAATATGATGCTATATACACACTGGTAGACTATTTCCTTTAAAAAACACTGAAATATTTTAATGTGTTAACTTGTCTACTGGAAGTCCCCAATCAATTTCTTAAAATGTAAATAAAACAAAGTAAACTGCCAATGTGTAACACAAAATCATGTTAGGAAGTAAAAATATTAAACCATTTCCTTTTGATCACCAATCAATATCAATATATTGGTTCCCATACAGTTTATGTGTGTGGAAACATAGCATTTATCCCTTTTGTTGACACTCACCAGGTTTTCAAAAGGTCTACATGTGATTCTGGTAGTCTAAGAATACCTAAGTCTAAGTTCGTGTCTCTTCCCCACATGTTATTTTGTCAAAAATGTAGTGAGTTTTGGGCATGTACATTTTTTCTTTGTAAATACTAGCCCAAAATACTATTTTGAGAAATATGTACATTTGGGTACTGTAAACAAAAATCAATTCTACAAAGGAAAGGTTAAGTAAAAGATATTCTGGAGGATGTGCCTGTATTCCCTCATGTAGTTTTCACAGGTTCCAGCAATTAGTCATTAGTCATTCACAGACAGGAAAGTTGAGGTTCAGAGAGACCTTAAGTGACTTGCAAAAGGTGCCCATAAATGCTAAAAGTGCTCATAAATATTTTTATTGAATTTTACTAAAATTTGTTTATTTAACTATTAATTGATATTTTCAGAAATCTAGAGTCAGCTAAGTCACTTCCATTCATAAAGAGTCTTCTTTCTCTGCCAGCCAATCAGAGAAGGAGCATTATCCCCAGGGAAGGGATACATGCCCCTTAGCCAGGGAAGGGAGACAGGGCCATCCTGGAAACCAGGGACAGGACCAATGACCTAATCACAGGACTCAGTGCAAAATAAAAACGCAGGCCCCCTTGTTCAAAAATTATGAATTTTAAGACAGCAGTAGGAGTGCCTTAAAGCAAGTGTGGGACTGCCCTGAGTTTGGGGCTCCATGTCCCTGCACAGCTTGTACATTCATGAAGCAGGTCCTCACTAGGGGACAAGGAACCCTCCCCCATTCTCTAGAACACAAAGTCCTGTCCCATCACCCCTCTCTCTTACACGTACCACCTGCGGTGCCTGAAAGTGAGGGTACAGATATGAGCAAAGAGAGTGGAGGTACACAGAGGGACAGCATCAAAGAGAAGAAAAGAGCGTTAGAGAGAAGGATGGGGAGAACAAAGGGGATGGAGGAGGGGAGAGAGAAGCAGAAATGTAGGGAGTGAGGAAAGAGGCAAAGATGGAGGCAAATACAAAGGGGGGGTAGTGATGGGAGAGAGAGAGAGAGAGAGAGAGAGAGAGAGAGAGAGAGAGAGAGAGAGAGAGAGAGAGAGAGAGACTACAGAGGGGAACAAGGAAATGAAATTAGGTGTAAAGAGTATAGATATGGGAAGATGTTCAGAGACAGAGAGAGAAAAAAAGAGAATCTTCTTTCTCCAAAGTTTTTCCTAGCATTTCATTTCTTGTGCATTCTGAGTAAATAATTTACTGACTATTATGTGTTCCCCCACTGTGAGCCTTTTCACTTCAAGAGTAGAAAAGGTGGTAACTCTGGTTTGCCCAGATTAAGAGGAAGAATTGTAACTTTGCCTTCCAGATGTAGGTTTGTCTTTCCCTTATCTAAATTATATCTAGTGCATTTAAACCCCTGTAATTTCCATTCAATGTCCTATCTTTTAAAAGTGTCCATATTAATATTCTACGTTCTCAACCATTCTTTGTATCCTATCTCCCTTGTTTTTATACTATCAGCACAAATACTATCACCTTATATTCTGGCCAATGACAATTTTTTTTCCAGTTATTTGGTTTGGGTGCAGTTCAATAATTTTCATCAAAATAGTTACTTGAAGAATCATTCCAGCCACCATTTTGGTTCTTCCTGAACCAAAGATATTATTCACTTATCATTCTGTTTTCAGAATTCGCTTTCCTAGATTTGTGTTGAAAAATAGGGTTATATAGTGGAAAACCAGAGTGAGCCTTCCAATTAGTACTGTTTTTACCAGAAAATTGGAAAAATTGTCTTAGATTAGCAATATTGTTGATGACTTTAATCACATTTCTCTCTGAGTACCTGAAATACTCAAAACAAGTGGTTGCTTTACACTGACTCGCTAGCAACTAACTATATAAGTGATTATTAGAATAGTGTTCCTGCATTCTCTAGAACTTCAGGAGTTCAAACTGGTTTTCACTTCAATCACTTCTTTTCATACATAAGGCTGGGAAGTTCTTGAAAGTGTTTTTAATATAATAATTTATGGAGAAATGCAATTTTTTTGTTTTTTTCTCCCTTTGCTAAAATTTCTCGAAATTTTACATTTTCAGAAGGCCCTAAAATCTAACCCTACCCTTTCTCATAATAGAGAAGAGTGGTTTTAGTGACTTATTTAGTGCTTCTCAATATCAAACTGTCATTAAAATTGACAGTTTATTTTTAAGTTTAGAAATAACTTCAGTTTAGACCTTACTTTTTCCTTCAGGCAATTCCAGCAATGCTTTTTCACAAATGTCTAAATGTCCATTATAATTTTTTTTTTTATTTACCCCCCAAATCTATCATTTGTTTCCTTGGCTTATGCTCTTGGACTTTTGGTTCTGTGCGTGTGTCTGATCATCCTTTCAGTATTAAGTATTGCCAGTTAATATATTAGCTCTGTGGTCTGATGGCCAGATGAAATTATTTAGAATCATTTTTCTTAGGCTTTCTCTGCATAAATCATCTTTGCTCTTTTGAATAGAAATTTTCATTAAAATTAATAGGTTTAATTTAAAGAAAATTATTTAAATTAGTTAGTTAAGAATTTTGACAGTCACAATAAATCAATGCATATGGACTCTGTATTAATATAATTTCCCTGTTTGCGTTGACCTTTATTTTCTTTTATTCAATTGAACAAATATTTTTAAGTGCTTACATTGTGCTGAAAAATGTAGGAGATAAAAAAAAAAAAGAAACATAAATTCTGCCTTCTGGGAGCTCTTTGTTTAGAGGGGGGATAGGCATATATAAGCATAATGTGAACATTAAAATGCTGTCACAGAGGCATAGATAAAAGTCTATGTGGAATAATGATATTCTTTTTAAGTGTATGATCTTTACTTTCAACTTAGTAGTTATATTAGTTAAGGTAATACTAGTTGCTATAACAAATAGATGCAGAAATCTGTGTCTCAACAAAATGGATATTTCTTATACTCACAAAGAGTCCACTCAACATAAACATGGGGTGGCATCTGGGATTCTGCTTCATACATCTTTCAGAGTTCCAGTCTTCCTCAACATGTAGATTTCAAGGTCCGTGGGGCTTGATAATCCAAGAGGAAGATGAAGGAAAAGAACATGAAGGAAAAAAATATGGGTGTTCTAATGGGCCAGACCTGGAAGTGGGTGGTATACATCATACCATGTTGTCTTGCCAGTGTTATTGGTTGAATTGTGTACCCCCAAATTCACATGGTAAATCTTTACCCCCCAGTACCTCAGAATGTGACATATTTTGGAAATAGGGTCATTATAGATATGATTAGTTAAGTTTTGAAGTCATATTGGAGTAGGATGGGCTCCTAATCTCATATGACTGGTGTCATTATGAAGAGTGGAGATTTGGAGACAGACAGGCAAATATTGAGAATGCCATGCCCACATGAATTCAGAGACCAGAGTGATGTCTCTACCAGTCAAGGAATGCTAAAGATTGCCAGAATCTGCAGAAACTAGGAAAGAGGCATGGACAGTTTCTCCCTCTCAGCCCTCAGAAGGAAACAACTCTGCCAAAACCTTGATCTCAGACTTCTGGCCTCAGAAATGTGAGACAATGAATTGCTGCTGGTTAAGCCACCCAGTTTAAGCCAGAACCATCACATGACCATGTCTAAAAGCAAGGAACATGGAAACTATAATCTAACTTTGCTCAGGCAGAAAGGAACTACGTCTGGTGAACAGCTGAATGGGCTCTGCCAGTTTGCCCTTCTGGCCGCTGAATGCCCATTGCACCCTTCCTGCAACATAGGGAACCTGCTCTCGTGCTCTCTCAGAGAGGTAACAGGAAGTCCTGTCCAATCACCACAGCAGGCTGACAGTCCAGTCTGTTGGTGATGCAGTGTTCTTGATTAAGTCTGGCTGAGGCTTTGCATGGTCCGCTGACCTATGAACTATAGGACAAATTGTCGCTGTCTTCACTTCTCTGTCCTCTCGCACCCACAAGGAGTCAGGGTCCTGTCAGGAGTCAGAAATCACATCAGCTATTTTAAAGGAGAGAATTTGATGCACAGTTTTGATAACTTGGCTTTGAAGAACTAAGGAGTCAAAATAAGAACTCTTAAGGGCATCCCAGAAGTGGTAGCTACCATCACTAGGACAGAAGGAGTGAAGGGAATTCTTACATTTAAAGGCTTGGAAGAGAGGCTCTGATGCTGAAATGCAGAATGCAAAACAGGGTTGCTGATGTGCTGCTGGTGGTATGTGTACGTTAGGAGGGGGCCCTGTAGGGTTGGGACCCCAACTTCTAAGGGAGGGATATTGCTTAGCTGGCATTGTTGTTTCTGTGGAACTTCAGTGAAGCTGGTTCTGTGAAGGTTGGAAACACTGCAAACTGGATTCAACTGCTGCTGCTGGAATGCACTGCCATTTCCAGTGTGAAAACGTGAGGCTGAAGTGGCACAGACCAAAACATGAAGCAGATAGGAAGTATAGGGTTTCTTCTTTCTCTTCCAGCCTGTGGTCTCTTGTGAATATCCCCATTTGGCATAGGACAGCTGCACAGGACACCAGCTGGCAAAGCAGAAATGTGGTTTTCAGAGTTTTAGGATATCACAAAGCAGATTTAGGTGGTTGGGTTGGAAGCTGACAGACAGCACATCCACACCCAGTTTTCAATGGTGGAGCAGACCCAGGACAACTGTAATAAATCTCCCATGCAGAAAAGAGAAGAATGCAAGACACTCGACAGTCACTTGTCTGTAACTAGTGGGATTATTCAATCAACTGGGCAGGCTACATGAAGATCCTACTGTACAAGTGAGGGGAATTCCTTAATTAGACCGCCGTTCTACATTATGGGAGGAACCTGATACTGTTTGTTGTGGCGATCCCCAAGGTCACACCCAGCTTAGATGACTTACTAGGACTAACTGGACTCAGAATACTGTCAGACCATGGCTGTGGCTTATTATAGTGAAAGAATACCAAGCAAAATCAGCAAAGAAAAAAGACACATCAGACATCACCAATAAATGAATGAATGAAGAAAAAGTGATATAAATGGAATATTATTCAGCCATAATAAAGAATGGAATCTTGCCATTTGTGACAACATGGATGGACTTTGAGGGCATTATGCTGAGCGGAGTAAGTCAGACAGAGAAAGACAAATACGTACCGTATGATCTCATTCATATGTAGAATTTTAAACAAAAACAAACAAAAATGAGCTTATAGATACAGAGAAGAGATTGGTGGTTGTCAGAGGCGGGGATAGAAAATGGGTGAAGGGCATCAAAAGGTAAAATTTTTCAGTTATGAAAAAATAAAAAAGCATGTGGGTGAAGTCTGGAGGAAACCAGGTACAGACTTACAAGAGTCCTTTTCCCGTGGATTCATACAGGATGTGCCTAATTTCCCCAGCACGCTGTGACAATCCACATGACATGTTATCTAGCAGGAAAGTGCATTAAAGACTAACTGCTTACGATTTTTAATAGGGACTGGTCATGTAGGCAACCTCTGCCTAGCATGTACCAAAATTTCAGTCTCCCAGAAGGAAAACAGCTACTTCACATAAACCACATTGTTTCACAGACATTTTAAGCACACTGAGCCCTTCTTATCAAGGAATGGTGGGAACCCTCCCGAAATCTAAGTTCACAGACACCAGCCAAGGGCCACCCTGGCAAGCAGGCCATTTCAGGGTAGCAGTCTGCCCTGCCATGTAACTCTTTTCTCCACACCATTTCTCTGAGACTGGTGTTCTGCTCTGTAAGGATTCTCAGCACCTACACCTTCCAAGTTATTGTATGTGACACTTTAACCAAATATTTTTCCATTGCATATTTGTATTTGCAGCCTCTCTGATAACAATTTCTTCATCTCCCATCACCTAACCACTAAGCAGTGTCACAGATTTTAACTTTTTGTTTGGCACTACCCCTTTTTTAAACCAAATCTTGGATCGGTTCAGATCCAGTCAGGAAAATAGAAACAACATGAAGTGTTTCAAGCAGAAAAGTGTATTTGGAAAACGGTGTTTAATACAGTAAGTTAGGTATTCATAAATCCATAGGAAAGGTAGGAGGTTTCAAAGTCAGAAAGGCTGCTTTTAAATCTTGGGTCCATTTCCAGTTTTCAAGTAGTCCAGTGATTGCAAGATCCCTAGGAAACACCGGTGATCACAGCTGCCTTTAGTATTAAGGTGGATAATTTCCGAGAGAATAAAATCTGTCAAAATCCCAGATCTTTCACCATTTTCTAGAGAAACAATAACTTTATTTTTGCTTCCCTTTTGCCATCAGAATCCCATGCAGAGACCCTCATTGATGGATTCTAATGGCAAGGATGCTTAGAAATTTAGCTCCAATCTTTTAGTTCCTGTAATACAGACCATAAAATTGAGAAAATGACAAATTATCAAAGACCATTTAAACAGTAGTATTCATTTTTAACTGTATGTGCACTCACTATGTTTTTATCAGCATGCTCGATAAAATGAGACTTCTGCAGTGATAAAATTATGGAATAAACTTCTTTGAAGAGTGATTAAACAATCAATGAGTTAAATGATACTTAACAGTTTGAGAAATAAGATAGATAACAGTCAGATAATTATGAGGAAATAAAAGGTTTCATATTATTAAAAGTAAAATTAAAATAGATTAATGTGTTTCACAAAAAATGAACTCTGCAAATGGAAAGAATCATAAGCAACATATTAGTGGAACTGTAATTGTGAAATTAGCCCTAAAATATTCATGTGAAATTAATGAGAAATTATATTTTTATAGAAATTCAAAGTGATAATTCATGGAAGTTTTTCATAATCTATTTACATTATAAAAATTTTTTAAAGGGTTTATTCATTTGGCTTCTGATTATTTTGACATATTTCTATAATATTTTTATCATAAATATATGTTTTTGTGTGTGTGCATAAAAGTTTTCTAGGACTCTACACACAATTCTCATTCAAGTCAGTGGTCGATTGCATGTGTTAAGGAAACATTGTAATTTGCTTTTTTCAGTGATCTAGGAATTGCTGTGCCATGCATTCTTGGCATCCTTAATGAAATGAGTAATTTTATCCATGTTTGATGTTTTCTGTTTCCCCATTAAGTTTCCTTTCACCCTCGCCTCCCTGTCCCATGCCCTGGGAGGTAGAACTCCACAGATCACTTCCATGGGTTTTCTTGCCCTTGGCTTCCAGTTGGATTTAGCCAATGGGAGGCACTGACAGCAGGAGATGGAAACATGGGAGAAGAGTTCATGGCATTTATTTCAACGGCAATTTACCCAACTCCTGTCAAACATCCTTCTCCATAGAACGATATACTCTAGGTTTCAGTAACTGCTCCATTCTCAGATTTTTTTCAGGCCCTGGAGTGATAACAGCTCCCCTGGAGAACTGCACTGTCTCTTGCAGTGTCTCTTCCATAAACCCAAGCCATACCCTCATTCGTAGTCCTTTTTATTAAACTATCTTTAATTAGCAAGTTTCAATGTTTTGTGTTTTCTTCCATGGCTTTGATAATAAAATGCCCACTGTAAGCTATGCTATAGAAATAATTGCTATGAATAATAATAATAAAAAGATATCTATGATTTAATAAAGCTGGGTTTTAGCAGTTTTCTAGATTTAAGGTCTCTCTTAGCTCATCTCTCCTTGAAGCTAAGCAGGCAATATGGCTAGTATTTAAACTGAGATTAATTAATCTCTTATTTAATCTATTCACCAATATCTTCCAAACTCTTACTATGTAATGTTGCCCTACGTTTGGTGCAGATAACTATAAGGTATGGCTTCTGCTGTTAGGTACTTGCTCTCTTATCTGAGCCTCTCAGACTCTTATTTTTAATCCCTATCTGTTACTAGTCTAACGAGCCATACAATGTATAGAATGAATTCTAATGTACTAATTAAATAATGTACCTTATTCTAAATAAAATAATAAAATGTATTTATGTTTTCCATATACAGTAAATAGATGATGAGATCAGCACATTAATCCCCATTACCTTTCCTCAGCCAACCTGTCCATTCTGGAAAAGAAAAAGTATGGGCAAGGGAGAAGATATGGTATTTTATTATTTAAAAATTAACTGTACGGTGCCATTTCTCTACCTCCTTCCAAAGCTATGGGGAGCATAAACAGGGGGAAAAGATTTAAATAGTATTCCTGCATGGCTTTTATAGGGATCTGTTCCATGTATTTTTAACATCTCAGGATAAATCCAGTCCCTTCTATATGTATATTTAACTGGTTTAACTATGGGATTCAATTTTTACTGGATAATTTTTTATTAGACATAACATTGACTGAGTTATAAAATTCACATTTGAATGGGTAGTTTTTCATTGGATTTCTATACCAAGGACTATTTTATAAGAAATTGCATGCTAAAAGCCTCGGAGTTATGCGTTTTCTTCCCTTCCTCCCTATCTCTACAAACTACCTCTACATTACTACATTCAATCACTCATCAAAGTCCTGTAGATATAATCTTCACAATATTACTCCTTAATCAACAAAATGTTTATTAACTGATGTACACTTCTAGGGGTTTGGGATACATCCACGAACAAAACTAAGATCTCTGCTTTCATGGAACAAATGTTCCAGCAGGAACAGACAATATGCAGGGAACACAAATAATTATACAATATGATGGAAAGTGAAAAGTGCCATGAAAAATAACAAAGTAAAATAAAGTGAGGGAGGATTTCCTGAGGTATTGGGTGGACATAGGTAACTGTAACAAGATGATGGCAGTTGAACAAATATGTGAAGGAGGCAAGGGTATTAGCCATCTGTGGATAATGCATTCCAGGCACATGGAATAGCCTATAATGGCCCAAATGTGAAACTGTACTTGGCACATTCAAAGGACAGAAAGAATGGCTAACGTGTGGAAGGGTGCAGAGGGTTAACAAAGTGGAACGGAGTAAGAAGTGAAGTCAGAGAGATAATAGGGAACATGATTAGGCAGGGCCTTGGAGGCCATTTAAAGGATATGGCTTTTACTCTGAGTGCAAACCAGAATCATTGGGTTTTGAGCAAGGAGTGATATGATCTGACTTACGTGTTGTGAAGAAAAATTGCCTGCTATATTGGGAATATGACGTGGAATAGTAAAGGGAAAGTAAAGAGGATACTTGGGAGGATCCTATGGTCCTGCCAGCAAAAGCATTGATGACTCAGGCTAGAGTGGGTAGCAGTAGAGTGGCAGGAAATGGTTGGATTCGGGATATGTTTCAAAGTTACAGCTGACAGAATATATTGATAGGTTGGATGGGGAACTTAAGAAGATTTAATGATAACTGGAAAGATTTTGCCTGAGCAACTGGACAAATGGAATTTCCATCCACTGAGAAGGGGGACTCTAGATGGAAGAGTTCTGAAAACAAAAGCTAAAAGTTCAATTTGTAAATGTTCTGTTTGAAATGGTTACTTTCTTGCACCTTCAGTTGTCTTCCCAGGGATCTACAAAATAAAGTTATGGGAACCAATATTCATTTTTCAATATGGGAACCAATATTCATTGAACGTTTCATGTATTTTATTTTAATTCATTTCCTCTTTGAAGCAACATGGCCATGATTTTATCATTCCTATTTTGCAGGCACAGAAACTGAGGAATGACACCTAGCACACTGCATCATATATCCTGTCCTCTGGTTGTGGACTTCTTTAGAGACCTCAAAGTATGAAAGTACACTTATTCCCTGTGGGAGGCATATACATCTCTGCCGCTTTGACATCAGGTTTGGCAAATGACTGGCTATGGCTAATGAAATATGAGTGAAAGTGGTATGTACCAATTCTGAGAAGATGCTTTAACAGATCTGCAGTGTACTAGATCCAGGCTACTCTATTAGCTTCGATCCCAGAATGAAGACAATATTAAACCTAGCTGAAGCTCATTGTGATAAACTTGTGATATGGACAAGTAGTGACCTCTTTTCATTTGTGAGCCTTTGAAAAATTAAGGTGGTATCTTATGATACCATAACTTAGCCTAAGCTATCTGATATATTCTCCCAAACCCTTCATAATTTTCTTTTATCTATGTTTCCATACACACACACACACACACACACACACACACACAAATACAAGGTATGGCAATTAAGTTCGTGAACACATCCTAGAAAAAGTCCTACATACATCATTGCTGGATATCACTATGGTCACCTTTGAAGTACTCCCCTTGGGAAGTTATGCACCGATGCCAGTGCCTTCAAAGCAATTTTGGAACTCTTTTTCTGGAATGGCCATCAGAGCTGTTGTTATATTACCATTGATGTCCTGAATGTCATCAAAATGTCTTCCTTTCAATATTTCCTTTATCTTCAGGTAAAGAAAGAAGTAATTAGGGGTCAGATTGGGTGAGTAGGGAGGGTGTTCCAATACAGTTATTTGTTTACTGGTTAAAAACTCCCTCAGAGACAGTGCCCTGTGAGTTGGTGCATTGTCGTGATGCAAGAGCCATGAATTGTTGGTGAAAAGTTCAGGTCGTTTTTGTCTAACTTTTTCATGCAGCCTTTCAGCATTTCCAAATAGTAAACTTGGTGAATCGTTTCCTCAGTTGGTACAAATTCATAATGGATAATCGCTCTGACATCAAAAAAAGTTAGCAACATACATAGGTTTGACTCTTGATTTGGACTGAGGGAAATTTTTTGGTCATGGTAAATTGGCTGGCTTCCATTGTGCACTTTGACGCTTTGTTTCAGGGTCATATTGGTACACCCATGTTTTATCACCAGTGATAACATGGCCCAAAACATCGTCTTGCCTCTCCAAAAGGTCTTGGCAAACTTTAGCTCTCCTTTGCTTTTGTTTATCAGTGAGCTCTTTTGGGACCATTTTTGCATACACCTTTCTCATGCCAAGATTTTCAGTTAAGATTTTCCTAACTGTTCCTCTACTGATGTTTATTTTGTCTGCTATCCTTCTCACAGTCAGCTGATGATTTTGATGCACAATTCGATGAATTTTTGCAATGTTTGTGTCAGTTCTGCTGGATACTGGCCGCCCTGCCCTCCCTTCATCAGTGATGCATTCTCTCCCTTCAGAAAAAAATGTTTAATCCATTTGTACACTGCCGTTTTCTTCATGGCATTATCCTCATGAACTTGGACTAACGTGTCCCTGATTTCCTTTCTTGCCAAGTTGAACAAGAAATGTGATGTTCGTTGCTCTAATTCAAGCTCAGACATTCTTGAGATGGCACACGTAAACACGCAACAACAATAATGAATCGTATTGAGCAAGACACCGCCACACGTGGACACGAACACAGCTGTGAGACACTGATATACCAAGGTTATGAAACTTTGCCAAGCTGTTTGCCCAGTGTTGCCAACGTAAGGGCATGATGGCAGGTTTGCGAACTTAATTGTCAGTCTACATTTGTATCTATGTCTATATCTATATCATCTATCTATATCTATATTCTTTAGTAAGGATTTAAGGTGTTTTACAAAGATGCATAAAGTAAATACAACAGCCCAAATTAAAATTGAGCCAAATTAATGAAAACAAAGAGAGGTACAAAAGAATAGAATGAAAAATGAGGCAAAAAATACATACCAACCAAAGTAGTCAACCAATATGGCTCTAAATTTTCCAGAAGCTAAACAAGGGAAAATTTAATCAATTGCACAGTTTTAAATATTTTTGAGGTATAAACCCACCATTCACTAATAGAATGGATAAGTATTGTTGATATTAGGATCAGACAGGATTTTTTTCTCTAGAAGTTCTTCATAAGTAGTAGCATGTGTTCTAAAGCTGATTTAAGAAGCCATATAAGTTATGTGCATTGTATTGAAGCACACTAGGGATGAAGTGAGGATTATAATGTACCACTCATTTGAAACCTACCATATGTTATACCACATTGTTTTCTAAATTGTAAATCCTATCTCTTTAACATCATCAAGAATACTTTGGGGTAGGAAATGGGGATCTGATCCAGGATTTCATATCTCGTACTAATCCTAACACCCTGTACAAAACCTTAGGTGCAGTAGTATTCAGTGATGATTTGTTGGTAATGAGAATATTAAAGTTAGAAAAATTTTACAAAAGGATCTATTTATGATATATGAAAAAAATCTTCCTGATTACATATTCTATCACACAGATATATCTTGACTTATTTAGACATTTGCCTTTGTTGGGTTTTCAGATTTTTCTCCAGTTTTTATTATTGTGTGTATTATAATAATGAATATAAATATCACAGTGATAAATATACTTGGATGTAAATTGTTGGCATGTTTTATTAATCGCTTAGAGTGGATTCCTGGAAGTAAAATTAGTAGGTCAGAGATGATATTTTATTACATGTTCTGAATATGCTTCGAAACTTCCTTTTAGAAAAGATGTGGCACGTTATTCCTTCTAGTGGTATTGAGGGTACCATTTTAATACAGATCCTATCACATCTATGCATTCACTTGTATTACTCTTAAAACATCTTTATTAATATGTAGGGGAAAGAGTAGCATGTTTTAACTTTAATTTGCTTGATTAGGAAGGATAGACTTCTAAAACATGATTCATTTATCATTTTTATATTATTTATACTTGTGTTTAGTGATTTCTTACCAATTAATATGGATTCAGTGTTTCCTCAGATTTATTGCAAATATCTTTAACCCCCATTTGTTGTTAAACTTTTGTTTTTTCAAACAGTTAATGGCTTTTTTAAGGCATACAACCCAGTCTTTTTCTCTTTGTTGACCATACCAGGTTTTGATGGCAATTAACAACTGTGATTCTTGTAAGTAAGTGAAAAAAAAGATGTTACTAGAAAAACTGAAAATGAGATTAAAAACTCTTTTGAACTTTTATCACACTTGAATCAGTGACCAAATCATCAAAGACATAATTTCACCCAGAGAGAAGAGCTACTTCTGGTCAGCTAATCTAGGAGAATGGGGAAAATAATCTCATTGTAAATTAACAAGATGGTCCCATTTGCTCTGGTGGTATGACCGAACTGTTATATTTTAGGGGCAAAATAAACAGTCTTGTAATCAGGATTCTAGAAATTGGACACTTTTGTCCCGTTCAAAAAAAAAAATACATTTGTGATGGTGTTAGCAGATGTGTAGTCACAAATGAGTCAAATTGGATTATTCACTGATTTTGATTTAGCTATTATTTAGTTACTGAGGATGACTTGTAGTAAAAGTAATCATCATTAGGTTTATGGGTCACTTGTATTTTAATCTATGTAAAACTATTTATACAAGCTTTGCATATATTAGTGTAAGTACCAGTGAACATATTTTAATAATACTAATTACAGCCAGCATGTATTGAGTGCTTACTGTGTGCCAGTCACCATCACAAATGTTTTACATTTAATCTACACTCCAAATCAATGAGATGATTAGTAATATTATTCAGTACTGATGCATGGAGAGCTCAGGTAATTTATCTAAGGTTGCACAGTGAGTAACTGGTAGAAGCAGAGTACTATTTTAGGTAACTCAACTCTAGGGCTTACCATCATATTGCCTATAACATTATTTAATTAAATTTTTAAAAAGTCCCAAACTAAATATCCGTGGTTTCTCCTAAGATCAAATCTAAAGAAATAGATAGATTGATAATTTGATATTTATATTTTAACTTTTCATTGTGCATAGAAGACCAGAGAAGTTTTTCAACCTACCATCTTAAAGTTCACATCAAATTTCCATTTAATTATTTATATGGAAGTAACACATTACTATATTTTTCCTGGTTTATTTTAATTACTTGGACAAATTAATAGCTTTCATGTATTTCTTGAAAAACAAAATTGTTATTCCTTGATTATCATTATCATGATGAAAACCTCTGCAGATAATTAATAAAGCTTTCATGGTAACAAATATGAGAATGAAGGAAACCAGCTGGGGAAACTACTACTGTTTTCATTCAGCCATCAAAATGAAATTAAAATTTTAATGAGCCTTAAAATTATCCATTTGGCTGTAAAGGAAATAAAGCATACCTCATTTGGTATTCCTTTATGGCTGATGAACTCAGCATTATGTAGGCAAGAAAGAGCACATACTTTGTGCTGGTATATAGATGGATGTATGTAGATTCCAAGGAGAATTTCAATAGATTTTAGCTGTTCAAAAGTATATATAAAACTGAAGAGAGACTTATGTGATGTGTGACTCTTTCGATCTTTGGGTGATATTTCTGATCTTTAGTGACACACAAAACACTCAGACACCCACAGAAATACAAAGAATGAACAAACACCAGCCAAACTAAAAACACAAATTCTGAAAATTGGAATTATTTTTTTAAAGAAATTTTACATTTAAGGGGAAAATTCCACTTTAAAAATAGGAAGTGTTTCAGAATTAATACATAAACTGTAATGCTTAATCTTATTCACATCATGGACTCTCTGTTTCACTTTGGGTAAACAAACAAGTGCTTTGGACTTTAGTTTCCCCATCTGCAATATGAAGGCATTAGATTCAATGATGTAAGACCCTTACTACTTTGGGATCGATCTGTCAGAAGGCATTTTGTGGTTTCTACTGGCCGAGTTTTATTATTCCACTGTGGTATAAAGTATCTATATTGGCATAGCTGATATAATACTATCTAATTAACAATTGGTGTAGCAATTTTCTGAAGTATTTTTTTATTTGTCTCTTCGTTCATGGTCTTCTCACTAAAAATTTAAAAGTAAATAAAGTATTTTATGATAACTTCTTTAGAGGGTAATAGAGTGAGAATTAACAAGATAACAAGATAGATATATAAAGTGCCTGGCACTATTCATGACATAGGTGTTCACTAAATGGCACTATTATTGTCCTTACTAAGGACTACTTAGAGTACTGAGGAAACTTTCTGGTTATTCTTCAAACTCTGACAAAGAATAGATGAGTCATTTCTTTACAAATTAACTATTGATATATTCAAATGGTTGACTGTGCTCTTTAAAGTGTCTGGAAAAGGATAATGAAAATGCTTATTTCTTCCACATATTGCCTTTGCCATTCTTTCCTTCATAATAAACATTTCACCAGCTGTTTATAAACAACATTTACTGAGGTCAGAAAAAACATTCCAATATGGTATTTGAATTCCAAGTTTTCCTAGATTTGTTTGAATATTTGATGTGTTCGATATGTTTACGACACATATTGGGAGTCACGGGTGCACATATTGAACAATTTTGTAGATCAAACTCATGCCATAGGTTAGCACTCTAGTGCCTGTATCAATTAAACAGTAAGATTATAGGCAGGAAGTACCAATTAGTTATTTGTCTTGTGTCATTCTACTTAGAATAGTTGTTAAAAACAATTTCACTTTCATTCTCATATTTGTTACCATGAAAGTTTTATTCATTATCTGCTGAGGTTTTCATCATGATAATGACAAGGAGTAATTAGTCTAAAAACTTTGAAGCTGCACTTCCATTTCTTGTTTTGAAATAAATAAATATTAAGTATGTCTCACTGAGTTGAACTAAATTATATACTACATAGGCTACCCCACCAGATAATTCGACCTGGTCCTTCAGGGAGTTTTCAGTGAGGATGAATTTATATGTAATTATAGCTAAAGACTTTTACCTAGGATAGGAAGGATAGAGTCCTACAGAGGAATGCAGTGGGTACATTCTCAAGGACTCCAGGGTTTTTTTTGTCACTGTCTCCTCCTCTACTGTACTCCGGGCCATTCTTTCTTGAGTTTGGAGGTGGGCTTTGCTTGTGACCAAATGTTTTGATTCATAGCAGAATGTCTATAATTTCAGCGGTGGGCAAGAGCAATTTGGGCCAAGTGAGAAGTCCAGTAAAACAAACCCATCAGAGGTCAGTGTTGCTGGATTTGGTAGCATTGATGGAAAAGTGGAGCTAAAAGAATGATTGAGGAAATAAGCGCTGCCATCCTACATGAGCAAATGGATACGGTGTAATCCCCAAAAGAAACATACACATTTTTATTCCTTCCACACACTAAAATTAATTTTGATGATTGATCATTATATTTTTTAATTTTTTATTAGAATCCTTTAAATATTCATTCTAAATGTAGCTTACGAATGAGAAAAAAAAGTCAGAATCATATTTCTTATTCCCCATAGAATCCATTCCAAGGCCAAACTTCATTTCCCAATAGATTTTTTTTTTTGGCGCCTCTTTTAACTCAGTCCTTTTGCAATGATTTGAGTTTTATGCATAGAAATCAGTGATTTTTTAAAAAGTCTTTTAAATAAATTGACCAGACAAACATCAAGGAGTTTTAGGAGTATGGCTAGAAAATTGGATTTTAAGAGATTCTGTGTCTACTATCTTAAAAAAAAAAAAGGAAGGAAGGAAGGAAGGAAGGAAGGAAGGAAGGAAGGAAGGGGAGAGAGAGAGAGAGAGAGAGAGAGAGAGAGAGAGAGAGAGAGAGAGAGAGAGAGAGAGAGAGAGAAAGAAAGAAAGAAAAAGAAAGAAAGAAAGAAAAAGAGAACAGCTTAAACAAGGTATCTGAGAAAACAGAACCTACTGGTTGGCTATATTCATCTTTACAAAACCACAAATACTGGCAGACCATATAAAAGCCTTCAGCATTATATTTAATTCAAAAAATTATTGGCTTTGCCCTTTCAGGAAAGTTTTATAATTTTCTGCTTTTCCTGAGAATCTGTATGACTGTTGTACCATCCACGTGCTGAGGAATGTCCTAACACTGTTAACAGTGATTTTTTTCCTGTTTTTTTTTTTTTTTTCTTTTCTGCAAATGTTTCATCAACTTCCCTCCAAGGTTTTATTTCCTTGTAGTCAAAGTTAGTACAAGCTCTTGTATCTGAAAATCCATATTTAGTTTGCTATCTATAGCAATTAATAAATGGTTTTCTTTATCAGCCATTAGTCCCTATATCATTAATCAAGAAAGGCTAGCTATTCTGTTTGTTCTTCAACATGACATAACAGATGATGAGTACACATAAGAGCGGGAAAGAAGAAAGCGTTTCTTTGATGGAATGAGAAAAACAGTGTAGATGTACAAGACCATTTCAAAATGATTTCTGAGCCTAGACATTAAAAATTGTTTCCACGCAGTTTATATAACACACATAGAAGGAAATACAACAAATAACTTCTTAGCATTTTTTCCTGTTAGGCACTGTGTAAGAGTTAAGAACTTGGGGTAGTTTATCTCATTTCATTTTTAGCCAACCCACATTGAACAGCAGGGAAAATTATAGGTAAATTATCATAATTAAATGTATGTTGATCTTCTCTCTATTTTCTTCTTCTCTTGGGTGTTTCTCTGCAGGGCATCCAGTGTTTATCCACCTTTTCCTTATCGTAGGCTTAGAGGCCCATTTGGCATACATAGTTCAACCAGGTTTCCCTTGAAGTTCTGGATGCATCTCTTTAACATAAATTTAAAGCTATTATACATTAAGCAACCTGAAAGCGTGGTCATGCAATTCCAGCATGAAGGTAAGATCAGGGAAGTGTCCATTAATGGGGAACAAAATGAGACATTTGCCTGCCAAATACCATAACCTGAATCTTCTCCAAAGGGCTTTATTGTTTACTTTGCAATATCCATTTCTCAGCATATCAGACACATTCCTTAACTAGAGAATATACTCTTTGAAGGCAGGAATAGGCTAGGCTTTTCCTTTGCACATGCCACAGTTTGCTGTGGAAAGAATGCTCAATAAATATTTTAGTTTTGTATTCATTAATTGATGAGTGATTAAAATAAGTTAAAATTAATTTCAAAGTCATAAAAAATGTGAATTTTGGAATGTGGGCTGTTTGAGTTGCTTCTGTTCTTCTTGGTGGTGAGGATATTGAATTGAATATATTCATGAAACAGCTATTAATTAAGCAGCTCTTTTATTGCAGGGAACTAGAGATACAGTGAAGTATTAGATACACCAGTGTATAAGACATGGTTCCTGGCCTCATGGAACATATCCACAGTTTTAAAAAGATTTAAAGTAAGTCAACACTAAAGAGTAGCCCAGTCCAATAATCACATTATTTTAACACTTAATGTTTATTATCGTGTTTCCCCGAAAATAAGACTTAGCCGGACAATCAGCTCTCATGCATCTTTGGAGCAAAAATTAACATAAGACCCAGTCATATTATATTATATTATATTATATTATGCCCGGTATTACATTATATTAATTATATTATATTACATTATATTATGTTATATTATACCTTGTCTTACATTATAGTAAAATAAGACCGGGTCTTATATTAATTTTTGCTTCAAAAGACACATTAGAGGTGATGGTCCGGCTAGATCTTATTTTCAGGGAAACACAGTAGTATCTTTGTCTTTCACTCTTTCTCTTTTTAAAGTTTCCATATTTTGAGATTAGTATTAGTATTAAATATGTCTAAATTAGACAACCAATACATATTTATTTATCTGCATAAGATTTTAAAATCACTTTGCCTTTCTGAAACTATTATTACTTTACTGTAGAGATTTAATACCCTGTTTGTACAGCATAGTGAGACATCAGGGCTATCTGACATTATAAATTCTGTTTGATACTTGCAATTCCTTATCTGAACATGTATTATAGGTGTGTTTTTTGTTGAGAAATCAGTCTTGATTGGGGAAGGGCATCTTTTTGATCTAAAGTGCCAACAGCCACTCTTTGAGTTGTGTTAGTATTTTCTTCTCCACAGCAATCATTTTGGATAGAAAGAAGGACTTGTGCTTGTTGATGTAACTCTACCCTTTTTCTTTCTTAATGTAATCTTCTGTACCTCCACCCCAACGACCTATGTTCACTAACTGTAAATGAGATAATGCACAAGAAAGAACTTTCAAACTGAGAAATGATGTGTTCGCTGGCTTTCATTCATTTCAAATTAAGCCTTCTGTAAGTCTGGACTAAGTGTACAAGATTGTGAAATGTATGCATTGTATAATCACATTTTGGTTAAGTATTTATATGAGAGAGAGAGAGAGAGAGAGAGAGAGAGAGAGAGAGAGAGAGAGAGAGAGAGAGAGAGAGAGAGAGAGAGAATATGAATGTGAGACCATGAGAAAGCAATGGTCTAACAGCTATTATCGTAGGTAGTTAAATTAGAAAAGACTTTTATTTTCTTCTTTATATTTTTCTGTTTTCTAATGTATTTCAACCAAACAATACAAAGAAGAAAATAAATTAGGTGCCAGACATTTGTGTCTTTGTAGTCTCTGCAAATTCAAATAGTTACACCTGCCCAGATAGGTGGACACCCGCATTAGGAATGTCCTGCATAAAAGAAAAAGAAATCCATATGAATAATATTGTATGTTTATCTCTCTGTCAGCATTTTAAAATGCAAATACTCTGGGCAAGGGTCGTTAAGCCACAAATTCCTTTTAGTGGATCATATTTTCAGATCATGTTTTTAGTAATGCAAAAATATTGATTGGAAGTTTATGTGAAATAAGATACTTAAATGCTTCTAGTTATTAATTAGCTGTCACCTTGGAAAAGACCCTAAAATTCTCTGCCTTAGTTTCTTCCTTGTATGTGTAAAATCAATAAGATTCTCTCAAGCTCTAAAAGTTAGTAATTCTGTGATTGTCCCAAAGTGTTTAAGATGTAATTCTTTTCCATACTTTATTTATTATTAACCATCTATTTCTGCATATCCATATCTGAAGCCTCCTGACCAGGTCCTTTAGGGTGGGTGGGAATGGGGGGAGAGAGACAGAAGAGACCAAATGAAATTACATTTCTAGTATATTCCTTGTGGGGAACTTTACAGTTACTTCACAACCACCCTTAGAAGCAGCGTTATTTTCCCATTTGAAAAAAGAAACCTGAGAATCAGGGAATTAGTAAATTATCAAAGTTAATATGACTAACCATTAGCTGAATTAGGAATGGAACCCTGATATGCTGGTAGCTAAATGCCTGACTTTTCTATCACACTAGGTTACCTCTCAGAAAAACAAAAAAAACATAACATCAAGGTTGGGGCAGGAAACTGCTTCCAAGCCAATTTTCTTTCCTTGCTGCTGGGCTGTGTGTCACTTCTAAAATGCCAGCCTGCATTCCTGCAATTTCTGTGGATGCTTTGATAGCTGACTGTATAGCCAATAATTTTCAAGCTACTATTGTTTTGTCGTTCAATTCCTTTAGTTCTCTCAGGGAAATACCAAGTAGGGTGTCCAAAGACTGATGTCCAAAAACTAGAGCCTAAGAGATAGAGGATAATTAAGTGCCTGGACACTTCTAGGAGAAAAGGCTGCTGGAGTTCAGAATTGGGGTGTTTAGTGACCAGGAACATAAAAGATTTCTTTCCTGAGAAGCTTTTCCTTTGTATTTCTCCCAACCCTAGAGGTTTAGCAAACATGAACTTGACAAGACAAAGCTGACAGCTTAATACAGGCACAGTATTTGTATTGTTCTGCAAGCTGTGGATTTAGGTGTTTGTTTTGTTTTGTGTGATTGCAAGCAACAGAGACTGATGACCCTGGCTACTGAAAGGAAATTGAAATTTATTGTAAGGCGATTGTGTGTATGTGTATGTGTGTGTGTGTGTGTATTGTGGTGGTATTGGGGTGGAAGGCTCAGCAAGAAGCTGGAGGGCCAGCTTCTTAGGGACACCCATGAATCATGGAGGCTCTAGAGTGGTCAGCCACAAGAAGTGCAATGACAGTCCCCTAGCAGGAACAATTTGGTCAGTAGCAGTATTGCACCTTCCCTGTCCCTAAAGAAATACCCAACAGTCTCCAGATCTTTGTACCCTTCACCACTCAAGACTCAAAGTCTCAAAGAGTGTCCAATTGATCAAATTTAGACAGTAAGTGGAGAACAGATGAGTCCTATAGTTGCATGTGTGTGTGCGCGCATCTGACTATACCTTCATTATGAGGCTTAATTTCCCTCTTGTTTTTCTGTTGAATTAAAATTTTAAAAAAATTATGTTTATTTGATCTTTACAAAAGAGACTTTTAGAAAATGTCAAAGGGAAATTCAGAGCTCTTCTTTTCTTTTTTCCCCTGCAGACTGCAGCAGGTACAAATCCTTAGTGCTTTATTTTGGAATTATCTGAACCTAGTCAAGCTGACTCAGATCTCCATACAGGTAGGTGTAATTAGGTAGATACAACTATGACTTCAGAATGACTCGATTTGATTTTGGTTAAGTGGAACAGTGACATCTAGTGCCTGAAAAATTATGTCACCAAATCAAAAGGGAGATAAGACTAGACAGGCTTTTAGGTTGATGGAAGATGGATGAGGGATCCTTAGTTATATCTCCAGAGATTGATCTCTTACAAGGTTTCTTCTTCATTCCCATGGGTACCACATTAGTGACTGCAACTCCTTGCCTGTTCTTCTTAATTCTGGGCTCATCACGTTCCAATATGTTACTCCTCGATTTCCAATTCTTCAAGGAATCCTTATATTAAATTTCCCCCTTTTCCCTACCAATCTTATTTCCCAAAACACAAGCTCGGTTTTTGTCAGAATTCATTTCTTCACTTAAAAAAAAAATCAGGTACTTGATACTTCCTCACCTTGATTGATATTCCTTCTTGCCTGGAAGATTCTTCTCACTGTGTTTTCTCCAATATTATTTATCTTTCAAGTTTCATTTCCTGACATGTCTTCCCTTTCCCTTGTCTTATTAAACCATTTCTTACATAAATGTCTACTGCATTTAAATTCTCAATAACTCCTTAATTTTTTGTTATACTCTGTTTTGAATTAATTGCTATTGTCTTTCATAGGATATTTGGTCTCATCGCTTAGATTGTAAATTCCTTGAGTTCAGGGAATTCCTGTACTTCTAGACACCCTTTGCAAATTGTTTGAGCATGTCGGTCAATGATTAATGCATTTTTCATAGTTTCCTTGGAAATTGTGGTTTTCTGTAATTTTTGTAGTTTATTTTGTTAAATTTTGATAGTTTTTTTGTAATTGTTATTTTTATTTTGATAGGTTCAATGTAATTTTATTTTCTCTATTGCAATAAAGTGAGTATTCCATGGGGCAAAAAAAAAAGGCCACATGACCTTGATGTTTATTGAAAATATCACTTAGATAGAGAAATTCTAATAATTTACTTAATGTTTCATCTGATATTTATATAGGTACATCGAATATTCATATAAATATTAGGTCATAAATTGATTACCCATAAAAGATACAATTAGAAGAAATTATTTGAGTTAATTAACATAGTTCTTTATTTACAGCTGGGGACATGCAGGCATAGATTAATTGAATTTATATATATATTTATATATATATTTATATATATAAATAAAAAATATATATAAATCTTTATTTAGTTATATAGTTATATATATAACTATATATAATATAGTTATTATATTATATATACATGTACTGAGAATATATCCCAGAAAAGTTAAAATGACCACTAACAAAAAATAAAGCTTGTTTGGGTCCTGAATAGAATACACTAACTGAAAAGAAACAAAACAAAACAAAATAAAACAAAAAAACTCTATGCAAAACAAAATATATCTGTAGTCTGAGATAACAATGTATTTTGTATTTATACATGTATAATTTACAGATTAAAATGATTTCTTTCATTTGATCCCTATACTCTCACTGTGAAGTAAATAACTTTATCCCAATTTTATATACACTTATTCAAATTGTATATGTCTGCCACTCTGTTAGGTGCTGGAAATATAAAGGTAAGCATTGCTTGGTTCCCTAGCTTTGAAGGTCCCCCCCCCCACATTTGTTTTAGTAGATGAAACTGAAGCTGAAGATTGTCATAAGCCAAAATCACACAATAATAGGCAGAGATACAGCAGGAAAACTGAAATCTTCATTCTCAAACTTCAGAATTATTTCTCTATTATTTTGCTACTTTTGCTTCAAGTTATTTTGGAAACGAGGTATCTAATGACAACACCCATAAACTTACAAAGAAAGAACAGCTGTCATTTATCAGGAAATGATTGGGTTATTTAATTTGCTGAAACAGAATAGCCACACAGTGTAACTTAGCTTTATCACTCTTAAATTCAAACTAATGTATCCAATGTTCATTGGTAGATAGGTTATCATTTCCCCCAAGAAACAGAACTTGTAGTTTAGTCAACACTCTCTGGTTGTGAAGTAAAGTTATCTGCTTTGTAGGGTAAATTATTCCTGTTTTCCCCTACCCCATATTGCCATTCCTTCCCAAGATTGTATATTTTGTAAATTAAGCAATTGTTTTGTATCTGCTACTATTGTTTTTGCATATTTCCTTTCAATGCTCCTTGTATATATTATACTCTTTATACCGTACTACTCAATGCTACTCAATGTTTTGTGCTCTGTGTACTTGAAGATAATTAACACTTCCTATTTTTCTATTGACAAAAAATGAGCTTGCATTTTGGAAAATAATAGGAAATTACAACTTCAAGAAGCAGAGAAAAATTTGCAAAAGTAGAGATTCAAAAGGGAACTACCTACTTTAAGGTAATAATTGCAACACTTTTGGATCCCTAAATTTTCTGATACTGTGGATGTTAAAAAACTGATACTTACTTAAAAGAGAAGTGATTTCACAGCTTAAAGGTCCAGTAACTTGAGTGAAAAATAACGAATGGGTTATGCAATCAAAATTCTTTGCTATAATTAACATGTGGAAATTTTTCTTCTAGACAACTCATTATTATTAGATTAAAATTGTAAAATGTGAATTTTTGAATGCCCTGTAGCAAATTTAGTGAGTATATGCAGAGAATTCCTGATTCAGCATGAAGACGGAAACTGCGAAGTTCATGTGGCATGTTAAGAGATAAGATGCACTCCAGATATTGATGATGAGTTGAGCCAAGTTTCATAAAGGATGAGTCAGTTTCTTTGAACCAGGAGTGGCTGAGTAAGCAACTAAACCTGTTGGTTTGTTGGTTGGTTCCTGTCCAAGCATCTCTACAGCAACTATGTCAAAGCAAAAGTTGCGGGTTTTTTTTTTTTTTTTTTTTTTTTTTTTTTTTGCAGGTGTCTTCCTTTCACACGGAAGTCAACATAAGAAAACTCTCTGGGTGGAAATAGAAACAACTTAACTAGTTCACCAACTTTCAGCTTCCTCTTGCAGCCATTTTGTGCTCCTAACTCAGTCCGAATGACTTCTTGAAACTATAATACTTTATGGCTAAAATTGCTTATTGTAGCACTTAAAATCTTTCCTTATATTTTTCTAGAGTTGTCTTCTTTATGACAGTGAAAAATTCAGGTGTTTGATTTGCCCCTCTGCCCAGGTTGCCTGGCTCTCTTGGAAGTAGGGGACACTCAGTAGATGCAGATGAAATGAAATAAAAAAGCAAGTAGGATTTTCCTATCCCAAACCAAACATTTTGAGTTGCAAATCCTCAAGGGGAGCGGGGGTGATTGGGGTGTGAGGTACTGGTTACATAACACCCAGCCGTGAAGTTTTAGTCTTAAGCTCAGAGTACCTCAAGGGAGGAGGGAGTTAGATGCTTCAGATTTAAAGGGTAATGAAAGGAATTAGATGAGCTTTTTTTTAGTCTCACCATCCGCCTTATTTCTGAATAAGGTTTCTGAATATTTCTGAATATTTTCCAAATATTGTGGTAGGGTGAGGGGGTTATTTAGAATATCACAAATTTATTTTAATGTAACAAACATTAAGAGATGATTGTAAAAACACACTTTACTTGGCACTATGAAATCAACCAAATGACAAAAAGGTTAGCCTTTACAGCAGTAGCCATATTTTATCTATAGTATATTTTTAGTGTGTGTAAATGTACATATATATACATATATATATATATATATGCATATACATATTTAATGGAGAGAGAATATGTGAATATTTCTCTTTACTTATATCAGGGCTAAAAGTTAGCTATAAACATACAGTTTAAGGGCAATGAAGAGAAAGTAATTCTTACCAAGGGGTTGTTCCACCAAGTAACTGTTCCTCCATAAGGTTGATGAAAATCTTCTCTTCTTTGAAATTACAGCTCTGCTATAGTATAAACATTTAGCACTACACAAGTATAATTAGAAGTCTTACTTTTTTGACAGAGTGATTTTGAAGAGGGAGGTCAGTAGGATTGGGAAGAGAAGTCAGTGGGGGAATATTACATATAAAACAAGTGATTACTTCAGTGGTTAGTATTGTTTTAAATAGTCGAACCCTTATTGTAATGCCTACTTTGTGCCAAGGAATAATTTTAGATATATGTATGGCTAGCCTTCTTTTCAAAAAGTGAATTTTCATATGAAATTGAATTACGTCAGGAAGAAAGAGTAAGCCTGAGCCGCATGGTGTGGACTTTGCCTGCATTTCTATGTTCAAACTACCATCCTGACCCTTCTCTCCATGGCCACAGCTGTCACTGTGGATCATGTTTTCATTGGGCTATTGCAATAGCCTCCTAGTTGATTTCTTTACTTTCAGTTGAGTCCTCTAATCCAACGTACATACTGCTGCTAAACTCAGCTTTCCTAAACATTATTTTAGTCATTTTGTTTCATGCCTTCGTCAACAACCTCTCAATTGTCCCCGTTTCCTTCTCCATTAAAGATGAAATCCTAAGTGCTCCAAGGCTTTCCACATTGTGGTCTCAAATCTTGTGCTGCTTCATTTAATGATGTTCCTGAATATAACACCTGTGCTGCGTATTAAAGTTGGCACGCTGATGATCAGTGTGCCAAATTCAGCCTGCAAATTTGTTTGATTACATGTTTACTTTAAAAAAATAAATTTCCAACATTGTAGAAGGATATTCCACACAAGAATCCAAATTTTTAGCCCTCATGTAAAATTGGATGATCTGACTTTTGTCTGGAGCCAGTGTCATCCAAGTCTCATTGCTGTTGACGAATCCTGCTCCCTTTCTCACTCCCTCCTTGGATTCTTTAGTGGAATCTTCCTTATGGGATGTATAGTCCATCTTTGGTTAGTCCCTTGTTTTCTTACTACAGGATTATAATCTCATTTGGGAATGGAGGGTAAATTTCTCAGTGCACCTTATCACACCATGGACACAAATTTTGCTCATGGAAAATGCTTACAAATTTCTTATTGAATACTATTATCTCTGTACTCCTGGCAAACTCGGTTTGCAATCATGACTGTTGAATATTTCATCTCATTCCATATCCCATGTTCAGTAAAAATCCAGAACATACGAACATTGGTACCTCTCATTCCCTTTGCAATTTTGTGTTATAGAATGTGGACTTCAAAATAACATATGCTGTTCTATTCCCTGTCCTACTTGCTCTGAGTCCCAAAAGACAGGGTGCCCCCTAGATGATTATTTATGATATTGTCATGGTCAAGTGTGGTAATTGGATAAATATTTTACGGGGAAAAATAGAAAAGTTTAAGGATAAGACTTGTATTTATAGGAAGGACCTTTGTGAGACAAACTTTAATGGGATACTTGGGGATTACCAGTACAGTAATCTCCTCTTATCTACAAGGGATATGTTCTAAGATTGCCTACTCCCTTCCCCCCACCATGTAGATGCCTGAAACAGTGGATAATACCAAGCATTATATATACTCTGTTTTTTCTATATATACATACCTATGATAAAGTTTAATTTATAAATTAGGCAGAGTAAGAGATAACCTATAACTAATGATAAAATAGAATGATTGCAACAATATACTATGATAAAAGTTAAGTGAATGTGATCTCTTTCTCAAAATACTTTACTGCACTGTACTCACCCTTCTTGTGATGATGTGAATTGGTGCGGTGCCCGTGTGATGGAATGAAGTGAGAGAATGACATAGACATTGTGATGTAGTGTTAGGCTACTGTTGACCTTTGGATGATACGTAGGAGAAGGATCATGAAGCCATGACGATGTCTGTGACTGGATGTCAGGAAAAGAAGATGTTGACAGTTGGGGAAATTTAATATTTTTGGACCATGGTTGACTGCAGATCACTGAAACCACCATAAGAGGGGACTGCGGTACTTAGTGTATTGTTTGGCAAATAGTCAATACCATAATGACGACTTAAAATATAAAACAATGTTGTAAAATTTAGTAATTGAGTGTTTAAAATGGATTTAGCATCTTGGGATGAATATCAAAGCCTTTTTTATTCAGTGTGATTTGAAAACATTAAAATGAAACATTAACACTGGGATTTTGAGATGGATGGGAGAAGAAGCTATTGCTTTATTTCACAATATAACAAAAACGTATTATTCTGAATTTGCTATCTGCTCATGGAACAAATCTATTTTATGGATTTGTGTAAGAAGAGTGAAGATAATTTCCAACAACGTATCGGTGTAGGCAAGAAAAAGGAATGGAAACAGGTCAGGAAGAACATTGACCTTACAAGGCATGTCTCTGAAATTGGGTTAATTAATTACCTTTGCATATTTGCTCCTCCCTCCCTCCTTCCATCTCTCCGTCTCTCCCTCCCTCCCTCCCTCCATCCCTTCCTCCTTTCCTTCTCTTCCTTCTTTCCTTCCTTCCTTCCTTCCTTCCTTCCTTCCTTCCTTCCTTCCTTCCTTCCTTCCTTCTTTCCTTCCTTCCTTTTTCCCTCACTTTCTTGCTTCCTTCCTCAATCCCTCTACTTCCCTAAATTATTCTACAGTGAGCTACAAGAGGCGTTCTAGAGGAGTAACAAGAATTACAGGTTTTTAACTGTCATCAAGGGATTTTATAGATCATTTTCATCCCTTCATGTTATACATGAGGATGTATGGCTTCACTGATTAGCTGTTCTCTAAACAGTAATTGTGTTTCACTTGCCTTTTCTAATTCAAATGCTAATGTCAATAATTGAAAAATGAAAAATGTCAGATTATTTAACCCCCATAATAGATTGTTATGCCACCGGTGATTTACTGATGGGCAATATTTCTAGGTACGTGTCATGTAGACTATTGGGAAATTGTTATTTATAGATCAAATAGTAATCATTACCGAAAGCTTCTCTTTGCTCTCCATGCATGACTTTCTTTGACAGAGACTCAGATAAGAGTCACTTCACTATTTACTGTACAACATATTTTCTGTACAAACTTAAAAAAAACCTTGCCCCTGTCAATTTGAAGATTCAATGTACAGAAAAATATATTTAGTTCCAAGTTACAAAAAGACATGAGGATAGCTTTTTGAGCTACCAAAGAGATTACTTATAAAATTGATACCATCTAACAAGTTTCTCTAGCAATGAAATTTCAATCCATCAAAAAATAGAATGACATTTTCCATTAATATAAAAATCCACATTTAGAATTCTAAACTCATTTTTTGTTGTCTTATTATTGTTACTTCTGATTTCCAGTAAACCTGCAATATGAAACAAAGGTGGAGAAAAGCAAAGGAGGTCATATTTTGGGTCTATAATTGCAAAGTTGGGAACAAATCAATATTTTGACATTGTAATATCAAATTAGTAGGGATACATACAAATGAGAATAGAACCCAATACAGACATCTCAGGAAAACAAGACAGATGAAATTTGTTACAAAAATATTATGAAAGCACAAAAATACAAATAGAATTTATCTACAATCTGCAGATGAAACATATTAATGGAGTGAGTGGCTAGCATCACTAAGATCATTATCAGCAGCAGTTATTGATTATACAAATGAAACTGTATATAATGTGGTTTCATTTTACAAGTCTTGCAACCCAGATGGAGGTACACACATATAAATAACACAAGAAATAATTATTGCTAAGCCAAGCAAATGAGTCTGTAGTCTTTCTTTCCTAGACTATGCCTTGCTCCAACCTAAATATTTTTTTCATCTAATAGCAATATGAAAATATTAATTGAATTTTTTTTCCTAAAGATTTTGTTTCCTGAATATCAGTGGCCAGCTGAGATAGTTTTATTAAAATCTCTCTTTAAAATTTTAGCTTATTTTACACTGTCTTGGAAGATATTAAACAATTTCAGAAAAACAGTTCAGTTTTCAAAGGAAGAAATAGCAGTCCAAAATATACACACTAAATTGGTTGGCTCATAAGGCAGAGACTGCAATGTTTTTCTGTTTTTTGGTTTTTTAGTTAAAATTTATTGGCGTAACAATGGTTAGTAAAATTACATAGGTTTCAAGTGTACAATTCTGTAATACATCATTTATATATTACATTGTGTGTTCACCACCCAGAGTCAGTTCTCCTTCCATTACTATATATTTTACCCCATTTTATACATTTGAATTCTTGAGAATTAGCTGTGCTCATTTTTTCTGAGCAGTTGCTCTAGTCTTAACAGAAACTAAGAAAGCAACAGGGTTGTTTGAGATAATTACGTAGTACCTTCAACTCTAATTCATATACAGCTATCAAATTTTAATAAATTTCTATTTATGATGCTATTGCTAAGGAGTTTCTTGCATTTTTGAGGGTCAGTTCCTAATATTTGGGGATTATTATAATTCAGTTATAAAAACATTTTTTTCTGGGACTGAAACTTGGTATACAAAGTCTTTGTCAGAAGTAAAAACATTACGTAAAATTTCAATACCTGTCACTAACCTCACATCATTAATAATTATTTTATAAAACAGTAAAACCATATCCTTAGAACATATTCAGATGTGACTTATAGCTACGTTTCTTGTTTCCTTGTTGTTACTTGTGTGGGACAAATGTGTTCACCTACTTTTTAAAAAATCAGATTTTTGATTGTATCATTGAGACTGCATTGTAAAATTAATTTTAATATCAAAAAATTGATGTTTATTGCAAATAGTTAAGTATAGAACTATAACATATAAGTATAGCATATGCAGTTTAGTACAAAGTTGAGTGTAAGGGAGTAACATATTTCATATAATCAAATATGTTTTATAACACGCACACACTTTTGTTTATACATAAATATGTGTGTGTGTCGGTACCATTTAGTCAGATTTTCCTCTTACTGTTTCATTGTCATTATCTACGTTTGTGAAAACAAAGCATGTTTTAGCTCATTTTTGAACTAATGAAGCATTTGTGAACTAGGAGTTTTAGAAGGAATATTTAAAAGAAGCATTTTTAAGCCAATATTTATATTGAATATAAGAAGAGTTTAAAAGAAAAAAGTTTGTAAACTGTATATCTAAAGTATTGTTTAGTCTCAATTACAATTTAATATGGAAGTGTGGGTTATATGCTTTCTTTTCCATCATGAGATATTCTATATTCCTCCAGGAGCCAAATTTCTTTTAGAACTTGTACGAAAATAGGAATGGATTAGCTATCCCTATATTTTAAACAAGACAAATGTTAAAGACCTACATGTATCAAAATGTATCAAAGACATCAAAATGTATGTAAGACCTGAAACAATAAAATACATAAAAGAAAGTATAAGTACTAAACTTATGGACTTTGGTCTTAGAGAGGATTTTATGAACTGGACCTCAAAGACAGGGAAGTATTATAAAAACAAAAATAAATGAATGGCACTCTATAAAAGTATAAAGCTTCTGCACAGCAAAAGAAAGCATCAACAAAATCAAAAGGCAACCAACAAAATAGTAGAGCAACACCTCTGATAAAGGGTTAATAGCCAAAAAACTTAAAGAACTCATGCAACTCAACAACAACAACAAAAAATTCAATTAAAAAAATGGACAGAGGACCTGAGCAGATACTTCTCCCAAGAAGACATAAAAATGGCCAGCAGATAGACGGAATGATGTTCAACTTCACGAGCTACTAGGGAAATGCAAATCAAAACCACAATGATATAAATTAATTTGGGGAACTTATTCAATAATGTTGTAAAGATTTTGTTGGGTATCCGATGGACATGCGTCCTATTTGGGAGACCACCTCAGAGATACTGTGGATGCCTGATCATGGCACTGTACACCATGGCACTGCTAAACATTAATGAATGCCAACTATAATTTTATATATATAATGTGATGGCTTGGTGTGAGGTCGGAGGGATAGTGGATAGAAGTTCATCATTTATATCCCTCACACTGGGATATACATTTATATCCCAGTGTGAGGGATATAAATGATGAACTTCTAAGTATTACCTTGTCTTGTACACCTGAAACTAATAAAAAAAACAAAACAAAAAAAACCCACAATGATATACCACCTCACCCCTGTTAGAATGGCTATCATCAAGACAAGTAATAATGAGTGTTAGAGAGACTGTGGAGAAAAAGAACTCTTGCACACTGCTGGTGGGAATGTAAATTAGTACAACCACTATGGAAAACAGTATGGAGGTTCCTCAAAAAATTAAGAATAGAGTTACCATACGATACAGCAATCCCTCTTCTAGTATCTATAAAAAAATGAATAAAAACAAATAAATAAAAAACACTTATCTATAAAGATATATGTACCTCTCTGTATATTGCAGCATTATTTATAGTGGCCAAGACATGGAAAACAACCAAAGTGTCCTTTGATAGATGATTGGATAGAGAAGATGTACATATATAAAATGGAATATTACTCGGCCATAAAGAAAGGAAATACTGCCATTTGCGACAATGTAGATGGCTCTTGAGAATATTATGGTAAGCAGAATATGTCAGACAGAGAAATTTAAGAACCATATGGTTTCACTCATGTGAGATAAAACTGAAAGCAAAAAATGAACAAGACAGACAAACAAAAACTCACAGATATAGGCAACCGTATGGTGGTTACCAGAGGAAAATGGTTATAGGGGAGGTAGAAAAGGGTAAAGGGGGGTCAATTAAATATATGGTAATGGAAGGAGAATTGACTCTGGGTGGTGAACACACAATGCAATATATAGGTAATATATTATAGAATTGTACACTTGAAACCTATATAATTTTATAAACCAATGTCACCCCAATAGATTTAATAAAAAGAAAAAGAATCCAAGAGAACCCTGACTAACCAATGTCAGTCAAGCAACTATAAAACAAACAAAAAATACTGGCTGCTTTATTAGTTTATTTGCTGAAATTGAATGGGCAAGGCATACTATGTTTTAAGATCAGCAGAGTTAACAGCTTTTATAAATAACAGATAGCCAGGATTCTTTATAATAATTATGTGTATAACTTTGATAAAACAATGTGAATGCAATTAACTTTACAGTTCTCATGAATCCATACTGGAATCGGTTCTGCCCCACCACACAGAGTTGTGTGCCAACCTCTACTCCCAAATTACCCATGTAAACTAGCTCCATGATTGCAAAGCAGTTAGACTAATGAGAATCAAGATAATTGAAAAACAAAGAAACAAACAAACTGGTAACTCCTTATTGGTTTTATTTGCATAATAATAAAAGCAATTGCATGTCAGATATCATATTTTTTCTTTTACTTCCAGGTTTTCTCAGCTAATATTTAAAAAGGAGTAGGCTAAAATAATATTTACTTCATTTAAAAGTGGCATCTAATTTTAAAAACATATATTTTCTTGCTCTGAAATTGAATTTGTTGAGTTTTCTATTCTTGGGTGACAGAATACTTATTTATAAAACTAGAGCCACAAAAAAGAAGTAAGATTAATATGATCAATTATTTTACTTTCATACTTCAAAGCATTCAGTAGTGTATTCAATGAACAATCTAATCTGCAAAACAGATCTATTTGAAGAAGCAGTAAAGTACAAGAAATAAAAAGAACTCTCAAGCTCTATATTCTTTTTATGTAAATTATGTCATGTTATGTCATATCATACAAATTAATCCCCGAAGAGAAACAGACTGTTATGAGCAGACCACCTCCTATATTAAGTGGTCATTTGTTAAAGGAGCAATATGCTGGGATGACAACATGCACACACAAATATGTGAGTGACATCGAAGCTAAAATGAACGAACATGTCAGTATCCACACACCTGAATAAATAGATGCATGTATGAAAAAAAAAAAAGGAGCAATAAAGATGACAAAATTGAGCTAATCAATGATCAGATAAATGCTGTCTATTTCTTCGCAAACCACAGATACAGAGTTGGAAAGAAAAAAAATGAACTTTTTTATTGTGCATTTATTATATGATATATGCTATCTTAAATGTTTTTTTGAATATTAATTCATTTAATTTTCATAAGATATTTTTAGGTAGCAACTATTATCATCCTTAGCTGGAGGTGATAGAGATGGGATGTCAACCTTGATAGTTGGGCCCCAGACTCTCCTCTTAATCTGTACACTATGCTGCCTCTGTGGAATATTAGCCGAAAGTGGAATTCAATGGCTTCTACAATTAGCAGCAATGTTTCTAAGTGCATTAACAATTTCCTAACATCAGACCCCAAAGTGTTTAGAATTATTATTTGGATATACGACCAGAGAAGGTTATATAGGGCTTTGACTTTCTTAACAATAATGTTTTCTTTCACTGGCAAAGGATCTTCTAATAAGCAATATAATATTCAGAGACTTGGGGTAGGCCAATTCTGAATCTAGTTAAACAACCCATGTTACAGCATCCCAACTGAACCCTGTGACAAGATTTTCAAATCCTTACTAGTAGACGTTTGAAAAGGGATTTTGTTGCTTCTTAAGATATGATAATGTTACCTAGAGTACCTCTGTTTTGAAATTGATATGTCTAAATTCTCATCCTCACTAGTACTGAATGCTTTATATAAGAAATCTCATATCAATGAAAATGTACTTTTGAAAAAGATATTAATTTTCTTTCAAAATTAAAATTTAATCTGAAGCTCTTAGAAACTATTTGTTTATATCAATTGCATTTTGAGAAGAAAAAAAGTTGTAAAGCATAGGATCTTTGACCTGAAAGAAACTTTAGAAATCAAAGTCTTGCTATAAACCATAACTGTGTTTCTGGCTGTCAAACATCCATTCTTCCCTGTGCTAATAATGCTGTGATTTTCTAAGGGAATCTTCTGCTCCCCACTCTCAGTTCTTGTGATTGGGTGGGACTGATCATACGCTGAACCCCTTGATTTGATATAGTTCTGGTCAATCAAAATAATTCTAGTCATGACTGATTCCAATCACATGATACATACCAGACAAAGCAGATTCAGTTTTAGAATTGTTACTACTAGAAAAGTGAAGCTCTATCTTAACTTGAATGTTGGTGAAGATTAGATATTAGCTTCAAACTGTTGGTATCTTTCTTGTCAACCTCAGTATGACAGAGTTTACCTGAATAAAGCCAACATTTTGGAAAGCAGAGCCAAAAGTGGAAAAGACACCAATTCTGGCAGAAGCTATCTGAGCACCATAATAGAACTTTATAAAGTCCACTGATAACAGTAACTTCTACAGTATTTATTTCTGTTTAATATCTTCTGATATGTGTAAATGATTAAGCACTTCAAACTACTGGGGCATTGTGCCCTGTGACAAAACCAATGCCATTTTCAGCATCAATATATTTTAGAAATTTTATATTGAACATAGATTTGCTTCCCTTCTTTCTCCTTTGATTGTATCTCTACCTTCTGGTGATAAGCAAAATAAGTCCAATATCTTATAAGGAAGCCCATCAAATACGTATAGTATCTATCTTCCAAGTCTTTTATAGGTAAAAGAGCTATGGTTAAAAAGATTATAAATAAATGTATCTTTAAGTCTTTCAGTTAAATAATCCAAAACAAAAACCAAAAAAGCCTGTGAGATATGTACTTTCTTTTAATAACAATGAACTTCATCAGTTATCCATTAAATATCCTGTTTTAGAGACAGAGAAAAATACTGCTAATTAACTGGGGTTAAGCAGTGAGTTGTTAGATGCACAGGCCCCAGCTTCACAATTAAGTTTGACCATGTTATGTGAAGGGTGAAAAATCCCACCTGCTCAATATTATCTCCTGAACATCATATCAATTCAAGTCAAGGGTGAAGTGAATATTCCCTGAAGGATCTAGTTAAACTTAAAATACTTCATTTAAGGGAAATATATCATATCCCATTAACAGCAATTAATTTAATACCAGAAATTGGACAAAAGGGAATAGAATTCAAAATGTTTTTGAGAAAACAGGGATATAGAGAGGACTATCAAACATCAGATGATGTTTGAAGGGAATTTTTGGTGGGAATGATATGGAGCCCCCTTTAAAGTGCAGCTATCCGATTATGGGATGGTGATGATAACAGTACTAAGATGATAAACTGATCCTCATTTGCTTCTAGTGGAGGGGCCTTGGTTTATCTTCAAATGCATGCTAGCATGTGTATGTGTATAAATGTGTACATACAATGATTTCACCTAGATTTGTCCTGGTTACTCTAAAGGAGTGTTGGCATTGAATAAATGGCAAACTGGGTCTAATAGTCACCCCGGAATCAACCTAAATCTATAAAGGAAATTTTAAAATATCTGTCTCCTACTGAATTAATAAAAGCAATTTGAGAGAACTTGATCAAAATGGTGGCGTGAGGTGAGCCTCTGTAGCGCTCCCCTGGAATTTACAACTAATCGAACAACAATAACTCCACAAAGGACTCCCTGCACAGCAGACTGGCAAGATGAAGAGGCCCACTACTGAATTCACCTAAAGGTGGGTGAATCACGCGAGTGGAAGAGGAAGGAAGGGAGAACTGTGAAGACATTGCTGAACAGCAGCATGACGCAGACCTAGCTCAGTGCTCCGAGCTCGTTGATTCCCAGAACTACCACAGCTGCAGGAAAGGGAAGAACTCAGACTGCTAGGGCTTCGCTTATGGCCCACAGGGCTGAGGGGGCAGCATATAACACGGCTGAAACCAACACTCACGGCAGAGACCTTGGAGAAAAGACTGAAGGAAGAAGTCTGAAAATGGTGGCTTAAGGTCTCACTGCCGAGCAGAGAACGGAAGCCTTAGGCACTGAGACTAGCTGCCTCCTCCCTATCCTCCCAGAGCTCTCCCCGCCCCCACCTGCCCGGTGCTAGAAGCAGAACAGTAGCAGTGTCATATCAAAAGAACAGAATATTTGCTGTTCTGAGAACTGTGGACTGTAGACACAGAATCGCAGCCCAACTAGTTCCGGCAAAGGGAGGGAGCTGTGGAAGCAGGACTAGCTGTGGTGGTGGTCATTGCCATTGCTCTGGGCCACCTCTCACAACTCACCCAACCACTGGAACCACCTATCTGGGCGGATCCCTGCAGGAGTACACAGAATTGCTGAAACATATGGGCTCTAAATCTGGTGCAGAAAGAGCTTTGGAACTTCAAAAGCTCTCCGCATCCCCACAGGGACGTGGTACCCTATAACCCAGGTGAACTGTTAACAGAGGAGAAGCCCGTTTCCCAGGGAATCGCCCGTTGTGTGAGAAGCTGGAATAGTGCAGAGAAAACATAGCACTACTGTGTGAGAGAGGGGAAAAAAGGCTGCAGTCAGAGAGAAAATAAAACATTCTACCAACAAGTATTGGAAAACAAAAGAAAGACCTCTTTCTATCAATCTGTTGCAGAAGCCACTCCTGTAGATGTCTAGTAAGAGAAATATTAAATCAGTAATTGCCATGAATAACCAAGGCAACAAGACAGCTCAGAAAGAAAGTGAAAAGTCTCCAGAAAAGGAACTTAAAGATATGGAAATATGTGACTTAAATGACAGAGAATTCAAGATTGCAGTTCTGAAAAACCTCAACGAGATGCAAGAAAACACAGAAAGGCTATTTAATGAACTCAGAAATACAATCAAAGAACAACATGAGCATTTTACAAAAGAAATTGAAATTTTAAAAAAGAACCAAATGGAATTTCTGGAGATTAAGAACTCAATAGAAGAAATTAAGAATGAAATAACCAGCTTAGGTAGTAGAGTTGATCAGATGGAGGAAAAAGTCAGTGACATCAAAGGTAGAAACCTGGAAATTACACAGATGGAAGAAGAAAGAGACTTGAGACTTAAAAGAAATGAAAGAACTCTACAAGAACTTTCTGACTCTATCAGAAAGAACAATATAAGAATAATGGTCATACCAGAAGGAGAAAAAAGAGAGAAGGGAACAGAGCATATATTCAAACCAATTGTCAATGAGAACGTCCCAAACTTGTGGACAGAACTGGATCCTTGAATCCAAGAAGTAAATTGAACACCTACTTACCTCAATCCCAACAGGCCTTCTCCAAGGCACATTGTATTGAAGCTGTCTAAAATCAACAACAAAGAAAGAATCCTCAAGGCAGACAGGGAAAAGAAGACGGTAACCTACAAAGGAAAGCCCATTAGTTTATCATCATATTTTTCAGCAGAAACTTTACCAGCCAGGAGGGAGTGGAACCAAATATTCAAACTATTGAAAGAGAGAAATTATGAGCCAAGAATAATATACCCGGCAAAGATATCCTTTAGCTATGAAGGAGGAATAGAGACCTTTCCACACATACAGAAGCTGAGGGAATTTTCTAATACATGACCTGCATTACAAGAAATACTAAAGGAGGCTATTCGACCACCATCAACAGGGACAATTTGTGGCAACCAAAACATAAAAAGGGGGAGAGTAAATGCCTGAACCAGAATATGGGAATGGAGAAAGTAAGCATGCTGAAGAAAATGAAATACTCTAAATATCAAACTTTCTTTTACATAAACTTAAGGGTAACCACACACAAAAAAATCCAGAACTGAAGTATATACTGTAATAAAAGAAGAAACAGAGGGAATCATCATGGAATACCACCACACAGAAATAATAGACAACAACAAAAAGGCAAAGAAACAATGGAGACACAGCCTTACCAGAAAACTAAAGATAGAATGACAGGAAATCCTCAAGTATCAATAATCACCCTAAATGTAAATGGACTGAACTCACCAATAAAAAGGCACAGAGTAGCAGATTGGATCAAAAAACTAAATCCAACCATATGCTGTCTCCAAGAGACACATCTCAGCTACAACAACAAGCATAGACTCAAAGTGAAAGGGTGGAAATTGACACTCCAAGCAAATGGTACCCAGAGAAAATCAGGTGTAGCCATAATGATATCCGATGAAACAGACTTCATGGTGAAAAAGGTAACAAGAGACAAAGATGGACATTTCATAATGGTAAAGGGGACTATACAACAAGAAGACATAACAGTCATCAATATTTATGCCCCCAATCAGGGAGCACCGAAATATACCAAGCAACTACTAACAGAACTAAAGGAAGAAATTGACCAAAACACAATTATACAGGGGACTTAAATACATCATTGACAGCTATGGATAGATCATCCAAACAGAAAATAAATAACGAAATAGCAGCCCTAAATGACACATTAGATGAAATGGACATAATTGACATATATAGAGCACTTTATCCTAAAACCTCAGACTATACATGTTTTTCTAGTATACATGGAACATTCTCAAGGATAGACCACATATTGGGACATAAAAGCAGCCTCAGCAAATTTAAGAAGATCGAAATCATACCAAGCATATTCTCTGATCATAAGGCTTTGAAATTGGATATCAACTGCAAAAAGAAAGCAGGAAAAAACACAAATACATGGAGATTAAACAACATACTTTTAGAGAATGACTGGGTCAAAGAAGAAATTAGAGGAGAGATCAAAAGATACATGGAAACAAATGACAATGAAAATACATCCTACCAAAATTTTTGGGATGCAGCGAAAGCAGTTTTAAGAGGAAAATTTATATCATTACAGTCCTATCTCAAGAAACAAGAAAAATCCCAAATAAATAACCTCATTAAAGAACTAGAAAAAGAAGAACAAGTGAAATCTAAGTCAGCAGAAGAAAGGAAATAACAAAAATCAGAGCAGAACTAAATGAAATAGAGAATAAAAAGACAATAGAAAAAATTAATGTGACAAAGAGCTGGTTCTTTGAAAAGATTAACAAAATTGACAAACCCTTGGCTAGACTCACTACGATAAGAAGAGAAAGGTTCTAATTAACAAAATCAGAAATGTTAAAGGGGAAGTTACCATGGACACCACAGAAATACAAAGGATCATGCAGGAATACTATGAAGGACTATATGCCACCAAATTAAATAAACTAGAAGAAATGGACAAGTTCTTAGAAACATATAGCCTTCCAAGGCTGAACCATGAAACTGGAAAATCTAAACAGACCAATCACCAGTAATGAAATTGAATCAGTCATCTAAAACCTTCCCATAAGCAAAAGTCCGGGACCAGATGGCTTCACTAGTGAATTCTACCAAACCTTCAAAGAGGATCTAATACCAATCCTGCTCAAACTCTTTCAAAAAATTGCAGAAGAGACAGTACTCCCTAACTCATTTTATGAGGCCAACATTACCCTGATACCAAAACCTGGTAAGGACAACACAAAAAAAGAAAACTACAGACTGATATCTGTGATGAATACAGATGCAAAAATCCTAAACAAAATTTTAGCAAATTGAATACAACAATGCATTAAAAAGATTATTCATCATGACCAAGTGGGCTTTATCCCTGGGGCACAAGGATAGTTCAACATCCACAAATCCATCAATGTGATACATCACATAAACAAAATAAAGGACAAAAATAATATGATTATATCAATTGATGCAGAAAAAGCATTTGACAAGATACAACATCCGTTGATGATTAAAAGACTTAATAAAATAGGTATAAAAGGAAAATACCTTAACATAATAAAGGCTATATATGACAAGCCTTCAGCTAATCTCATAATTAATGGTGAAAAACTGAAGCCCTTTGTTCTACGTTCAGGAACACGACAGGGCTGTCCCCATCACCTCTGCTTTTCAACATAGTGTTGGAAGTCCTTGCCAGAGCAATCAGGCAAGAGAAAGAAATAAAAGGCATCCAAATTGGGAATGAAGAAGTTAAATTATCACTCTTTGCAGATGACATGATGCTATAGATAGAAAACCCTAAAGACTACACCAAAAATCTATTAGAAACAATCAATGAATGCAGTAAAGTTGCTGGCTACAAAATCAATGTGCAAAAGTCCATTGCTTTCCTATATACTAACAATAAAATCTCAGAAAAAGAAATACAAAAAAAAAAAACAATTCTTTTTGCAATTGCAGCAAAAAGAATAAAATACCTAGGAATAAACTTAACCAAGGATGTGAAGGACCTATATGCTGAAAACTATAAGACATTTTTGAAAGAAATTGAAGAAGACACAAAGAAATGGAAAGACATTCCATGCTCATGGATTGGAAGAATCAACATAGTTAAAATGGCCATATTACCCAAAGCAATATACAGATTTAATGCAATCCCCATCAGAATCCCAATGGCATTTTTTAAAGAAATAGAACAAAAAATCATCAGATTTGTTGGAAACCACAAAAGACCCTGAATAGCCAAAGCAATCTTAAGAAAAAAGAACAATACTGGAGGTTTCACACTCCCTGATTTTAGCTTGTACTACAGGGCTACAATAATCAAAACAGCATGGTATTGTTAGAAAAACAGTCACATAGACCAATGGAATAGAACTGAGAATCCAGAAATAAAACCACATAAATATGGACAGATAATTTTTGACAAAAAAGCTAAAAACATACAATGGAGGAAAAACAGCCTCTTCAATAAATGGTGCTGGCAGAATTGGATAGCCACATGCAAAAGAATGAAACTAGACTGTTATCTGTCACCATGTACCAAAATTAATTCAAAATGGATCAAAGATTTAAGCATAAGACCTGACACAATAAACTGCATAGAGGAAAACATAGGTACTAAACTTATGGACCTTGGGTTCAAAGAGCATTTTATGAATTTGACGCCAAAGGCAAGGGAAGTAAAAGCTAAAATATACAAATGGGACTATATGAAACTTGAAAGCTTCTGCACAGCGCACAGCAACAGAAACCATCGACAAAATAAAGAGGCAACCAACTGAATGGGAGAAGATTTGCAAACAGTGCTTCCGATAAGGGGCTAATATCCAAAATATACAAGGAACTCATGAAACTCAACAACAAAAAACAAACAACCCAATTGAAAAATGGGCAGAGGACCTGAATAGACATTTCTCCAAAGAGGACATACAAATGGTAAATAAACATATGAAAAAATGCTCAACATCACTAATCATCAGAGAAATGCAAATAAAAACCACAATGATATATCACCTCACCCCAGTCAGAATGGCTATCATCAACAAGACAAATAGTAACAAGTGTTGGAGAGGCTGTGGAGAAAAAGGAACCCTCAATACACTGTTGGTGGGAATGCAGACTGGTGCAGCCATTATGGAAGAAAGTGTGGAGGTTCCTTAAAAAATTATGAATAGAATTAACATATGACCCAGCAATCCCTTTCCTGGGTATCTACCCAAAAAATCTGAAAACATTTGTAAGTAAAGACACGTGTGCTCCAATGTTCATTGCAGCTTTGTTTACGGTGGCCAAGACATGGAAACAACCAAAATGTCCTTTGATAGATGAATGGATAAAGAAGTTGTGGTATATATACACAATGGAATGCTATTCAGAGGTAAGAAATGATGATATAGGAACATTTGTGACAACATGGATGGATCTTGAGAGTATAATGCTAATTGAAATAAGTCAGACAGAAAATTCAGAGAACCATATGATTTCACTGATATGTGGTATATAAACCAAAAACAACAAAAGAACAAGACAAACAAATGAGAAACAAAAACTCATAGACACAGACAATAGTTTAGTGGTTACCAGAGGGTAAGGGAAGGGTAGGGTGTGGAAGATGAGGGTAAGGGGGATCAAATATATGATGATGGAAGAAGAACTGATTCTGGGCGGTGAATACACAATGGGATTTATAGATGGTGTAATACAGAGTTGTACACCTGAAATCTATTTAATTTTACTAACAAATGTCATTCCAATAAATTAAACAAACAAACAAACAAACAAAAACAAAAACAAACAAACAAAAAGCCAAGTAGTAATTTAAAGGATATGTTAGTTTAAATGTTCTAGATTAAGGTTGGGTTAAATAAATAATTATGCAGTCTCACTAAAAAAAAAAGAAATAAAAGCAATTCTAACTTAAATTTTTTTCAGATGCAATTGTGCAAATATTAGATATGCTATATTAGTACTAGTGATAAAAACAGCAATTTAAAGATGTCTCTATGTATTTGTTTTCTATTGTTGCTGTAATAGATTAACACAAATGTGCTGGTTTAAAGAAGACATCCGTTATCTTGCAGCTTTGTAGGTCAGAAATCTGACATGGGTCTCTCTAGGCTAAAATCAAGCTTTGGCAGGGCTATGTTCCTTTTAGAGGCGCTGAGCGGAAATTCATTTTCTTGACTTTTCCAGCTTCGAGAAGCTAACTGTGTTTCTTGGCTCATGGCCTCCTTCCTCCATCTTTGAAGCCAATGATAATGGATGAAGTCCTTTTCTTCCTGACCCTTCCTATACTTTTAAGGATTCAATAATTATATTGGACCCACTCGGATAATTCAGAATAATCTCCCCATGTCAAGGTCAGTTGATTAGTAATCTTAATTGTATCTGCAACCTTAATTCTCCTTTTCCATGTAAGATAACATATTTACAAGTTCCAGGAATTAGGGCATGGCCCTCTTAGGAAAACCAATATTCTGTTTACCGCAGTCTATTATATAGGATGTTTTATTAAGTAACACACTAGAGATAACTAGGGCATGTAGGAACAATAGAGGGTTGGAACAGGAAACTCAAAACCTTTGCAATTTAGACCAGAACACTAACAAAAATAATACCAACCCTAAAAAAGTTACAAGTTTAAAATGATATATTGAATTTCTAATAAATACACACTACTTCAAATATAAGGCTTTACTTTAAAAAACAGGGTAGGGAGGGATGTACTTTGACTGAAGAAGGTATAAGGAATGAGTGAAGCTGCTGAGTTATAAAGGCAAAGAAAAATGTGCAGAAGACAAGGAAAATCACATAATAAGCACTTCCAATAATCACATAGTATGTGGCCCACCTGAACCAAGAGCGATGGCTCAACCGGCATGCCTAGAATACTTACGTCACTGCGGCTTTTTGTATTCAGATGTGTTATCTATTTTGTGTTCAGCTGTTACTACTTTAATGGGCTGTGAAAAGTCAAAGAATCAAAGGGATTTCTGTGCTATACCATAATCTCCCCTATTTAACTGACAGCATTTGAATTCATCCTCTAATTATAGTTCCAAAAACAAATTGTGTTGCAGTGCTTAAACTTCTTTGCAAAGAAGTTTAGAGTCCGAAGAAAATTCAGGGTTACCTAAAAGTCCCAAAGTCCCAAGATATTGCTAATTTACCATCATTGGCAATGACTCATGACTGAGAGTCAGTCATTATGGGCTGGACATATTTCATGGAAAGGGCTGAAATATGCCAAACTGAACTTTTGGCATTAGCCGAGGCATACTCCAAGAAAAAGTATTTGCAAGAGAAATATCACAACGTCATTGCAGAATTTTAAATGGCCATAGATATTGAGACATCACTAAGGCAAGGAATTGGGAATTACCCTCTAAAACAGATAGAATGTAAGTTATGAAATCAAGTCACCTGTAACTACAGACCTCACCCAAAACAGTAATACTTCAAGGCCTAATGAAATGAGGGAATGCAAAAGCCAAATGATAATGTCCAGCTGAAGGACAAAGATACTAAGAAAGTCAGAGAGAAGCATGTTGAAACCTGGAAGGGTCGATCGAGAGAGAACTGGGTATGTTTGTTGTATTTGTGATTCATTGTTAGTTGAGTAGCTGCAGGAACACCCTAATAAATGGGGAAATTGCATGAAACTCTGAGAGCATAGGTTGATCTCACCTCTATTCTTAATAAGTTATTTCTCTGGCTTATTTATTAATTCATCAGAATATCCAGGGTCTCTACCTTGTGCCAGATACAGTGCTGAGCACTAAGGATATAGTAGTGAATATTAAGAGGTTGTTTCACCCTCACACATTTGCTATGCGACACAGATGTTAGGCAAATTGTCACACTCATATAATTACAAACGATGATAAGTACAATGCAGGAAATGTAACAACGCTGTAAGAATGTATCAGGAAGATACATGATCTAGTGAGGGCTATGGGATGGGATACTTGGGTTTGCATTTAAATTATTATGACAAAGCGGTGTGCCATGGGAATCTAAGTGAGTGACATGTCTGATACTCAGCAATGACAACAGCATCATGTTATATATCTGGACTGAAATTGAAATAAACCCACTGACTTATTTCATTTTCTTTAACAAATCATGGTTGATTACCAATATCATGTGCAGACAATTATTATTTGAAAAGTGGATGGCATCTAGGTACAATTCTAACACTGACACATCACTACATTACAACTGTTATTGAATTGTTTTACGTAAAACTCCCTGATATTTCTCCCTTTTGTGCCACCATCTTAGTATATCATTTGTCCACTAGGGGACAGTGCTGCCCTTTCTTAGAAAAGAGCTAGCTTTGGCAAGCTTAAAGCTTCCCTTACAGCGGATGTTGGGGGCAGGGGAAGAAGACACTCTCTAGTTTGGAAATGAACGACACACACACGCTATATATATATATATATATATGTATATATGTGCATATGTGTATACATATATGTATACATATATACATATATGTATATGTATGTATACATATATGTGTATGTATGTATGTGTATATGTATGCATATGTATATGTATACATATATACATATATGTATATACACACATATATATATACATATATATATACACATTTATATATAAAGCAAATGGTTCTGCATAATTTTTTGAGGGCTCACTTTACAAAAAAATTTATTAACTAGTTGCTTTTAATCACTCAATTGAACAACTACAGAGAAATACAAATTAAGAATACCTGATCAAGGAATTACTCCTGACTGTGTCACACTATAAATTTAATTTAAAATTTGTATTGTTTTTAATCTGTGTCACCAAAAATATTTCAAAAACCTATGTTTATAGTCAGAAATCCTGTATGTGGTATATTTACTGTATTGTTTGTTTATCATATAAAATGAATTTGTATAAGGGGCTTAATAATTGCTCATTTAATTTCTCATTGTTTTATCAAAGAACAGTAATATTTAAGAATTAAATTTCACTACACAAACTATCTTTATTAATTTTAAATAACTGTAGAAAATCTATACTGATTTTTTATACAGTATGAACAAGAAACAACCAAAAATTCTTCTGGGTGATCAACTGATATACATAACACTGGGATTTTCTTGCAATGGCTAGTGCCTTTATTTTTCTGCATGCGTCTAAGAAAAACATCATTGGTGAATTTTGTAAGCACTTTATTTTAATTTTCCTGATGTGTTCTGCTATATGTATTTGTGTTTTAGCTGGTTTGGTTAACATATGAAGTACCAAAAATATTTCATAAGGTGAAAGAGTGAAAATACATTTTTCCTTTATTTCTGATTAAAATTTTTTCACAGTATTTGACATATAATTTATTTATGTTACACTCTGTTTATCTGTATTACTTTTACCTCTTACTACTACTAGAATATTTGCCAAGGAGAGATATGCAAAATTGTTTTATAGTTGATTTTAGAATTTTTTTGGCACAAAAGGGGATTTTTCTAACAAGCAACACACCTGAAAACAAAAATATAGTTAATGTAAGCCAATAGCTTCTTGATTGTGTGTTTTAAGAATGCCAAGAGCTGCATTAACCAATAAAACTAATACTCCCTTGGTTTCTTTCCTTAGATAAAATGTAAGCTTTTTCTTTTCTTTTTTTTTTTTTTTTTTGAGATGGTTGCTAGAACTGACCTCGAAGAAGGCAATAGTAAGTTTGGGTTCAGTTCTGTAGTACTTCCATATGGGAAACTTACATTAAAAATACTTGCATAGATCTTTATGCATTAATGATGTTTAAAATAAATGAAAAACTAGACTGGCTTATATAAGTGCTTAAATGATTGCAGACCATGAATAGGTACCATATGCTGGTAATAGAATGATTGTTACTACCCTTCCACCTGGCTCTGCTTTTCTTTTCTCATGGACCTTCTGATTACAGCTCAAAAGGGGTCAAAACATATAATTTAAAATTACCTTCAGTTGATTTGATCAATAAAATGTATTTTAATATATAACTCTGAAATACTGTGGGATGTTTGGGATTTCTCATGGCAAGTTTTCTGCTTTCTTAAATCTGTCCAAAATGTGTATTGTGTATTGGGAACCAGAGCAATGTCTGCCTTTTGCTGTTACACATATATACACACTTCTAGAAATGCTTTCAATTGTCTGGGGATCTAAAGGCACAACCAGCATTCTCTTTTCTTCTCTGAAATTAAAGCATGATCCTGTTAGTAGAAGACTAAATGAAAATGCAGTAAAATTAAGTATATAAAAGGTGATTTTATCCATCACATTTAAAAAGTTCTGGAAGAAAAAGGAGATGACTGAGATTAAATTCTCAATTCCTTGGGTTAGAGATGCTGGTTTTCCAGAAAGCTGAGGTTTAAGAAAAATAATAATGATAATAATAATAATAATAATAATAATAATAATAAAGTAGAAGATAGCTTTTTGTCAGAGACTTAAAATAAGAATTTAAGAACAGTTAGCATAAGAAAATTTAGTTGTTCTGAGGATGTGTGAAGTAAAATAAAATTATGAAGCTGACTTATAATAACTTTATACATTCAGACGTGTTAGAAAAGAGAAAAGATGACAAGTTTATTTCCATGTGACCTCTACAAGAGCTTATTAGCAAGTTCTCAGCCACTTCAGGAAAATGTACTCTCCACAAATACAAAAGTAAATCTTTCTGAAACTTTCTTTTTTTTTTACTTTTAAGATTACAACCATCTTTATTACTTCTGCAAATCTCAGATTCACATATAAAATAATTTACTTAATATTTACTAGAGATCTTCTTCATAGCAGACACTTTGGTAGGCAATCAGTGATCAAGAACAGGACTACGTAAAATCATACTCAAAAAAAGCCAGACTTACCTGCTTTTAAGTCTGTCTGAGTTGCCAGGCCATTTACATTCTCTCCGAGATGGAGATCAACTCATTTCACATATATTTTCCTCCCATTAACAATTAATGCCTAAGTTATTTCATGATGTTTTGTAGGTTTATTACTAACTTTTAGTATCTTTAAACCAGTGCAAGATACTTACGTCTGTATTCAGGCTGTATGCAGAGAGAATCTCCTGTGTTTTACCTAAACCTAGGATGAACTTGGGCCTTCAAATCCATTGTGAAGAGTTTTTTTTTTTTTCTTTCTTCTTTCCATTATTAAGCCATAATAACTTTTTTTCTGATTTGTTTAAAAAATTCAGTTACACTTCACATGCAATATTATTTTATATTAGTTTCAGGTGTACAGCATAGTGGTTAGACGTTTACATAATTTACACAGTGATCCCCTTGATCAGTCTAGCACCCACCTGACACCATACAGTTATTACAATATTATTGACTATATTCCCTATGCTGTACTTTACATCCCTGTGACTATTTTGTAACTACCAATTTGTGCTTCTCAGTGCCTTCACCTTTTTCATCAAATCCCCCAACCTTAGGCCTCCCATCTGACAACCATCAGTTTATTCTCGATTTCTATGAGTCTGTTTTGTTTATTTTATTCTTTAGATTCCACATATAAGTGAAATCATATGGTCTGTGTCATTCTCTGTCTGACTTGTTTCACTTATAATAATACCCTCATGGGTACATGGGGTACAACATCAGTACATCCATGTTGTCGCAAATGGTAAAATTTCATTCTTTTTATGGCCTAGTAATATTTCATTTTATATACGTCCCACTTTGTGTTTATCATATTGTCTGTTGACACCTAGGCACTTAGGTTGCTTTCATATCTTGGCTATTGTGAATAGAGCTGCAGTAAACATAGGGGTGCATATATCTTTTCAAATTAGTGTTTTGGATTTCTTTGGATAAATACCCAGAAGTGGAATTATGGGACATAAGGTAGTTCTATTTTTAACTCTTTGAGGAAACTCCATACTGTTTGCCATAGTGGCTGCAGCAATCTGCAATCCCACCAACAGTGCACAAGGGTTCCCTTTTTCCACATTCTTGCCAACACTATTGTTTGTTGATTTATTGATGACAGCCATTCTGACAGGTATGAGGTGATAGCTCATTATTTGCAGTTCTCTAATGATTAGTGACACTGGACATCTTTTCATATGTCTGTTGGCTTCTGTATGTCATCTTTGGAGAAATGTCTATTCAAGTCCTCTGCCCATTTTTTAATTGTTTTTTTTTTTTGACATTAAGTTATATGAGTTCTTTATATATTTGGATATTAACCCCTTATTGGATATATCATTGGCCAGTATCTTCTCCCACTCAGTAGGTTGTTTTTTGATGGTTTCCTTTGCTGTGCAAAAACTGTTTAGTTTGATATGTTACCGTTGGTTTATTTTTTCTTTTATTTCCCTTACCCAAGGAGATATATCAGAAAAAACTATTACTAAGAGCAATGTCACAACAATGTCAAAACATAACTGTCTATGTTTTCTTCTATGGTTTCAGGTCTTGCATTTAAGTCTTTAATCTGTTTTGAGTTTATTCTTGTATATGGTATAAGAAGGTGGTCTAGTTTCATTTTGTTTTCATGCATCTGCCCAATTTTTCCAACACCATTTATTGAATAGATTTTCTACGCTGTTGTATATTCTTGCTTCATTTGTCACAGAATAATTGCACATATAGGTGTGGGTTTATTTCTGGGCTCTATTCTGTTCCATTTATCTGTGTATTTGTTTTTATGCCAGTACCATGCTGTTTTGATTAATATTGGCTTGTAATATGCTTTGATATCAGGTAGCATGTACTCCAACTTTGTTCTTTTTCAAGGTGGTTATGACTATTTGTGGTCTTTTGTGATTCCACATAAATTTTGGGATTATTTGTAATAGTTCTGTGAAAAATGCCATTGGTATTTTGATAGAGATTGCATTGAATCTATAGATTGCTTTGGGTAGTATGGATATTTTAATGATATTAATTCTTCCTATCCACGATCAAGGTATGTGCTACCATTTATTTGTATCTTCTTTCGTTTCTTTCTTCAGTGTCTTATAATCTTCTGAGTACAAGTCTTTTACCTCCTTGGTAAAATTGATTCCTAGGTATTTTATATTTTTTGATGCAATTGTAAATGAGATTGTTTTCTTAATTTCTGTTTCTGAATTTGTTATTGGTGCATAAAAATGCAATTGTTTTCTGAATATTAATTTTGTATCCTGCTACTTTATTGAATGTATTTATCATTTCTAATAGTATTTTTATGGGATCTTTGGGGTTCTCTATATACTGTATTTCCCCAAAAATAAGACCGGGTCTTATATTAATTTTTGCTCCAAAAGATGCATTAGGGCTTATTTTCAGTATATGTCTTATTTTTTCATATACAACAATCTACATTTATTCAAATACAGTCATGTCATCTTCTTCTGGAACATCATCATAACTCTCCAAACCTCAGATTCCGGCTTGAATTTCTTGCGACTCCATTTCCTGTAGAACCATTGGCCCAAATCTCTCATGTCCAGCAATAGAGCTCTCCTTAAGTGAACACTTCATGTCTTTACTGCAGTGAGTGCTGGCTGAATCCCAGACTAGCATACCTCTTTGGCCACCTCGCAAAACAAGTGGCACCATTAAATCAACCCACTTCCTTTTAACTGTTTGTGTGCACCAGGCTTTTTCGGTTTCAAGAACATAAATGCCTGAAACATGTTCAACCTTATCTTTCTTGCCCTTAGTGATGACGAGAGGTGGGGCTTTCTTTCCATCGAGATGAATTGCCAAAATACAGATAACAACATGTGCCCTTTTGTAACCAGTGGAGGGAATGTAGATTGATGAGGCACCCCTCTGATCAATTGTCGTCTGAGATCATTGGCCCATAAACACTGCAGTTTCATCCACAGCAATCATTTTGGAAAGTTGATATTTAGAAAAGCTGATGCCATCAACAAAGGACTTGAATGCAAGTGCACATTTAATAACTTCAGTATCTTCCAGCTTGAGCAGTGTTGTCGATCTTAGAGACTGTTCATATCGCTGAAGGAAGCCATCCTACCAGTATTGTGGTGCTTTGAATTCTTCTCGGGATATTTCTAACTGTGGTGCCATTGCAAGGGCAAAAGCTTGAATATCAGCCCTCAGTACAACCAAAGCCTTTGCTCTCCTGTCAGCAATCCATTCACAGATATTTTCCAGCTCAGAAAATAGTGGTTGCCGACCTGATCCACACTTGGTGCTTCTTAGCATTTCCCTCGTCCACCTGTTGACTGAGGTTTTTGTACTCTGCTCGCTGTTTTCAGACCATTCAAAGATCCAACTTCTTCTCTTTGCGGAAAACTGTAAGATTCTTGCCCTGTGAGTCCTCCACGATTCCTCTCTTGTACTCGAGGGAATAGCTCTTTCTTTTGGCACTCATCCTGTCTGGGGGTCAAAATATTATTCCCTTTAAATCTACCATTAAATCAAGTGTTAATTGAAGGCTTATGAGACAGGAGTGGCAGTAAAAATGATAGTTAAGAATGATAGTCCACACAAAAGCGATGAAAAATTGCAGGCACCAAAATTCAGAAAACATTTCTTTATTCACATGAGTGCATTAAGTATGTCTGCTACAACTCACGACATATTGAATTATGAAGGTTCACATTAGACACAACCATGTCCATTCATTATCAAGTGCACACATTATTTGTTCATTGTGTCTGTACTCTGGTTGGTCATTCGGCAATAATTCTCGAGTTCATCTGTTTACATAAGCGTTTACCTCTCTACTAAAGGCGCTTGCTAGTTATTTACAAATACTTAATTATAACTTACATTATTTATTTTAAGTATTAATGTCAATAATATTATTTATTTATATTTAATTACATATTAATATTTTTATTTTATAATTCAATATATCCATAGTGTGTTGCAACAGATGTAACAAATGCATGCTTTTGGCTGACGATCTTAACTGAGGCTTATTTTTGGGGTAGGGCTTATATTACTAGCATCCTGAAAAATCATGCTATGGCTTATTTTCTGGTTAGGTCTTATTTTCAGGGAAATACGGTATAGTATCATGTCATCTGCAAATAATGACCATTTTGCTTCTTTGAATCCAATTTGGATGGCTTTTATTTCTTTTCTTGTCTGATTTCTGTGGCTGGGATTTCCAATACTATGCTGAATAAAAGAAGTAACAGAGGGCATCTTTGTCTTATTCCTGATCTTAAGTAAAACACTTAGCTTTTCCCCACTGAGAATGATGTTAGCTGTGGGTTTGTAGTATATGGTCTTTATTATGTTGAGGTATATTCCCTCTAGTCCTACCCTGATGTGAGTTTTTATCATAAGTGAATGCTGGGTTTTGTCAAATGCTTTTTTTGCATCTATTGATATGATCATTTGATTTTTATTCTTCATTTTATTTAAATGGTGTATCGTATTAACTGATTTGTGGTTATTGAACCAACCTTGCATACCAGGAATGGTGTATAAGCTTTATCATGGTGTATAAGCTTTTTGATATATTGCTGAATTCGGTTTACTAATATTTTGTTGAAGATTTTGTATATATTTTCATCAGGATATCAGACTGTGTGTGTGTGTGTGTGTATTTAATAATGTCTGTATAGTTTTGGAATAAGTGTAATGTTGGCCTTGTAAAACAAGCCATTCAGACTAGGATTTTTATTTTTGGGAGTTTTATGATTACTGATTAAATTTTGTTAGTTGTAATCAGTCTGTTGAGATTTTGTTTCTTCTTGATTCTGTCTTGGAAGACTATATGTTTCTAGGAATTTATCCATGTCTTCCAGATTGTCCAATTTGTTGGTATATGGTCATTCATAGTATTTTTACATAATTCTTTGTATTTCAGTGGAGTGGGTTGTCACTTTTCCTCTTCCATTTCTGATTTTATTTATTTGGGTCCTCTTTTTTTTTCTTGATGTGTCTGGTTAAAGGTTTATCAATTTTGTTTATCTTTTCAGAGAAACAGCTCCTGGTTTACTTTTTTTTTTTTTTTTTTGACTATTTTGTTTGTTTCCACTCTGATCTTTATTATTTTCTTCCTTTTACTCATTTTAGACCTTATTTGTTGTTCTATTCCTAGTTCATTTAGGTGTATGGTTAGACTGTTTATTTGACATTTTTATTATTTCTTATTTCTTTAGATAGGCCTGTATTGCTATGAATTTCCCTCTTAGGACCACTTTCGCTGTGTCTCATAAATTTTGGATCATTGTGTTTTCATTTTCATTTGTCTCAAGGTATCTTTTGAATTATTCCTTGATCTCCTTGTTAACCCATTCATTGTTTAGTAACATGTAATTTAACCTCCATGTGTTTGTCCTTTTTTTTTCCTGTAATTGATTTGTAGTTTCAAGCTGCTGTGATTGGAGAAGACACTTGATATGATTTCAATCTTCTTAACTTTATTGAGACTTGTTTTGTGGCTTAACATGTGGTCTATCTTGGAAAGTGTTCCATGTGCACTTGAAAAGAATGCATATTCTGCTGCTTCGGGGTGAAATGTTCTAAAAATATCAATTAAATTCATCAGGTACAATGTGTCATTTAAGGGACCCTGTTTTCTTGTTGATTTTCTGTCTGGAAAATCTATTAATTGATGTCAATGGGGTATTAAAATTCCCTACTATGTCTGTATTACTGTCGATCTCTCCTTTTATGTCCATCGATATTTCCTTTATATATTTAGGTGTTCCTATATTGGGTGCATACATGTTTACAAGAGTTATATACTTTTGTAAGGTTGATTCTAAAAATATCAATTAAATTCATCAGGTACAATGTGTCATTTAAGGGACCCTGTTTTCTTGTTGATTTTCTGTCTGGAAAATCTATTAATTGATGTCAATGGGGTATTAAAATTCCCTACTATGTCTGTATTACTGTCGATCTCTCCTTTTATGTCCATCGATATTTCCTTTATATATTTAGGTGTTCCTATATTGGGTGCATACATGTTTACAAGAGTTATATACTTTTGTAAGGTTGATTCCTTTATCATTATGAAATATCCTCTTTTTCTATTATTATATCCTTTCTTTTAAGTCTAATTTATTTGATATAAGTATTGCCACCATTTTTGTTGTTTTTTTGTTTGTTTCCATTTGCATGAAATATCTTTTCCATCGATTTACTTTTAGTTTTTGTGTGTCTTTCTATCTGAAGTGGGTCTCTTATATTCATAGAAAGCATATGTATGAATCTTGCTTTCTTGTCTTTTTGACCCTATGTCTTTTGATTGGAGCATTTAATCCATTTATATTCAAAGTGATTATTGGTATATTTGTATTTATTTCCATGTTATTATTTATATTTATGTTATTTTTCCCTTCTTTTTCTTAAAGAAGTACCTTAACATTTTTTGTAATACTGGTTTAGTGGTGATGAACTCCTTTATCAAAGAGCTTTTAATTGTAGTAGACTTGTGAGGAGTATAGAATTCTTTGACCATATTTTAAATGAAACTCTTATTTTTCTCATAGTTGTTTCTCTTATGAAATCTAATTTATACCCAAATAAAAGCCACTTTATCTTTATTCAGGGTTGGATGACTTACTAAAGCTTAACCAGTTACACTTGGTGTAACATATGATAGTCTGGAATATTTTATCAATAGTAATAATGTAAATCAGCTCGCCTTTATTTGATGTGTTTAATACTTGTCCCCAAGACCTTATCTTGCAATGCTCATGGGTTGAACACTTATTTCCTGATGATTGTTTTCAGGGCACTTTACTGCTTCACTCTCTTTAAATCTCAGTTTGTTCTTTTCTTTCTTCAATATTCTCTTCTTCTTTATAATGGTCATAGAGTTATTTTAGTTCTCCTTTGTTGTGTAATAAGCATTCCTTATAGGTTTCTTAGAATGTCTAATTATGGTTCAGCAGTCTTTATTCTTTTTAAAACTTTTAAACCTTAGATTAAATGCCCCAAAATAGTTAAATATATATAGGATTGATTAGGTAAACTGTCAGAAATGCATAGAATTCTTATAAATACTTTTATGCATTATATAAAATGTAACATATGTTCTCATGTTTGATATTACATGTAGAAATTCTAAACTTAATTACAGGAGTGCTAAGTAAACTTATGCTCAGAAACAATTCTTATGCACTGACACTATACTCCTTATTGTTATCATTATTCATATTTATAAATTAACAGTTGTGATCTTCACATAATCAATGCTATGACTAGAGTGGTTTTTTCACTGTAAATTTTAAATGAGTTTTCTGTTGAAAACTTCTCCTAGCTATATATTGGCAGGCATATTCTTATTTATTATTATTATTTTATATAGATGAACAATGTCTTCATTTCCCAAATCACCCATACTTAACCTTTTGATGCTATTCTTGATTCCTTTTATTCCACTACCCTCTCCTTCGGTCACTGAATCCTATAAGTTCTTCCTAGGAAAATGACCTCAGCCTCTTTTAATCCCTTCAATTTCCACTGAAATGATCATGCAGTCATATCCAAATTCCCAGACAATGTACTCCTTTCTCCTTGGTTGGACATTCAAAACTGCCCAGAATCTGGCTTAGGTCACTTTTCTAGGCCAAGCCCACATAGGCCTCCTATTTGAATGGTCTACACAATTTCTCCAGTCAACCTGTTACCATTTTAACATGTCACATATATTTCTGTGGTTGTATCCTTCCCTTCCTACAATCTCAGCCCCACTTCCCTTCTTCCAATGGTTGCATAACAATCTGACTCACAAGCGTCTCATAATTGGCCACCATGTTTTAATTTATTTTTGTTTTATAAGATTTCTCTTCAACTAAGTTACAGTAATGAGTCATATTTATTCCAACTCTGTATTCCTAATTTCTAGAAGTGTCTTTTATTTAGTAAATATTCTTTTTGATTACTTTAACTCTTTGCTACAAAGTGTGTAAACAATGATATTTATTATGTCATCATGTCTCACTGAAAATGTTATTAAATTTTCATGACTATTGCTGTTATTATAGCAATATTATTTTCCTCCATGGAATATTGCCATCACCAGGCCCTTTGAGTGTAAGGACAATAATAACACAAATTTAATTAAAAAATGTTATGTACTCCCTAACCAAATGGATTCCCTTTTCATCAATAAGACAAAAGCCCTATTGAATGTGTTATTGCACAGATAAAGTAATTTCAAAATTAGATTACAATGCAAATGAGTTGGCTAGGTTGTATTTTATTGTTGGAAGAAATATGAGAGAACTGATACGTGATTATGACGGACTTCTAGTTGAAATAGCCTTTTTTTCTAACTTGTAGAAGTATGATCTAAAAATGTAAGCTGACAGTTTCAAAACTGTTTTTCTGCGTAGAGAAATAGTAATCTATGTCATGAATGAAGTAAAAAGAAAAAAAAGCCTTGACATTTACATGATTTACAAATCGTAACAGCAGTGATTCTAACTGATATTATAAAATTTATATTTAATTTTGTATTAGATTTTTAATGAAGAGGCACACAAAGGAGGAAGAACTAAGTCAAATGGATATAACGAGTATAGGGAAATGTGTCTCTCAAAGTTATTTTTAGTTTAAGAAACACAATGTGTTTATGTCATATTTTTGCTATTTTCCTTCAAGGTCAGAAATATATCTGTATATTGAAAACTAAAGACCTTATACTTTCCATAGACTATTTACAGTGATCCCTTTGTAAAAGGAAAAATAAAACAAAAAGAAAGAAAGAAAAGAAGGAGAGAAAGATAGTCTTATTGTCAAGCCAAAGTAGTTTCATCACCATGTCATTTTCAGCAATCAGCCAGGTCAGAGCATCCAAACAGCTTTCGCTTTCCTTGTTTTAGACAAAGTTGTTTATTTGGACTTCTGTGCATTATTTTCAAATGGAGAAAAATTGTAGCTGTTTGTTTTAAAATTTTGCAATAATAAAATTTAAATTACCAAATGTATCAAATATATAATGCAAGATAATTACCTCAAGTATTTTTTTAAGAATGCAAGATATGATTTGAATTTGGCATTGGTCTTTATAGTCATAAGTAATAGTATGCGTACAAAACATCACGATAGGGTATAACAAATAAAACTTTAAAAATCAAACATGATTTGTCTAAAGCTCTATGTGTTGATGAAAATATCTTACTGCTTTTACATGCCAGTTTAGTACATTTGTTTCTGGAAATTATTTATAAATTGTTTTAAATTGGGTTAAATTTCATAAAAACACACCTATGAGAAAATATTTCATAAATTACATGGAGTAGGTATATGTAATGTGCCAGGTTCCGGACTTGAAGTGTTTTTAAGATCATAATATCACATGTCTGAATACATCATACCAGGTATCCTTTATATTTCTAATTTACTGAAGTAGGCATACATTTAAATATAAACTTGCATGAATTCAAATTTATGAAGAAATTACAATACATTTTAAAGCTCATTTTATATACTAAATTGATATAATGATGACAAAAATCTTCCAAGTTACATACTATCCGGGTATAATTAGAATTAAGTTATGTAAAAAAAAAAATCGAAAACACAAAAAGAAAGACATACAAAGATTTAATGGTAAGTGCCTAAATATTCCTTGATTTATAAGACTGTCATATAATGGAGTATGTATTTGAGACTCAGCTCCTTGAGAACAAACTTTTGTCTTGTGACAAAGCTTTTAAGCTTCAGTGTTGAACACAACACCTAGCCTATAGCATATTTGCTGGATTCAATTGAACCCATAACAGCAGGATTTGTTGTTCAACAGTTGTGGAATCATATGATACAGAAATATATGACCCATTCTTGCGTAAAAAAGAGCTAGAAATACTAGTTCCGGGGTTATCTTAGCAAACACAGAATGAACCTGATTAATTATGTTAATTCCATCTGAAAGTCCTGTGCATGTATTTTATAAAACTTGTTTAAATTTTCATCTAAAATATGGACAAGAATTATATTTTATTTATTTTTATATCACCTCACATTGCCTAGTAGAGAGAGCTTCCCACCTAATAGAAATTAAATAAATGTCTATTAAACTGGCATTATATCAAATCTTCTGAATACAAATCAAAAACATTTTCTGAAACATGGTTTTCATGCTTTTACCAAAAAAGTATGTACACACCCATATGGAGCTGTAACTGTAACTATATACACACATATATGAATATGTGTGTATGTATGTATGTATGTATGTATATATTAAAAATAGATATGAAAACATGTATCAGAATCAGCATCATTCTTACAATTTTTAGATTTAACTTTTAGTTTGAAATATAGATTGAAATGAATTATGTATTTTATGTGTTTTCCATGAAAACTGCCACTATAATTTTTATTTATTTAAATATAATTTTGATTAGAGGTGGAGTTTGGAGCTGCTGGGGCTGCCACATGGAGGCTGGGAATGGTACTAGCAGAGTTGAAGACAGAGACCCTGAGCACTCATGACTAATTGAGCCGTGCAGCAATTAGTGTTCAAGACATCACCCTGGATTTTCACTTCTGGAACCACTGATTCACGGTTTGGCTTAAGATAATTTGGGTCAGGAATTCCACTATCTGTTGCAGAAATCCAGAATTGTCAGACTTTTCTTTTTCTTTTTTTAATTTTTTGTTTGTTTAGAGTTGACATACAATATTATATCTAGTAAACTAGTACAACATAGTGGTTAGGCATTTATATAACTTATAAAGTGACCACCCTGATAAGTCTAGTACCCGCCTGCAGAATTGTCAGTTTTTTCTACCAAGTGTTTAAAATTGTTCATTACTTTGTCATTTGCTATTTATAATGAAATTACAATTTCAACGAGCTGTCTCAAGAAGACAAAACTATAGTGAACATTTTTATTTGAGATATAGCCCCCTGCTTTTATTTTTTCACATCTGTCGTCCTATTCTTTCTCTCATAAATATATGTATACATATATACATACATACATATATACACACACACACACATATATATATATATATATATATATATATATACACATATATACATATATATTTATAGAAGCACATTGAATTAGGTTATATTTTAGGGAGGGAAAGGAGTAAAAGAAGAGATATATACATAACTCGATATTGCACTGTGAAACAGATTTTTCTTTAAATTTCTACTTTCCTTTATTCAAAATTTTTTCACAGTGCAATATCAACAGTTCTTTCAACAGTGTTTTTCTATATTGAATTGTAGGAAGGGACTTTGAAGAGATCTCTTTTGAAACCTTTTGACATTTAGCAAGCATACAGTAAATGCAGTAGATTTTTTAATTTATCTTGACCCTTAAGGTTGGTCTTGGTCTGTTTTATTTAATCCATTTCTTTATTAGTTATCTGTAGATAGATTAAGGGAATGTTTATCAGATATACAAATGGATTTAAGCTCATTGAATTAGGTTATATTTTAGGGCGGGAAAGGAGTAAAACTCAACAAATAGCTTTTATAAATCATCTCACAAAAATTACTTAGAGCACAATGGAAACTAGTATAAATAAAGGAAGGGGAAAAGTTCCTCTACTTTCACGTCTCCCATCCCCTCCTAACTTAAGATGGTTTCTTGGCCCCAGTATATTATTGAAGGTGCTCTCAGCATCACCCTTCTGTTTATAGTTGCCAGGTGTATTAGTCAGCATTTGCCAGTAAATGAACCAGTAGGCTATATATAGGGGATTTATTATAGAAATTGGCTCAAGGGATTATGGAGGCTGAGAAGTCCCATCATCTGCCATCTGCAAGCTGGAGATCCAGGAAACCTGGTCATATAATTCAGTCCAAGTTTGAAGACTCAAGAGCCAGGGTCACTGATGTTCTAAATTCCCAACATTTTGGAACCTTTGGGAATCAAGAATGGAGCTTTAGTCTACTCATCCATATAAAAATCTCTTCCAGAGACGCCCTCAAAGAAACACCAAGAAATTATGTTTTGCCAGCTACTTGGGCCTCCTGTAGCCCAGTCAAATTCATACATAAAATTAAGGTATATTAGCTTTCTCTTGCTGTTGCAGAGCAGGAAGATCCAGTTACTAATCCCAAGTCAAGCTGGAGAATGACAAAGATCATAACAATGTCAACCACTAGAAGTATGAGCCCACAGACCTCAGCCCACTGCATCTTCTGTGGGTTTGGAGATACCATGGAGGGCTCAACACACAAGTGTTGGAACAAAGCTTTACTCCCAGAAGAGATGCAGCAAGGTCAGCATCTTTAGTGTACGCCTGTCTGCTTTGGCCAGTGGGTCCCTCCTGATAGCCAACAGAGGGCAATGGGGAGGACAATTACCCCTCTCATGATGCAAACTAAGGAGGAAAGATATACTGGTGGGGCTGACCAGGTGCCACATAAAACATGTAGGCAATATGAGGACATTTACTGTGTACCTACAACAAGGGAAATATTTTTCTGAATAAGGAAGAAGAATTTGGAGCCAACAGCTGTCCTAACAAATTACTGAAAACTTTGTGATTAAAACAACACAAATTTATTATCTCACAGTTCCTTTTGTCAGAAGTCCAGGCACAGCATGGCTCAGTTGGGTCCTCTATTGAAATCAAGAAGTCACCAGGGCTGGCCTCTTCTTGGAAGTTCTGGGGAATCATTTCATTTCCAAGCGTATTCAGGTTATTGAAACAAATTCAGTTTCTTGTTGTTGTAGAACTAAGGTGCCCTATTTTTTGGCAAGTGACCCCTTTCATCTTCAAGCCAACGGTAGTATTTGGAAACCTTTGCTTTGACTCTCTGCCACTCTTTCTGCTACCAGCTGAATGAAGATTTCTGTTTTTCAGGGGCAATCTGATTAGATTAGGCCCAAACAGATTATCCAAGGTAAGGTCATTTGATTAATAACCTTCATTGTATCTTTTATGTGACCTAACAAATTCATAGGAGTAACACCAGGGGGTGAAGATCCTAGAGACGAAATTCTGCCCACCACACCAGGTCTAATTGGTACTCTGTAGGGCTTTTCTTCCCTGACCTCTCTGTAGCCTTTGACACTGAATTATTTACTCACTGAAGCTCTGCTTCCTTGGATTAAAAAATAAGTTTATGTTATTTCTTTTAGTGGAACAAGCTTTTCTTTTTCTTAATTTCCTTTACATTCTCTCCTTCTTGAGCTTATTCACCTTTTAAATATTGGGACTTCCCATCCTCACTCAGCATAAGTCTCTTTTTAATTTTCACTTCCTAGACAGATTTTATGCATGTTCAAGATCAATAATACTTTTCTACTCATCATCCCAAAATCTATTTCTCTGACTTAACAGACATTTACTGAGGATCTGTTTTTCTTGTTAGGCTGAATGTTCCGGGAGGGCAAGGATCACAATGGAGCTGGGAATTTACGGCATCTATCCTCTGTGTAACATGGGCTATATTTTTAAAAAATATGTGTACGATGAATAAATGAATAAATAAATGGGGGAATGAAACCATGAAGGGATATAGTTATAAACATAAAATTACAATATAATATGGTAAATGTTACAATTAAGTGTGCTATAGAATCCTACACAGAAAATCAACATTTAAATCGATCTGTAATTTCAAGGAAGATCCCTGGAGGTGATGATAACTGGACTGGGTCTTGAAGATAAATCCCAGACTAGAATTCTTTTCTGACTCCAGACATACATTCTAGGTATCGATCTCATGTGAAAGTCAAAGTCATTATATTTCTGCTTTCCCTAATGTTCATCTTCAAGAAAGATATTTCATCAGTCCAGTCCCTCAAGCCAGACTTGGAGATTCAATCTTGACTCTTCCCCTCCCTTAACTCTACCCACTCTGTAGCCATGGAATTGGTTCTGTAGATTCTCTTCAATCTCTTGGAATCTTTTCCTTGATTACGTATTACCCTTTGTCATTATAACCAACTGATCCACAAATCACTATTGCCACTCCCCTCCAATCCATTCTCAACTCTGCTTCTCATGTACTCCTTCTAAAATGTAAATATTACCATGACACTCCCTGCTTATACCCTTTCAAGTTCACCCTCAACTTATGAGATCAAGTCCAAACTTGTTTGCACAGGGCTCTTCATGACCTAGTGCTAGCCTTGCTTTCCATGTTCTTGCTATCCAGTGCACTCTGTAATCTATGCATACCAAAATACCTTCTATGCATACCTTCTAAGACTCTAATGTGTCAAGTATTTCACACATGACTGTGGCAATTCTGGTTTCTCTGCTTAAAATGCTCAAACCATATATCAGTGAAATCATCCATGTTGTTGCAAATGGTACTATTTCGTTTTTTCTTATGGCTGAATAGTAATTGTGTATATGAACCATATGATTTTATTGATATGTTGTATATAAAACCAAAAACAACAAAAGAAAAAGAAAAAAAATGAAGAAACAAAAACTCATAGATGTAGACAATAGTTTAGGGTTACAGAGGGCATGGGGAAGGGGGGCTCTCGAAGAGGGTAAACAGGGTCAAATATATGGTGATGGAAAGAGAACTGACTCTGGGTGGTGAACACATAATATGAGATATAGATGATGTATTACAGAATTGTACACCTGAAATCTATGTAACTTTACTAACAGTTCTCTCCCCAATAAACTTTAATTGAAAAAAAAAAGCTCAAACCAGCCCCCTGGAACTGTCATTGTTTGGGAATTCTTCTGTATTCTTCAAGTGTCCTAGCGAGCTTTACCTTCTCAGTGAACCCTTTTTGGACATTCCCCAATCCCCTCAGCTTATTCTACTTAGTTAGGTATCTCCTTTGTATTCCCAGGGTACCTTATGCATCGCTTGGATTTTACAGCTACCCACATTTTCGAAAATTTTTAAATTCCTTACATGTCTCCTCTTTATTAGTCAATGAGCTCCATGAGGGAGAGACTTCTCATAGATTTATCATTATATTCCTGCTTGAATCTTTAATAACATTATTAAATGTGGTATTATTTCACTATTTTCACTGTTCTAAGCATTTTACAAATATTAGCTCCTTTAATTCTCAAACTCAACTGGGTACTATTATTATCTCCATTTTGCAGAGGAGGAAACTTTAAGTACAGAGAAATTAAATGACTTACTCAAGGTTCTCACTTCGTAAGTGGTAGCACTGGGACTGCGCTAGGCATTCTAGCTCTTGTGTTTCTGCTCTTAATCTCTATTCTCTGTGGCCTCTTCTAGAAAACTTGTGATTTACAAGTTTCCTCAGCTGTAATGTGAGCACTTTGTAAACAGTGACGGGGGTCTTTGTATTAGGTTGGTGCACAAGTAATTGCGGTTTAACAAGTTAAAGATAATGGTGAAAACCGCAATAAATTTTGCACCAATCTAATATTATCTGCCTCTCCCTGTCCTCTCGTCACCAACACGTACAGAATCATACCACCTATGGCCAACAACCAATACTAAAAGAATGTGTTAAATTAACATTAACATATTCAAAAATTGGATGTAATTTTTTTCCAATAGTCTCCTGTACTTACATGTCCAGCAAGTTAATTTAGTATGTATATCATTTTTGAAGTCTCATTCACAATATTCCTTAAGCCACATCCATTTTCTAACATTTGGTCTTTCATATTTTAGCTGCTTTTTCTTGGTATTTTCCGCCGAGTCATTAAGAAAAAAAAAAACCTACAAAAATGTTCAAAACACATTTTCTACCCTTTTACCTACGGTTTACCAATGATTCAAAAATTGAACCTTTAACCCAGCTACATGCTTATTCTTTACTATGAAGGGACCTTGTGTCACCTGCTCAGACCAATACAACGTGTCAGTGCAGGTGTCTTTCCAGGAAGACTCAGGGTAGGAAAAGCATCCCCATGTGTAAATATTCATGACATCACTTTGAGGAGGAAACTAGTAGAAAATATTTATAGCTTTTCTTTCCCATGGGGGGGGGGTGAGAATCCTAGTATGAAGGGGACCTTACTGTAGCCAGAGGCCGTGACTTGGTGTCTGGACTGACTCTGCAACATTAGCCTGTATTAATGGGAACTGTCAGCTGCAGTGCATCAAGCTGTCACTTTTATAGTGTACGTGCGAAAGCCAAAATGATGAAATTTAATTTCTCCTTGATATGCCACCATTCCCATCTCCACAGCTATCAGAAATTATGGAGGGATTTTACATCCAAGGTGATGGTTTCAAAGAAAAAAGAAAATGACTGGAGTCTTGTTAATTGCTGCTGGTGATTCTGTTATCATACCACTATATTCTCTTTGAAGCATCATGTGAATACACCAATGTTTAAATATTTGGTTGTACAACACAGGTAAATTTCTTTTTTAAATAAGGAAGGAAGATATGGAAAGGGCAATGTAATAAAATGTAGCCGGTTGATGGTTAGCAAAGTAAACACCCATTGTTGAGTTTTTAAAAATACATCTGGGGTTTTGTCTGGAAAATAGGAAACATTCAGTGGCCATTCCCAGAAGTTTTTCTCATAAATATGTTTTAAACACATAGTATATGCTTCTGGCAGTGTTAACCTTGTGTAATATGGGGACATATGCAATGATGATGTGCTATTTTTTAAAAATGTTCTTCAGGTTGGAAATAAATTTCGTTTACATTTCACTTGTTTTTCATATTTTAGCAAGGGTAACCACTAATAAATTACCCACTAAGAATAGTGAATACGACTTGTGCTTTGAATCACAAATTTGCTAGATTTTGGATTGCTACAAGATGATCTACTTACTGTGTTTCCCTGAAAATAAGATATAACTGGAAAATAAGCCCTAGCATGATTTTTCAGGATGACATCCCCTGAACATAAGCCCTAATGTGTCTTTTGGAGCAAACCTTAACATAAGATCAGGCTTATTTTCAGGGAAACACGGAAGTTGATTTAGGTGAGGAGCCATCAAATTTTTATATGATAGTTAAACAGGAAAGAGTGTAGATTCAAGTAGTCTCTATTATTGCCATTTTTTAAAAAGTCTATTTCAGTCATTTTTGAGAATAATATTGAGGGACACTTTAGAAATTAAGTTTATTAAATAATGCATGCAAATGTTTCTTATAAAGACATACCTTATTTTATTGCACTTCAGTTCATTGCACTTTGAAAATGTTGCATTTTTTATTAATTGAAGGTTTGTGAAAATCCTGCATCCAGTAAATCCATAGGCGCCATTTTCCTAACAAGCTCAGATGATGGTTAGCATTTTTTTTTTTAGCAACAAAGTATTTTTCAATTAAGGTATTTTTTTTTTAGACACAATGCTATTGCACACTTAATAGACTACAGTATAGTATAAGCGTAACTTTCATATACACTGAGAAACCAACAATTTCTGTGACTTGCTTTATTGAAATATTTGCTTTGTCGTGGTGGTCTGGAACCAAACCTTGAATATCACGAGGGTATGTCTATGTATGTTTTTCCTTTATAACTCTACATTTTTTATTATATGTCTTTTGCTGAGCCAGGAAGCAAAAATTATAAATGTCAGTTTATTCATTCTGAGTCTGCCTGGATTTTACAGATTATGCAAACTGATGCACAGGAAATCTTAAAGCTTCAGAGTGCTTTATGAGCATCAAAATCAGACATAATAAAGATTTCAGGTTTCTTCCCAGCCAATTAATAACAACTTAAGGCACATTTCATATTATTTATTTGTATGATAGAATCAAACAAAATCAATAAAATAGGTTCTAAAATAGGTTGATTTTCTAATGTGAAATTTAAATTAGGTAATCTATTGGTAATTCTCTTAAGAACAAAAGTGAGTCAAGAGAGAATTACTAATGGCTGTAAAGAGCCATACAATTGAGCAATTCGAGGACAGAAGAACACAGGCTCCTGTGATATAGTAGAAAGAACACTGGTTTTATTATTTAAAGACTTGGGTTGAAGTCAACCCTTACTAGCTCTGCCATCGCTGACAAATTACTGAAGTTCACCTAACTTTGGTTTCTTCATTTTTGAAAGACAAGGTAATCTGTAGAGTGATTATGAAATGTCCAATTTAAGTTTCAGATGAGAAGTCTGCTCACCTTATAATTCCTGGTGCCAAATGTTGCCCACACAGCCCATATTTTTCTTCCCACCCTTCCTCCCTCCCTCCCTTCTCTCCTTCATCTATCTATAAATGACGCACACAGCAATATGCTTGCCTAATGTCTAATATTGAAAGTCAAGTTCAAAAACAGGTGTGTTTCTTGAGAGTGTCCAGTTGTATCAGAACATTATCTTAAATCCCATACCCCTTTTGTTAGGATTTGCTGTCTTTGGATTATAAGTTACTATTCATGGACAGAACACAACCTCCTCAGTGGCAAATACCACATCACTACCATTAAATCAGCATCTCCCTTACTTCTTCTCTTACAAACATTAGCTTTGATACCTGTCCTGAGAAATAGCCTCCAAAAGAGATACCATCAAAGACTATCAGTTTATAAACCCTAATCTTTTGAAGTATGTATGTTAACATAAGGGCCATCTCCCCTAGTATTTATCAGTTATTTTTTTTAATGATTGATAACTTGGTAGTGTAAGAGTTCTAAATAATACTGTTTTAGCCACACATAACATACACACTCATGTATTTACATATGAATATATATTAATTCATTGTTAGCTAAGAAACTGTCCCACTATATTAGAAAGTTACACCAATAAATGTCATGTTACACCAATAAAATAACAAACACACAAGCACATAAACCCACAAACACACACTCTTGTTCCTTAGATAGGCAACCCATTGTTTTGTAAACAAAGTGACAATAGGTGCTGTGAGGACAAGCTGACTTCACAATCCACTTATTGCTTCACGTGGCTCTGCCACTGGTATGACATCATCTCTTAAATCCTGAAAATAAATCTGATATCAACACTGTAACCATTGTAGAGTCTCTCTAGTGACCAGAGAATGCAGGGAAACAAATTATACATCAAGGCCATTCGCTGTGCTGTTTGGAAGAGAACAGAAAAGGAACATCCAGACTCGTAATTTTAAGCATAGTCCTTCTCCCTCAGCTCTTTCACAAAAGGACAGCAGAATGTGTTCCTGTATTTCTCATGTATTGAAAATATTTATTGAGGATTTTTCATCCCCAGTCTTTCTTCCAAGAATGCTGAATCACAATTGCTTTCATAGGCCAAAGCAAGCTGACAGCCCACACACAACCTGTTATCAAGATGCTCCTGGAAATATGTTCTAGTTCTAAATAGTCAAGAAACGTGTGTGTGTGTTTAATTTCTTTACCGTACAGCTCTCTCCAATTGAATTGCCCTATTCAAATAGTGCATACTTAATAACAACCACTTTCCCTTCGAGAGAGACGACAAGGAAAGTGCCTGTTTATTTAGCCAATCACTTGCTTCTTTGTTGCCTAGCATAAGGTTCCATTGTACAGGAAAGGCACAGAAGCAGCACCCAATGATTTGTGCAGTGTTTTTAAAAATCTAGTGGCCAGAGTGGATTTGTACTTCGAGTTTTTGCCTTCAGCCTGTGACAGTATGACTGAAACTCACATTATTTCCTGAAGGTGAAGTTGAAAAGAAATATAGAGAAGAAAGCGTCCATTTGAGCTCTCTATACTTTTACGTGAAAAGTAGCCACTGTTGGTGGTGGTTTTCCCTACAGGTGACACAGAGACATTAAATTGAGTTCTTCAATTGTAAACTCTATGATACGAAAGACAATTTTCATTGTACTTTCTCATTCTGTGCTAGACTGACAGCAGCAGCAATATAGAGTCACCACTTAATAAATGTTTGCATATTTCTGTGCGTATAAGAGAGCTTCTGTAAGTAAAGTCTAGCCTTTAGGAAAAAAAAAAGAAAGTTGGCCGACAGTTTAATGTGTTCCTAGGCGGTTAGTTGCCTAATGATGTGCTTGGTTTGATAGCTTTCCAGACTTGTTTTGAATAGGAAAATTGTATTTGCTTGAAGTGTTCCCTAATTCTCTTTTTTTCCTATTTTCATCAACTTCCACCTACTTTTTTATGTCACTAGTTCCTCCTCTTTATCGATATATTGAAAAGCATGTGATGAAATAAGTTTGTACAGGGAGTTATTGATTCAGTGTTTTCATTTCGATAGACAATTTACATTTGAATAAATGAAGAATGTTAGAAATGAGTAATACAAAGAATTACCTGAATAATAGTGGCACATCCAGTAGCAGATAATTCCAGAGTGGTATATTTTGAGATTTAAAAACAGGCTTCTTGGTCCAGCTGGGAAGCTCTTCTTCCTTGGTCTAGATACTACCAAAAAATACTGTCTGTTTCTACTGAATATAACCTACTGGATTTGACCAAGTTTGCCCCCTTGCTTGATTTCTGAGTGGAATGTCTTGGGCAATTTCTGCTCTTTGCTTTCTGTACTGAGACCCATGGTGCCAATGTTTCTTATCAGAATTAGCTTAGCATTTTGGACTCTGTGCCTTGGTTCACCAATTTATGTCCAACTGCTTCTGGACCATTTCCTACTTGATAAGTTCTTACATTTTATTCTAGGAATGAGTGTTCTCCCAGCTTCACTAGTCTCCCCATGTAGTATCAGGTATTGTAACCAAACATGGCTCTTGCTCAGACTTGTTTAGTTTTTTGATAGTCTACTTTTGGTGTTTCAAAAATAAATCAATTATTTTTATTGAAAAATAATTACCTTGATTAGAATCAAATGATATCCTTGAATATATCACAACCTGGTACATTGTGGGAATATTTTAAATAATTATTCTAAAAGTTATTTTTTCTAATATTGTTTCATTGAAATATCATGAAGCGAAACAGGATTTTATCTGTCCTGAGAAGAAGAAAAAAAGAGGAGGAAGAGAGAAAAAAATAGCAGAGGCCATGCAGTGGGGCCCCTCCTGGGTGAAAAAGGGGGAGGGATTAAGAAGTGAAAATTGGTTGTTACACAGTAGTCACAGGGATGTAGGGTAGAGCATAAGGGATATATTCAATAATACAGTAGTAACTATGTATGGTATCAGATGGGTACTAGATTTATCAGGGTGATAGATGGCAGGGGGATATGGAGGACAAGGTGGAAAAGGTAAAGGGATTACAAAGTACAAATTAGTAGTTACAAAATGGTCATGGGGATGTAAAGTAAAGAATAGGGAATATAATCTATAATATTGAGACAGTTTGGTACAGTGTCAGATGGTTGCTGGATTTATCATGGTGATCACTTCTTTAGGTATATAAATACTGAATAACTCTGGTGTACACCTGAAACTAATATAATATTGGATGTTAACTATCTCTCAATAAAAATCTTAAAAAAAAATAGCAGAGGCCACCTAAAACTTCATCAAGGTGGAAGTATGCAGCTAAAACTCCAAAGAACCTTCCCCAGGGTATCTAAATGTGAACATCTTCAACATGAGGCCCTTTAATATTCCCCAAAACAATATCTGCAGGCAGCAGTAAAGGGAAGGGAATGCTTTCATTGATATTGTTGACTGTACTGCATGAATCTCTTGCAAATTTAAGTTCCTGTCAATTATAAATTGCTGTGATTCTATATCAAATGGGGTAAAACAAGTAGAAAATGCAAGTAGTACTCAGGCTTGTCTTACTTAACAAGGTTGTATATGAAAAGTATTTTCATAAAGTAAATATTGGTTCAATTACCTCTTAAATTTCAGAATCAATCTCTCTCTCTTTCTCCCACCATCCCTCGTATCTTCCTTCCTTCCCTCCCTTCTTCTTTTTCCTCTCTCTCTCTTTCTCTCTCTCTCTCTCTCTCTCTCTCTCTCTCTCTCTCTCTCTCTCTCCCTCTCCCTCTCCCTCTCCCTCTCCCTCTCTCTCTCTCTCTTTCACACACACACACACACACGCGCACACACACACACACACACACACACACACACACTCACCAAGGTGCAATTTGTACATTTCCCCTTCTCCTCCCAGGTTACTGCTGTTCCTTCCACTTCACCTTTTCTTTCCTGAATCAGATAGAGTCCCCCTACTTCATAAGGTTCTGCTTAGATGCTACTGATTTCCTTTGATTAAGTCCCATCTCCATGCAAACTGTACTTTTCATCATGGTTTGCCCACTTGAAAAATATATGTCATTAATCTTATAGATGGCATAGACAGGGAACAGTTCAGGGCTAACTATAATCAGAACCAGGGGAAAAAAACTGAAGAATGTTTCTTACCATCGCTCTCAGCAAAGTCTTGTTTTTGTGTATAAAGACTGCAACTTTGAACAGGGGATAGTTATTGAATGTTTTCTATATGCCAGGAACTATTCTAAAAATTTGAATGTACTATTTCATTTAAAACTCATTATGTTACCAGGAAGCAGATAATATTATTAATACCTCTTTTATATATGGGGAAACTGAAGCCCAGGTTGTGGAAATAATTTATGCTGGATCACACAGCTTGTAAGTACCAGAGTCAGGATTTGACTGTCAGAAGTCTGGGTGCAGAACTTGTATTTCTTACCTCTTCATTACTGAGTATCTACTCTGGGTCAAGGGTTATGTTGGAAGCTTCTTACCTATCACATTTAAGCCTCATAAACCTCTGGGAGGTAAATATCATTGGGTTCAGAGGATTTATTGGACCTGCCAGTAAATAAAAGATCTGAGGCAAACACCTTCTAGGTCTAGCACTCACGATACCACCACAACACTAACCTGAACCCAAATGAACGCCATGGATTTCATATAAATATTAGGGGTCATGTTTAAGACGTGAGGTCATTAGAACACTTTTCTACAAAATATTGGGTACAGATTATAGACTCATATTTTACAGCTTTTGATATTGTGGGATATTTTTCATCAACTTGGTGTCTACATCATTGGAGGGAAATTTTCTAATATATCAAGGTTACAGTTAATGGAATCACTGGCAGTACACACAGTAGACAGTAAATAGGGATCCTAAACTGATGTTATTAAGGGGTGTTGGAGGGATGGCCAGTATTTAGTAGACATCAGACCAAATTTCATGACCTATATATGATTCAGGGTTGCTCTGGAAACACAGGCATTGGATTTGCTTTCTCTAGTAAATCCCTGTGCTTAAGTTAAAATTCTCCTGAAGCATTTAGTACTGTTTGCCTGAACTGCCTGGGACACTTTAATAGTGGAAACAATTATATGGCCACTGGATGCCACTGTTGCTCAACCAGAAGTCACAAAATGGGGATTCCTGTGGCAATATAATATTAGCTTAAAGAGCATTATGGCTATTATTGACTGTGGATTTATGCTTTCCAACTACTTTTCTTGATGAATGAAATCCTCTACGTGAGTTGCACTTGCCGAGGGCAGAGAAAGTTGAGAAAATATATAAATAAGTGGTTAGCAATGCAGTTTTTGATATCTTTTACTTTCAACCACTCTGCTGTAAAAATACTTTTTTTTTTTTTAACCTGCTTCGCATACTGTAGCTGACAGTCTCCATTAGTCATCAGCTAATGTTGCAGACTAAGACCAAACAAGGTGTCATGGCCTTAAGCTATTAGAAGGGCCTCTTCATCCTAACAGAGACCCTGGGGTGAAATAGTTTGCATGAACAGTCACTGGAATATGATTATTCAGACTCACTAAGCATGCATTGCAGATTGAGGGAATAACACAGCTTCTCCACTGACACTAGGCACAGATACATTAAAAATAACTGTGTACCTTTAAAAGGCAACCTAAAAATTCTGTGCGTTTGAAAAAAGATCAGACAAGTTTGGGGACTAAAAAGCTGAAGTAATACATAAACATGAGGTCAGTTTAGGAACAACCATAATTGCTTTGTATGACAAGATTTGCATAGCAAACACTTCTGATTAATGTACAGTGAAGGCCACGGGAATGGGAACCAACCTCCGTATCTTTTCAGGATCTGTGCCTTCCAATCTTGAAGGTATAGTTTTAGTCTGCACAATTAGTCATTGTTTACTGAAAGGCAGACACAGCCACAGTTTCCATTTAAATACATGAAATATTTTTTTTTAAATCCTGCCACCTATGTTAATTTTACTTGTATTTTTGTGGTCAAGAAAAATAAAAATGTCAATTTTATATTAATAGTGAATTTCCATTCACTTCAAACATATTAAAGGAGAGTTTCAAGAGGATAACCCTTTTCAAGTCATAAATTTGAATATATAATACAATTACAAACATGCATAAAATATTCCAATTACCTAAAACGTGTATTTTTCCTTATTATTTTAAATCATTATCCTTTTATTGCCTGTGTCTTGATGCCTTTGTAATTAATACTTAACTACCATTATTATTTTCTGGCATCACATAGGGTAGTGAAATGCAGTACTCAATACATTTTTATTTTCTTCCTTCCTCATTTAAAAATAAAACTATAATTATTCTATTTCAGTCTCTTGATGGGGAAAAATGTGGGAAAAGGTAAAGGAAGGAGCTCATACCCTAGAAATATTTACTTTGGTATTTTTAAACGTATGCCACACTAAACTGGAAAAAGGCAATAGACTATTATTTATTTCAGATAGTTCAAGAAAATTGAAAGTCGTGTTTTTAATTTTACATATACCAAAATTATCAGTGAAATTATGCATATATGCATGTACATATATACAAATATATGTGTCAATGGCTAAAATATTTCACATCAAATACTAGAAAATAACACTGTGCTTAAATATAATCATGTTGAGACAAAACTAAAATTAGTTTGGGATTTAATGGTAAATACTATCACTGATTCATGATCTTTAAGTAATATTCTATGAGAGTTATTACTTAAAGAACACAATGACAGTACTCAGAACAGTATTTTAAAAAGAAATACTATAGAGACAGAAAACACCTACAGTGATCATTATATTTTCAGTAATGATCAGCATGCTATCTTCTCCAGTATGTTGGGGAGTTCCTAAATGGAGTGGTAAGTAAATGCAGTAAGACAAATAGTAATTCTATTTGTCTAACAGTATTTATTTAACAAAGTCACATTAAACTGTATGAAGGAGACCTCTCCTACCCTCTCACTCTATATAATAGACAACAATAAATTATCACAATTGTTTTATTTTCTTTCAGTATTTGATTAGACAAAGAACGTTTTTCTTTTTCTATCAATTTTACCTGAAATTACTACATAGAAAAAATGTGGAGTCAGTATATATGTACTATTAGCTAAGATAAATTAATATCTTATATCATAATACCTGTTAATATATTTTTCTTGAAAATATACATAAAATACACAAGTTTGTCAATGGCAGTACTTTATACAAAAAGTACTGCCATTGTACTACCAAAAGTACTTTATACAAAAAGTACTTCTAGTGCTAGTGCACTAGAAAAAGAAGTAGCTAGTGCAGTGTTTCTTCATTCAGCAATTTACACAGAGTAATATGAATTGCTTATAAATTAGTTTTATTTTAAAAGTAAGTTAGGCTCATGATGAAAAACCAGAAGTGATCAGTATTCATTATGGCATTGCATATTAATATAATAATTTTAAATAGACTGTATATTTGAGAAAGTCTGTATTTCAAAAAAACAAACGTTCCCCATTATTATTAAAAGTTTCACTGAACAAAAAATATTTCTCTCTATCTTTATATAGTTTTAGATTTCTTTCCTTATTAAAATTATTTTTGTAAATGTGGATGTTTTTACCTCAGATTCAAAATATTGTCCAGCCTCACTTTTCCTTATCTTAATAAAATTATATTGGATACTGACATTATTACACTGAGTTCAATATTATCAGCTTTTAGGATACTTTATCTTTCTTAAGCCATATCGCTTTAATATAGTCGCACATCACCAATGTGTTTGTTATATCAGCAGTTTAAATATTCAAAGGTAGATGTGAATCAAACTGTATTCATGGTTGGATTTCTTAAATTATCATCGAAAACCTCAAAAGCAAAGGTATACCAACTGGTGTTTGTTTTTGTATAGGCTTTAGGAACCTTTATGGCACATCAAAAAGGAAAACATTTATAGATTGATCAATGTAAATTAATAACCATCCTTCGTTAAAAAAAATACATAAATACTATCACACATCCTTTTAGTAGTACTTTCTCACTTGTCATCAAACATGATGAAAAGTTTAACTTTTGCAATTTATCCATTATAACTTTTTTGCTACTACTTTGTGAAACTTGATAATTTTAATAGGTTCTCTGCTGGACCCTCTCGGCTGGTGAATTATAGTATTCAATGTTTTGGAACATGGAATATTCTCTGACATTCATAACCTGGGAAAGTTGATAACTGTGATTAATTTGGGGCCAGGACCACGATGACAACCTGCCAAATGTCTTGGGCCTCATGACAGATTTTTCAGTGGTGAGGAGAAGCTTGGTAAGGGTAGGCACCAAGAGAATTGAGAACTGCAATAAAAGAAAGAGAAATGGGTTATACTGAGAGGTAATTGATCAGGCAATGAGATACCGGACCATTGAAGTGTTGAAAGAAGAAGACTCAACTAGTTTAGGATCCTCTTTGAACTACTAGAATCTTTTTGCTGAAGCTTTGAAGATTCATGCATTCCTATACAAACCTGAAAAGAAAATACATGGTTCCTAAATGATTCCTTTAGTTGACTATTTGGCTAGAGTTCAAGAAAAATTCTAAGAACTCTTTGTGACCTTAGACAGAATAACATCCATTGTTGTGTGCATGACAAATACAACATTGGATTCTTTTGACAAATCTATGTGTTAACCATAACATGATCAAGCTCTTTGCTAAGTTAAGAACATGGAAGGAAGTGCAACACAAGAAACTACCTGAAAAAGAAACTAGCAAACTTTATCTTGGTTCAAATTTCAGGCCAGGTACAACCATAGCCTCAGTAAGTAACCTCATCAGTTAACTTATCCATAAATATATAGACATGAAAAAAATAGAAATGTTTATTTTCTACTTAGTTTTCAATTGACAGCTGTTATTGAAGGTTCAATAACAGCTTTTATCTTTATCTTTAAACTTACAAAGCAGTAGAAAAAACTATGTGGGACATAACTTAGATGAAGGAAATATATAAAGCGAATACGCAATAGGAAAGGGTTTTACTAGGAATATCATTTTTGCATGACTTTGTTGGAAAAGAATACTCTGTCCACAGAGCTGAAATTATTTTGTAGTTTCAACTACAAACCAAAAAATGTCTGTAAGAACTTGGGCAGACTCTGATGAATGGACATAAAAGCAACACAGATTTGATTTATTTGTGCTCAATCACTCCTCTTTAGCATTTAAACAGTTAAAGCTTAATCATACACATGGAAAGAAAACAACCTTTACTAACCAAAAGCAAAATATTCTTTGGGAGGTCTTCCTCTTTGGATATTAAATTAGCAACTGCAACAACAAAAATATTTCTTTAGTTAATGTATATTCATGCATTTTAAAAGATGTTTGGAATTTAGATTTTCTTTTTATCTTTGGACAGTTGACACCAAAATATCAGAATTTCAGAACTCTGAGAGTTTAGAGCAAAGGTATTATTCAATGAACAAAGAAAAAAAAACCCAAACCACCATTTGGTCATCATAATACTGAACCTGCTAGGTTTTTACCAAAATTTCTTCTTGGCTGATATAACAGTAAAGATCCAAAGTCTTGAGTACTTCACAGTAATACACTAGTGAGCTTATTTGGTTATTTTCTTACGGCAGTTTAAGATGAGTTATGTTGGTACCCCATAAGAAGAGGTGTGTGAGGTTAAATGGGAATAAAAGAGGAAAGAATGTAAGAAACAGTTGAAGGCTGTGAAATTATAACCTGCACTTAGTATGTGATCAGTCAACCATAGACTCATGAAATCTTAGATTTGGGACATAACAGTCCCTTCCTTTAAAGATGAGGCAATGGGCTCATGAATAAATATGAAGTGACTTGCTTGTGATCACAAGATCACTTACAAAGATGATGGGCAGGGAGGGAATTTAAGATCCTATAGTTTTATGTTCAGGAGAAGATAATTGAATTATCATTGGGTCTTGCTTTTTCCTTTCTTAGTTGACATTTGTCCCAAATTTATATTCATAGCCAAGAGCAAAATGTCTAAAGTAGCAAGCTCTAATTTTAACTTTAGGGAAGTTTCAGAAACAAGCTGAAGATTGGAGTCAACTATAAGACTAAGGAGAATGTATCTAATTCAACATTGAACTCTGAGATCAATGCATTCTTTTCTCCCACCAGTAGCATTCTGTCACTCATGATGTCAGGACTCTTCAAACTCTATTACTAATGGAAGAAATGAAGTAAAGAAGGCGATACGGAGAAGCATCAAAGACCAAAGGGATTTCTGTGTGGGGGTTATAGCTTCAGACAAGGGAAATCATGAGGAACTGGGAAGAGAAACTAAATTTGGGCCATAGCAAGATAGCTTCCTCAAGGGGCATTATGGCCTAAATGATCTCACTCAAGTTGGAGAAGTCCTTTTTCCTATTTCATTCTGTTCTGGTTTCAGGTAACAAAAACAAAAAAATAAACTAGCTTAAGGAAAAAGGGGAGTTGAACAACTAAGCCACAGGAAGAGCTACAATATTCTCCAGAACAATCTGGCCTTGTGCTCTTTTAAAACGGCAGCTTCATTCTTTCTCACTGTAGCCTTGTCATCCCTACTTAGAAGGAAAGACGGATAGGCCACCTCTGGACTTTTATATCTCAAAGCTACCAGTGAATGACTGAATATGAACTCTTTCCTTCCCATGCACTAAGTTTCCAGAGAAGAGACTCAATGGGAGTGACCATCTCTCAACCAATGAACAGTGACCGAGGCATTTTGTTTTGAGTGGTCCAACTTAGAGCTGTGAGTGGAGATTGTTGTATCATGGAGGCAGATCGAAGTTAAAAATAGAGAACTGAGAGAATGGAAGTTCCTAGAAAAGAGGTCCTGAGCAGATAATTCCAGGTATTCCCCTGTGATTTGCCAAATGAGAGATTGGTTACTCAGATTTGGTTTTTCTCCAGGTCGCAGATAACAGCAACATATTTTAGTTAACTGATAGGGATTTATTATAAGGATACATGGAAAAGTGAAGAAATACAGTGATTCATCTCAGAAATTCTCTAGCAATCCAGTTAGCATGTCCTTTCCACATCAGGTAGCCAATGTCTCCTTATCTGATGTTCCTTTTTTTATAATGACTCAGTTGAGATAGGCAGCAAAAGAGAGCAGATACAGAAAAAATTACATCTTGATTCTAGTTCATGGCCTCTACTTTCTCACTCTTTTCGTGGGCCCACACAGGGTTCTACTTTTCTGTGTAAGTCTCTAGGATCTCATATTCAAATTATTTGAGCTAGATTCTGATTGGGTAGGCCACTCACTATAAGCTACATAATACTTTTTTTGGGGGGGGGTGTACAGCTTTCATCTCTATTTTATAGGCTGCTGGTCAGATACCCAAGTTTGGCCAGGTGTCACTCATTGTTTCAATCAGTTCAAATCAGGAAAATAGGGTCAAGGCAGAACTAATTGAGAATTAGAGGCAAATCATGGGTATGTCAAGTAGTTTTTTTAAAATTAAAGTTTATTGGGGTGACAATTGTCAGTAAAGTTAAATAGGTTTCAGGTGTATGTCAAGTACTTTAATTGGTGGATACCTTGTATGAATGGGCAGTGTAGCATCCAAAATAATATAAACTGAGGTTTTTCTTTCTTTCCAATGAATGTTAACTGGAATCCCTCTTTTGCCAAGAATTATTTTAGATGTGTGGGAGAGACCAGGGTATACAGGAGAATTCCTGCCACAGAAGATCTATAAAATTGATGGGAGAGTAAAAACTATCACCACAGACACAAGTAGAAAAAAAACCCAAATTAAGCTAAAATACACAATCTATTTCTTCACTTCTTGCAACGTAATTGTTATCAGAAATGAGATGTCTTTTTTTAACACAGAAACTTAAACTTTTCCAATGAATGGAAATTTAAAAGCTAGTAGCTTTCATGGAAGAGAAGTGCTCGGGACTCATCATAGGAAGCAGAAGTGTATATAGGGAAAGGGGACTGAGAAGAGATTGAGTGAAAGAAAAGAAGGGGGGGGTGGGCGATAAAAATAGAAAGCAAAGATAATCCCAAAGAGCAGTTTGCACGGTGCTACTTTAATCAGTAACACTCTAGTCAAGTCACCATCATCTACTCTAGTCTTAGTTTTTCCAGGCCTGAGGCTGCTTCTGGGTAAAACAGTATGTTTAGCTTGTTTGACCTTCTTTCTGTGCCTGTTAACTCGCTGTGGGCCTAAGAAAGGGGAGACTTCAGGCTTTCGGATGAGGCTGCAGCTTCTTTCTGTTCTGAGCTCCTTGGAAATTCTATGGGGACAATGCTATAGATAAAAGATGTGGGGGAGGAGTGGGAAGGTCTCAAAGGATGAGTGAGGAGGCAGGATGGTTTGATTTTTAAGTTCCCCTGATACTTTGTATTTATGCATTTGCTGCTTCTAGAGAAACTGAATAAGGAAAACAATTCATACATAGAATGCCTGTGCGAATAGCAAACCAATAACCTAATACCGGCGTGCGATTCTGGTACAGTTTAAGAGCTGTAAACGGCAAGGGATATTTCTACACTGATCGGATCCAATCCCAGGATACGTGTATTTTAGATCAAGAAAAGCCCAGGAACTCACATAGTGCTAACAATGGCCTGGGCATTAGGGAGTGTGAACTTGCATAGTGAGAGCATGGACGAGGCAGAAAGCTGGGTGCATCGGAGAGAGTGTGTAATGATTTGAGGTTGGTTCTAACTTAACATGGCTATCTTTCAGATGGAAGTTTAGGCTGGGGAAAATTTCTAGCTCTTTAGAACCGAATCGGTAGCTGTGGACTAGAATCCGCTTAATGAGAATAAACCCCAAACCAAGTTGTCCTGGGCTTCAAGAAACGTGAAAAGACTCATAAAGCTAAAAATCAACGGACTTAGATCTACAGCTGTGGAATTTCAGTTTGACTCAGTGTTCGTCAGTTTAGAAGGGTGGGAACGGTGGGACAAACATATTACAGGTGATTATATTCCCCAGGATTCCCTCATCTACAGAGGCCATCAATTACTGAACCAGCTTTTAAGCTCCTTTCTGAGTGTGGAGCAAGAGGGGGACAGAGAAGCGTGCAGGCTTTATGCTTGAAGCAACGTTTCATTTTCTTCTCTGTCTACGGAAAGTCTAGTCTGTGGAAGAGCACCATGGGGTAATGAAGAAAATGGTGACTTTCTTGTTTAAAACAATATACATATATAATTTCTGTTAGTATCCCTTCAGGGGTTTGTCACTCCGAGGACCAGCTGTCCCAAGCCTCTGATTCAACCTGTGGCCTCCGGTGAGCCCTTTAAATCCAGCTTCCCCCGCCCATCCAACCACACTGCTGCTCCCTGACAGGTGTTTTCCCAACTCCTGAGGCCGACGATTTTGGGGAGTGGCTGAGCCAATAAGATTTCCCTTTGGGGGAGGGGGCGGGAGAAAAGGCGTGGCTAGGGGGGGGTCATAACGGGGGCGGGGTTTGCGCGGCTGAGCAGAGCCAGCCTGGTTGCGTGCAGGGTTCTTTTATCCGCCCCCCTTCCACCCTGTTTTTTTTTTTTTTTTTTTTTTTTTTTTTTCTTCTCTCCCGGAGTCTTATTAATTCCTGTGTGAGGCTGCAGCTGGAGACCGCGGGGCGTTGGAAATGACGCTCGGAGCTTTAATTACCGCAGCCGCCGGACAAGTGTGAGAGGAAAGCTGACGGGGAAAAGGACTGACTGGATCCGGGGAGAAGCAAGAAGCTTTCCCCCCTCCCTTCTTCCCAATTTGGACTGGAGGTGCAAGAAAACTAAAAAGGGAGCCGAACAGAATAGCCCGGCTAGAGCGAGAGGCCGGAAACCTACCGCCTCTTTGCAATCAACTTTTTTTGGAAACCTTTTCCCCCTTCCTTTTTATTGTTGCCCAACCAGTGAGAAAGAAAGTGAGGAGGGAACGAGAGAGCAAAGGATCACACGGGGAAATAGCTGCACAGTCCGGCCAGGAGCTCCACGCTCGCACACTGGAGCACCCTCTCACACGCGCACACACGCACACACCCGCGTCCACTCTCCCCCTCCTCCAGTCCCCGGTCCTGGACCGGCGATCGCTGACTGTGTCGCCCGCGCTCGGCACCGGTGCACCGCGCGCGCGACGCGCCAGTCCCCTTCGCGCCCCCACGCGCGCCTGGCTGAGGGATCTCCTCCGCGTGCCCGAGAGGGGCTATGCCATTTGGACATGTAATTGTCAGCACGGGATCTGAGACTTCCAAAAAATGAAGCTAGCGACAGGACTGTGCATCTGGGTGAGCCTTTTGGTGGCGGCGGGGACCGTCCAGCCCAGCGCTTCTCAGTCAGGTGGGTCGCGCGGTTCCGTTTCGCGCTCCAGGTGTTGAACCTGCTGCGGCCGGCCTGGCTGTGTGGGGTTGCTCCTTCACCCCCTTCGCCCAACCTGAGATCCACTGGCTCTCTGGCGAGGTGGACCTCTCCACCCAGGCCATTTCCACGGGCTCTCGGTCTCTCCTCATTCTGTCCCTCAACTTACCCTCTGTGTGTGCATATGTTTTACTTATTGTGAAACATCACTCTGCACCCCTGTCTCCTTTTACTCTCTCCTTAACTCCCTTTTTCTTTCTTTCTCGCGCGTTTTCTATGCGCCTGAGCGAGATTGCTTCTGATCGCGCCTGTTGTGCGGGACGTGGGAGATCGAAATCCGAGTTAGTAGAGGAGACGCTCCTCTCTGCGTCTGGGCCCCCGAGGGAAGAAGCCTGGGAGAAGCGCTCACCGCCCGGGCAGCGAAAGGACTGGGGTCCCGGGGCGGTGCCAGCTGGGCCCTGTGTGCGGGAGGGCGGTGGCGAGTGGAGCTCCGAGAGCAGGCTTTGCACCTGTGTGTGCTGCGGGGGCCACTGCGCCCCCAGTCGCCCGAGCATTGCCAGGTCCGACTTGACTTGAGCCCAGCCTGGGCAGCTGGAGCGGCAGGCGGGCCCGCCCTGGCCCCGGGGCCCGGGACTCGGGGCCTCCTCGCCCGGCGTCCGGGAGCTCTCGCCCCATTGACTCGAGGGGAGCTTGCCTGGCTGCCTGACCTCTTAAAAAAAATAAAATGAAGGTTGACACACTTGAGCCGGGAGCCTGGCCTTTCCCGTCTGTTGCTGTGTTTGGCTCCAGCAAGAGTTGTTTCTGTAGTTCAACTTGTTACTGGCCGGAGTCCCTCCAACTTCTGTTTACTGCCCGGCGCAGCTGCCTAGCCGACCCTTGGTGCGAACTAACTGAACCCAAGGCCGGCACGGCTGCGCTGGGTGCGCGGCCACTGTTTGCAGGAGAGCTAGAGCTCCAGGTACCTGGACAGGCAGAAAGGCTAAGTGACCCCCGAGAAGCAGCGCGGTGAGGCTGGCGCGCCGCGGCGGCCAGGGCTAATGACAGCACCTGCAGTGCGAGGGAGCTCAAAGTTTCTGACACTTGAGTTTCCTGGGGCTGAACGTGGGACAGGAAAGGACTGAAGAGACCCGGTGTCTGACGTGGCCAGGGGGACCTTTTGGAGAGCCGAAGAGATTTCCGGAGCCATCCGGGGCTGCTCCCAGGAGTGTGGGAGGCAGCTAGAAGAGATAAATCCCCTGGGAGTGGCGATAGGGAGAGCTTTGGGCCCCGGGAGGGTGTCTTTCTGACCTCACCAAGAAAACAGCGCGCTGTAGTTTGCCCGCTCCGCCCCCGCCGCCGCCTCCCCTCCTTGCCCACTAAATAACAAGTTACAATCGTGGAGCCTTTCAAAATGACCTTCGAATGGCACAATGGGCGCCGTTTGTGCTGGTCGTTTGCACCGTCCTGATTACTCTGAAATTCTTCATGCATACCAGGTCCGGCGCTCCAGCCACCTCCGGAATTACACCAACACGGACTTGAGATTCCAAGCGGGCTCTTAGATACATCCCTTTTTATCTCCCTCTCCACTCAGAGTCCCTTCATATTTTCCTTCAATGGGTTGATTATGCACATTGACCCATTCAAAAGCAGTGGCGACTGACGGGTAGGCTTAGTTAGCCGAGAGGAATTTCTAGGAGGCGACCTACTGAGGGCTGTCTGGTGCAGCTTCAGCCGCTGGGGGACCCGGCTCCGAGTCCGCAGCAATTTGGTATTAACTGTGTGGCTGGGGTTGAGCTATGTCGAAAAGCCCTTTTCAGAATTTCTGCAAGGAATGTAATCCAAATTAGTTCTGCAGCTGTCCTCTTCCTCGTCTCAGGCGACACCGGCTCGCGCCCTCGCTGGTCTCTCCTCGCTTCCCCCCCGCGAATTGTCAGACCTACAAGTGAGCCCATTTAGAACGCGAGGATTAGCGTGCCATTGTTGTTCCCTGTGTGACTCTGTACTTGAAATTCTGGGGGCACAAAGGAGAGTCTCACTTGTTCAAAACACAAAGTGATCTAGATGAAAGGGCCGCACAAAGACAAGCTCTCGGGGGCACCCCTGGTATAACTGCAACACGCAAGCTCAGGTGATCCACTGGAAACTGTAAATACCCCTGGGGACTTTTCTTTTTTCTTTTTTTTTTTTTTTTATCCTACCCCACCCTCACCCTGCGGCACCTGGCAGGGAAAGTTCAGCTGGTTTTAATGCAGAGCTTTTATAAAACCAAGTTACTGCCTGGGATATGAGTGGAGATCTGTGTGTTTGTGGCTGTGTCTGTGTGGCTCTATGCTCCCAAGTAAATACATATTGCGTGTCTCCCGTCTCGCGGTTAGCAGTCAGTAGCAGTTTGGAGGAGTTTGTTTTGGTCCAAATGAGAAATTAAGTGCGGATAAGTAAACTAAGCTGCCAGAGGGCGACAAGATGTTGAGTGAATTGCTTTTAGATGAAACAAATTAAGGAAACGAGGGAAGACAATCTGCTTCTCGCATTATTAGACACGCTTGGAGTTCAGGGGGAAAGTGGCATATTTTTGAAATGCTAATTTCTTAAGAAGCAGAAGGAATGCACCTTATTTACTGCTCTATGTGAACAGAATAAAAATATGAGGGGGGGCGATTCTGTTGTATAGATCTAAGATAGTTCTTAAAATAATTGTAATAGGACTTATTTTTATTTTTTTTCTTTTGCTTAGATAAAAATCAGCTTTAGAGAAGGCGATTGTTTTTAGAATTATGAAGGACTTTGCCTCATTTCCAGTGATTCATTTTATGGAGAAATATTATAGTCAAGGAACCTTTACATGGCCATTATAAAGCCTTTGCTCCCAAAAGGAAAAATTCCAAAATTTCTATCTTCCTGGTATTTTTGAAAAATAATCAATATCACCTTTGTATTGAAATAAAATATATGGTAGTATTTAGTGATAGTCTTAAAGACCTTAATAGACATGAGCAAGTTCAGTTCCCATTTCTTATTTGCAAGTCCTCCTTTTCATTCTAGAAAATATCATACATTTTCCTACATATTTAAGATAATATCTCCAAACTTAGGAGTTGTTTTTACATTTGAGAACAGAAAGGTTAATAAAACTTAGTTAAGTGATGGAAGAGATGTTAAATGTATTTAAAAAAAAAATCCTCTTTCTTACACGTTTACTGTAAGCACACCCATGGGTGTAATGCTTCCTTTTTTTTCTTTTAGTTTTGAAATTCTTTTATATGTAAAGGGGGTTTTGATAGAAGGTATTGTTTTTTCTTCAGAATGCTTCTAAGTAAATTTATACCTGTTACAACTAAACTATAATATATACTATTATAAAAATTGAAAGACTCTGGTGTGTCATAATACCTGTCTTTTGATTTTCTTCCCTTAAGTGAAAATGCTTTTACTTATTTTAATCATGCATGCATCGAAAGCCAAAGTTTTTTGAAAATCAAGGCACTTACTGCTTTATATATATTTTCATTTAGTCACTGGAAATGTGTCTTAATTAAGAAATTACATTAGAATATTTACCAGGGCACATGCTTCATGGAAAATTTACCTGTTTTTTCAGTCTAACCTGAACACAGTAAGTTTGCATTGGCTGAATTTTAGAGTTTGAAATTATTTGAGGGAAAATCATATTTCCTCCTTAAAGTGGATTCAAATATTTAGTATTCATGAGCTTTCATCCCTTTGGTTCTTAAACAGAAGTACTATTTATCATCTGTCTTATGCATTCACCCTTTCCATTATTATAGATACTTTCTTTTTACATCTTATTATTTATTGAGTTTATACGTGTGAATATATGTTTTCCCCTCCACCACTAAGCATATTCTTTTTCTGTGTCTTTCCCAGCAACCTGCCATTCAGCCACTGCAGGAGTCCTCAGAGCCAGTTTTCATTATTTTTTTCTGATAAATCTGATATAGCTGGTTGGCTGGACAATCGCGAGCCATTCCATTGCTCAGATTTACCCCTGAAAGAAAATAAAAAGGCATCGATCCGAGATCACTAGCACATCTCAAAAGCCCTGACTCCAAAGCCAAATCATTCTACAGAGAAGTCCCCATGTCCCTTTCTCTCTCCCTCTTTTCAAAGCCTCTTGACCAGGGAAGGAAGGTAGACTACTATCACTTAAAAAATGCTAGGGATGCAAGGAATTGGGCTCTTTCTAAATATTCTCTGAAGCTTGATAATTAGAGCCATTTTGAGATTAATGACTATGAAAGGTGCACATTTTAGACAATAAATTGAATTAGGGTGCCTTAGACATTGCCGTGTTTTAAAGTGGTGACATGTTTATATTATTTCAAGCCAGTTGTTAAGAAACTTTAATGTATATTAAAAATAGAAAACATTTTTGCTTTATTTTACAGTGTTCTGCTGCTACTGGATATTCATGTGTAATTTGTAAGTGCCTAATACATAAATGAAACAAATGATCAGAAAAGATGTGCGGTTACCTGCAAACTTGTTGGCCCTTGCTCTGTTTGATTTCATCTTTTTTGAAGCATACAGCTTTATGGAGATGCTAATATTACATTGAAATTAGCTTATACATGTTTAAGTCTACAGCTGTTCTACAAAAATTAATTGTCAAATATATTGCACTGTCTTTTACGATGATGACTGAGTATGTTATGCAGGGTAGAATTTAATCATATTGTAAACTTCTGTCCAGGTAATATCATTTTAGAAACATTCTATGTTACATTTGACCATATGGAACCAAATTGCATCTTTTATTTAATACTCATTTCCTAATTATATAAATATTGGGCAGTTGGAGTAAAACCTTATATTTCATGCTTTCTAATACAGCTATTGATTGGGGTTTAGTTTACAATGACATTAATCCCTTAATTTTCCTTATTTTTTAAATGGAAAGATCCTGAATTAATGCTGCCTGAAATTTTCGCTCTTCTGCATAATTTGAAGGAGATTTTTAACTGGTTATGTGGTTATGTGTGAAATAGGACATAGCCAGGTGGTTTAAATCAGGATTTTGACATTGTATGGACAGTTCCTCCATTTCCTTCTTGATATTTTGAGCAGCTTACTCCATGTGTTTGCTACCTAGCATGTGTTCCCTGGGAGAGGGGGGAAAACACATGCATGTAGCATACTCTCTGTTTCTCCACTGTGTAGCAGTTTTCTGAAAAATGTCTTAAAGTCTCCTGTGATATTGAGATACATTCTAGTAACAAGTTAATTGATATATTTAAACATGCACACATATTTTAATAAACATAATGTAAATTTTCTAGCTGATCTGTTACAGGAGCACATAAATGAAATAAAGAAGTTAACTTTAAAACATTTGTATTTGAAGGCCATTTCCCTAAAGTATTACTTTTCAGAACTGCTCTATGTTCTCTTTAGATTTCATTGTATAAGATTTTTTTTCTCCTTTTCTGAGTTGTTGATAATTCTAACATGTTTATGAAAGAAATCGACCTATTTTCCAATGCTTTAATCAAAGCTTAAAGCTATTTTCTTGGTTGTATATTTGACCCTTAAACTAGTGCTTTCTGTGTGTACTAATTTTTCAAGAGAGAAGGAAACTGCCTCACTTTTGCGACACAGAGGTGAAATACATGGATATTTTTGGGCCTAATTATAAAGTGCTCTTTTTGAAGATGTGGTAATTATTTTACAGTTATTTTCATTTTGAATATAAGTGATCGCTCTGTAGGCTTGCTCCTTGGCACAACTCCAGGGGGCAGCAGCCACACAGAATTTAATGGGAATGGTACGTGCCTGAACTGTGGGTAGTGCAGGGGTAGCCCTGCTGTTGTGTGATGCTATAAAATGAAGAACTAGAATCAAAGGAGAATTGTGGTCATACAGTCATTTTCTATGTAATTTGAGTTAGACTTCTTGCTATGTGTCTCAGTTTCCTCATTTCTATTAATGTAGCTAAAAGTGATATCGAAACAATTACCATGATTTTTCAAAATGATTTAGTTAGACAAAAAAGGATGTTTAGACTTTTTAGAAAAAGAAATCCATTGTTTTTCAATTATTTTTATAAGTGGGTCTCTTTTTGATTTCCAAATGAATTCATGTGTGTAACCCTGGTATCTCAAACAGGTGAAAGGGAAGAAGAGAGCTGCTTTTGTTAAAGCTGCAGTGAGAAGCTGGCTTTGTGTCCCCTGATTGTAGCTGTCTCCCACTTTCCTTCCACTCTTGCCTCCACTCTGCTGTGCTGGCTTCCACAGAAATCGAGCACTATTTTGGAACCACTGACCTAGTCTTAGCCTCTCATTTTTGAGTGAGGTAACTGGGAGCACAGAGCAGTTAGGTGATATAAGTTCATTGGTAGCTCCTGACACCAATATCATTTCCACGAACACACAGAGAAGTACTTGAAAAGTTGCAGACACTTAAACAAAAAAGAATAAATAATCTCAAGATTCATACTTGTTATCGCAAATGGCATTATTTCATCTTTTCTTTTGAGCATATGATATTCATGAGAAGTGAAATAAGTCAGACAGAAAGTTCGAGAACCGTTATGATTTCACTTATATGTGGGATATAAAACTGAAAGCAACAAACGAACATGACAGATGAAGAAACAAAAACTCATAGGCACAGACAACAATTTAGTGGTTACCAGAGGATAAGCGGGGAGGAGGGTGGTAGGAGAGGGTGAAAGGGATCAAATATATGGTGATGGAAGAAGAACTGACTATGGGTGGTGAGCACACAATGCAATATGTAGATGATGTATTATAGAAATATTCACGTGAAACCTATATAATATTACTAACCAATAAATTTAATAAAAAATAAATACAAGGTTATGTTGTTTTAAAAGTTAATTGCAAAATTGAAATTGAAACAAATGGATTGGATCCATGGGCCTAATTATCAGACTGTGAAGTTCTTTTCAAGGTGAAGACTGGGATTATCAGCATCTCTAATTTATATTTAGGAAGTAATCATTGATTGCATTTATAATTTCCAGGACATTAGGATTAAAGACATAAAGCAACTTTGTTAAGACATAGTTCTGTAAGACAATCTGTTTACTTGGCAAGGCCTGTTCTGGACATAGAATTTTGATCCTAAAAGTCATGTAAGAGTTGCCTACACTACTTTCTGTGCATAATAGCACCTTCAAGAATTTATGTGAGACATTATAAAGATGACCAATACATAGATAATGGTTATTTCTCCATTCTGCATTAAGGTCTATGCATGTGTACATAAAATTATAAAGGACAAGCTGAGTTTCTCATCACCAATTAGTTGTTCAGGATCCTTAACCAGCAAATCCGTGGGAATATTTCAGATTCTTCCATGCCAATCCTTGGACCCAAGGTAATTTATGTTTTACATTGTCTTTGTTGGGTCTTTGTTTTTATTTAACTCCCTGCTAAGATGACAGTCGTATTCTTTGCACAAGTGCGTAAGCCAAGCTTTAAATACTAAGACTTCATAAAATTATTTCCATGGCACGTTTGATTCCCTTTAGTTGGCTTCTGTAAGACACTGCCTCTAGGCCTTGTGAGTTTGCAATGTTGTTGATTTAACCTTAAGTGTCTCCAGTTGTCACTGACTTCCCTCAAGCACCAGAGCTTTTCCGAACATGATCAACATTCTCATGGGCCATAGTGACAGAAGTTGAGTTTGATACTTGTTTTGGCAGGAAGAGTCACTTCCCTGTTAGGCATTTGAGATGAAGATGGACCCCCGTGAAACATTAATATAGATACCATGAAACTTCCCATGCAGCATCATTAAACCTCTCCATTGAGAGGTAGAGGTAGGTCACTATCATTATTGTTAAGCATATCATTTCCAATATTGTAAGGATTACTGAAGCATACTGAACACCAATGAGAATATGGAAGATTCAGTTTCTGAATCCAGAATGAAAGTAATAGGATTCAAGGTTGTATGAATATACACAAACACACACACACACACACACACACACACACACACACACACACCAAAAAATATGGTGAATGTTTAAATTTAAAAAAATATCACAGTAAAAGACACATTGCCATTAATCTCCCTCAAAATACTCTCCTTTGCTTTGAGCACACTTATCCCATCGTTCCTACCACTTTCTGAAGCAGTTCTGGAAGTCCTTTAGTGAGTGTCTTTAGTTACGCTGTCGTGGCTGCCTCGATGTCCTGAATCAATTCAAAATGTTTACCGTTCATGGTCATTTTGACTTTGGAGAAGAGCCAGAAGTCACATGGTGCCAGATGTGGTGAATAAGGTGGATGAGGACACACCATAATGCTTTTGTTTGACAGAAATTGCCGTACCTGAAGCGTTGTATGACTAGGAGCGTTGTTATGATCGAGGATGATTTAACGGCACAGTTTAAAACGCACCTTTTCTCAACGATAGCTCAACTCGACTGACTGCACCGAACAAGTTGAAACTTGTCACACACTGTTACTAAGGTTCAATGTGCTGCTTCCCTTATTGAACATCCTTGCCTTTCCGTTGGATGGCACTTGGCAGCAGCATTCACCTTTTTTTTGATTACACCTTACATGTATACTGTATACATATAAGTATATATTAGATGTATATGTACACACACACACACACACACACATACATTATTTGGAACATAGTCTAAAGGTAGTTTAAAGAAAAGAAAATGGTGCAATAAACATTTGATTATTTTCCAAAAAGATCAGACTTGTAAATGACCAGTTTCACCTATTATAGTTTAACTACTCTTTTGACATTTACTTATATCTGGTTCCGTATACATCTGGTATACGTCGACATTCAGGTTTTAAGCTTTTAGGATACAAGTGGGGATTGCTTTCAAAAGATGCATCTGCTGGTCTCCTGTAGTCTACTGAGGATATCTCATGGCTGGTTAGGGCTGAAAAAAATGACAGCAAGTTGTCCAGGTTCTGTGACTATATCTCATATACTTATAGTTTGATTAATAAGTTGTGCAAGCCTATATTTCACGATGGGTCCCACCACTAGCAGGGGATGCCCAATTAAGGTCATGGATAACAGTGACTATTTTGCTTTAGGTGAACCCTCCTTTTACTAAAATCTTTCTTGTCATCATTTCCTATTTTTCCCTGTAGGCTTAGAGAATATGAATTTCTTTCTATAGGAGCCTATGAAAACCAAACAAAAAATAAAACAATAATATTTCTTTTAGACATACACTTTTATTTTTAGGAGTTCCCTTTGTCTGGTCATTTTCTCTAGATAGAGCAGTTAAACAAGTTTGTTTTAAATACATTTTATCACCTGGCTTATTAAAACCTATTCTTTACCACTTTTATTGACCTCAACTAGTCCTTAGAAACCTTGGAGCAGGACTATTGCAAGATCTTATTTACTGGTCCCCTGTTTCTATGTACTCTTAACCTCCAAGACTTCCCTCTTGTCATCGACTGATGATCATTTCTAATATAATACTTTTATCATCCCAGTTTCTATTCCTAAGCCTTCAATAGATTTCCACTGTCAAGTTCAAAGCCTCCAAAAGTAGTCTTTGTTTACTTTCTACTCAAGTCTTAAGAGTTTCTTACGGCGTATTCTAAGAACCTGGCTGACCATGATTGTGTCTTGCTGGTTGTCTCTGCCTTTGCAGACCTCTTTCTCTGGGATTCATGCTTTCCTTTCAGCCTTTGGCTGCCCCAACTGTTGAAACTTTTCAGTTCTACATTTAATCATACCTCTTCATTACATCTTCCTTCCCTGACTACCCTAGACTATAAATTATCTATACCATTTACCGGGAGAGCAAGAGTTTTTATCCCCTGCATGGATTAATGTGGTGCCACACACATACTAAGCTCTTCAAAAATATATAATTTTTTAAATAAAAGAATCCCATAATTTGCTGAAACAATTTTAAACTCATTCACAGATGGTAATTGTTTGTAATTAAACGATATAGTGCACAAAGTAAGCTGTTCTAAAAACATAGATATAGAATTCTTAATTATAGATATTAGACATGTTTACCCTGGGAATTTCTTTAGTTGCTTTCTCAAGCTTCCTAGGGTATTTCTTTCAATGGAGTATTTCCAAGAGTGTATCATTTGTCCCCATTCCCATTTTTAGAGCCTGCTCATAATATGGTACGAAGTATTTCTGTTGGTTTTATTTTTGGTGAGTTAAATATATGTGAATGCCATTCTTAAATGTGTAAGTGTTTTGTAGTCCACTATTTTTGTGTCCATTACATTGTGGTGTCCTATCTCCTGTTTTTATTTTTTTTTTAATTAAATTTATTGGGGTAACTTTGGTTAATAATACCATATAAATTTCAGATGTATATCTTTAAACATCATCTGTATATGCCATTATGTGTTTACCACCCAATCAGTTTAAGCTGACTCCTTACTGTAGTTCAAGATCATGTTAGGAACTGAAGAGGACATACCAGAAACTCAAGATGCCAACTTCCCCCTTTCATTTAAAGATTGACAGACAAGACCAGTAAAACACAATACAAAAAATTTGTCACTAAGTGATTTCCCAAACTCTTAGGAAGAAATATTTGCCTCCAGAGGAATACTAATAAGTATTTTATGTAAAAGGGGTTCCCAACAGAGTGTGGCGTATTCTATTCCTAGATATATGTGGTAATATAACTTTGTTATAACTAACATGTCTCAGTATGTAAAAATAGACACTAGACATATGCTTAAAATTTCAAAAGAATCCTAGAAAGGAAGCACTTGCAACATAACTGAACTGAGAGGTGCCTGGGATTCTCTTAGCTGCTCTCTTGGATAATTCACTCTACATTCTGAAAATTGGTGAAATGATTATAGTATTTATCGAGTCAGATTCTACCAGTGAAAATGGTCTTCTAGACATTTCTTCTCAGGTTACCAGATTCTGAGAAACTGTCTACCTTTCTAGGTCACTGTGGTGCCCTAATTGTACCTTAATTTATAACGGCCTGAAAGAGTTAATACAACTTTCAGACTTTCCTAACAGTCTGTGGAATAATCTGTTAATGAGAGAATTGGGCAATGGGGATATTTACACCTGTCTGAAATTCATTTAGAACTTTTCCTGATTGTTTTTCCTTGATGAAGACCTGAGAAGAAAGTTTGAGTCAGGGATTGTTGTTCCTTCTTTGTAGATGAGGAAATAGAGATATAAAGAAGTGGTATGTAAGGGCGAAGCCCGTCAGGTGCATCAATCTTGTACAAATTGCTTGTCTGCCCTGTCCTGAGAGCCAGCTGGTTCTGCTTTCTGCTTCTCAGCCTCTTGCACACCTCTCCCAGTGACAGAAGCTAGTGATGCCTCTTGAAGCTGTTGCTCCTCCATTCTACCTGCCCCACTGTGCAAGAAAGGGATGGGATGCTAAACAAACAAAATCCTTTTTCTACCTTTAGGTCAGCAGCAATTTTTACTTTCCTGGTAGCCACATGAAGAAACTTGGCCAATATATCTGTCCTTCAGGAGTCCTCCTTTAGGTTACTATGTACATCTCCTTCTCCAATATATTCTCCAGAGTTCTTTCTTTGTACACTGTATGTAAAGGAAAGAATCACAGAAACCTTGTCTTTTTGAGAAAAACTTCAAAGCAGAGACATCCAAGTTTTTGAGACATGCATTTTAAAAAAAAAATTAATCACTTTTTCTACTACATGCAGTTAATGTCCACTATTAATATATCAAGTGCATTATTGAGAGAAAAATTTGTGATATATAGTAAAATCACACTGTAAAGCACTTCAGTATTTCTTTGGAGGAAATATATGGATATAATTTTCAGAGTTTTCTCTCTAAGTACGAACTTGCCTAATCCAGGTATGTATCTGTTTTCTTGACATGTTTTTAAAATGTGTCATAGAATACTGTCTCTTATGCAGTTCTATAATTTATAATGGTTGGGCGTGATTTAAAGGAATCTTACTAATTTGGATATATGAAAGCTGTATTACTAAGGCCTTACCCCTTGAAATATCTCATTTAAGTTTTGATGATCTGTTATTTAGCACAGATAAAAATCTATCTTTGACTTTTGCCATGTGACTAAATTAAATGTGGCCATTTTGGTGATAATAAACATTATTACTAGCTGTGAAAGAAATAATGCATCTAAATTAACATCAGTACTCAGATAACTCACATACTTAGTATTTTAACTAATATAGTCACACATTTAAATAATAATAAAAGGGTACGTATTTCAAGTCATACTTTTACTATGTAACAATATCAGCTAAAGATTTAATAATATTTTCCAGTTGTTTTAAATTCAAATTTAGCAGACCATTGTCCCTGGTGATGTATCTAAACCTCCAAAAGTATACTTGGAATTAATGGAAACTAAGTGATTGGTATTCAGATATAATTCTTTAGTGACTTTTTTCTTTTCCTTTCATTTTTTTAAGTACAGGATGAAATTGAAAGTGTATAAAGCTTGGAGATAAATTGAAATAGACAAAATATTTTACACAACTGTTGGCGAAAGGGACATTTATTATTTTTTCTGTACTTTATTGCCTGTGGCCAAAATTAGCACACCATGAGCCGGAGAAAGAGATAAGACAAACAGAATGGCACGTAGCTAATTTTGTTTAGTAAATTTAGATCTCATGCATGTTATTTCACTCCTACAAACTGACTCAGTCACTCTTTGAAAGGTACAGATGAAGTTTGTCTCCCACAGTTAAACAGCTTTCACTCAATATTTATAGGCTATATAAAAATAAATTTCTGTAAGTACCATATTTCTCACTGGCAGGATGAGCACTGTGAAGGTAGATTTATTAATGAGGAAAAAAGGAAAAACAACATTTCAATTATTCCAGGTCTGCAGAAAATAAAATATGTGAAAACATCAAAAATAGCTTTCTTTCAAGGACACAGATAGTGAGCTTTTGGTATTCAAGGATTTTTGACTATTTGTGAACGAATCAGAAGTCCCATTATATTATGGTAATTTTGTGATTTGAATCTGGTGTATAGTTAGATACATATTCTGGAACTAGTCATTTATTTGCTGTATAAGCCAGCAGGATGTAATCCACTGCAATGATCAGGAAGTGGCTATAAACCAAAAGCCCTTGGTCTTTGTGAAAAAGAGACATCATTCAAGAGAAATTTTAGAGATATTTCTAAATGAGGGTAATTTATGTGGAAAAGCATTCCCAGAATGTGGAACACTTAATGGAAATACAATTCTAGAAAAAGCCAGGAATGTGTTCAATATTATCCATATTTGGGAATATCTCAAGGAGCATTACTAAAAAGTAATTTCTAGCATAGTGAATTGTAGGGTATCTGAAAAGTTATGGCATTATTTATATATCTGCTAGGGCTTTGTCATGACTCAAGACTACGTTCTCCATAATCAAGCTCACTATAGAGAATAATTCTCATATTCATGAATTGTTCATCTCATCATATTTCCAGTGGTTATTTCAAGGTTAATTTTTTTCAGGCAGCATCTCTCTTGATTAAAGTCTGTAGTAATTGTATGTGTGCTGATATAGCACATGAAGGTTTTAAACTAAAGACATCTTTGACTTTATACAGTGTCAATATCAAATGCTTTTTTATTGCTTCTTACCTACTGAAATATATGAAAAAAATAACTTCAATGTTTATTTTTGATTTATATTAAGACTGTGCAGACTTATGTTTGGCATTTTCAAAATCCTATAAACCCTTGTGTATGAGTAACAAAGTATTTTCTATACCAGGACTAATACTAAAGTCCTATGTTTCTTACAAGTTTATTGATTGTTAAAATATTGAAATACATTTTTATCTGATTGGCTTTCCCAGATCGCTTCCCGGAACTTCCTTAGACTTTTGCAGAATAAACAACTAAAGAATTAATACCTGGCACAATAATGGACCTTCAGGTCTCTGCTTTGCATATGTTGTGATCCATTCTGATGTATCTTTTGCCATTATAGTCACTGAATATTTTGAATGTTATGCTTACACATAATAAAATCTTTACCATATTTTAAAGTAATAGGAATATGGATAGTATCATACTAACTTTGCCACAATTCAGTATTAGCCAGTTTGAAGAAAGCATGTTTCTATATTGTGTATCACAATATAGGTGCTTTTTTATTTGACTTGAGGTTTGAAAAGAAACAGCTTGAAAATGATCGAATGTCTGGGTCACAGATTGAATTAGCCTAGAAGAGAAATCACATGAACGAGGCAGGCCAAAGGACTTAAATAAAGCCAATGCTATGAATTTTCCTGAAAGTGGGTGCAGATATTGGTGTATCATATGTGTCTATTTATTGGGCTACTGAAGAATCACAATTTGAATTTGTGTGTTAATAACTATGTTACATGCTTATATTATTAATCAGAATGAAGAGTTATCTGGCAAGGTGTCAGCTGTCCCACATGTGTGTATTAAGTCACTTAAGACATGGGCCTATCCTTTGAGAGCACCACACGTAACTTTCCATTTGTGATGGATAAGGAAAAGAAAACATCTGATTTAAAACTCTTTTACGCAATTAAAATGTAATATTGTGATAGAAATTATGAGTATCAGCATAATTATGATACTCTTGCTAACTTAGATTTGGACATGTGATTTATTTATTTATTCATTTATATATTTATTTTTATTTTTTTGCAAAGAAAACTATATTGCAACAGAGTAATGGAGTACCATTTCATTTGAAGAATGATTAAGGAAAGGAGAAGCCAAGAATGAAAAAGAGGCGGCTTGGAAAGAGGACATGATAACTATCTTCAAAAGTTGAAGGGCGGTTACATACGAGAGGGATTAGCACTGTTCTGTGTAGCCTTGGAGAACAGAAACATTAACAGCTGTTTGAAATTGTAAGGCATCAGGTTTCGGTTGAACACCATCAAGGAGTTTCTCACAGTTAGAGCTTTCCAAAGTTGGACTGGTCTATCCTGGAAGGTAACGAGTTCCTTCATGTGTGATGTGGTAGGCTGTGATCTAACGTCTCCTATGATGATAAGGAATGAATGAGGCAGCTGAAGAACAACTGGTCAGTGAGGTTGGGGATGGGTATTGGGATCCATGATTTCTGAGGGTCCTTACCACCCGGGGAGTCTGTCACAAGTACACCATGCCCAAATATCCTCTCCTGGGCTCCAGGGAAACAGAGGCAATGGAAAGCAAACCCCATGTCCCTGTGGCTAGGATTCCCACCCAAGTGCTTTTCACCATCATACCTTCTTTTCATAGATCAGTGGATTTGTGAAGAGTCTTTTAAAGATTGCTTTCCTTAAATATAAAATATTTTATTCTTAATTTTTTCTCAACAGTCTTTATATTAGACATTCATACCTCTAGTTCAATATACTATCACAAATAAGTCATTTTCAATAAAAAAAAAAAAAAAAAAAAACAACAGACAACATAGACTCAAAGTAAACCAGCTTAAAGAATATTTCCTTATACTCCTGGGTTATCCCAGCAGGTATTTATAAAAACTGGGTCTAACTCAACCAGAGGGAGATATATATAAGCAGGTGGGGACATAGAGCACGGAATTAGAAGTCAGGGTGGAGGGTAATTGTAGTGAATGGAGGGTAATTGTTGAGAAATAGTGAAAGTGCTTCCCTAAAAGGACTGAAATTCAAAAGGAGACAAACAGACGAAGGCTCATCTCACTTTGTTACAAATAAAGTGGCTCTATATTAATTAGCTTTGGAAATATTATATTTTACTTCAAGGCCTTTGCCATTTCAATCTCTTTTACTACCTCTGTTAGATATACCCTGTAAGAACACCCAAACGACAATGTTCTGCTTTTTTCTTTTGTGGCCATTCTTTTATCATTGTAGGTTCTCCTGGTATGAAAACTGCATTTCTGTCCTATATCCTTTCTGCCTTAAGTCCTTCTGATTTACCCCTTCTCCTCACTGTCTTCAGTCTATTATCCATGTTAATGCCTCTTCTACACCAACCATTGTGACTATTATGCTGAGACTCAGAATTACATAATTGGCCGAGATCACAGAGCCATTTCGCAGTGAGGCAATATTCTGATAATTCACTTGGCTATTTTGGGGTACAGTTTAGACCTCGATTTGGGTATCTATCTTTAAAGGGACATTGAGTAAAGACAACCCACTCAACAACAACAACAAGTTCTCAAGCTTCTACCTATGCTGGGTCCTCTTCCAGCCCTTTTGTCTTAGTTTCTGGATGCCTTTCCCTGCTTCACTTCTGTGTAGATTATTTGGAGCCCTTACTTCTCTGCCTTCCTGTCACTGCTGCCATCTGAGCATCTTTGCTTAGATATATGTATGCCTACATACCACCGTGTCACCAACTCACTCTGTTCAATAATTTACTCTTTTCACAACTTAATGTGCTTTTCTTACCTTCATTGGTATACCTTCCTATGAAATACAAATTAACGATTCCTTTGGGAAAAAGCCAAGAAATCATAATATCTAGCATTCGTTAAAGGCCTACTGTGTCAGGAAGTACGCTAAGGACACTGAGATGCAATATCTCAACTATTCTTCACAGCATGGACACATTTTACAGACAGGGAAACAAAGTCTAGAGAGATCACATGGCTTACCGAATGGCACACAGCTATGCAGGGGGCAGATCAGTGATGTCCAATCTCCTAACTATTAATTTCACTTGGTCCAAATATTAGTATTTTACATTTGAAAATAAACTAAAACGTCTAAGAATGGTGTTGACAATATAGATTACTTTAGTAACTATTTTAGGCCATTAATGATTATTTTTTTGATGTCCATAATAATTATTAATAACCAGCTGTATTTGTTAATATGCAAAACTTGGAAATAAGATAAAGAATATTATCAGTAAATGCTAGTTTTCTATTGTCACATTACAATTTCATTACACTTATAATACTTCCAATAGTGTAACCACTTTAGTCACTTTTTAAAATTCATAATATTGAGTGAGATATTGCAGAGTTGAAGTAGAGGTTAAATAGAGGGACTTAAGAATTAAATGGCCCAATTTTGACTCCTTACCATGTAAAAATGGGCTAATTACTTAATCATTTTAAGATTCAATTTTTCTCATTTAAAACAGGGATCTAATACTAAGAACTTCATAGTTGTCAGGATTAAACAAATGCTTAATAAATATTAATTATGTTATGTATACTATAATGTTAGTAGTAGCATGATAGCTAAGGAAGTTAAAAGCAAAAAAAAAGAAACATCTTAAATTTAAAGTTCCAAAATGTTAAATGTGAGAAGACCATGGACGTTATTTTTTTCATAATTTGAATTTAAGTTCTGTGTTCTATGTTTATAAACAGATGATGGAATATTGGTTTATAGAAATACTGACTATGAGGTCTGGCATGAGTACTGTAACTAGGCTATTTAAGGAAGAATTCAGTTCTCTCTGAGGGGCAGTTTTCTCAAATCATTTTTCCTTCGTATTCTGTTTTTATAGTTTTGGTATTAAAAAAAAAAAAGAGCTTAGAGAGACAGTTGTGTTCCAAAGATTTATGTTTACCTGGCAAACTCAAATCCTCTGTCCTTTTATCCTTATTGTTTTTTAAAGTGCCTTGAAGAGAAAATGGTTTTTAATCAAATTCATGAGATAACTTTTTATGTTACGTTTTATAGGCATTTAAACTTTTCGAGATAGAGAGCAACTAATATAATGTATGACTGAATATATTTTTTGGAAAAACTTTCTGCATCCTTGAGCAGAATCTTGAAGATCTATACACAAATACTGAACAAATTTTGCCACATGGAAGATAATCTGAAAATTGTAATTATTAAATGCTTGCCCTGTATCATGGTTTTTACACATTTATTTAGATAATTAAGGAATCAGGTAAAGACTACGCATGTCATCATAAAGTTTTTAATTTTCAAAACTACGCCAGTAGTGCTCACTCACTAATTAACATTGGAACACCTGTAAGCCTTGCATGCTTAGAAACAATATAATGGAAAGGACAATTTTTGCTTTTTAAAGTTAACTGCTTGCTTTCTTGCAACAACCTCAAACTTCCTACAGCCAGAGAGTTAGATTAATAGTTATTTCTTCAATGTACCAATCTGGAAACTTTCAAGGATGCTATCAGTTGCCCACTTTGGCAAATAAAATAAGTAAATAAAATTTTTAATGATCAGTCTGTTATCTTGTAATGTAGCAGTTGAATTACTAAAATTTTCAGATGTGAGGATAGTAACTTAACAAAATAATTGTCACATGCCAACATCTTTTTAAATTTTAAATGTAGTTTTTAGCTACAGGTGTTGACTTTACAATCAAGATTTCATGTGACTACAACGATAGTTTTTAACTTAAATGCAAATCAATAAACAGGAATATTAAGCCATAATCCAAATCCATACAACTGATTATCCTCCATTGATTTTATTATTTATCATTCATACGAAATTCTCTGTAACCTATGGTTAATCACAAATTTTGAGGACACAAGTGTTACCTGCATATTTGAATACAGAGACATTTAAAAATATATCAAATTAAGATGTTTTAAATAAAGATTCCATGTGCAGATTAGACTTTCATGAATGCATTCTACAAATGACAATAGTTGTTACTATGGTAACCTTTAACCAGGTACTTGGTGGTGTAATTTGAATTAGTCCTATTCTACAATGAGGGTGGTGAGGTAATGGAAATGAGAGTCATTAACATTCAAGATTTGAGTTTAAAGAAAGACAATATAGGAGAAGCAGGGATATTGAACAGGGTAAATTATACTGCTAGAGATGAAATGACCACCACATAACTTTCAGCCAGTCTCTCCTTCCTTTATTTTACTCCATGCTGGCTTTTGTTTTAGATCCCGTTGTTCTCCACCCCTGAGTGGTTCTAATTGCATCCATGAATCAGGAACCAACTCATTCTATTCTTACAAAGCAGTTTTAATCTTTCACTGTCAGTCAATATCCTACTTAAAAACCAGTCTAGAGAGTGCCTTTCCCATTAGAAAAGGGCAGTCAGTTTCTATCGGTTTTGGTGCTAATTTTGACTTTAAAGTACTATGGTATTTGTTAGGTTCCGTGTTTCTATGAATTAACACCCTGCCCCCACTCCTACCACCAAAAATCCAAGCAATTTTCCTCTTTCCTACTTGTACATTTGTAGGAGTTTGCCATGATTCTAATTGTGTCACTCATTTCCTTCAGCAGTAATTTGATATATAGTCTTAATCTGTGCTAGCACATTGGCTTTTTAATTTTTGTTTTATTTTACTTCAAATGGTTTTGCACCCTTATTAAGTTTTTGCAAATATACTAAAGTGGATTGTCTGTGGAAACATCTTCCTTAAATGAATACAGCTTAAAAGCAGAAAATTATTGATTTTTAAAATGAATTATTTCCCTCAGATTTTAGTGAGGCTGATTTTCAATAGCCATTTTATTTACCCGTTATCATTTCTTACAGTAGCTTTAATATCACCAAGGCCACTATCACTATCAATATATTCCCGAAAAAGATGATAATTTGTGATTTTTCTAAAAGAGATTTGGGAAGTTGTATGTATTAGATCAAATTTTGGTATATCACATAAAACTAAAAATCATAGTTTAAATCATAATTTTTATCTTTCTAATATTGATAAGATTTTAAATTATTCCAATTAAGTATCATTTATAGAACTTTAAAAATCAGGGATGAATTATCTATACTACATTACTTGTACATTGCTAAGAAGAAAGTAAGCAAGCTTCTCTAAATTTATTTGCACCTTGAGAACTAAAGTTTAGAAAAGCAGTTTAGGTTTTATAGGTTTTCCATTCTTCTTCACTGAAAATCTTGATTGAGAACACCAGGGCATATGATTCCGGGAACACACAAGAATGGCAGGACTGGTAGTCCCAAATAACTATTTCAGAGTTGGTTAGAAACAGCTGTCCCTTTGGACTGTGATCCCTATTTGGAATAGTCCCAGGACTTGTGAAAGAAATCTTCTCTAGGATTATTGCCTGACATGCAACTATTCATGTCCTGAGACCTTACATTTACCCCCCTCCCCCCCCCACACATACCCACACATACACACATACCTACCCCCTACTTCCTCCCTGCTCACTATTTCTCCTGCAGGAGTTAGGTATGGAGTTAGAGATCGGCTAGCAGCTATTACCTCAGCATAGTGGTTATTCCTTTGTGACAGTTCACCCTCCCATTCCTAAACTTGAACTATGAGCGAGTTCATCGAACAACTTGAGCTCTCAATTCTCTATTTAGAAATTATTAAGTAAACGTGGATTGCCAAAGTTGTCCTTCATAACGAGGATCAAAATTGTACCTAGCAGGGCCTTGTAGTACCACAAATGGTTTAGTTTTACACAAATATTTAGATTCTTAGTGGTTTCATGCATCGCTGCAATTCTCTTAGACCATTTTGTTATGCTTTGTAGTTTTTACAAGTATGCAAATGTTGAAGTATATTTAATAGCCCTGACACTATTAAATGTCCAGTTATTTCCCAAGATTTTTTTGGTAGGTCTTGGAAAATTATGAGGTGAAATTATGTAATTTGTAATTGGGAAAAAAAAAAACAGAAACATTTGTTTGAATTTGAATTATATTCACCAATTAAGAAAAAGTAATTTGTGTCATATCTATGGCTGAAATCAGACAGTGATTAGTACTACGTCTTCTAAGATGATTTTTCTAGGGATGGACTCTCTCTGTCCCTGGAAAACTGCAAACTAAGATGTACTTATCTAGAAAATAAATTATTTATCAATTAATTTATTAGTGTATTAGACTGATTTTTGGTCAAAGTAGGTGTGTGATATCGTTACCAGAAACTATGCATTAAATATATATAATGTGTACATCTCATAGTTGAGAACAATTAAAACTACGTAGATATTCTCAGTTAGAGATAATATACTTTGATGTTTTCTAAGCTTTGTTCTTGCTGGAATAGAGTATTTCACAGGTTGAAAATTGAAATGGCTCCACAATGTAGGATTGTGTTATGTTTTCTTTAATACAGTGTGCAGTGTTTAAATTCTTATAATAACAGGGTTGCTCAGTTTTCCAGCAGGAGGCCCCTCAAAGCAAGATGATGCCTCTCGCTTGGCAGATTTCTGTATAAATAAATAACACTCTGCACATTCCTTTCAAATACCCAAGTAAGTGAGATAATGCTATATAACTTTATTTTATTTTAAAAAAATAGCTGTATTATGTCAGTGACCTGTAGTAAATAACACTGCAAGCAGAAGTGACAGCCTCATTCACCTTGCACCCATGCAGAAATAACTGAGCTCTATTTCCATGGCTGGAGAGAGAAGAAGAAAGAAGAGAATGAAAGAAAAGAATCGACCTTGGATTGCAGTCACTCTCATGCTGACAAGGGGGAGTTTACAACTGACTATTTTTATTACATTGAATGTACCACTCAACACCCTGCAAATAACCCCTTGTAGTCTAAGCATTCAGGTAGTCATTGATGATAATCGTGTCGTGGATATCTAGTAAACAGTCTTCCCCTAATTCCATTTATATTTCTGTTAACTTTTCATCCATAGGCAAAATACTGTACTAAAACATTTTTGTTGATTGAACGTAATGGTGCAGTGATTACACATACACTTTTTGGACAAGGATGGCAATATATGTTTTAAAGCTTTTCTAATTCAAGACATGACAGTATCATCTTCACAGTGTCCTCTACTCTCCCTAAAAAATTCCGTTAATTATTAGGCCAGTGGAAAAGTAATTGCAGTTTAAAAATAATTGCAAAAACCGCAATTACGTTTGCACCAACTTAACATAAACACTGAAATGCTTAATAAAGAGAAAATAAACCATATGCTGTAGAACAGACTAAACCTAAGAACTTTAAGCTCTTTCTCAATGACAATTTTAAATGATTTGTTAATTTTGAATTCTCAATTGTGATTCACAAACATTGTTACTCAAAGACTTTCAACGGATATCCCAATTTGCAGTGATTGTGGCCCTAAAATAAAAGCCTTCTCAGACTGGTCTCACATTGAAATTTATGGAAGTCATGCAAACCTAATTTGGTGGGACTCAGGCCATTGCACTTATTTATACATTCTGCCTAGACATTCATTGGCCAACCCCTAATTGCACAGTGGTGGGAGCAGACAGCCTGATGTACAAAGACAAACACCAAGGATACGTGGCCCTGCCTCCACAATTAGATTATTTCAATTTATATAGAAAGTCAGGACTATAGGATTTAATGTATTTGCCATCCATAAAAGAATATCAGCAACAACAGCAACAACACTAGAGATACTCAGAACTTCTGGGTGATTTTATAAATAAACGCATAAATTCAATATAAGCTATTGAGGCTGCAGATAATTTTCATTATTACCATATTAATACATTTTAATGTTTGCTCTGTTTCTAATATATATGACACAGAATTGTTTGTAGGAAGAGTGCTTAAAATGATAATTTTTTTCCATTTATTCTACAGAAAATAAATTTAAGACTCAGAGAAGTTATTTGCTTAAGAATAGGCAGCCAATCAATGGAAAAGATTGGAACTCATGTTGTCTGATATTTTTTTATTACCCCTGCAACTATTCCATACAATTGGAGGAGAAATAGACTGCTAGACAATTCTTACACTGCATTCTCTTTTGTACAGTTGAAATATAACTTTTATATTATTATTAAAATCATATTTATTCAGAAAAATTAATATATGCAAAAGTGAGGAAAAAAGCATTTGTAATATCACCACTTAGGCATAACCACTACTAATGCTTTACACAAATAAATTGTGCATGGTGATAAGTGGCATTTAAAATGCAAGTGATTATATGTATGTGTCTGTGTGTGTCTATAGTAATTTTTATAAAAATGGTATATTCTGTTCTGTTCTGAATTGCATTTTGTATTTATTTTATACCACATACATATTTTCATATCTGGATTATTTATTTATGCAACATATTTAGTGGTACATATTTTTATCATATTTATTATTATTTAGAAACAATTTATGTATTCAATTCCCTTTTGTTGGCTTTTTCTTTCTTTTTATCAATTTTTATTGTTCTCTTCTGCTAAAAAGTTTCAGAGAACATCCTTTAGTTAAATCTTTGCACATAATTGTGATTATTTTTCAGAATAAATTACACAAATTCAAAAATTAAGAAAAATGTAAGCTTTTTGTATTCATGGCCCTGAAGAAAGTTTTTGTCAGTTTATTCTCTTGCCAGCCATTTAAAAATGTGTTTATTTTACAGTATTTTAGATTTCTTTTTATTTAGTGGGTTTCCTAAAAGTGAGTATGAATATGAATGAACAGTTCAATTATCAATATGTAAGATAACTCTATAATAATGCTATTTCTTGGGATTATTATTGAGTTGTATATATTGTGAATTAACTGTAATCTCTTTTTAAGATTATATTAAATTTGAAACTGTTTTCTAGTGTTGTATATGATAGCATGAATTCATGAGTTTTTATTAAAACATATATGTTATAATTTCTAAATTTATAATCACTTTTAAAAATAATCAATGCCCAGAAGGAAATAAAAAACATTTTTCCCTTGTTCCCCTAATTTATTTAACTTCAATGTACAATTATTATATGGGCTATAAACCAGTTAGATGAACGTTAAACATTAACAAAAAATATCTTTAACCTGATCTCATATAGTAGTGTTAATTTTAATAATTTATTTGACCCAAAACAGAGTACCTAATATGTATACAGATATTGAGTAGTGATAAATTGTAGCACTTAGTATTTTTACCATAAAAAAACCCTGTGTTTTCAGTGTGCCACCAAAGCTCTGAGCCTTATACGTACATATCCAAAAAAAGCATCTCAGTTTTCCTTTTTTCCATACAAGCTCAAATTTTCATAATTTTGAAGTTGCAGTCTTTTTTATAATATTATATTTTCAAGTATATAGATTGGTGAATGTTTACTAACATATCTTGAAATTAAATATTATATACTCTTAAAAACTATCTCTACAATTTTTGTCTCCTATACTAGAAGCTGTTAATCTTCTAATATTAATAAAATATTTGTAGTGATTCTGTTTAGGCAACTAAATGTATGTATGTCATTGTTTTTGCCAGTTCTGCTTTTTTGATTTGTTTTGTTTTTTCTTTTTGCAACTGGTTAATTCTAAATGTCATAATGAATTTATTTTTGACATGTTTTACTAGATTTAGTGCAAGTACATACAATTTTGTGGGTGTATGTGAAAACTGATGTATTTAAATAATGATGAAAATTATAAAAACACAGGATAATATTTAAACAATAAAATTAAACTTTAATTGATGTGTATATCATTGCTTTTAAGCACCTTACTAACTTTCTTTGTAACAAAGGTAATCCTTCACATTCAACTTTAGAAGGGTATAGTACCATCATATAGGAAAAATTGTGCATTTTGTTTAAGAAAATATGTTGTCAATAATTATTTTAGGAGGTTTTATCACAGTGCTGCAAATACGTTTTAACATTTTCAGTGCAATAGATCAACATAGGTGCTGTTGAGGGTGAACAAACATGAATTTAACAAAAGGAAAAAGTTAGTTGGAATAAGATGCTCTATTATCTTCTCATGTATGTATAAGTGATTTTTTTTTTTTTGCTTTCGTATAGTTTGTTGTCTTGTAGCTTTCTGAGACCATTTCAAATTAAGAATGGATAATAAATACGGTAATATGTGGAGAATGAATGGTCTCTGTTCTAGAGTATAATAATTGAAACATTAACTTTAGAGTCAACAAACCTGAATTAAAGTTCTAGGTTTGGGACTTCCTAGCTGTGTGATTTTGGAAAACTTAATTAACTTCACTGTGCCTTAGTATCCTCATCTTTAAAATGGGAAAAATACTTCTACTTTCTAGGGCTATTTGGATGACTATATAGGAAAATGTGTATCAAGCGCTTAGCAGGTAATGGTAATTACTTCAGAAATGTTGCCGTATTTTTAGGTGAAAATCTGTTTAGGTGGTAACTTTTAATGCTCTTGAAATTTTTCACATTAATTTTGAAGGATACTTTGTCTTTAGTTTTCCATTTCAAAGTACTGAATGTACAAAAGCAATTTCTTTCCTTTCATTGAACCCATATTTATTGAGTGGCTACTTTTGTACCATGAATTGCATCAGGAACATTTCTGATGTAATTAACGTAAAGACTAGTGAGAAAGGCAAATGCAAAAATAGCTATATTCAGTATTTAATGATACATGGTAAGCAAAAGGTGCTCTGGAATGAAAAACAGATGCATTTATTCACACCTGGAGGTTGGAAAGATGTTGGGGGGGAGATGGTTTCTGAAATGAGTCATGAAGATGAACAAGAATTAGTCAAAGGAAGACTGGTGGGGAGGGTGTTCTAGACAGAAGAAACTGCAACGACAGATTAAAAGAAGCTGGCAATTATCACCGAAGGTACAGTGGACATTTAATTCAAAGTAATTAAAATTTAACTATGTCAGAGACGGGGAAAGGATGAGAGAAAATGTAGAGACTGGTCACAAGGAACAATTTATGTCCAACTAGGGACTTGTTTTTTGTTTGTTTGTTTGTTTTCCTTTCTTAAAATCATTGATGTGGGTTTATATGCTGGTTTACTTTATAGAATTTACCACCTAATAGAGTGTGTGTGTTCATCAGGTACATGATCCACGGTTCAAATAAACTAATATTTGGCAACCTTGTATCGTGGAATATATAGAATGGAATATTAAAGTACAAAGTTTAAAAGGCTTTGTGAAAAAGACAATAGGCCTGAGAATTTTTGTACTTGAGAGTTTTGGAGAGAGAATCAAATTTAGGCCATACTCCTTGGAAAGTTACTGGGCTTTGGTTGTAAGAAGGAGGGAAGTAAGGATGGCTTAGAGAGTAAATAAAACACATTAAATATTGATTGGCTTCTACCATGAATCAGGCTCTGTGCTAAGCACTTTCACATAAGTGTCTCTCTATTTCCGACAACACAGATAGACCTATTTAAAAAATATCTATATCATGTCTGTATTTGTATCTATATGTATTTTATATCTATATCTATATCTGTCTTCTCAAAAGAGGTTAATTACATACATTTAAAAAGTTCAGAACATACAAAATGGGAATTTCAGTCAAATTTCCCCTTACTCCAAAGGCATGTGGTGGGAATTATTGGTGGGTATTTCAACAGTGACTTCCGTTACTTACTCCTTACTGGCAGAGTAAAATTTAGTTGAGTTGTCCCCCATTCCTGGGAGGAGAATCATAGTGCATCGAAACCAGTTTTCATCATTTCATTTTACTTCCTAGTGCTTGATTCAATTATGAATGGGATAGAAATCTGGTCAGGGAAGTTTGGAGGGCTTCAAGAGGAAGGTTTTCTCGCTAATGAAAAGAGATGCACAGGGAAAGCCCTCCCACATTTTGGTTAGACATCATCATGTCAGCATGTGAATTGTGGAAGTCCATCCTGCGGTCCCAGCAGAAGATACTGATGACAACCTAAGAAAGGTAAATTGGAAAGATACTTGGATTCTCCATGACATTTTTGAGCCCCTGAACCAACCCTGGGATATCATGATCTCTGGACCTTCTATAATCAAGGAATTAAATCCCTTATCTTTTAAGCCCCCTTTTCAGCCAAACGATTTTAACTGACATAAACGCTGAATGTTCAAATGCAATACCCTGGCTTATTTATTCAGCTATGTAAGTAGACGACTTATTTAAATGTCTTCTCTTTACTTGAAGTTAAGTCTCTCTTTGTGGCCATGAAGAAGAAACAGGTTAAGTCTGAGGGAAATATTAGGCATCTATTAGCATGTTTTCCTCAAAATGGGATCTAGCCGGACAATCAGCTCTAGTGTGTCTTTTGGAGCAAAAATTAATACAAGACCCAGTCTTATTTTACTATAATATAAGACCAGGTCTTTATAACATAATAATATAATATAATACAATAGTAACATAATGTAATACCAGGTCTTATATTAATTTTTGCTCCAAAAGATGCATTAGAGCTGATTTTCCGGCTAGGTCTTATTTTCGGGAAACATGGTAGTGTTAGAGAATCCAGATGTGAAAAAAAAAAAAGTGAGAATGGAGACTAAAGACTAAGGTGCTTAGAGTTATAAGGAACACAGTTATAAACTCCAAACCTCTAGTGTATAGATAATAGCATAATTTCATTGTTTTGAAATTGTCCTAAATTTTATAACAGTTACAAGAGAAATAAAAGTTTATGACTCTTTTTTGATATTTTTAAGTGTCCATTATTCCCTGAACACTATACCTGCTTTTTACATTATTTGATTCTTATGAAAGCTCTGTTGTTAATCTAGAAGGTATTTTACTTCCTACAAGTTTTGCCTGTGGAAGCCTAGTGTAGAATGTTTATCAGTTTTCAGCAAAAAGGCATTCTGCCTGCAGAAGCCCTAAAATGATTTGAGAAGAGACGGAAAGGAAGTCAAAACTGAAGTGGTATCTTGGGTTCTATATGTCTATAGTAGGTCAAACTTGTTCATATGTTTTCAGGTAGAATTATTTAATTGGGAGAAAGATGAGCTGCTCTCATTTTAAAATATCTATTTATTGAGCGTTGCCATGCACAAGAAACTGGATTAATCATTGAGACATAAGTTATTGCGTGATGTTTTTGAAGTAATATTTTCTTAGTATTTTGTTATGATTTATTTGGCTATAAATCAAATAGTCATGTAAGTAATAAAGTCATTTGATACTCCTGGTAATTCCACATATATTTAGAAAATAATTTTACCTCAATCTTTTATTAATTAATGGGCATTTGAACTACTATGATTAAAGACTATTAGCTCCTTCCAGATATAATTTTTCCAGATAGACATTTGACTGGTGGAATATGCATGAAATGTTCCTATTAGCAAATGTCCCACTTACAGTGTTGAAGACTGACATATGATTTTAGGCTTTTCAATAAGATAAGTATAATTTACAAAATGTGAATTATCCCGCTATTCTACCTATTGGCAATTACGTTGTACTCTTAGTTAAGGAATTTCCATTTGTTACGGAATTTCAGAGTCTGATAATGAATTTCATTCCTACCATGCCATAATGTTGTATTAAAGTTTTTCCCTAGTAACTTTCATAATGTCTTAACAAATAGTATCATTGATTATGAAAAACACTTTAACCAAATTCTATTTATAGTTTAGGATGCTGAGATGTCCGTTGACAATGTTGCAAAGATCTCAAAGTGTTTTAAAATGCTTGAGCTACCTATACACTCTTCTTTCTTCTGTACCTGTCAACCAATTTATCACTTCTGTAGTTTATATAAACATGTAGACTTCTGTACACTCAGTTTTATTTATATTACACCATAAACGTATTTGAAGTTACCCAAATTTATTGGTGAAGTAATCTATTAGATGGGGTAGTTATATAATCATCTTACCTATACCTGAATGTTTATGCTTTTGTGTCAATTATAGTAGTGACCTGTTAGGCCGGAAACGACAGTTGACTCTTGAACAATGAGGAGTTTAGGGGCACCAATCTCTGCCCCTTCCCTTCCTCCCTCCCTCCACCCTGCAATTGAAAAATCTGCATGTAACTTCTGACTCCCCAAAACTTAACTACAGCCATCCACGGGTTGGGGAATTGATTCCAGGACCCCTGCGGATACCAAAACCTGACAATGCTCAAGTCCCTTATGTAAAATGGGGTAGAACAATTCATATAATCATCCCTCTGCATCCATAATCAAAAATAGTGTTTTTGATACATAGTTCGTTGTATCGTGGATGGGAAACCTCATGATGGTATGGAGGACTAAGTGTATATTTATTGAAAAAAATCAGCATATAAGTGGAGCAGTGCAGTTCTCACCCAGTGGTCCAGGCTCATGTGTAAAGAAATACGTTTTGAGAGCAAAGTGAACTGTAATCGTTGTGGCATGTCTTTTCAGATTTTAAATGTTCCTAATGTTAAAAGAGTTATTTTTATGTTACATTTTTATTTTATTTTTATGTTACATTTTTAATGTTTCTATAAGTGCATGTTACATGCTGATATTTGGTAACAGATTCTTAGGATAGTTCAATGTTCACTGCTTGTTAATTAAGTATTGCAAGTCTAAACATCCCAAATTGAATAAACTATTTCATTAGGAACAGGTAAGCTCTAATGAAAATAAAATTCATATGTATATATCAACAAGTTCTAACTGATCTCATATTCAATATGTAGTATTAGTAACTATAGTTGTTTTCACTGCTGTTTTTGAAATACATACTGTATGCCAGGCTTTGTGATAGATGCTTTACATAAAATATTTCACTAGAATCTGGAAAACGTCCTGCAAGATAGGGATTTTCATCCACATGTTAACCAACGAAGAAATGAGGAAATTGAAAGGAAGTAATTTCCCTAAGCTAACGTAGCTAGTAAACAGTGGAGGCAATATTTAAATTTGTGTTTGTCTGACTCCAGAGCTAGGTATAGATCTTCCCATTTTTATATTCCATATTAAGAACCTGTAATGTAAACTAATTTTACAAAACTTATTTACAAGTAATTCTAATAATGATAGTTCACAATGAAGGACCACAGAACACTTATAATATTTTTTATTAAAAGACTAAAGAAACATGTCAACATTATTAATCTCTCTGAAGCTAGACTGATGAAAATGTTTGAATGTTGACTAGTAATAACACCAATAGAATCTGACCCTATTGTTGTTAGTTAAGGCTGTAGTGTTATTTGTACATAATAGTAATATTGTGAATAGCAACTAGCACATACATGAATCATAATAAGAGAGAAACTGTAACAACATATAATGAAATGGTGTGGTAACTATCTAAATCTATATTTCACTCACTCCTATATATTTTTACTTTAAGTTTATTTTTGTGTTTGTTTTTTGTTTTAATTTTGTAGTTATTTGCTTTGTATTCTTCATGCTTGGGTAATAGTGTTTTTGGACAATTACTTATTCATCATCATTTCCAAAGATATTGGCAAAATAGTATGAGCAAAGTTTTATGTGGGTTGTTCCTAACATCTACTTTTAGGGAATTATTCTAGAAAGAGAAACTTTAGGAAGAAGTTGAACTCAGATTTCAGCATGCGGAAAGGTATAACAAGAAATGATGCAATGCCCAAGGATATCAGAAAATTAATGTCACATTAATTTAAAGACTATAAGGTTTTCAGAGGTCCTTGGCAGACTCCAGAGTGCAGAAGCAGTTGATTATTGAAATTGGCAGATGATAAAGAAGATATTTGGAGATGCAATAAAAGCAATACTGGACAAATTTCAGAAGTATACTCAGCTTTAAGATCTCAAAAAAACCCAACACAAAATACACTTGAGAGAAGACTACTACATAAATACCATTGTAAATTTTAAGAGCCTTTTAGAAAGACTACCAAAGGAAATGTTCTAGAATGCTGAAATTAAGACCATTACCCACTATGACAGCTATATATATTCTGAATATGTATATTTAGATGCTCTTGGATTTCATATGCCATTCAGGAGGTTAAATTTATGGTGCCGTTGGGTTCACTAACAGCATTCCAGCTGTCTATGTTAACTCTGCAATTATTTGATTAAGTATAGAAAGAACCTTATGCCTTTAAATATAATAGTTTAGCTTCTAATTTTTGTTCCAGCTTTATTGAGATATAATTGACATATAACATTGTGTAAGTTTGAGGTGTACAACATGATTTGATATATGTGTATACTGTGAAATTCACTCCTTTTTAGATAGCTTTGAATTTGAAAAATCAGAAATTTAAAATAAAATTTCTCAGGAGTAATTGACCCATAAAATGTGACTGCTAAATTATGACACAGTGCATAAGCCGTTAAGTAAATTATGTTTAATAGTTTGTCCTTAAATATTAACTGATCAGTTTGATGACATTGAAGTTAATCAAACTGGATTTCTATGTAATAATAATAATAATAATAATAATAATGTGTCTAGAAATTGATTTTCCTTATCAATGCTAATAAGTAGCCTGCTACTGTGTCATATACATGGTATCAGAAGAAATGAGACTCTTGGGTCAGAAACAAAGGACTTTATTTCTCATGTCACATTTATTGTTATTATTATTATTTATTGTTATTTGACTATTATATCTTCTCTACATGCTTTTCCAGTGTCTCTTTTTATAGCATTTTAATGCTTGCTGTTGAGACCATGTGTGTATATATATATATACATACATACATACATACATACATACATACATACGGAGGGTGCCAAAAAAAGGTATACACATTTTAAGAAAGGAAAACTGTTAAAATTACACTGATGATGGTAACCACTTTTAGCACCTCTTGTAATTGCAGAAATGAAACATGACTTGTGTTTATCTTGTGTTATTGGTATATATTCAGTATTATAATTTTAATACTATTTTTTTTCCTTTCTTAAAATGTGTATACATGTTTTTGGCACCGTGCGTGTTTGTGTGTCTGTGTGTGTGTATGTCTGTGTGTGTATCAGGTAATTCCCATGCATATTGTCTATAAATTTACTTTAAGAATCATAACCTACAGGGCTGACATTTTTTTATTAAAAGTTCTTTTGAGTTAAAGAATTAACACTAGACGTTGCCAATAAAAATATGGCTATGTTTCTTAGAAGTGGGGATATATATAAAAAATAAGAAAATATCTACCTATCACTTATATGTACTATCTTCATATCTCTGAGTACCCTGCGCTGTACTGAAGTTTGATGGGAAGATAATTTGGGGCAGTTGCATAGTAGTCTCTAGTCAATGAGGGAAGAGCATGAAAGTTGGCAATACTGAAAAAGGAGTATAAAAAATAAATGGATTAGCAGATAGTCTCTATATTATGCTTTAATGCTAACCATGGTATATGTGTGTATATATATATATATATATATATATATATATATATATATATATATATATATATGTATATGCCAAGTTTGAAACTAATATTTACTAGATGGAAATTTTCAAGGAGCCTGTATACAGAGATACTTAGCAACTAGTTGTATTTTCCACACACAGTGAATTTTTCTTCCAGTCTTTCCTTTTGCATTTGTTTAATGCATCAGCATTTTTTTTCTCTTTATGCCTGAAATGCCTCAGTACATAACTTTGGCCACACCTGGCAAAAATCAGAACCTTCAAAATTCAAAAATACCTGTGTTAAGCACCACACAGCAAGCTGCTTTTGGCTGTTTTTCTAAAGGTCACACAATACTTTGTGTTTTCTACAACATGACACAGCATGACAAAACAAAGTAGTTATCTTTTGTACTTGTCAGCATTGTTATATCAACTTCAAATGATGAAATGCTTCTCAGTATGCTGTTGCTTTTTTCCCTTGGGGGCTTGTACTGATTTCTTTCAAGTATTGTGTGTATCAAATAAATGATTCATTTATTATCCTTGACACCTGAATTTGCTAATATAAAAAGTATCTAGACGTCACTTCAAAAGTGCATTTAGATGCTATTTGTTTCTGAAGTGATAAAAATGCAGTTCATTTGGACTTTGTCTTCTAGTTACCGTTTTTACTTAACATCTGTGTTTCCCAGTAGAAGAGGTCATACTGGATGTTGTCAGTAGAAAGTTTAGACAGTTGCGAAAATAAATTTTAACTTTCAATTGAAAGATTTTCATTAAAAAATAAGTCAAAATCATATTTTGATTTGGTAACTATAAGATGACATAACTTGTATTAGTTACGGTAATGCAAGCTGATAGAACACAAAAAACCCTTATAGAGAATTAACCCAATAATGTTTATTTCCCATTGCATAACAGTTCAATGCAGATGTTTCTGGTTGAACTGCTGCCTAGGGTTCCACAATTGTCATGTGGGTCTCAGTGGACCCTGGTGGATGTCTGCAGCCAAATGAGGGAACATAGAATGGAGATCGCATGTGGGAAGTTTCTATGCGTTAAATCTGAAAGTGGCATACACTATTGTTGCTTATAGTCTCTTGGATAGAATTTAATTCTTTGACATGACATACCCAACTCCAAGAGAAATAAATGTGTTCAAGCTGTGTGCTTAGGAGTGGGTTTGGTAAACAGCCAGCAGTACCTGCTGGAGGAAACTTAATTGGGGAGATTATGTGTTATAGTGGAGAGGGATTTACATTTGGGGTCAGTCTTAACATAGAAATATAGCTCAGCCATTTATAAGCTATGGAACCCTGAGCAAATTACTAATCTTCTGTGTGTCAGAATATACTGAATTACAGAATAGGAAAACCACACCTACCTCACAGGGTTATTAAGAAGATTAAAGGATAGTATGTATATAAAGTGCCTAGTGCAATGCAGGGAAAATTATAGGCACTTGGAAATGATACTTTTTATTTTTATTATTAAATAATGTTATTTATTCTGTGATGGTCCATAATAAATATGATTTCATTTGGCATTAACTTGGTTCAATACCAAATTAATTTTTTTTAAGAGGGATTATTTTATGTACGATAAGCCATAGCTGTCTGGAAAAATGTGTATTTTAGCAGCTGTCCAAAGCAAGTGAAGACCAATATTTATTCAGCAGACTTAAATTTGGGGGCAAGCGCCACATATACTTGGTTTTCTTTTCAGGCAGCAGATGCTAATCTTGAAGTTTTAACTGAATAACTTTTCTTCTTGGTTGAATTTGTTAAGGAAAGAAAGAAAGAAATGAAAAACTCTTAGAGTAGTTAAATGAGTAAAAAAAATATATAAGATATATATAATATGTTATAACATATACATAATATATATATTATATATATAGTGGGAGGAGATTGCCTATCATTTGCTCTAGTGTCTACCCTATAGTAATGTATCTCTTTTGTAATTTTAATATGTTTGTATCTTGGTTATTCAAGTCATTTTAAATCTAATATAATTATAAATTCATAAAGTAAAAATTGTACTGCATACTTTAATGTCATACAGTGACTTACAGTGTAAATAATCCATGGGAATCTACTTTTAGAAAAAGTACAGTTTTTCATTAATTAACAGAAACAACATGATTTAAATGCTATTTTTCTTTGTACATTAAAGAATCTAGAGAAAAAGCCACATTAAAACTAACTGTAAAAATACAAAACTGAGCTTTTAGTAAGAGAATAAAATTGATATTTCCATTCAACTTTCATAGACCCGAGTTCCTTGGTCACATATAATTCTGGAACATTCATTTATAGTTTTAGATTTGAAATGCTTTTTCCTTCATCTTAATTCATCAAATGATTTCTTAAGGAGTTTCTCTTTTTATTTAAACTTAACAACATCTATTATCATTAAATCTCAGAAGTTATCTACAATTTATGTCAGGTTCTGTGAAGAAAAAAACGGGCTGAAGTTGACATTTTCATTGTACAGGGCAGTGAATGACAGGGTGTAAGGAGAGTGTTTCCTCCATATTTAAATCAGAGCAAATATTTTGAAACAGGTATGCTTTCCAGAGTCAAGCCTTACCCTTGTTACAAATACTTGCAGGCTAAATCCAAAATCCGGAAGATATCTTTGCTGTGAAAGCGGTACATGATTGAGAGTTGTTTCTTTTTATTTTCATTGCAGTTCTGTGTTTCCCTGAATTTATTAGATAGCTGTTGAGCTAGTTTGACTTATCAAGTGTCTTAAGTAATTTCTGCCTATTCGGTTGATGAATATTTACATGGATGGGGTTGGACCTTGTCCAGAATATCCATCACTTTACATTCACATTCAGTTATTCAGTTCACAAGGCCTACCTTATGGGACCAAATAGACAAAACACACGTTCCCAAGAAGTCAAGGTAAGTCAACATGTAGGATTTGGGGAGGAACAGTCTTTTAGTGCTGGGCTTGACTTTGACTGGAAAATGCAAATCTGTTTATGCTGTGTTTGTCTGCTTTGTGTCATTAGATATATGACTGTGTCTTTGTTCAGAACTCTTATCGAAGATACTGCTTGCTGCTGGTATTTGCTGTGTACAAGAGTGTCTACGAGGACAGTCTTGTAACAGACTGTCTACCCAAAGCATACAATCAGGTTACTCCCCCTTCATAATGTCTATTTATGTTCTTTTTAGCACCTGTTGATAATTATACGTTTCCCCCCTCTTTTCTCATTCATACAGAATTATCCTTTCCAGAAGGACTGGGTTAAGCTAGTTCCTCAATTTATGCAGGTGTATTCCAAGGATTTTCTACTCCATTGGACAGTTTCTATGATTCCAGGAATTTTTTTTTTTTAACTTTCTTTTCCTCTTCTACTTCTGCTAGAAAGTGAATTTGTTAACTTTGTAACGCTCAGCTGTATGGATGGATTGAATATTTTTGTATAATTTATTCTAGCTTCTGTTTCAACATTTGTTATTCACTGGAGAATAAATACATTGTATAGCAAAGATAGATTGAAACCTTCTAAAGGTTTGTGTTGCATGACAAAAGTTATTGCCCCTCCCCCATCAACCCTAGAATACGTTTCCTTATTATTCCCTAGAAAGAAATTGGTGAGTGAAAAAAATGAAAAAAGATAAAAAAATAAAAATAAATAAACAAATGTCGGGACCAATTTTATAATACTCCTATAGTAGTCATTTATGTGTTAATATTTTACAATGACTAATTTAATAGACAGATGGTAGTTCATATTACAGTATGAAAGTGAGGCATTTCCTTAGGCCAATGATTATGTACCCAGTTGTCAATTAGGAAAAAAACTGCCAATTATCATGAGTGGTGTATATTTTAATTACAGAGTAATTAGGACAGCTAGGTAACCAGCCTAGAGGAAGGAGTGCTAAACTGTATGTGTGTGTGAATCCTTATTATGCAAACCCATAAAATAAAGGCCATTCATAGAAACTTTCAATGAAATGGTAGTAATTTACCTGAGGCATTCTGTATTCTTTTACTCATTTGATCAATAAAAAATGAGTTTAAAATGCTACAGTAGCTGTTTGTGAATTAGACATTATTTCTGTAAGAAAAAATAAATTCAGAGGAAATGGATTATATTTTAGCCATTGGTGTTTGACATGTTTGTATTTAATATGTTTTGATATGGTGTTATCTCATTATGAGGAGTCAATTATAGAGTGACATTTGCCCCCTGAAATATGATTTGAAGCAGAAATACAGTGCGAGTAAATGCTCGATTGTCTCATCTATATCTTCAGCTTTTTTACTCAATCTCCTTTTCTAGACCTCCAGTTATCCTCTGGATATTTCCAATTTAGTGTCTCCTATTACGTTAACTTCAACAGAACTAAACCATCATATTTTCTCCCAAAACAAGTTTTTTTTCTTAAACCTCTGTGTTCTTGTCTGTGCCAAAGGAACCACTGTTTTAACATTATTTCAGACATGAATGGTTATAGGTATTGATTCCGCACTCTCATTTTCTTCTTTTTTCTTTTTTTTGTTCTTTTTTTGTCAGTAGTCCTTTGAAAAATTTCTTAGTCTAGTACCTTTTTGGGCTATTTGGGCTATCATTCCTATCCAGAGTCTCACAGGGTCACAACCAAGGTACTGCAACAGCCTATGCTGAACAAATATTCTCATTTCTCTAAATGATCTTTTGAATAGCAAACACAGGGTTTATAAACAATTCCTCTATTTAAAAAAAAACACCATATATATATATATATACACATATATATATATGGTTTTATATATATTCTGTTGACTATTACATCAAGTATAAAATATATGAACTGTTCTGCCTCAGTTTCAATGCCTTCAGTGATTTGGTCTTACTACTTGACTAATGGGAAAAGAAAGATCAGTTAGGTCGTACCAAATTACTGAAAAGGGCTGATTTAAATGCTTTCCATCTAATATTTCTCCTGCATGTTAAGTCCCCTGATTCTCCAATGAGATTGTAGACTCCTCTTAGGAATCTACTATGGCATTTAACACAGTTTTAACATAGCCAACTAATAGGTGATTAATTGAACTAAGTCCTTTTGTTTTATTAATATCCTAATAATGCAGGAGAGGAATTTTTAAGTGTTGTTGCTTTTATTTAGGCCAATGGTTGTCAACCCCACTGAAAATTATAATCATACGAGGAATTTTAAATAAAATAGTATTTATTGTCAGAGCCCTGCTCTGAGAGATCATGATTTAGTGATTTACTTGGATCTACTTGGTCAGAATTTCCATATGTTGGGCCTGGGAATTTATTTTTGTAAGGGCCTAGATGATTTTGAGGCTTATTTGGTTTAGGATTTTTCTTCCATATACCACTATTAATTATTTTACCACTACTAATTAAGGTCTCTCAAACTAAAGAAAAATACTCTTTTGCAAGTGAAATGGGTAGAGCTATAAAGGTTTTGTTTGTATATTTCTTATAAAACTTTCAAATACCCTAATGGATTTCCAGAAATATTTTAATATTAATACATTATCATAAAAATGCTATCTGACTATACTTTGGGTGACTCCATAAATGAAAGAATAAAAATAATCATATTTGATTAGACTAAAGGTATTAATCATAATGAGATTCCTGGCCCTAAGATGGACTATATATGTAAGGGAAAATAATAGAAGTTGACTAAAATACTTGACCTATTTTTGCAAAAGGAATATATGTGAATTCTTTGAAGAGTCATTTAGAGATTGATAGGAATTTTTGTTGTTGTTATTCTATATAAGCTATTATGCATTCTAATAGATTTTTAGGATTTAAATAGCTTAAATATAATATCCAATTAGTCAAGTGGGAAAATGTATGTCACTTTCCAACAATAAAGAGGCAAGCGAGAAAAATTAGGCCTCAAAATTTTTGTTTTTTCTTAGTAAAACAGTAGCTCCTTTGATTTTGAATATTTTCCTTTGAGAGACTGGAGGTCTCTCAAAGGAAAAGGTGTATGCAGGAAGTTTGGGCAGGAGAATATTATAAAAACTTATGTTTGTCAGAAAGTATGCAGCCATCTGTTTCCCTGTAGGATGGGAATATAAGTAATAATTGATTGATGTATTATATCAGGGAGATATAGTAGGGAGTGAGATATTAGGGAGTGGTAGGGACTGGAAAGTAGTGTACAAGTTCTATTTAAAGTTCCAATTAACTGTGGTAGATTTCTTCAATTTTTAAAAATGCACTTGGAAATACAAAATTTTATGTAAATATACCCAATTTTAAAATGTTTGCAACTTATTCAGTTTTCTTTATGCAGGAAGAATTGTATATATTTTTGCTGAATTAGGTCATTGGCCTCCAATTTTCAATCTGCTATATTTTGCCCTTAGCTATTCATGGTATTGTGAAAATGTCAAGACGGTCTTTTTTATTTCCTTCACAGATATTATAGTCCTCTTTTTCTTTTTGTAACCAATTAATACTTTAGGTAAATTCTGAATGGTAGAGTAAAATATTTCCTTTATGAAAAGGAGCTAGGATGTATGGCTTACATGTACCAAAGACATATTGAAATTAAAAGTAGTTGGCTTTCTAGAACCTTGTCCAGATGCTTATATTATCATCAAAGGTATTCGGTCAACATTTTCTGCATTTTGAGTCTATCAGCAATATTTGCATGTTTATGTTGTTTCAGCTGAAATATTCATACCTGTCATGGCATGACAAGCAGTTCATGTCTATGTTAATGAGTGGACACAAATTTTGGATTCAAGTCTAAGAATTCTCAGTTAGACTGAGTCTCATTTTGAAGAAGAAAGCTAGTATTTAAAATAAAAGATACATCCATGTTCTCAAATGGCAATATTTCATCTTTTCTTGTAGTCGAATAACATTCCATTGTATATATGTATCACGTCTTCTTTATCCAACCACCTATTGAAGGACACATGGATGGATCTTGAGATTGTCATGCAAAGCGAAATAAGTCAGACAGAAAAACGTTGAGAACCATATGATTTCACTCATATGTGGGATATAAAACTGAATGCAACAAACAAGGCAAACAAACAAAAACTCATAGACACAGACAACAGTTTATTGGTTACCAGAGGATAAGGAAGGAGGGGATTGGTAGATGAGGGTAAACAGGATCAAATATATGGTGATTGAAGGAGAACTGACACTGGGTGGTGAGCACACAATGAATATGTACATGATGTAGAATGGAATTGTACACATGTAACCTATATAATATTATTAACCAATGTCACTCCAATAAATTTAATAAAATTTTAAAAAAATAATAAAAAAATTTCTTCAGTGAAAAAATATATAGCTATTGTAGAATATGTGCTTATAAGAAATATACTTATAGACAGAATGAATCTCATTAATCTTTAAGAGATAACTTTTGAAGTTTAGTTTTACTTGCCGATTCATTTGACCATTCAACAAATATTTGTTGATTGTAAAAACAATAACAGATAATATTAAAACAAATGTCTTTAATTTAGTCATTTTAAAGAAGCAAAACGTATTACCTGTGATCTGAAAAAAAGAGTGAATGTGCATGACATAGCATCCAAGCAGATTAGGAAAACATTTTAGTAAATTGTTTAAACCATATTATTTTTGTTTTGTTTGTTTAAAGACTTTATAAAGCCATCATTGAGCTAGACTTGATTTTTGTTTTCCTTTAGCAATTAGGGAAGTGAAACCTGAATCTCAAATATTTATTTACTGCACTTAAAACGAATGTATCATCAATGTTACATGAGTACAAAATTTTTTCCAATTCTCTCCCATTAAGTCTGTTGGGAAGACTTGAAAAAATAATTATTGTGAGCTATAGTTCGTCAAAATTTTGGGTTGACAGATGTATCTGTTCAATATATAGAGCAATGAGTTTCTATCAAGATCCGGTTTTCTGAAACTTTTAGTAGTTAGCACAGTTAATATTTGCAGTGGCATGATTTATTATAAAGAATGACAAGTTGATTGTAGTTTGTGTATTTGCATGAGTGTGTGTACGTATGTACATGCATATGGACCATCATCTACATGATGTACATATTTTTGGATCTGGTTAACCAACAACCAGCTATATTTTGTCTTACCCATTTTCAGACTTATCTTCTATTTATGTTCTCTGTTCAAAAAATTTTCACCCATCCTAAAATGTTTAGAGTGAAATAACTCCTTCAATTTTGTGCATAAGTATTTAACATTTTCCATATCCCTATCATGTTCCAAAGCAGCTGTATTTATAGAAATGTTAACTTTTTTACTACATTCAATTGTTTTGTATGTAATTTTTATCAAATCATATAATTGTAAACGTCTTTATTTAAGCCTTGGGTTATTATTTTTGTGAAGGGATCAGCAAAATAAGAAAACAGAGATCTGTGAAAACTAATAAACAATAAATAGAATACACATTACACCATTACTTTTTCAAACCATATGCTTAATAGGTAAAAATGGAATTCTAACTTTCTAATTATGTACATGGGTGACATTCATCATATAATTTAAGGGATCTTGATTTTGTAGGAAAGTTAATATATTCGGGAGCTGATCTTTCCTGAAGGGTGTAATTACGTGCCAGGGATAATTTTAGGCATCAATGGGACCTGTCAGGTGAGGCAAAGCACATGATCAGTCAGGTAGCTTTCCACCATGGCTAAGTATTTATTAACTTAAAAAGTTTAACTATATGTAGCATGAAAACAGGCACACTAGTCAACAACATCTAGTAGACCAGATGGTTTGAGACAGATACTGTGTTCCTTTAATTAGCTGCTGGTAGGGTTGAAAAATATCCCTTAATAGGCTAATAAAATAGTAGGTTTACAATTCAAGGCAATTTCTTTTTTTTTTTTTTTCCCTTGAAGAAAAATGGGCAGAAAAACTTAAACTACTCTGACACAAGAAAGTGATTCCCATTCATGGAAACTGTTTGCAAACTCAGAATCATGCAACACAGAGAAAAGGATGAGAGGAAGGGGGGCCTCTTAACAGTTTTTACGTAAAACCAATAGTTTTTTTTTTTTATTTCAACAAAGTTTTAATGAGGACAAATTGGCTTGACAAACATAATAATGTTAAATAAGCATCAGAACAAGTAACAGGGAATTAGGATAATTGTTTACCATGGGCTAGATCTTTCTCAAGGGTAGCTTGAGGTTCTATCTGAAGGGCACTTTGAAATACATTATTTCCCACAGCCCTTTTCTATTTTAAATTTCTTAACAAAATAATTTGGTGTTTAATTAATTTCAACATTCAACATAGAAGAATAAGAAAAAAATACTTTAAGATTTGTAAGGAGAAAACATAGAAATAATTTTATTAGTCACTGAAATAAGTTTTATTGTTTGAATCAATTTTGAATTCTTTAAAAATATATTCTGCTTGAATAATATTAACAGAAAAGCACATATTGTTATAGCTTAATAACCTGACCGCATTTCCGACTTGAGTTCTCCTAAAATGTCCTTTACTTACATGAAAACATAAAGTAGAAAAATGAAACTTTAAAAGACTTGCTAGATTATTAAAATTCTGTGTAAACTTAAATATAGTAACATTTAAAGCCATTTCTTTCTTTCTTTTTTTTTTAAACTAGCTCAAAATAATCTCTCCAAAAGAGCAAAACTTGACTACAATTTATTACTCCCTAGGTTCAAGAAACTTTACTGCTCATTTGACAAGTTTAGATGAAGTATAACTATTGTCAAAAACCCTAAACAGGTAGAGATATAACCCATGCATCCAGAATGTCATAGGGTGATGAAAGAGGCTCTACGAATAAACTGGGAGAGAGGAGATAGACAATTACTTCCCTTTTGTTCTGCAGTGACCACATGACTCAAGCTACTTATTTTACTTCCTTGAATTTCTCACCTCCTCATCTGTAAAAACAGGGATTGGGCTAAATGATGTCTAGGTTTTTTTCATATTAAAATTTTTTTAAAGCTCTAATTCTCCACATTTTCTCAACACATGTATATAAAACTGAAAAATCATATCTTTATAATCTGTGAAAGCTGCAAATAAAAATGTATTTTAACAGATTTTTCTATAATACTAAATTTTTAAAAGGGAAAGAAGATACAACTCTACCATTTTAACATTATTTATCTTATCAATATTAATATATTTTTTATTATTCAGTAGCATTACTAAATTGTACCTTTTTATTCTAATCCCATGACTAGAAAGAAATTTGTGCTTCTTAACTATTTTTTAACTTTATAGAGGAATAATTGACAAATATAATTGTATATTTTTAAAGTGTACTATATAATTATTTGATATACACATACATTGTGGAATCATTAACAAGATCAAGGTAATTGAAACATCCATAACCCCACTTAGCTAACATGGATAATTGTGTGTGTGTGTGTGTGTAGAATGCTTAAGATCTGTTCTCAGCAAATTTCAAGTACACAACACTGTGTTATTAACTGGTCACCATAATGTACATTACATCTTCAGAACTTATTCTTCTTAGAACTGAAAATGTGTATTCTTTGACCCGTGTCACCCCAATGCTATTGTAAATGTGATTGCTTCCTTATTTTCTCTTTCAGATAGTTCATTATTAGTATATAGAAATACAACTGACTTCTGTATGTTGATTTTATACCTTGCATCTTTACTGAATTTGTTTATTAGTTATAACAGTTTCTTTTGTAGATTCTTTAGGGTTTTCTAGATATAAGATCATATCATCTGCAAATATGACAGTTTTACTTTTTTCATTCCAATTTGATTGCTCTAGTTGGGACTTCAAGTATAATGATGGATAAGAGTGGTGAGAATGGGTACCCTTGCCTTGTTCCTGATCTTAGAGAAAAAAAGCTTTCAACCTTTTATCATTGAGTATGATATTAGCTGTGGGTTTATTGTCTGTGACCTTGATTATTTTGAGGTATGTTCCTTTAATGCCAAATTTATTGAGGTTTATTTATTTTTTTATTATGAAAGGTTGTATTTTGACAAAAGCTTTTCCCACATCTCTTGGGATGATTATATGATTTTTGTTTTTCATCTTATTAATGCTGTGTATTATCTTTATTGATTTGCGTGTGTTGAACCATCCTTGTATCCCAGAGTTCAATCCTAGGGTGAATGATTCTTTTAATGTGCTGCTGAATTCAGTTGGCTAATATTTGGTTGAAAATTTTTGCACTGATATTTGTCAGGGATATTGGTCTGTAATTTTCTTCTCCTGTAGTATTCTTTTCTGGCTTTGGTATCAGGGTAATGCTGGCCTTATAAAAGAGTTTGAGCACATTCCCTCCCCTTCAACTTTTTGGAAGAGTTTGAGAAGGATTGACATGAATTATTTTTTCAAACATTTGGTAGAATTCAACAGAAACCATCTAGTCCTGGCCTTTTCTGTGGTGGGAAGTTTTTTTTATGTTATTACTGATTCAATCTCCTTACTCCTTCTTCATGATTTAGTTTTGGTACTTTAGTACGTTTCTAGGAATATATCCACTTCTAGGTTTTTACAATTTGTTGGCAAATAATTGTTCACAGTAAAGCTGGACTTAGAATAGTAGGAGCACTTCCTGGCCATAATGGGTTAGAACACCCATCTCGGAGGGAGTTGGGCTCATAGCAATGGCAGTGTGGCCCTGGCAATGAGGGTTCACAGCCAAGACCTGGGACCCAAGGGAGGGGTGCAGGACAATGGCAGCTCTGGTCCCAAATATGCTGAGGTGCTATAGTGTTCTGATCTGGGACAGTGGGACACTGCAGCTACTGGGGCCCCTGAGGGCAGGTCCATCAACAACCACAGCAACAGCTCCATCCACAAGGAATGGATGCACTGGGGATGCTTTAGGCAACTCCATCAGCTGGGATTAACATTGGTGAAGGATGTGAGAAATCTGCAAATGTCTTCCTGGGATTTTCCTGCTCTTCTTTTCCCCATGGGGTAAAAATTCTCTGAGGCTATCGCCCCTGGCTCCAAGATTCTCTGCCTTGGAGGATGGGGTGACACAGGGAATAGGCTTCCTGTACTTTTCTATGTGACAATCCTGTTTTTGAGCTCCACATGGTTTTTGCTGCTGCTTCATTGTAGTCAATCACTTTCCCTGAGTTATTCTCTTCTGTGTGTAGTTGTTTATTTTTTTTTTTCTATTGTTGGTAAGAGGATCTCCTGGATCTCCTAGCCCTCCATCTTGTTGATGTCATTCTTAATTTTCAATGTATGTTTCAGAAATCTGAAACCGGATTTTTGCTTTTTTTAATTGAAGATTTTGTTTTTTGGACGCTTATAAATAAAAATCATTCTATCGTGTCATATTTACATTAACTGCATTGTAAAGTTAATTAAGCAATAGCTGGGCATTTCAGAGGGATTAATGACTAACAGGGAGGAGTCAATGGCTCAAGGTACAGCCAAGGACCATTAACATCTGCTGCTATTAATTCCTAGAAAAAGCCCAGCATCAAAGTCATGATTGCTATTATGAAATGAAAATGGAAAAGAAATATAGGCATATGAATTTTTTAAAGAGTGATGCAGTTTTAATTGATACGTACAAGATATTCATGGAGAACTTAATTTTTGCATATTAGCCAATCACATTGCTGCTCTCATCACTCATGATTCCATTCGGGTTATAATTAAGCAGTAACAATTGTAAACTTGGGTATTTCCTAGGGATTAATGAATAGCTGGGTGGACTTAATTGCCTAACGTATAGTTTCAGGCCATTAACCTCAGTTGGTCACTAATCTCTAGGAATTTGTTTTAACTGAGGTCATTTTTTGTGTGAGTGGTAAGAAGAAAAATGCATTCAATTATTTTCATATTAATCCTGATCCATTTTTGTTTTCTTGAAACATATCCAGTAATGGTAGGTATCTGTGGAGTCTATGTATGTACATTTCAAAGTTACCTCTTTTTGAATGTAAACACTCATTGAATGTAGAACAAACTTATGATACTTAGAATAGAGCTTATCTGATGAGCTTGTTGATTTTATTCTTACTGAAGTAATCTATTTTTATCCCCGTTTAACCTGGAAAAAAGATTGCCTTTGTTATCAGTCACCTATGAATAATATTTTTATCCAATACATATATATATATATATATATATATATATATATATATATATATATATATATATATTAGTTCTATTAGCCATTACTCTTTGTGATGTATACATTCTAAATAAAAATTTTCCTTGTGTTTCTCTTCATGGAGTATTATGTTCTACCATTAATACTGCTGATTCCTTAGGTTTTGTTAATGTGTTACTAATTTCTGCTTTACTCGAAAAGTCAAAAATTAAAAGGGTTTATTCAGACTGAAAAGGACAATCAATTTTCAAAAATTCTATGAATAACATTTAAAATCCCATTTTTTAATGAAAATATTGCATAAAGAAACTAAAAGACTTGGAGTTACATAAAAGAGTTTTAATTTAATGAATGTCAACACAAAATTTGCTAGTGTCATGACAGAATGAATTATTTTGATTGGATTTTAATAAATTCTAATTTTCATGCTTTATTGGCTTCAAAGAAAATACATTTTAAAATTCTAATGTAAAATCTGCTATGAAATGTGAACTATGTATCTAAAAAGTAATTGCTAGGTAACCTAAATATGACTGACATAGAGAATATTTTTTAGGATAAGTAAAGTAATTGATATATTTATAAATTTGTTAGGACTATATATACAATGTTAACAAATTTATCATGTCATTATAATTAATATGTTTAGAAGTTTCACATGTTATATTTTTAGTATAAAATATTTGTCTAAATAAACATTATCTCCAAATAATGTCATACTTTTATACTTTTTCATTTCTCTGTGTTAAATGTTAATAATAAACAGAATTTGAATATGTATCATAAAATGTCTTTACTAGTGAAAAGCACTAAGGAAAATAGTGTGTGGTGTTTATGTGTGTGTATACATGCCTAGATAGACTTTTATGAAAACAGTTTCTAGTGAAGAATTAAATCCATTTTGTACATAAACTGTAGTTCCTTTATTGTTGAGTTATTTAAAGAATTGCTTTTTTTCTATTGTTACAAATGTAGTTAAGACCTAGATTTCAAGAAACATGAATCAAATAATTGGAATGAATTTAACACCATACATTTATTAAGAGCTTTTAACACTGAAATTAAATTTCAAGAAAGCGAGCAGAGTTCTTAGCATCAAAAAAAGTTCAATAATTGTAACTAACCTTCTTTAGTATCTGTTATAATAAATTACTATTCTCAGAATAAAAAAAAATGATCACCACTACTTTATACTGTAACAGCTGTTTCCTTATATTTACTCTGTGTTGTACAATCTATGAAGTGTTTTGTATACATTAACACCCTTGTGCTGAAGAAAAAGTTGCTCTGTTTTAGTAAATGATTGCCTCAAACCTGAGAAATTAAATGACTTGTTTAAAGTTCTAATTTACTAATTGGAAAAGTAAGCCTGAAACATAGATTTTCTTTCTCTGATTCTAATGCCTTTACCCTATATCTGAATTTTATAGATAGAACATACTACATTTGATCATGTGGTCATTTTAAATGTACTGACAATTAAAGTCTGACAATTATGTTCTCAAACTTGCCACTGTATGCTTACATTGGCAATGCTGTGCAAACAGCTCGGTAAGGTTTCCTACCTTGGTATATCAGTGTCTCATAGCTGTGTTCGTGTCTACGTGTGGCGGTGTCTTGCTGAGTGGCATTCATTATTGTTGTTGCGTATTTTTGTGTGTCGTTAGGAGAATGTCTGAGCTTGAATTAGAGCAATGAACAAACATTAAATTTCTTGTTAAACTTGGCAAGAGTGGAAGTGAAATCAGGGACATGCTAGTCCAAGAAAGAAAATGGCAGTGTACAAAAGGATTAAACATTTTTCTGAGGGGAGAGAATGTGTCACTGATGAAGAGAGGTCAGGGCGGCCAGTAGTGAGCAGAACTGACAAAAACATTGTAAAAATCGTCGCATTGTGCTTCAAAATCATCAGCTGACTGTGAGAAGCATAGCAAAACAAGTAAACATCTATAGAGAAATGGTTAGGAAAATCTTAACTGAAAATTTTGGCATGAGAAAGATGTGTGCAAAAATGGTCCCGAAGGAGCTCACCGATGAACAAAAGAAAAGGGAGTTTTTAGCCAGTAAACAAATAATTGTATTGAAACATCCTCCCTACTCACCTGATCTGGCACCCAGTGACTTCTTTCTTTACCCAAAGATAAAGGCAATATTGAAAGAAGGTCATTTTGATGACATTCAGGAAATCAAGGGTAATATGACGACAGCTCTGATGGCCATTCCAGAGAAAGAGTTCCAAAATTGCTTTGAAGGGTGAACTAGGCGCTGGCATTGGTGCATAGCTTCCCAAAGGGAGTACTTTGAAAGTGACCATAGTGATATTCAGCAATGAGGTATGTAGCACTTTTTCTAGGTGAGTTCACAAACTTAATTGGCAGACCTCCTATACCTATTGGCCATGTATGTGCATATGTCCTCTTTGAAGAAATGTCTGTTCAGGTCCTCTGCCCAATTTTTAATTGGAATATTTCTGTTGTTGTTGAGTTGTATAGCTTCCTTGTATATTTTGGATATTAGCCCCTTATTGGAGACATTGTTTGCAAATATCTTCTCCCATTCATTTGGTTGCCTCTCTATTTTGTTGATAGTTTCTTTTGCTGTGCAGAAGCTTTTTAGTTTTATATAGATGGTGCTGGGAGAATTGGAAAGCCATGTGCAAAAGGATGAAACTAGACTGCTATCTGTCACCATACACCAAAATTAACTCAAAATGGATCAAAGACCTAAACATAAGACTTGAAACAATAAACTGCATAGAAGAAAACATAGGTATTAAACTTATGGACCTTGGGTTCAGAGAGGATTTTATGAATTTGACCTTAAAGGCAAGGGGAGTAAACGCTCAAAGAAATGAATGGGACTATTATCAAACTGCTGTGTTATATTCTTATCTGTTTTTTTTTTTTTGGAAAATTTACTATTTTAAAGCTAATATATGGTTCTTTTTTAGATATCCACATTTCAGTGAAGATATAGATAATCTTAAGTGCACTGTATCCAACCTTCTAAACAATTTTTTATTTAACCTTAATAAATTTTATTATTTTTTTCAGAGCTTTGTATTTGTTTTCGTAAGATTATTTTTTGATGACAGAATTTACATTATCTTTGTTCCCTGCTAATTGATCTCCAATATATTTATTTTGTCTCTGATTATAGGAACACAACAAAACTGATATATTTTTTTAAAAAATAGCACTTCAACAATCTGCTTGAAAATGTCTTTACATGCAACATTTATATACAACAAAGAATATTTGTTCTTATGAAGAGAGAGTATTCAGGCATGCTGTGAAATGGAGACCAGGGTTAGGAAATTTATACAATCAAGTTTTTATGTGTTCTTTGGAATGTCAATAGTTTTGAATGGTCACATTGCTAGGGTGACAGAAGAAATAAAGCATTGCATCTAAGTTTCAGAAGATATCATAGAAACCAAAGGATGAGTTTGCCAAAAATAATAGATTCTATGTAGTAGGAATAAAAATAACTTTCTAGAATATAATTTTAAAAGAAGAAAATTCTAGATGGTGAATCATTGGAAAGCAGTAATCTACTTCTACATATATTCTTTAGAGAATTTAAAAATTCCACTGAAATTATTATCTACCAAGATAGTCCTATTTCAAGTGTAATGTTTTTCAAATTTCACCCACTTTAAAGCAGCAAACACCGTCTTTAACCTCTGTGAAATGAGTTCCTTTTTATTTTTTATGGTACCAGGAAAGAGAATTATGATCTAATCTAAGCAACATGTTACTACACCTGTAAGAAGAATCTATTACCTTTAATAAAATAAAGTGAATGTAGAAATCAGAATGAACCCTTATTATTGCTTATAAAGAAACTTTATATATAATGGATCCTTTTGTGATATAGAATGAGTTCTAGATGTGCTTGGAAATAAATTGATTGTTAAACCTCTCATGTCCTAGGGCTAAACCAATGCAGACATTTGGATCTTTTCTTTTGTTCATGATCATTTAGTCCTTCTGATTTAATTGTAGAGCCAGCCTCAATTAGATGCTAGAATACCCTGCCATACCAGCCTTTAAAATGTGACCATCTTACTTTTAAAAGGGACAAAGATAGTATAGCAATAGCTGTGGAAAAAAAAAAGAAAAAGAGAGGATCAGAGTAAACTGGTTTAGACTGACCATAGGACAAAAAGAAATTTGATTCATTGCAAGAAATAAAACAATATTAACTTTCAAGGGTACCAAAGTTTCTAACATTAAAAAAAAAAAAAACAACAACACTCTACTAGAGGGCCATTTGATTTCATGGAGGACTTAAACTCAATTATTGAAAACTACCAAAGTTCTTTTTTGAGTGTTTCTTAACATAAATATCTAAAGGACTATTTGAGGCCCAAAGTTAATTATACAAGAAAAGGTTTACATAGAAATCCTGAATACTGTTTACTGTATTTCCAGGACTCTTGGGATACTTTTTATGTTTCATAGCACCATCAAATGTGAAAATCAAATTTTCTTATAGAAAATGTCTTTTGTATACTATACAGATTGTATAGAGTGCATTATTTTTGAAAACCTGTTTTGAATTTTCATTCAAATTACTTTCCAAAACTTTCAGTAAATAGAGAGCACACTCTCTAGTCAAAAGTATTTTACTAAGAGACAGAGATGTAAATTTCAGATGTAATTTTCTAGGTAGAATAGCAGGGAGAAGGAACTAGGTAGTGTGGCCATGAGAACATCAAAGTGAAACTAATAAAAGGAATGAAAAGCAGAGAGAAGGAGAAACAGTAGAGATGCTGTTAAATATGTCTGTTTGTTGTTATATTATGTATCTGTTGTTGTATGTTTGATAGTTCACTATATTCCAGACATTGCTCATGCTGGGGATATAACAACAAATAAAATATAGATTTCAACTACTATGACATAAGATAGTATATAGACTTATAGAGATATGCGTGTGAAACACAGAATGAAGAAAATGATGAGTTATGTCCCTCAGCTTGGGGACAGGTAAGAAGCCTCCACAAAGATGCTTTTGTAAAATATTTGAATTAGAAGGTTTAGTGCCAAAATCATTCTGAGTAGTGGTAAGATATGGAACTAGGAACAGTATCCTGGGTTTAGGGAACTGTAAGTAGTTCAGTATTCTTAGAATATAGCATTCATGGAAAGATAATGGAAGAAAAATGAAGGACGTGATAAAAGAAGAATTTACATGGTAGGCCAGAAGCCTACGTGACCATGTTAAGCAGCAATGACCCATTTAGCAATGGGGACACTTGGTCTGAAGTTGCAGAGGAAGTTGTGCATTGTAGGAGTTTTCTCAAAGTTCTGTTTATGGTTAGTTAACTTTGTAAAGATACATTTAAATACATATATATGCATATATACATATACATATATGCATATGTATATAAACATATACACACACATACACACATGGCAGGTAAGACTATGCAGATTCTTTATTCTGTGGAATAATTTTTTTTTTCTCTATTCTGAAATAGAGAAGTCCTAGCTATATTGGTGTTCGAGGTCTGGATAATAATGTTTCTATTTAAATGTATAATGAATTAGAATTAATTTTTATTGACTATCATGATCTGGCAAGATAAATACTTTGATTTCAGATATAGGTAAGTCTTCCCAGTGGGATAAAGTTGATGAGCCAAAGAAAGATAAACATCCTATATATCTTATTTCTGATTTAATAGACTTGAGAAAAAGTTTTCAGTAGACTTCATCTTTCTGGCTCAGAATTTGGGAGATAACTATAAGGGATAAGGGATCTGAGTCCTGGTCAGAGGGGTTACTTTCATGAGTGCCCGGCTTATTTAGTCATACATTGAGCCTTAAATCAACCTCAACTTTGTCACCTATGAGGGCTAGAAAACAACTGAAAATGAGCACACAGGGAAAGACAAGTCATGTTGGGTTGTTTATATGATATACTTGCACATCACTGTTTGCAGCCACACTCAGAAAAACAGCTTTAATCATGAGTGTCAGACCTACTTGTGGGATATAAGAGGGAAATATCATTGATGCCATTTCTATCTTGTGCTGTCCATTGTACCCAATGCTTATTCCTTTAAACTTCTTAATGACTGTTTCTTTTTCTTTAGCTTTAGATAATTTAATTTGGTTGAGACAATGGGGGTGTGAATTGACATGTATCAATTGTCTAGCATATAAATTCAAATCTTCTTTGAGGAGCATCTTAAGAAAAATGGGTGGCAAGATCTGGCCATCTATTATGAAGCCACTGGAGCGTTAATCTGTCTCTGTCCCTCAGCTATGTGTGACCCATTAGATACCTGGGAGTGACACAAATGGGAAATTCAGTAGAGCTTTTTTTGTTGTTGTTTTTAATATTTGCAATGAATTCAAGAGTTTGGATATGAGGTAATGAATGTTTGTTGACAAGTTAGTGAGGGTCTAGTGGCCACTATGGCAGTAGGGGAATTGTAAGCAGAGTATTTCTGTGGTAGGAATTTGTCTGGGCCTACCTTCTTTGGTTCTTGTTGGAGCTTCTCCTAATTTACTGCTGATTCAGTGAGTTATCTGGTAAACGTCCAATGAATTCTTGTCTGCTCAAATGAACCAATCAGTCTCTGACCTTTGTAGCCCAGAACCTGATTGTGCAGTTTGCTAGGGTGTTTTTGAAATAGGATTTCTAGACATTATTTCTCTTATACCATCAACTATTCCTGAGCATCTGTGAAGATCCATGCAACTGGAGCAGATCTGTGATTTAGAAAAATCACTTGGACAACACTATGGATTAAGACGGTAGGGGGCAAAGCTTTAGGGTGAATATAATTAAAAGACTGGTGTTACGCGGGAGAGGATGAGGACCTAAACTCATAAATGGCAGTGAGGATTAATATGCGATTGAGGAATTCACGGACTTTAGGAATTAGTTCAGAAGTAAGGAGTGAGAGAGTGAAAAGAGTTCAGGAAGACTCTCAGGTGTTCTTACATAGCCTTTAACATACTGGCAAAAGAGATCCCAGTGAGGAAACTAAGTAAAAAGTGAAAACAAGTGGGAGGAAAAACTAGGCACAGTAGTATCTTAGAAAATAGAGGGGAGAGAGTTTCATGACAAAGGGAGTGATTCAAAGTGCCCCCTCACACAGGGAAGTGATTCAAAGTGCCCACTCACACAGAGAAGTTAAGAGGAATTAAAATGAGAAGTCAGGATGGGCAGGTTGGAGGTTATCAGTGAACTGAGAGCAGTGCAGGTGAAACGACAGACAGCGTTAGAAGCTGTAGTTCAGAGGATGGATTTGGAGGTGAGCAACTGGATAAAATGAATGCAGGTTACTTTTCTAATAAGCTTGGCTAAGAGGGTAAGAAGAAAGCATATGTCATTGAGCAATTTGAAAAATAAAGAAGACACAGAAAGTAGAGAAAACCCAAGACAGCCAGAATGTGGAACAAAGTCATGATTTGAGACAAATTATTTCTCCGAATCTTGCATAGTTTTCTCATCAGTAAAACTGGACTAACAGTAACCTCATTACATGGTGTCTGAAAAGATAGTGCTAATGTCAGCTGAGCCACATGCTTGATCGTTTACACTGTACTTTCTTGGTGCCCCTTTTCATGTGCTCATGTTAATCGACATTTGCTATTTCTCTAGTTTCTCTTCTACACTCTAGTCTCTTCGATGGCATGTAATATGGATTACATTTCCAGTTGCATTCACAGCACTTGGAAGATTGCCCCTACATATAGATTCTTAACATACTTTAGATGAATAAAGAAAATAAATAAATGAATGTTTAACCTGGTAGAAATGTAGTAAATATTAGCTTCTTATTGTCTAAAATGGTTCAGCTCTTTACAGACTCCAGTTCAACCATTAGTTTTCATTTGTCTCACCTCCTCATTTTAAGTTTTCTTCCTGTAGAAGAAAAGTTTGCCAAAGTTAATTATATATTCTGATAAGGATTTCTAAAGTGTTTTACCATGAGATAAAACATTTAAAAAGTTACTTTTCATATATTATAACCTTAAGGGAACTAGGAATGGAAGAAGATATTTAGTATATAGAACAACATGTAGTTAGGACGTGCTTTATATTACTGAATTATAGCTTTAAACAGAATGTTTAATGCTATTATAATCCCTGGCTTCCCTTTCACTAATCAAAGCAAACCAAATATTTCTGGTACGTTATTGTTTTTATCATTGTAGAATCAGAGAATTATAAAATATATCAAGAGATCATCTAATTTAGTAATTACCTCCAGCGCCATGCTATTAAAACATGCTTAAGAATATCTTTTTTTTTTTTTTTAGCAAATATGAACGAATGAAAACTTTAAAAACGAAAAAAACAAGTGTGGGAAGCCAAAGTGAAAAATCATTTCTATAGCTTTGATCCCTACAATCCCCCACCCATATTGTCATCCAAGTGATTTTTCCCTTTATTGTTTTAAATCCTAGTGTCTTTTTAAAGAAAAATTTTAATATAGTATAACCTAAGAAAGCTAATTATAAACTCATTATATCATGGCTTATTTCCAACTGTAAAGCTGAAAAAATAAATAAGTAAATACAATGAATTACTACAAATAAAATAATAAAACTGATAAAATTTTAAATGAACATCGTAACTTTCAAGCGATAGTGGTATTTTAGCCATAGTTAGTATGGTGCTGTCATAGGCACAGTCTTTGCAGTTCACCATGTTTATTCTTCTGTCTGCCTTAATTTATCATTTCTCCCACCATGTTCTCCAACATTCACACATTTGATAACGCTCACCTTCACCATCGTTCAATTTTCAGTTGGTGCTAATTCACCCACCTCTTACATCTATCTCCTTTCCTCATTAGCCCACTACAGTAAATCAAGGACTGTATGGTAGCAGTGGGGACGACAATGCAATTCCTGAAGTGTGGAACAAAAGTTGATTCCAAGTCATCATTTTGATGTTCATACTGATCATTGATACTGTCCTAAAAACAAAAACAACTACAAAATCATTTTTGTTGAAAAATCATAGACTCCCTTATGTGAGAAATGTTGATTTTATAATATATTGGGTAACCTGTTTAATATCCGTGGCAATTATAAGAGTTTGAATTCTAATAAAACTCTTACCTCAAGTTTATTTCCACTCTAACTATAGATGTCGTAGCCCTATGCATTTTATGTTTATTATTTATTATCCCTGATTCTCATCTCATTTTTTCAAGTATGTAACCTTGGTTACTTTAATGTTCTTAAAGTCTGATTTTTATCCCTTTATTATTCCTCCCTTATTTCATTTGCATTTTTTCTATTATCTTCTGTTTTTCCACCATCCCCGTGAAGTAACTAGATTGCCAAACTCTTGTGCAGTTTTACAGGCCTGTCTTGCCTGAGTAGTACTGTGCTGCTGGCCTGCTAGTACACATCATGTGCTTTTCAAATAAAACATATTTTGAAACATACTTTTTATGTCATATTTTCCCCAATAGCAACATGACAGTACCGGCATATTCATATTGGGGTGAAATTTCCTTGCTGTCTTTACTTGTGGCTACTCTCATCCAGTTTCTGTATTTTTTTTCTGGGTAGTTCATTTTTATGACTTATTCAGTAGGGGTTCAATTTTTTCTCGCATGCTAAGAACAAGGATATAAATCCATGCCTTCTAATAGTTGTTAGTTCTAGTTGAGCATGTAGATTACTAAAACAAATAACTTTAGTGATATTTATTATAAAGGTATGGCAATACAGAGGAGACTAGGGAGTAACTTTCTCCATAAGGAACTGGAGATGGAGACTTTCAGAGAGAGCTTCATAGAGTAGATGGTGTTGGAACTGATAGAATTGGGAAAAAAAATTACAGGAAATAAGGGATTATTTTTTCTTTTTTCTATTTTATTTTATTTTTTATTTAACTTTATTTAATTTTTAACTTCAATGACTGGAATCAGAGCTTCAAGACGCTCTCTATCTTTTGTCTCTGCTACTTTCTGTCTTTATTCTCTCTGGCTTTTCCATTAATGAAATTGCAACCTTATTGATTTCCTATATAATCTAGGAGAAAAAATATTGGAGAGGACTTTAAATGGCTGTACTTTGGTGTTATGTCCACTTCTGGGATACTCACTGTGGCCAGAGAGGGGACAGCATTGTACTTCGTCTAACTTAGTCATGTTTGGGGAATTTGGGGTGTAAGGTGTCCTGGCGACCACACCATTCCCAGCAGCAGAGACAGGATGTGAAAGAAATGGATGCTGGGAGGAGTAAAAGTGAAGTTTTAGAAACTGCACTTGGTTTAGCATCACCAGAATACATGAGCTGTGTGGTATAGGTAAGTGGGAGGAAGATATCGGAAGATGGGAAAGCTAAGGTAGTCCTAATCCAGAAAGGCCTTTAAGCAATGCCAACACAATTTTCTTTCTTCTCTGGGTAGCGACGTGGAATAATTTTGTTTTATTTAAATAATTTTTAGGATTATGTGCTATACTATTTTAAAAAGTTCCTTACTTTTAAAAAAAAAAATTTCCTGAAAAAACAAGAAATAAAAGGGAAGAAGCTGCAGGAAAGTCACAATAGGAACAAAAACTAAGTTCCTCTCATCAAAACACTTAGTGACTTCAAAATGTCAATGCTTTCGGACAATTATAAATTTACCTTGTAATGACTTTGTGGACAGAGGACCCACAAAGATGAGAGAAAATACCAGAAACTTGGATCATGCAAGACGAGGATGCTGCTCTATACTATTCACAAACAAATCTTGTTTTGAGTTTAGGACACAGTAAATTCCATTCCACTCTTCTACCCTTATCTGAGTGAAACATATTTTACAGAAGATTTCAAGTGGCAACCTAGAAGTCACAACTGATATTAAGGGCACTGAGTTTTTTTTATTTTTAGTTTTTTGTTTTTTTTAAATTGAAGTCTAGCACACATAGAGACAAATGCACAAATCATCGGTGTGCAGATTGATACATTCCCACAAACGGAAGACACCTGTATAACCATAACTAGCACTCAGATCAAGAAATAGAACATCAATGCCACTACAGGAGCAACTGAAGTATTTAAAGAGTACAATAAGAAGATTAGATTGTGTGCTTTTGAAATAAATAGCAGAAATAGAAAGAAACTAGATTTTAGCAGGAGTCCAAGAAGAGGAGATGAGGGTCTACGTTAGGACAGTATCATTTGACAAGAGGAGAGAAAACATTTAGTGTCTGAACTATGGAGAATTTTCTATGGAGAAATGTGGAGAATTGGCTAATGAGCCCCGAGCATTTTGCTTAAGCACATGACTTACTACGTACCAATACATAAGAAATTTAGGATGTGTCTTTAGAATTCATGAGGTTTCTAAACACTTAGTGTCCAAATAAACACACACACACACACACACACACACACACACACACACACACACACAATAACTAGCATTAAGAAAACATACTCACGGGGCTGGCCCGGTGACTCAGGCGGTTAGAGCTCCATGCTCCTAACTCCGAAGGCTGCCAGTTCGATTCCCACATGGGCCAGTGGGCTCTCAACCACAAGGTTTCCAGTTCAATTCCTCGAGTCCCTCAAGGGATGGTGGGCAGGCCCCCTGCAACTAAAATTGAACATAGCACCTTGAACTGAGCTGCAAGGTTGCCAGTTCAATTCCTGGACTCCCGCAAGGGACGGTGGGCTGCCCCCCCCCCCTGCAGCTAGTAATGGCAACTGGACCTGGAGCTTAGCTGCGCTCTCCACAACTAAGACTGAAGGGACAACAACTTGAAGCTGAACAGCACCCTCCACAACTAAGATTGAAAGGACAACAACTTGACTTGGAAAAAAGTCCTGGAAGTACACACTGTTCCCCAATAAAGTCCTGTTCCCCTCCCCCCAAAAAAAGAAAGAAAACATACTCAGAAGACTCAGATAAGAAACATTCTAACAAGGGAAATTCAGTGAGGATCACCTCTGATAGATATGGCCTCTAAAACGTAATCAATAGTCCTTATGAATCCTGATTGGTCTTTACTTAATTATCTTTTAAATTTTCTTTCTGCGAAAATGAGGAGCTCTGAGAACATCTTGTCAGTCATCTGTTCCAGTGAATTTCACAGGAAGATGGAGATAGAAGCTCAGCAGATGGTCCAACCTTTGCTCTGAGAGTAGCGTGGGTTAAGTAGTCGCTCTGTGGGTAACTGTCTTTTTGTTTTCAGTTCACTGAGAGCAGTGAAATGATTGGTCCCAGCTCCCTACCCTGTCACACTTACCTACTTTTAAGGCAGAATGGAATGGTGGCAAGAATATTAGGCTAGGGAATTAATGATACTCATTCTAGTACTTGTCAGATCCTCACTATCTGATCTTCATCAAATTTTTAAGTTCTCAAAAAATATCAACAGGGAAGTTGAGTTAAATGTGTTACTTCCCTCTAGCTACAAGTATGTTGCTGAACATTCCTCTAAGGTTTATTTGCCTTGTATGATCCCCAAAATATCATAAACCAGTTGGAGTTTCAATGTTTTCCTCTTTAAAATAACAAAAATTTTCTCAGGATGTTGGTAAGAATCAAATGTGAGTGATCAAGGATTTTGAAATAATTTAATTCTAATATACTATCCAAATTATGGAGGTTATCATTTATTATTGTAGCACATTCCAATCCCATATTTCCAACCCGTATTCATATTCTCCCACGAGCTGAAGGAGATGCATTCCTTTTCCTAAGAAAATTCAGTTGTGGATTTATTTCTGCTGACCTTAATACATTCAGTCTGAAGGCTTGGTGGGAGTCTTAGTTTATTTATTTATTTTTGTTTGTTTTTACACTTAGCCGAGGCAATGTACAGCCATTTCCAAGTGAAACATATCTTATTCACCACTATGCTTATGAATTGAAGTCAGTGTCAACAAGTTTTAAATTGAACTCTATATGTTCAAAGCACTGTACCTAAACTGAAGAGAAAACCTCCAGGCTGTATATTGAGAAGTGTGATGTGTACTACTGTGTTTCCCTGAAAATAAGCCTGGGTCTTATATTAATTTTTGCTCCAAAAGACACATTAGGGCTTATGTTCAGGAGATGTCATCCTGAAAAAATCATGCTAGACCTCGTTTTCTGGTTAGGTCTTATTTTCAGGGAAACGTGATATTACCTTATAAATGTAAGTTTGCATTTTGGGTTTAGAAGGCTCAGGTGATGCTTACCATCCTCAGGACTGTTGTGTAGAGATGACTTACAAACCCAAAACTGAGCATCTAAGTACAATATACCACTGCTGAGCTCCTTTAAACATCTCGATCTGGAAATATGTTCATGAAAATGTTAATTTTTGAGCTCCCCTTAAGTACTTCACGGTTCCGCAACAGTTTGCAGAAATTGTTTGTGGGTACTTCATATTGTTGGGGTTACTTTCTTTCATGGCATGCTGCTGAAGTAATGTTCCAGAAGAGATGGGAAGAGAATGGGTATTGAATTTATTCTTGGTATCAAGTATTATCTCTCTTAATTGTGTCGCAGCTTTGCAAACAAATCATCTTGCCATTTTAGAGTTGAAAAGATTGGGTCTCAAGGGGGTAAGTTTCCCATTGGTAGCGTGCTTGATATTGGGTCAGAGCCTTCTTTTAGAGTTTCTCTTTTGTCCTCTTTGGCAGAGACAGAAAGGTTATGTAGGGATATTGCTGGTATTAAACAGTATCCCTCTTTTCTTGTATTTTCTATGTTACATTTACTAATTTGTATAGTGTGAAATTTGCATATAATTATTTTCAATAATAAATAATGAAAAATTTGTACCTTTGGAAAAGTTTTACATATTAATGCATTAAAACCTGCTTTTAAAAATAATTTATATGTATGTGTATATACTTAAACGTATGCATGTATGATATAGCTTATGTATCTATAATTTATATATCTATAATTTATATACATATATCATTTATATATTTATATGTAAATATATATAACATATATAACATATGACATGATATATGTATACATGTATATAATTTATAGATCTACCTTCATATTAGCATATTCAGTTTTGCTCAAAAACACAATTTTTTTAAAGCCTTAAAAATTGAGAGGGCAATTACCCTAATGTAAATTCAAAAGCTCCTTTAGGAAACTTGGCTACAAATGTATATTCCTTTCAAGCAAATAACACATTGTCATTAGTTGCTAACTACATAATCCTAAGATTAGTAGTGTGAAGTCATTTCTTTTTAAAAGCCTCCAAATAAACTTAAATACATAATCAAATACAGCAGTAAAACTAGCAACAACATAATTTTAAGATACTCAAGACATATGCCACAACTGTACCGCGTGTCAGCGATGCCAACAACAACACATATGGCTCGCTTGCTTGCCTCTCTGTGGTGTCTCCCTATAATTGGCAAAAGCAGCAGCACATCGCAATTCAATTCACAAACGTGGTATTTATATGCATACTTCATGACACACACGTATTATGTCATGAGGCACTACCTTTAAATGGGTGCGATAAGAATAGAGTGGCTCTTTTGTTCTTATTGGAAGACTCATGGAGAGTATTATCCGGATATTTTGAAAGATTTCTCATTTCTCTTTAAACAAAATCTAAACTCTCCACCTTGACTGAGAAAGCCATGCATACAATAGTGTTTTCTTACCTGTCTTTTTCTTGCTACTCTTTTTTGTGTGCTCCTCACCCTAGCCTCCTTTGGGTTCCTCCAACATACCACGCTTTTTACATACTGTGTCTTCCCAGTAAAGTGCACTCAATAGTATGCTTGTATTAACAAGGTCAGATTTCACAAGCATTAAGAGTCTTTGCTTTAGATAGATATTCAGTGAAATGTGGTGTTTTATTGAATAGATGAAGCACATTATTTTTTCCAAGTTATTAGGAAGTATTTTAAATGTCTTATCTTTCTTTGATGTCGCCTACTTGCCTAGAGGCAGAGTTGAAAATAGGTCTTCACCTAAGTAGTAATCAACCTCCACAAATGTTAAAAGTGATCATTTGTTCTTACTTTACTTCATTGAGAAGCCCAAATATGAAGAAATACCTTTAGAAGTTTTCTTTGCTTGTAAACATGACAGCAAAAAAAAAAAAAAAGAAAAAGAAAAAATTAAAAAAGGAACTATCACAAATGCAGGAATGTCTTTGAATACCATACAAAACTTCATTGGAGATATACTATGTGAGGCCATGACTTTCTGTTAGGCAGAGATCATCATCAAGTCATCTGTTAAAATGACATTGGCTTTCATCAGAACTTCTGTGTGTTCTACTACTTGCTATTCCAGTCTTTCAGCCATCCAAGAGCTTATGGTCTCCACAGAACATATCCCAGAGAAATGCCAAATGCATTTTCTATTGTCAGCCTATCAGCTTTATTGTAAGGTTACACATGGAGCAACCAGACAGAGGCAGAATCGTGGGGATTGTGAGTGGACGTTCTGGTTCTAGTTCAGGTTCTATTACATAATCAGCCCTGTACTTCCTTACATTCTGGGCCTCGGGCAAGTTTCCTCGTCACTAAAATAGAGCTATTAATAGAACCTTTGACATAAGGGATAAATATGAATTAATGGCTTTCAAGCATAGCACTTGGGGCACAGTAAATACTCAAAGTTGGGTGCTGTCGTTTTCATGAAACGTTGTTTTTCTTAAATTGAAACCCCAGAATTCCTCTTGGGGAGAGAAGGGGTTATCTTTCGGATTATAGTTTAATTGGCATGTTTAAGGGTAATGTGGATAAGATTTCCTGGTCAGAGTCTGGATGGTTAAGATAAGAGAAGGAGGAAGCTCTAAAAGATTATAAGGGTTTAGGGGCTTTGAGGGGGAAATCAGAGGCATAAAAGGGAGTCTAGAAACATCACAGGAAATGGGACTTGAGTAGAAAAGATAATGAGTAGAACTCCTTTTTTATAAGAATGGCTGAGGGACTTTAAGAATAGGGATGTGTGGTGTTTAAGTCACTTGCTGTAACATACCACTCCAACTAGTTCCAAATTTTAATCAAGTTGGCCATACAAACACCCCTTAATGTGTGGTACTTTGGGGAGTACAGTGATGGGGGAGTACCCAACGGGGCGATAATGATGCACAAAAAGCACAACGATGATGAAGGGAAATTTTAGGGTTTAGAGAGAGAATAGAGCAGAAGTGAGAACCCAAGACAGACTGAGGAGGAGACAATCAGTCACTATTGCTTCCCTCAAATTGGTCTTTTCAGAGAGCTGCAGGTTTTCCAATGGTAATTGAGATACAAGAATGTCCGCCCATTTTTACAAATCTCTTGGAAAACTGGTGATTCAATCCAGCTGGAGTAGTTGGTGGCGGTTTATGGCATTTATTAATAAGGGAGACAATGGTCTTTGGGAAAATCCAACACAGAGCATGAAAAAAACAGTCAGGCTTTGAAACGGGTACCTGCAGGCTTCAGGGCACTAGGAATCTGGAACTTTTAGGGGAATAGGATCCTGGGGCTGTCAGGAATAGGAGACCGTCCCTTCCTTTATTCCCAATCTCTCTCTCTCTCTCTCTCTCTCTCTCTCTCTCTCTCTCTCTCTCTCTCTCTCTCTCTCTTTCTCTCTCATAATAGCTCTGCTTTTCTAGACGACTATTTCTACCATCTAGCTACTCTTGCTCGCTCATATTTTATATTCATTTATAGATTTTGCCTGTGCTTACTTGTGAATATCTCAGGGCATGTTTCAACTTCTTTTGCACTCTTCCATTTGGCATTTTCTAATACAATGTCCAAGAGAGATAACCTGGTTGTATTAGCTCCCACTTTCAAGCCAGGCCTTTGAATGGACATCCTGTGTCTGAATTCTACCCGGTGCAAAGTGACCAACACCAAAACACATGTCTGGTACAAACTCTAGAATTAATCTTATATTTTCAGATGTTAATTTTTTCCTACTGAATCCATTTTGATAAATTGGACTTTCTGAAAGTGGGGCACATTTACCTGTCTTTGGACTTCATTTTTCTGGCCCAGAGACTATTTCAGAATAATAATTGAACTCAAGTGGGTTGGTTGGATTTCTGTGTTCTCGATGGAAGTTGGTAGCTTTTTTGAAGCTTTCCAATAAAGACTACTCTTGTAAAGACAAAACATATGACTCAGCCCAGTAAGATTATTCCTAGGATGGATGCTAAAAATAAGCAGGTAAACATGGCAACACTTCGCAGTTCTTTCTGTTCATGTATTGCAAGAGAGATGCCAGAGAATCATTATCTGTTTCCTGTCCCCAAAACAGAGCCCACGTATTGAAAAACTGAGTGACAAGCAATCTGGCCTATCCATATGACCATATTGTTTTCATCCCCTAATTAGCCTCGTCCTCACTGTGCTGATGAGCAAACAGATGCATGAAGCAGCAAATTACCTTCCTTTCGCCTCTGAACAACAACAACAAAAAAGACACAGCATTTAATTGTCTCATTTGAACTTGGGCGATTCAAAAGCAATAAAGTGGAAATATTCAAGAAAGGAATGTTGCTGTTAAAAACATGTTTTCTTTTCATTTAAAAGTCACCACAGAACATAGATTTGAATTATAGGAACTTGGCAAGTTGAGTTGGAAATGATTACTTCTTATTAAAAGACTTATAGCCAGTTGGTTCATTAATTGACATGTGGATAAATAGAGATAAATGGAAAGTGTTTGTGTTCCTGAAGGCATACTGCACGTTTATCTTCCATGCCTGGTTCTCAGTCAAATTAATTGTAATGCCTTTGGATTCTTTATCTGATTGCATTACAGGTATTTTGCATCACTATCAAAGTGGCAGGAGTATGGAGAGAAAGACAAGTGCCAGAAATGAGCTAATGAGAACCCAAATGCCTGACAGACGCAGGCAGTCTTTCAGCTTTTGTTTTTGCCTTCCAGTTTGAACTCTAGTGCTCTCTCATTTTTATTCATATCTCTGTGATTTCCAGACTCTTACAAAGTTTGGAGTAGTTATTATTTTTAGCTAAGATTGATTAGCTAGTCATAAGTTGAGAAGCATTATACTAAGTGTTTGATGTAGATCACCTTATTTAATCTTTACATAGTAATGGAGGTACCATTTACTAATCTCCTCCCCGTTTTGTAGGTGAGGAGACCAGGCTTAGGGATTTAGAACACGTAGAACGAATATTCTAGAAGCCATTCTGAAAGCACAGTTAGAAGGAGAAAAATAGTTCAATAGGACCCTCATCGTTGAATATAGACTTCTGAAGTGGTATCATCTTTAGGTTTTGCTTCATGGAGAAGCCGTGCTCTGAGTTATTTTATGCACATGTGGCAATTTTCAAAAGATATATTTAAAATAACGTTTGAAGCCTTGTGGGTTTGAGGGAGGAAAATATTTATATAGTCCCTTGTTGCATATTTATAAAACTTGAAAATTTGTGTTGATCGTGTGTGAGGAGGTCCTGTTTATTGTGCATATGGGGGGGGGGGACGTTCTGCATCATTTCCCTGGAGTTCTCAGATGTGCAGTAGGGTCTTCAGGGAACAACTCAGATGTGCAAACTAAACAAATGTGCTATGGAATGCTTCTTAGAAAATTGTAGAGATACTATCATATTTGCAGTTTACTGAAGTACAGTATAAAGAATCATGAATCAGGGCAACCAATACAAACTATTGTGTTAAACTGGGCAGAAGAGAATGAGAATAATATCTACTGTCAAGATAGTCTTTAAAGTATCGATGCCATTTTTTTTAAACAAAATATTGCTATGCAATATTAAGTTCAAAAATCATTTTTAGGTACCTAATATCTGCCAGATATACTGTTGATAGAATGTGGAATAAAGTAGACATCATCCCTAACTCAAAGTTTTCAATCTACTGAGGGAGACTGTATTTATCAAGTTATGTCACTAAAAGTTATAAATTAAAAGCTCAGCTAAGTGCTAAAAAGGAAAAGTATATTCAAAAACATTAAAAGTGTGTTTTTTGTGTGTGTCCTGTTTGTGTGTGTGTCTGTGTGTGTGTGTTTGGGGAATGGGTGATCTGTTTTAATTTATGGGTCCAAGTAATTATTACAGACATCATTAATGAAGTAATATTTGAGCTGAAATCTGAAGGCTGTACACAAAGAATAATTGTGATGGATACACGATCTGATTTTTATTTGAAATATTCCTCTGACGGCATTGTTGAAAATGGATTGAAGGGACACGAGAGCCCATTACAATAGCTCAGGCCAGAGATGAAAGCTATCAGACTGACTCGGGGTGAAGAAAAAATTAGAGCGAAATGGATAGATTCCAAAACCGTTTATCATGTAGAATTGATAATACAAGTCTTATTATTTTCATTTGATTAAAAAAAAACCTCCAATAGTTTTTTGCTCTGAAAGCACACTCATTTGTGAGACTAAGAAGCAGACTTATACTTTTTTTCATCATGTTATTCATTCATATAACAAAACTTTATTGTTTTTTTGTGTGTGTGTTACTATGTTAGTTTCAAAATAATTCCCACTCCCTTCCTTTGTATGAGCTCATCAAACATAACAGATACAAACACAGGTAATAATAGCTTTGTAATGGAAATAATAGAGTTATTCCAATGGTATTATTATGGGAATACTTAACCTAGCTTAATTACACAGGGAAGGATTGCTGAGGGAAGTCAGTATTTGAGGATTTGATCAGCACATGAGACATTCTCAGCAGAGGGAAAATGATAACAAAAACAAGCAAATGCATATTTTCATGGTAGGTATAGAAGCTACAAGACAGATTTTACAGAGGATATAAGGCATGGGAGGCAGGACTGGCCACATAATTTGCAGGGCCCAGTGCAAGAAAATGCAGGGCTCCTTGTAAAAAACATTATTCACACTTTCAAGATGGTGACAGGAGAATAGAGAAGCGTGGGAGCCTTCTAAGCAAGCAGCCCTGTTTGATGGCACGTGTTACCTGTCCATGAAGCTGTCATGATGGAAGATGCCAGAGAAAAGTTAGGGATGCGGATAATAAAGGGAAAGCAAGAAATAAGAAGGTTTTTCAAGCTTTGTAGTTTGAATGGTTGGGAAATGTTGACGCCACCAGCAGAAATAGAGGCTATAAGAAGGAGACTGGCCAGGTGTCAGGGAATATGACAAGCTTATGTTTTGGCAAGTTCAATTTAAGGTGTGTATGCAGTGTTCTATTGGAAATACTTAACCAGCAGGCAGCTGAACGTAACAACTTGGATTTCTTAGGAGAGGGCAGGGCTGGCGAGTTTTGTGGATACTGAAATTATGGGAGTAGAGGAGTCAATCAGGGAGACCGAATAGAACAGCAGGGCAAGGACAGAACCCTTGGGAACCCCAACATTCTCAGAAAGTCTGTTCATAGAAAGCTTTAACACGTAGCATGTTTCTTCAAAGCTCCTGTCCTGCTGAAGCTCAGGGTAAGTTTTTGGCATGCCACAGGTTATTTCTTTGGCAGCCGAGAGATACTAATCCCATGCTATGGTGGCCATTCCAGTAATAACATCAATTAAAGCTTTCCTCTGCCAATGCAATATGAAGTTAATACCAGTGTGCTACAGGCGTGTTAAGCGTTGCTTCAGCAACCAGAAAATTAGCTCTTTTAAGCCTTGTTACTCTTACATCCCTCCTATATTAACATGTTTTATGTAAACAATAATTTACTGAACTGCTATTTGCAAATGTACCATATTTGTGACATCACTGATCACATACTCTAATAAGTCACTATTTTGCCTGCATTTTGGGAGGCATATTTGACTGTTAATTGGCTTTTCCATCACCTAGTTCAAATGCATTATCTTCTCTACTGAGGGCAATTAAATCGAAATAGTGCCATCAATAAAATCATTGAAAAAAATACATTTATTTAGTATTTTATGATTTTCAAACTTTTATATTGTATGCTATTAAGTATTACACTATAATATTAAGAAAATTTCCACAATGGATTGACTTTTATTAGCTATTATAAAGTGCTATCAAAGCTACATCTTTTTTTCTATTCAGAATTAGTGATCATATTAAAACACATACTTCAATTTCATGATGTTATGAAATATTTTTTCAAAACAGTAAAAGCTCCGCATAGATTTTAATGGATACTATTTGGTTAATTCAAAATTTTACCATAAACTTTTATTAGATTTTCTTTATGCACTCTGAGAAAAGGAAATGCTGAATAAATGAAAATTCTAGTATTAGTAAGCTGTGGTTTTATCCATATACCAAAATTAATAAGATAGTTTTATTCCCAAATCACAAAAACGTTCATAATTATTTGAGTAATCAGTAAGTACTAATCTTACTACCCTAGCCATTGTTCTTAAGTATACTCTTTGGTTAATAACATTTGAAAAAGAAAATTAAAAACTAAATAACAATGTTATTATGTAGTATGCTACATCAAGCTACTTCTATGCTATGGGAAAAATCTATTTCATGTTTTCTGAATTGAATTATCACATTTTTGAGAATCATTGCCCAGATCTCATGATGTGAAACAAATTTTCACTTTGTCAAAATGCATTTAGGGATCTATTATGAACTGCTGCCACATTTTGGGAAACAGCAAGTGTAGAAGCTTGTTTTTATGTGCCAGCTTTGACAGAAAGTATACACACAACAGTAGCCATCTTCCGTGCTTCCCCGAAAATAAGACCTAGCCAGACAGTCAACTCTGATGCATCTTTTGGAGCAATAATTAATATAAGATCCGGTCTTATTTTACTATAAGTCTTATTTTACTATAAGATTTATAAATACTATAAATCTTATAGTAAAATAAGAACGGGTCTTATATAACATAACATAATATAATATAATATAATATAATATAATATAATATAATATAATATAATATGATATGATATAGTATAGGTCTTATTTTACTGTAAGACCCAGTCTTATTTAATATAATATGATGTGATATGATATAATATGTTATAATATAGTACCACGTCTTATATTAATTTTTTTGCTCCAAAAGACACGTTAGAGCTGATTGTCCAGTTAACTCTTATTTTCGGGAAAACATGGTTGTTTCTCCTTTGCTGTGATTATCAATATATTCAAGAAAAAATCGTATCCCCTGAGCTTGTCAGAAAAAAGATGAAATAATTTCCACTACAGAATAATAACTACCATATTCAAAAGTAATTAGCAATGTTGCATGCTGATACTTAATAACTATTTTATGCACACACACACACACACACACACACACACACAGAACAAAAATGAATGCTACCTGAGTTGACGGGCTATGCTTTCTGTCTACCTGGTTTAGTAAGATGATATATGGTCTATTGTAATTTCAACTTCCTTGATCTTACATAAACCTTTATTTTCTTCTTTATAGGCTACAATGAAAAGAAACTTGATGAAGTAACAAGATTTCACAACAAATAGTTTGTGGGATAGGAATTTTTTAAAATTTTAATATGATTTAGGTGCATAAATATATTTTTTAATATATAAGCTAACGTGTTAAAGTCTTTTTTATCACCTGTGCTCCAGCTCAGTTTTACTCAGTGTGGTCCACAGATAGGTGCTAGTCTTTTATAGATAAGTGCAAAAACTGAGAGTAAGCATTTAGAAATTTTTATACCAATTTGACTTTGCTGTGACATCCAAGGACATGATCATTTCTATAGTAATTTATTTTTCTAGTAATTATATATTTTAAAAATAATGTAATGTGGCATTTGAAACTAAACTAAAAACAATCTATTCCTTTAGCATAGGTAGTAAGCACTGCTTTCTCCATTTATACACTTTTTGCCTCTTAGCATTTGTCTTCATTAAAAATTACTTCAGGTGGGTGATTTTTTTTTTAATGGAACTCCAGACTTCTCAAATTAAATACGTAGTAACTTTTCTTTATTTTCTGCCTATTTGTTTATAAAGAGTAAAATAAGTCAGTTAAGTAATAGTGCAAAAGTAAAGAAAGACTTCAGAGCCAGGTATATCTGGATTCAAATGAGCTCAACCAATTTCTAGCTATGCAATTCTGTGCAATTTATTTGCACTTTCTGAGCCTCTGTTTCCTTAACTGTGCAATGGAGACAGTAATATCTACATTAAAATGTTGTTGTATCCATATATATTTTTAGTTTCAAGGAATTTTAGCTCCCTCTCCTTCCCTGTCCTTTTCTTTCAGTAGGCAAGTTGAATTAAAAGAAATATACCTTTGATAATGTACTATACCTATTTATTAAACAATGTAATTGATAAGCTTGAACACATGATTTATTTTGAATATATGTGATTGGCATATATTAGATTTGGCATTATTATTATTAAATATGTAACAAATTATACAATTATAAAGTGATAGAGACAGTTGACATACAAATGAATTCCTGATTTTTGTAACAGAAATAGATTTTATTTACTGAAAGTAGTAAAAATTCTCGAGTGCCAGTAACATGGTCTCTAATTTTAGTTAGAGGATGTGACAGACAACAGTTGTTAAAATCTCTCTTTTATCTTCGTTAACTGACTGGATAATTAAGTAAATGTGATCTAGATTTGTAACTGACTATCATGAAAATAGAAAATAATTATAATAATTGGTAAATTGTTAATGATAACAACACTGCTAGAATACATATAATATTATTAAATTACTCTAGCAGTGTTATTAGCGTTAATAAATGACCAGTGAAAGAATCAATGTATGCAAAGTGGAACTTTGAATCTCTTTTATGATTTCTGCCCCAGATAAAATAACAAGTGTAATAATTGGAGAAGGAATATATCATTGTAAAAAGTGACTGCATGTTTCATTCATATTACAATGACAGATTTTAAAAACAATCTGGTTTTTTATATCTAAAGGAAATGAAAACAGGATAACAAAGAGGTATCTACATCTCCATGTTTTCTGCAGCAATATTTACAATAGCCAATATATGGAAACAACCTAAATGTCCATCAGTGAATGACTAAAGAAGATGTCATTGAAATATATATATGTTTGGAGAGATGGAGAAATTGGTAAAAGGGTACATACTTTCAGCTATATGATGGATAAGTTCTGAGGATATACCGTGTTTCCCCGAAAATAAGACCTAGCCGGACAATCAGCTCTAATGTGTCTTTTGGAGCAAAAATTAATATAAGGCCCAGTATTATATTGTATTGTATTATATTGTATTGTATTGCATTGTATTGTACTATATTACATTATAACGACCCGGTCTTATAGTAAAATAAGACCATCAGTGAATGGTCTTATATTAATTTTTGCTCCAAAAGATACATTAGAGCTGATTGTCCGGCTAGGTCTTATTTTCGGGGAAACACAGTAATATAAAGCATGGTTGCTATAGTTGATAACACTATATTATGTAATTGACATTTTCTAGAGAGCAGAACTTAAATGTCCTCACAAAAATAATAATAAAAATTAAAAGAAAATGTGAAGAGATGAATGTATTAATGTGTTAACTAAATGGTGGGAATCCTTTCATAGTATACATATATATCAAATCACCACGATGTACACTTTAAATACCTTACAATTTTACTTGTTAATTGTACTTCAGTAAAGCTGGAGAAATATTCGTAAAACAATCTGATGTTTTCCACTTAAACAGTTTGTTTGTTTCTTTGTAGAGATGGGAGAGAAAGGACTGCCATGGGAAGCAAAGCTGTGGCATTGAACTAGATCACACTTAACTTCAATACTGCAGAGATCTTGATTTATTAATTATACTACTAATAGTAATAGCAATATCAAGAGTATTTCAAAAAAATTCTTAATTGTAGTAGGTTATTGTATTCTAATCACGGATTTTTTCAGAACTATAAGATGCAAACCTCTAATATCATATGCGTTAATATGAAACAAATATGTCATTTTAAACCATCTGCTTAATATTACTCTTAATATTACTCTTCGAAGTTTACCTATGTTTATCCTCTATTAAAGTTATATATCAGCCTATTTTTCATCTTTGTAATCAGTTTAACCAAATAGAAAACCTCAATTCTCTGCATTAAGTTACATTTATAGGTACACATTAAAAAGTTCCTTTTTAACTACTGTAGTATAGTACTAACCCTATTTAAAGATTTTCAGGTTTAAATAATATTACTATCTTTGTTACTTAAATTTGTGGTAATAGAACTTGCGCTGTATACAAACATCAGTAATAGTGAGTTGTGATATGGTGACATTTTGTTTTATATGTAGTTTAGAAATATGAGGTTATACCTAAAATATATATAGTCATTTGTAAATAGCTATTTGTTGAGTTGAACTAATACCTGAAGACTGAAACCTAAAGACTCTGTGAGTCTCTTTCTTAGAATTTCATATTAATGAACATAGACAAGTACTGTTTCTTAAATAGGAATATATTTCTAAAAACTGCTTGGAAAATTTCTCAGATTTAGAAATGAACTATAAGATACTAATTTTGATCAAGTAGGAAGATGGATGTTAGCAATGAGGCACCATTCCAGCTGTATTTTCTTTGTGAAATATATCTTTAGTCAAAATGTTGGATTGAAGGTACTGCTCTCATTCCCTCTCATATTTGAGTTGTTCTAATCACACCTGAAATTCACATGAATGTTGAAGTAATTCTTGGTCTAGGCCACAGATAGTTTTTTTCTCACCTTTCTATGAAGTATCCAGATTACTTGTAGAAAAGACTAAGAACGATAATCTGATCACTATGTTACTTATAAATAAAAACATCATTTACATTCCACAGGACAGCTTTTATTTGTGTCTACTTCTTTATTTGCAGAAATGATATTTGTTCCTTGAACTAAATTTAGAACATGTCCATACTAAAAAAGAAACATGTTAAAATAATAAGTAACCCTTTCTCTATATTAGTAACCTTTTGTATGTCCACAAAAGGGTTCCAGTTACCCATCTTCTGGAAGACATATTCAAACTTCAGAGATAACTGAATCAAGAACTAGATTAATGCTAGGGACCACCATTCTTGTTTTTTGTCTATTTGTGGGTCTCACTCTATGTTAATGTTATTCTCCCAGATTAACTTTCTCTATTGAGTGGTACTATAGCTGCCAACATCTTTAAAACTTTTCTTTCAGAGAATAAGTTGCTCTCCTTTTCTTAATTCCAACTGAAAAATCTTCAGAGAATGTCTCTCTTTGGCCAGGTATTACTATTTGCATAATTGTATGGCTGGGAGAACTTGGTACTATGATAGACAACTATGAGACTATGGAAATATTCAGTGAAATGTAGCACCTGAATCTATGGTTGGAGTAAGTAGAAAATAGGTCCCTCAAATAAGACAGATACTTGCTGGGACTAATGATGGTGGGGTTGTGACGGTAAATCACATGGAAACTGGTACTATTCCCTAGCTAGATGTGTTGTTGGAAAAGTATCTTTGCTTTTTTTGGAACAGTGTAACAGTTTACAGCTGGTGATATCTTAGTTACAACAAATAACTATTTGTTGAGTGGGTTACAACAAATAATGAAATAATAGTCTTGACTTCTTTACATTCTACTTGTAGAGGTATAAAGAACAGACCTAAAATAAGAAACAACCTATTGTGAACTTACGTGATAGTACAGACTATATGTGCAACTGAATTTCAGAGAATATCAGGATTAATATGTGCTATAGTCTTCTGAAGATTTTGAGAAGTTCACTTTGGCTTAATTTATAATGCTACAGTATTAATAAGTAGAGTTAAAGAGAGCTGGTGTTCGATCCAGAAAGAGGAACATAGGGAATATATTAGAAACAGGAATAAGCACTGGGTGGCCCAAGGGCATGACACTTGTCCCTTGTGCTGTTGAAAAGGGCTGAGAAAAAAGGTTGACTATGTATGGAGAGAGTAGGTCATGGAAGGCATTGAGAATTTGACTGTGTGTATATTGTTAAAAACACAAATATACAAATCAATCATTGGTCTCATATTTGAAGCCTTATTCTCCAAAAAGCTTAAAAAAACATGTTGATATATAATGAATAGGTGCAAGAGATTTATCAGTGCAATGATTGTGTTTAGGAAGCAGTAACTCAGGAAATGAGAATCTAAAAAGCTTTTTATAGTGCTAAACATAGTTGGAACCCAAGACACAATAACATATTTTAAAAGTGCAACCAGCAAATTACAGTCACATTGCTGGAAGTTGCAATTGTGGTCAAAGAATGGCCATAATAGACAAAGGGTGTATACAGAGGGTGCCAAAAAATGTCTACACATTTTAAGAAAGAAAAAAAAAAACTATTAAAATTATAATACTCAATATGTACCCATAACAAAAGATAAATACAAGTCACATTTGACTTCTGCAATTACAAGAGGTGCTCAAAGTTGTTACCATCAGCATCCAGACACTTCTGATAATGGCGAACTGCTGCTTGAGCAACGTTGACCAGTGTCCACTTGTATACATTTTTTTGGCACCCCTGGTATATGTAATATATATATATATATATATATATATATATATATATATATATATATACACACACACACACATGTATACCCACATATATGTATATATATCTGTGTATATATATGTATATATATATCTGTGTGTATATATATGTATATATACACACATATATATGTATATATACATATATATATATATATATATGTAGTAGACATTATATGCTCAGGATAAACTCATTGATAGGACGTTTACAGTTACTTTAGTAATGTAACTTCATTTAATTTTGTCCCCAAATGTTTCCAAGTGCCTAATTCTCTGAAACCATGTTATCTTAAGAGATATTCAAATGTAAAAATCACATAACTGTTTTACTTTGGGAGAAAACTTTGTAGTGTTTTTGATCTTTGACAGTCAAAATATAATTTCATGCTATATCTATAAATAATAAATGATGCTATTGCAGTAATCAGAATATATACTGAGTTGTTTATTAGTTGAAAACTGTCTTTCACTGTAATATACATAGATTTTTTTTTAAAGCACTTCCTTAGTGAGTTAAATGTTATAAAGAAAGAAATCTATTTCTTTTTCCTTTTGATTCATCTTCTTTTTTAAGTTAAATATTGAGACAGTTAACATTTTGGAAAAATTAGATTTGATTGATCCTTATAGCATTGGCCTACTGATATAATAGAGACAAAGTAATTATTTTCCTAAGAAGAAACACTTGTAACCATTGAACATTTTTTTAAAAAATTGGTAGTATGGCAGATAAGTTATAAAGGAAATCTATCACGTTCAAATGGTTATGTTGAATTTTAAATTATCTTGAATGTTTATAACTCCCTTTTAAACTGATCATTTTCAGTCCTGCTCTAAAAATAGCAATATCATATCTAATGCAGGTCAAATAGCATACGGTTTTAAAGACAAAAAGGAAATTGCTACTGATGAAATTATAATACTTTTAAACTTTTAGAAGTGGATAATAGTTTATTAAATATTGCTATAAAATAGATTTTATTTAAAGCAGAATAAAGACTTTTGAGAATCTTTAGGGTGCTTTAAATACTTCCAGCAGCTGTAGAAATTGGTGGCTCTGGTTTTTGTATCTAATTTCACTTAAAATTTATGGTAATCATTTATTCTGCTCTTGGTTAGATATAGCACTGAGCTTTATTTATTGGCTATTGTCAAAAATCCAGAAATAGCAAAATTAAAACCACAAAATCAATGGATAGTCTATAATAAGAGTTTATTGTGCATATAAGAACAGTTCATGAACTTGGAACTTTCAAAAATAAAAGCTGATGTGAAGCTTAGGGACATGAATTACAGGATGGCTTATGAAGTGAAAATGAGGAAGTTGTTAACCTTTCCAATCCTTTATTACAATGGGGGTTTCCAGATGGCAGAAGGTTGGTTAAAAGTGATTATTTCATACCATTTTTAGGAAGATGGCAAGTTTCTTTTATGATTGTCAGAGGCATTTACAAGAAATAACCTAAGTTAAGTTTTGCTTATGTTCGTGAAATAAGCTAGATTTAGTTTTGCAGTTTTGCTTACTTGGCTTAAATTGGTTCTGTCTATTCACGGAATTAACAAGTCCGGTCCCCATTTTATATTTACTTTTAACACTATTATATCACTTTTAAATGAAACATGGAATATGAAATAGAAGAAAAAGTTTGTTTCAAACTGGTCTAGAAAAGAAAATGTGTCAGGGAAAAAGAGAGTGATCAGAGGACGTGTATGTGTGTATGAAACACGTAGCCAGAGGATGCAAATTAAGGAATAATTGGTGAAAAGCACAAAAGGATATTGGATAGGGAGGTGATGAAGTCTGGAAAAGCAGGAAAACAGGAAGTGGAGAAAAAGTCACCATCACTGTCTGATCCATTCAGATGATATCAAGAGCTTGTCTTTGAAGCACTACTCCACCTTTTCAAGTCTTAGTGATCCCGAGTCATTTACTCAGTGGATACATGCATAATTTGTCGGAAAACTGTATAAAAAAATAAGGAGATATAAAAATATCTCTTATTATAGCCATTCCATTTCTGCTTTTTCATTCATTCATTCATTCATTCAGCAAACAGGTGATCTGCGACTCCTGCTGTTTGCGTCCCCGTTAGCTTATTCATATTTGTCTTCTCAAGCAAATTTCAAATAAAATCCATCTTAGAAAGTTTTCAAGGCCTAACCTTGGTAATTTTGATCATGTGGTTACTTATGAAACCCCTTCGTGAAATTATAATGTTCTAGTGATGAAAAGCAACTAGGAGGTCATTTAGTTCAACTCTCATTTTAAAATGAGGAAACAAGCCCAGAGAGGTTAATGTAAATGCTGGATTGCAAACCAAGACATCTTTATTTCCTAGTCTTCCTGTGTTCATTCATTCTTCATCATGGCAAAATTGTCTGCTTCACTTAAACATTTATTTTAAGCATGTGGCTTTTATAATATCACAGAGCTAGACAATGACAGAACTAGGTAAGAACCTTGTTTGACCATCATTCTAATGTTATTTCCAATAGTCTGCTGATTCTCAATTTGCATTAGTTTAAATGTTCCATTTAAGTTTTTGTTCTTAATCACATTTCCCTTTCTAAATAGATTGCAATACTTTAGTGAACTTTTGCTGATGAATTTAAACAGATATTTTCAATGCCTAATATGCGTAAAATACTGCCCTTTCCAAATGTCATTATTATTGACCACCACTTGTTTTATGAGGAAAGAAACATTTAGAATTCTGCAGGTGACTAAAAATTATTTTAGGCAGATGGACTCAAAATGTTCTTCTAGGAAACTGACATAGTTACTTAAATATATATAAGGTACTTCTAACTATGTCAGATTGAATTACTACTTGACAGGAGTTGGTGCTTTTAAAATTAGAACTTCTTTAAAACTATGAGCCTTCAAGTGTAAAAATGAATATAAGAAATTAAATTCCTCCTTTGCTTCTCAGGCTGCCAAACTGACACTTCCATGTTGAAATGTGAAAGTATAAATCTCAGAAATGCTATGAAAATTATCTGTTGTGACCTGCTAACAAATATATAGAACAACAAAAATCCAGAAATGATTGCAAAATAATTCTATTGGAATGGAACTTGGTTTGGAAATATTCACTCATTTATAAGAAGAGAGAGAGAAAGAGGTTTTAATATAAGAAATACATCTATTTCGATGAGAAATATACCAGTATTTCTTGAGGAAGTTGTAAAACATCTACTTTAAAATATAACACAATAGTGAAAAAGGTAGAACAAAATAGTCACCTTAGTTTCAAAGTAATAGTTAAACATTTCAGTCATTCCTAACTAAGATGATTGGATTGTAGGATAAGGAGTCATTATTTTGAAACTTTCTGGAGTTATGGATACCCTCTCATGCAAGACTAGCCTTTGTCGAATCACTCCAACTAGTTGAGCAGAGGAGGTGGCTCCTGTATTCCACCTCCAGAGGTGTTGACTGCTGACAGACAATTATTGTGTACCGCAATGTCATTGGGTAAGAGTGAGTGGGAAATTGTTCTATCTTAGAGAAGGTTTGAATGTCAAATAACCTTCCCCTTATTTCTTTATGTTTAATATTTAGACAAGGTGGTTAAACTTAAATTTAAAATTTCCCAATATCTGCATGTGTCATAGATAGGATGGTAATTCTGCAATATGAAACAGGGGCCAATTAATCACCTTTGAACTGAGTCATGCAGCTAATTGAATGAACTTGGCTGGGGACACACACAAAATATCTGTTGTGTTCTTCTTAGGTTGTTGGTGTTGAGATATTAGGGAATATCATTTTATCACATTGGAGAACATTTATGCAGAATAATATTTGGATCTTTTTTCTTATTGGATAAGCCTATCCATGTGTGAAGTTTAACATCTAAAAATAATTTAGAAATTCTATGGCAGATAAAATAAATTTACTGTTCATAATTAGAAAAGCATGTCAATAATGAGTTTGGTGTATGGCCCAGCTATATAGATACATACATACATTATGCATGTGTATATATATATATATATATATATATATATATATGCATGTATCTATAATATATATGTATGTATTTAGTACATATACATATTTTATACACATGTACATGTTTAGTTACCAAAGATTGTCACCCAGACTTTCCTTAACTAATTTATAGAAGAATACCTAGAATTGAGACTATGGAATTATCCTGTGAAAATCTGGCAGTGTTCATAAACAAGTAACTCAAAGAGCACAAACTAAAGGTGTCCTTATATATGAAGATAAAAACATTCTGATATTTGACCCAAAGCATTCACATATCTGATCCTCAACTTTATCCTGTACAAATTTACCTGTCAAACATTGGACTATGTTTAAAACATTTTTATATTTTAGTTGTTGGAAAAGCAGATTTGTCAGTGAAAATATGGGCATTGTAATAAATGACTGATTGCAAAAATAAGTATTATTCTTTTGTCTGTTGCCATTTAATTGCCTGTAATGTGCCTGTGCTATACGATGGATCCAAAAAAATGAACTAGATATGTTTTCTCTCTTTAAGACACTCATGAAAATTATTCTCTTGTTTTTCCTACACCAGTTGCCTATTATGTAAACTGAGAAGTTTTAAGTCATACTTCATTTTTCGTGTCTTCCTCAGGTCTCCAAGTTTTATTAACTTTTTTTTTCTCCATTGTTCAGCTGCTTCTCTCCTGCTCAAGTTCCACTGCCTAATTTTTTGCCCTCAGTAGTTTCTACCTGGAGCTATTATACTATAGTGTCCATTGTCTCCAAATTGGTCCCACCAGCTTCTGCCCCTTAAATCTGACACTGTTTTTGAAAGAGCTTTCCCAGCAGAGACCTGAGTGTGGACCCTTGCACCCAAACTTCTACCGCCTAGAGAACCAAGTCCAAACTTCTAGGCACAACCTAATAATTAGGTCCTTCACAGCCTGTCTGCATTCTGCTTTTCACAACTCATCTTCCCCTGATTCTGTATCTACACCTGATTCCTTCATCATCGCCATACTGAATTACTCAGGTATCTTTAACAAATGTTACACTTACTTATCTGCGTTCCCTCTCTGCTCTTCCTCTCGCTCCCCTTTTCTTCAGGTATTTCTTATAGATTCCTATGTAAATTTCAAAGCCCAACTGGACATTAAAATACTTGTCGTTAGCTTTTCCTGATTCCCCTCCCTGAAGTAAATGAATCACTCCCATTGGTGACTTTGTATGGTAATTTCAAAACCTATTATAGTATTACAGATCCTTGTTGGGATATTTTTCCCTTGCTCATGCTCATTTTTGAATGCCTCTGCTCTATCTTATATGCTCAGCGCATGCCAGTGTACATGACACATAGTAGGTATCCACTAAGTTCATTGGAGTGAACTGTGAAAATACGCCTTTGGGAGCCAAGGCAAGAACAATTGCTGACGAGTCCCTATTACTTTATGACATAAAATAGAAGATAATTATGTTGTAAATACTATACATGTCCTAAGTAATGATGCCATTACAGTTGAATGATAAAAATGTGGAATAGTATTCCTGGAGTGCCCTATGGAAAAATAGATAAAAACAGTATCCTGTTTTTAAAGTCATCTTCAAGATCGAGACTTGCATCATTTCAGATACTACTGGCCAGAAAGAAAAAGCAATTCAAAGGAACTGTTGGCTGAGTTGGCTGAAAAAGGTTGGATGAATTTTAATGTGGGTATTGAAAATGGAAGTTAGAGATCAACTTTATTATGCCAATAAGGTGATAGGTAGTGATTAAAGGTACTAATTCTGGGATATTAAAGGTGATCATGAAGAAAACTATTAAAATGAAATAAAACTCATCATCACCTTGATATAAAGCTTGGGGTATCCATTTCTGAGAGGATACTCTGTATGGTAACATGCAAAGGAAGATTTAGCGTAAGTTGGAATAGTCCAGAAAGGAGTTAAAATGAGTTAAAGGACAATGCAGCTGGTTGCATAAATAAGATAGAAGCACAGAAGAATCATGTGGAAGGACGAATACAGAAATGTGATAAATCAGAAGACTCTAAAATCCTTAATGGTTTTGTTTGGATCATTCATGTTTTAAGCTTTAAAATAAATTCGAATATATTTGGAGCCAAAAAATAAAGACACCATCTGTCTCTGTTAGTCTAAAACAGTTAATAATTTCAGCAATTGTTTATACACACTTTTAAAAATATTCACTGTGTTATGGGTCATGAAAGATTACTAGGGTATATTGAGATTCCCCTACCAATTGAAGTTGGTATAATGAATATTACACATTACTGTGATGTTTTCATTGAAGAGAGCAAATACTGTGGTGTGTGAACTGTACAGATTTTTGGGTATATTTATAATAAAACCTTAACTCATGTATAGTATAATATGTAAAACAGAGCATTTCGCCTCAGGAAATAAATGCCGTTATAATCATTTTTTTCTGCTAAATAGGAAAAGTATAGTTTACAATTACTTTTGTAATAATATATCATAGAACACACTGTTGATGATTATTTTTTAATTTAGTGTATAGATATATATCTGTTTTCATATATTTTGACATAAACTAAAATGCATTTCTAATATTTAAAAGCCCTGCAAAAAATTGTATCTTTTAAGAGTAAATGACACTGTACTTTTTTGTTATTTTAATTATGGGTTAGTTCTGCATTTAAATACTTCAAGCAGAATATTTGTTTCTTAACCTTCACAATTAATCAACCCAGTATATATATTTATTTTAAGAGAAGATATCTAATGAAAGAAGCACTGTGGTATTTATAAAGAGCAGAGTTAGTCTTTTTTATACTTAAGGAGAACAATCAGTTAAGAGTATACTTCTGTAATAATTAATCACCTCTTACAGGTTTCTATTTCTTCTACCTGTCATTTAATCTTGTACCTTATTTATCCCATCAGTACTTGTACTCCAAAAGTATTTTACACTTATTTAAGGCATGCCATATTTTCTAACAACTGTAGTATAATTGTGTTGTAGTGATTTTAAAACTAAAAATATATGTACATAGGTTGTTGTTAATGTATTTCATTGCAATTCTTTACACCAAGTTTCATCTTAGATAGAAGAATTCTTTTGAAGGTGTTTCTTGAAATTCCTTTCTCTTTCATTCGAAAAGGTTGCTATAAAAAACATAAGATTTAATAAAAACAAAATATTGCTTTAAAGAAAGGTGTGCTGCAGGTTACTTTATAAAGCACTATATCCTCAGGAGAAAAATATCTGTGCTTCTGTTTCCTTGATTATCTTTTCCCAATTGTTCTTCAAGGGTGAAATACACTTGAATTTTTAAAGCAAAAAAAGAAAGGCATATTGGTAGAGAAGCCACTATATTAAAGATAGTTGAGAACATGGATGATTTCTGTTTATTTATTTATTTTGAAGAATGCCCAGCTCCTAGCATCGTGCCTTGAAGATAACAAGTGTTCACTAAATATTTGTCAAATAAATAAATGAATGTGTTATAGTTTTAATAACATATAATTTTGTACTTGTATTCTTACAGGATAAATTAGACACTTGTGTTCTCTATTGCTTTGTAATAAGATTTATAAAATTAATATGTTTTCATTTATTTTTCTATTCACTACAATGAAAAATAATTGAGGTTGCATCAGAGGTGTAGAATTTTCTCATTACTATGGTTTATGTTTCATCCATTGTCTTTCTCCTTCTCTCTCATCTTTGGTAATGGACTCAGCAGGAATTTAGTACACACCAAAACATTTTTTTTTTATAGTAAAGGAATTCAGAATGCCATGTTTAGTTACTTATTCAGTTCTTCACTTGCCACATTTCACATACTCAACAACCATATTTGGCTAGTAGCTATCACACTGCACACTGCAGATATAGGATATTTTCATCATTACAGAAATTTCTGTTGGATGTGTTGGGCCTAGACTATTGCCTTCTATAGAGATTGAGAAAAATGGAGTAACAGTAGGATTAGGAGAGCAATATACATGTGTTGTGCTGATTTTGAGACGCCTAGGCATATCCATGCAGATAAGCAGTTAGGCATGTGTATCTGACATTTAGGGGAAAGATCTGAAATAAAGATTTAGGAATCCTCAGGACATGCTTGATATTTAAAACCAAAGAAACACGTGAAATCATCTAATGAGGGAATGGAAACTAGCGTAAAGGGTGCTTGAAGCAACATATTCAGGGAAATGCCACAGGGTGTTGGGGAATAATCCCTTGAAAGTCATCAGATTGTAGAAGAGGTGGGAGAAGAATGAAAAAATAGCATCATGTAAACAAAGGTTCTTTCTTTTTTACATGAACCAAAAGACAGTGAAGTCTTCAATGTCAAATACAGCAGCAAAATCCCTTAAATTATGATTTAACTGCCAACTGAGGGAGCATCAAGAAGTTTTCATAGTTTGGATCAGATTTGCCATTCTCAATTAATACTATTTCTTAGAGTCATAATATTAACATTTCACATTCTGTTTTAAAATGTATGCCACACATTATTTTCCCTAAAATGAGTTCTGAGATGATGCTCATTTTTCCTGACGTTTTATATTACCAAAGGAAGAAAGAGAAGAAGAACTCAGAGAATTGTAGAATCAACAGGTCTTAACAAAAACTGAGTTTCACTTAACAAAAATTTGTGTTTCAACAGCCTTACTTTGTTGACATGGAAACAGACCTAGAAAGAGAAAATGACTTATTAAGTTTACAGTGTGTTAGTGTGCTCTTCCGCAATACTAAATATGGTGCTTTTGTTTGCTGATTTGATCCAACAGCCAGTGCTGGAAGGAATATAAAGTTAATACCCATATGTAGTGGTTATATCTACTAGAAGTTAAAAGTTTTGATTAATGAACAGTTCTCATAATAGGCTCATGGGAAATCATTAAGCTATTTGAGAAACAGACAAAATATTATTTATCACAGAAACAATTTTTACCTTCCTGCAGGAGCTCATAATTCAAAGTTTCCATATGCTTATAAAGATTCTAAAAATGTGTGTGGTTTATGCATAAATATTCCTCTCTGAAATACACCAATGTGGGGGGGACTCTCAGATATTAGCTAACTTTTCAAATTGGCGTTTTTAGCCTAAGCAGTCATTGAATCTTTCAACTTGACAGCATGTTTTGGGTTGCATGAAAAAGAAATGTGTATGAAAAAGAAATCATCTTAAATTAGCCTGTCTTCTCAGTGAAAAAGAAGACAAATTGTCGTCTTTCTAGTGTCTCCCCACACAGTAAGTTATGGAAGTTAAGAAATACAGTATTGTATCTGTTGACACATAGAAGCTTTGCAATTCTGTGATGCATCCAGTGATTTTGGACAGAAGGCAGAAAATACTTGCTCAGTCTCTGTGTCAAAGATGTCTGAAAGATTGACAAAATTAGATTTAGATATGCTAACCAGGAATAAAGTCTACTAGACTTAATATTTTCATTCCCGAATTTCTTTCTTCAGGGCTTAAATACATTTCTCTGAGAGCTAGGTAACCATTTTTAAACTTTAAAATAGCAGCAATAACAACAAAAGGCCCTGATATAGAATCATATGGGAACATTCAAAAACATATTTCATTTGTTATACAAAGAGGTAGCAAATTATCACAAATCTCACAAAAACAGGAAACATAGGTTACTATCAAAATGTGGTGGATAGCAATGAAATAAATGTAAGATAATTAAGAACCCCACTTAAAAAAAGCTACCAAGACACACTGAGCCTAACAAGTAGTACGTTAATCATGTCTTCTGCTTTTGGAAATCGTCTTGCTTGCTCTATCCTAAGTACAATTAGTAGATACGGCTCTCTGTGCATTTTAAAAATAGTGCAATTATTGAAAGCAGAAGGAGGCTTTTTTTTTTTAACTTTTGTTTCGTACTACAATCCTTTGCACATCTCTTATTGCCCCACAGACCTCAAATGGGAAATTAGCATAGGTCTTTCTCTTCAAAATAGACTTTCACAGATAGAGTCTACATGAGGCCGGGGGTGAGGGGGATGATGTATGTACCAAGAGCTATAAGCCTGATACTTTATGTCATCATATAATATGTTATGCAGTTGCATAATCCTTCCACAATGCCGTAAGTAGGTAAATATCATCCTTGTTTTCTAGCTGAAAATACTCAGCTCTGACTAGTTAAATGATTTCCCCCAAGTTGCCCAACTAGAAAGATGTCAGAACTACAATTTGAACATAGTCTTATCTCATTCTAGAATCTGAGTTTGTTCCAATAAAGTAAATTAACAAGTGTATTGGAATATTGAAATTTTCTATTACAAATTATGTAGTTTTGAGAAACAAGCTAGTGATTTTATCTTTTACATTTTCTTGAATACAGAGACTTGTGATTTGTACTGAAATATTCAAGTTTTGAAAAAAATAATAATTTTTTATCTTGATTGTTTTAATATTTCTAGTATTTACACATCTTTCCGAAAGGAATTATTGCTCAAAATTTATAACCTTTGAATAAATTTATATTCTAAGATGCAGTTCTAAATGGTGATTCTAAACTTTATTCATATGCATTGGTATATGTACACATATTAAAATTTATATGTAAACATATAAATCTGAATGTGTTAAAATAATAACAGATTCTAACTGCTCTCTCCAATTAAATATTCACTAAACACCTTCCCATACATTCCTATAAAGAAGCTTTGAGCTATTGTTAAATATTACTGTTTTACATGTTGGTCAGGAAAGCTAAATTTGTTCCCCATTTCTTGGTCATATTTACCTACACATTTGAATGTATAGGATGCTTTGTAAAACACTTGTAATTTTGAAACCAAAAATTACAGACACAAATGTTTCCCCCTTTCCTTTACAAAGGTATCAAAAGACTGTTACATTTTGTTTTTACATATTTAAAATTTTTGAGTTCAAAAGACATACTTTAATCTTTTCAGACTACTCTGACATTGTCTCAAGTCTTTCAGTCTCTCTGGAGGTTGTGAAGTGTATGTGTGAATAAAATGTGCGAGGTCATTAAGCTTGCATGATTTAAAGAACCTTGGTAAATTATTCCCTCCCATCATCCTCCCCCTTCATTCCACACATAACTTTCTGCCCAACTCATGACATCTTTCCCCACCCCTATCCATTTATTTTCTACAACAAAAAGAATGATAGTTAACTGCCCGATAAATATCTGAAAAAGAACTGGACACTCACAATCCATGCAATGTACGTAAGAGGTGCCTCAGACAATCATTCTCTTATTCTAGTTCATTGTGCTTCATGCTTTCTCTTGTGATGCAACCTTCATTTCAACCCATTCTCCCCTCACATGTAAATCCAACAGGCTTTGTAGATATGAATAGCCGTGCCCTGTAGCAACTAGACAGAAATGAAAGGAATGTATGCTTAAGCTTGAAGTGTGGTATTTTACTGCATTGTTGAAATACAGCTGTACCTAAATGTTGGAAAATGTTAGGACATTGCTTCAGGTGCTGGAGTTAATGATTTCTGGTGACGTTGGTGATGTTTCTTAAACATGTGTTTTCCTAGTTTTGCTTTAACTTCTTTATATAGTATAGTTGGGTTATTGAAAATGATTTTTGGATATAAAATGGATGTGTGCTAATTTTAATACTAAGTTAAAATTGATTAATTATGAACTAATAAGAAATTTAGAAAGAGATGCTGTATCTTAATCCCTAATATACTTATTACTATGCAAATTTTTTTGTTTGTGTTTTGTACCACATAAAAAACTGTGATGATGGGTGGTATTAGCTAGAAGATAAGGAGGCACTTACATACTACGAGTCCAAGTTTATATAAATTCAGTCAATTTTATTGACAGATATTTAAATCATTTAGTTCTATTTGATATCAAAGGATCTAAGCAAGTCGTTGGGGATTTTTTCAACATTATGAGACACAGTTAGAAATCCTTTTTTATAGTTCTCATTTGTAAACACAGCTCAAATATAAACTTTTTAAAAAAATATTCTCCAGCTTCGCCACAGAAAATGAGTAGCTTATTTATATGCAAAATGTTTATCGTAGCCCTCAACAATTGTATTGATGTATTTTATCCATGGCCTTCTCAACAACTGGACTATAAAATAAAAAGGCTGACTTCTCTTATTCTCTTTTAGTTAAAATACTCTTCATTCTCAACTTTGCACTGCATATCCGAGTGCCTAGGATATAGTAATCACTTCAGTTAATATTTATTGATTGATTCACAAACTTAGTGTATTAAGATCAAATAGTTTTTATCAAAATAATGACTGCCTTTTGCTTAACATAATGTAGATACAGGCTATAGGGACGGTATCATGCATTTACATTTCTCAGTCATATTTTAAGTGTGACATTATGTAATATTAACACTCAACTCCCTCTAGCTCTCTACTCATTTATAGGGAAAAACAGGCCTCAGTGTAGCTACATTCCTTAGCATTTGAAAGTGTTTTATAATGTCTTCTGAGTATTTGTATAGTATCATATCGGAAGGATCATTGTTTCAATGTCTGTTGGTTAGTCTCAAATATATGGATACCAGGCAGCAAGTACAATTTCCTCTAAGTTGATTCCTTTAGCATACAAAGGATAGGTTTGTTTATTAAGAAATGCATTGTATTATAGAAATGATACAGAGTTAGAATATTACATCATGTATAATAAAATTTTCTCTTTTTAAAAAGTGTGTCTTAAGTTAAAAACTTCTGGATAGAATGATAACAGGAATGTAATGTGATATTTTGTGAGTAAAGGTATGTTATATATCACATATATTTGTAAAACTGGAGAGAGAGAGAGAGAGAGAGAGAGAGAGAGAGAGAGAGAGAGAGAGAGAGAGAGAGAGAGAGGTGATTTTTAGAGTTAGGATTTAAAGCTAAATTGAACCAAAGTCAGAAGGACCCGTGGTGTCATTAATAGACCTTGAATGTATCAGTTGGGGAAAAACAGGAAGAAAAAAAAGCAAGCATAGTTCTGATTTGATGAACGAAGTGTTCAATTAAATCACCATGTATACAAAGCAAATACTCATAATTAGTCCCAATATTTTCATATTCTCTTGCTTCTTGTTTTCTTGGCCGACATCTTTCATAATTAGTAATAGTAATTGAGTTACTGTAAACTAAGCTCTTTTTAGACAGCGAGTCGGGTGCTTCAGGAGACATATTTGATATATACTAATATGCCTCCATTGCCTAAAGACTGTTATTGTTGATGCCCTAACAAATTATGACCCTTAATGGCTTAAAACGGCATAAGTTTATTATCTTAGAGTTCTGGAAGGCAGGCGTCTAAAATGGGTATCACTAAGCTGAAATAAAGGTGTCAAGAGCATTATGTTCCTTCTGGAGGAGCTTGAATAGAATCCATGTAGCCTTTTCCAGATTCTTCTACTGGTTACCTACATTCCCCAGCAATGGCCCTCATCCGGCAATCTCCTCATTCAAATATCTGCTTCCTTCCTCATATCTTCTCTAACTCTCAGCTTCCTGCCTTTCCTTTTCCCTTATGAGTACCCTTTCGATCACATTGGGCTCACCGAGATCATCCATTATACTCTTCCATCGTAAGACCTTATTTTTATCATATCTGCAAAATCCGTTTGCTGTGAAAGTTTAACATATTCACAAATACGAGGGATTAGGGCTCAGACATCTTTGGCAGTCATTGTTCTGCCTACCACAAAGACTTTGACAGAGCCTGACTCTCACCGCTGTGACAGTTTGAACATTACTGTCATTGTTCCCCTGACTTCTGTTGGATTTGAAACCAAACCCCAGGTTAGCAGTTCCCAGGCTCATGAGACACACACTCCTACATTACGATCGCCTCAGAAGTGTGTCCCAACTAATTTGGAACCAGGAATAAAGTGCCACTTCTTTTTAATGATTTGCTTCTTTTCAAATAAATTAGAGTATGGCCGAGGCTATTCCCATAACTTATTCTCATTCTGCTAATGATTTCGTGAATGGGGAAAAAAATAGGTGGATAATATACTTAACAAAGACACACATATTCCAAATCTGCAGTAAATGTCTATCAGGCATGGTTATAAATTAATATCTGTAATTATGAACTTTTATAATTATAAAATTTGTGCTAGTGGGGGGAATGTTCATCCAGTCTTTAGATCTGTCTGAGAATATTTTATACGTGTGAATGTCATTTTGCATGTTGGTCATGGATCAGTGGACAGAGTTTGATACCTTTGCTCTTGAAGGACCAAAATTGATGTAGTGTGAATAGCTCAAAAGTTATTGTACTGTGAACAGAGTATACAAAAAAGCTTAAGTAAATTATAAAGAGGTAAATAATGTAAATTGTGATAATTGAAATAAAAGCAATAATAAAAACAATGCTGTGACATACATCAAATCCAGTTTGCAAAATACATGGTAGCAAGTGTATCTTGGGGTGAATATTTATAATATCATTATCATCTCATTGGGGAAAACCATATATAATTAAATACAGCCTTCATTCTTTTAACAAAAATGTACATGTGACTTAATTAGCTTTTCCTTTCAAAATTTTTATTATAGAAATTATGGTATTTTTTCATCACAAATTACACAAGTGACTTGTGTCTGATATATTTTGTACCTCTTCCCACCATCAAAATTTCAGAAGTTGGCTGATATTTATCATTGGCAATAAAATAATTCTGCTAATGACACTTTAGTTCGTTAATAGGCATCTCTGATTTCATAACAAACTGGAAATACATTTCTACCCTGTTTTCCCGAAAATAAGATCTAGTTGGACAAACAGTCACAATGAGTTTTTGGAGCTAAAATTAATATAAAACCCAGTTTTATTTTACTATAATACAAGACCAGGTCTTCTATAACATAACATACAATATAATATAATGTAATATAATGTAATATAATGTAATTTATATAATATAATATAGTGTAATACTAGGTATAATATAATACCGGGTCTTATGTTAATTTTTGCTCCAAAAGACACTTTAGAGTTGATTTTCCAACTAGATCTTATTTTCAGGGAAATACAGTAATACAACAAATTGGTGAGTAAGGCTCTTTCGGGATAATACACGTTGGTGATGCTTTGTGCTATTTAGTAATAAAGAAGATATAAGCACTAGGTAAAGAAATTTGGACATTTTAATGAGTTAGAGAAAGTAAGAGAAGCTGTACTTTTTTAAAAAAGAAAAAAACACACAAAAGTCAGAACTTAGACTGAATAGAAATATGAAAAGATAAATGACTTCATATTCATTAGGTAGGAAGAAACAATTGAGGCAATGAGGCTGAACATAAAAGAGTAAAAGTGAATGTAACCTCAGTGTCCACATGCTATGAAACCCAAACAGAGAGAAAATCTGAGAGTATCAGGGGATGAATCGATAAAATCTTCAGCAACAAGCTTAATAGCAGTCAAGATAACCGCAGCATTTGGGAGTGGATAAACAAAGTAGCACATATTACAAAAGAAAATATGCTCGTAGTATCATGTAAGAGATTATTTAGTAACTGCTTTCAAATTATTGAACCATAGACTCCGATTTCTTAAATTTAAGCTCATTATTTTGGCTCCCTAGTTTCTCCAAGAATACAGTATAGAATCTCCATCCCTGATGTTTATGTACAAATAGAAGCTGCTTTTTCTTTCTTTCATTATTTCTTTTTAATTGAAAGCTAGTACCTTTTATATGTTATATAGAAGTGGCAGGAAAAGCCATACTCTCACTATGGTACAATGCACAGAGAATTAACTGAGGGATGATTATACACATGGCTGAATACAGTTTATTCACTTGTACTTTTGCTTTGCAGATAATGAATGGTGGTGTTCTGTAACATATTGTGTGATTAGCAAATGCGGGGTCAAAATAAGTCTTTTAACAGTTTTTTGGAAATAGTTTGATTTTGTTAATTATTTAGTATTTATTTGGAATTCATTCTAATACTGAATTTACATGTTTATTATCTCTCTTCCCATCTTCTCCCTTAGAAACTAACTCTGTTGAGTACACAAAACAATGGAACAAAGTTTTAGACTTGATACATCCAATAAAATCATAACTTTTTTTTTGTATGTAAATATCCCTTAAAAGTATGACTGCAACTGGGACCTTGTGATGATATTATCTTAAGGATCCTGGTAAAGGGGCCATATTTTAATTGAACCTTCTTATAATGGAATCTTTTGAATAGTTCAGTTACCAATATCTCTTAAGGCATTGAATTTGAATCTGAAACAAGATGGCTTAATACCAGATTCTATGTGATATTGAAATCTACTTCATGACAAATGATAGTGTGATTCCATTCCATTTAATTCAGTACCTAATTATGAAGCACTTAATATTTCTGTGAAAGGTCTCAGATAAGTACATGAAGATAATTAAGACACAGTGAAAGGTTTTGAGCAGTTTGAAAATTAGTGTGGAAGAAGGCAATGTTTGCAACTAGCATAAACATTGTAACATGCATACACACATGTTGAGTAGATCTATATGTCTTTTATGAAGAGTTAAATTTTTAGTGTATTATGTTGGTGTACTATGTAAGTTACTCTTCACTGCTGGAATGCTTATTAAATTATCCATACAATTTCTTCCTACTTTTATAACTCTTAAATCTCTATCATAGTTATTAATATGTTTATTCCTTCTTTAAAAATTGAATTAAATACATACAGATGAAAGGTGAAATGTTCAGTATGGAGGCTATTACTTTTAAGGAAACCCAAAGATGATGTTTATGGAAAACATTTTCTTTGATATAAAGAATAGCAAGTAATAAAAGGCAAGGAGGGCATCTTAAAAATATCTGGCGAAATGTAATTATTAGTCTTCATTAGCTTAAAAAGTCAAAGCTTTTTAAAGTGAGAAATAGTAGGTCTTAAGGGGACGACTTAGTGGAACAAGGTAGTAACTTTAGGTAGGATGTATTATCTTACGTTTTGAAAAAATCGACACCAATTAGTTTTTTTTTTTTTTATTGACTTCATTTCCTGATAAAATGATCTATCAAGCTATTTCTTCCAATTAACTCCCATTAACACTGTTCAAATATGTTAAAGAGAGACATGTAGATTAGACAGTATTTATCAGTTTCATTCAATATTTGCACTTCAGGTTTCCCTAACTTTAAATCATATTTACTCCAATGGTCAAATTATAATATTTTAGAAGTTAGTTGAGTACATGGAGCCTAAATCTGCTGAACCTTTATTTTTCTTTATAAGCTAGATTTTCACCAACCCTGTCTACTTTAGGACATCTTCTTCTCTTTGGAAAAATTAGGCATGGTGTTGTCATTATATTTCTGTTAAACATCATTCTCACGGACCCCCTTTGATTTTCCTTGGGGTTTTATTTGAGTTGCAAACTTATCGTATCCTACAGAGTACCAAATGTACCTGTGCTTGACTACATCTCTGATAAAATGATATATGAGTACATCTCCCCACCCCCAGTTTACCATGCTATTACACTAGTTTCATTTTTTGTCCTTCAAATGCAGGAAATAAGTTTATTCTATATAAATCCAAGGGCTTTTATACTTCTGTTTTTCTGTTGTTCTTGTTTTTGAGCATTCTTTCTTCAGGTCTTGGATGGCTACCTAAACCTGAATCTATCTGATAAACTCTATTGTCACTATCTCAAGAAGGCCTTTCCTGATTATTCTTATTTCCTGATTACTTTCTTCTATTCCCACCAGGAGCACTCTATCACATTATTCCATTTTCTTCACAGTTGTACCTGACCAATATTGTATAAAGTTGATGCCTTCAGAACTAATGCATTTTAACACTGGAGAACAGTTTTAAATAAAGAATTGGAGCTATCGCCCAACATTTCACACCTCAGTGATCTAAATGAGATCTTTTAAAGGAGAGGAAGGCACATCTCAAAATCCATGAATTCACCACCCACAAATACCTTATAGATATTACTAGATATTAAACACATTTTATCTAGATCACAGCTGAATATGTGTATTAATAGGAATTCTCAAAAAAGAACAAACAGTTTGATTGAATTAATGGAAAAGTGGAAAGTAGAGCCAGAAACATATTTTATGGCAAATTTAGAAGTAAGGCAGAATATTTAATTTTGAATGTGGATGAGCTAGGAATTAAAGGTGTAGTTCTAGCATCACCACCACTAGCCGGGTGACCTTGAGGCAGTCTTTTACCTGTTCTGTCTTTATTTTACTCACCTGTGATATTGAACCTCCCATCTCAGTAAGAACTTGTGTAAGGTATCCAAGGCAGACTTTGAGAAATAGTTAAGTATAGTGTTTAAAGTATGCTATTTAGAGTTCAAGTCTAGTGTCTACCTACTTTCTAGCTTGTGACCCTGGATTAGTTATATGGTCTCTCTGAATATCGAACATCCAGTTTTTCTTACACAGTTAACTGAAAATCCCACCATTTCCCACTTTGAGGTGCTATGTTTATCATGTTTAATTCTTACACGTAAACAAATCTGTTTTTGGATTTTCTATTCTGCTTCTTTATTCTAGTTGTCTGTTTTGTAGCCAGCATCACAGTGTTTAACTTCTCAAAAATGTAATGTCTCTTGTACAGTTTTTCTGGTTTAATGATAAAATCAATCTCTCCAATTTTATCTCTCTCCCCAAACCACCACCCCTCTAAATTATGATTTTGATTTCACTTACATTAAACATATAGATTAATAGGAGGATAACTGAAATATTGGCAATATTGTCATTAAAAGTTTAATGTTCCATTCAGATCTTTTTCTATTCCTTCAATATAACTTGTAGATTTAGTTGTCTTTTGAATTTTTCATTATGTTTATTGCTGGAAAGTTTATACTTTTCATATTATTGTGAATATGACTTTTTTCTCTCTTACTTTGGAAGTGGAAACCTATTCATTTTTAGATATTTGTCTTACTTCTGGCAAATGTAGTAAAGCAATCATGGTAGTTTTAATAATTTTTCAGTTAATTTCTAGAATTTTTCCATGTAGATGATCATAACGTAAATAATGATTTTTTTCTTAATGTCTGATATTTATTTATTTGTATTTCTCTTGGGAGAGAATTGAAATTCATGCGTTATGTATAACATAGGGGTGTCACCTACCTTGCAGGGCTGTGGGAAACATTGACAATAATCAATATAAAACACCTGATATGGTAGGGATTTAGTAAACCATATTCAGTATTTTTAGCGTACTGTCTATGACTTGTGTTACTAGGTATACTCAATTCAAAAAAATCTATTTGAATAATTTACGTTCAAATATATGCTATTGGCAAAAACAATTCCACAATTGCATCCTAAAGAATATCATTGCATGTTTCCCTCATAATTTTTGTTATTTAAATGTGTTTTAAAACATGACAGAAGTTATAGGGTGATTAACAAGTAATCTTAATGAATTCTGTGCTGAATTATGGTTATGCCAACACTGTCTTTTAAAACAGCAGAGAACTATGTAAGAAAAGTGCATAAAAGGAAAGGAAATCATAGTGTTACCACTCTCTCGCTCCTAAACCAAATTACATGGGACAGCAGACAGGATTTTTTGTCCTCTATACAAAAGAGGTTCACGGTGAACAATTTATATTCATTGCATCATTACTTATGAAATGTCTATTAATAAGGAAATGTTTAAATGAATTTGGTACAACACCTAAATATAATATTTTGTAGCCTTTAACTTAGAATGTATGAAAGGCTGCATATAAATATAGAAAATGCATGCAATATGTAATACAAAAAGGAAATCAAAAGGATAACAAAAATGTTATGTACATTGTGGTAAAATTATATATACATTCATATATATACATATATAAATTAAAGATATATATGTGTACAGTATACAATATACACACACACACAAAGACTGAGGGAGAAAATATCTAAAGTATTGAAATTATAGGTGATTATTATAAAATCATTTCATTTATATTTTTAATAAACAGCTTTAAAGGCTGATAGATCTTCTGGTTTTGTCATAATATAATAATAAGTATCATTCTTTGCCAGAACAATTAATATAAGAAGAGAAATAGAGATGTAAGTGACCACTTTCTGTAAAATCCTGTGTAAGCAAGATACTTAATTTAATTCATATCTTTGATCTTTCTTTCAACCATGTTCTAGTTAACTTTCCTAAGAACTATTTAACATTTTTTCTAGTCAATATTAATTAGGAAATAATGCTTATTTTAATAGACTGAGATATAGAACAATAATTTACTAATTATGCATTTTAGGTATGTATGTGTTTATTTATTCATAATTATATATTCATTCAACAAACATTTATAAAGTACCTGTATTGTATTACCCACTGTACTTGCTAATGGTTGGAGATACTAAAAAAGTCATCATCCTTTATTTTCTAGGAGCTCACAATTGAAAGGAATGATAAACATTTGTTTACCACACATTTTCCCAATTGCTTTATATATAACATCTTACAATAACCCAATGACAATGTTATTTTTCTCGTATATTTACTAGTCTGAAAACAGCTGAAAACGGTTACTAACTTACCAAAGTTTGCATAGCGAGTAGTGGAGTTAGGAGTTCAATCTAAGTCTGGCTCCAAAACCCATTTTTTTTCTTATTACACAATGCTACATCACATCTGTCCTTACAGACATAAAGCATGCATTAACTTTATCTTAATTGATTAATTCAGTTGGATGTCATCCGAATTGTAAGGTCTATTCCAGAAAAAAAAAATAAGTGGTCACTTTAAGATTGGCCTCACAGACATAAAACTCTAAAGAGGCATAGATGCATCCCCATGAAATAATATGGATTACAGTGCTATGCTGATGCCTAGAATATAATGGAAGCAGAAGTAGCAAATGGGTTGGTCCACGGGGAGATGAACCACGGGGAGATGGTGATGAAATATCAGGCTGGCTTCCTGAAGTAGTTGATATTTTAAAGGATAAATGAAACAATAGGATGATGATGAGGAGGAGGTATTCCAGTGAGAGGAAACCACAGAAGAAAAGGCATGGAGGCAAGAAATAGAATGGTATGGGCAAGAGACTACATAAGTATGGTGATTCTAAGACATAAAGAACAAGGCAGAAATTGCCTAGAAAGAATCAGGTTTACGTAGACACTAACCAGTTTATGGGGGGTTTGCTTGTGTCACCTATACATTATTCTGCAGTGTAAATATTGCAGACAATAGAGAATACTTAAGAGTTTGCTTTAGCAGGAAGGGTTAGAGTTAGAGAGGGCAGAAGAATGAATTTCTTATAAAAACTTGATTTTGACCAACCTTTCTAGTTTTCTTAAATATCAGAACTTAAAGTATGTGAAGAACACAGGTTAAAAGGTTTATCACCTCCAAGATCTCTCTTCTTATAATATAAATGAAAGCAGAATAGTAATTATTACAGATCTTAAGAATTGCTATATAAGCCACTTGTATGATTTTACTAGCAAATTCATGCCCCAACTAAGAAGATTACCTCTGAAGTAACATCCTCCAACTTGAAAGCCGGTGAGGTAAAGGGAAATGCTTGTGTCACAGGGAGTCTGGAAGCTTGAAGAAGTTCTGGCACACTGCTATGTTTAGGTATCTCTTTATATTCTCCAGGGAAAACTTGTTCAGCAGTATTTGTTGTTGGAGTGAAGGAGAATAAAAACTGCCAAGAATGGACAACACACAGGTCATTTTTCTGCTCTTTGCTCCATTTTGGTGAATCTCCTTACCAATTTATCTTACCCTGAGATCATATGATTTGCTTCATTATCAATCTCTGGTTTGTACAGGGATTTGGGGTCTCTAGCCTTACATTTTTGCTTGCACTTGTAACCTCTGGGTTACCTGACCGCCAACCCTCTCTTGCTTCTGGTGGGTTCTGCCAATGTCTGTTCTTTGCCTTCTGTCGTTAATGATGAGACACATTCAGATTATCTGTTGAAAGTCTTACGGTGTTTAAACCATCTTTTGTTTGAGAAAGTTTGGGCCATTCCAAGTGTTTGTATTGCTAACTGTAAGGTTGACAGACACATATAGTTGGAGTCTCATTGTGTCAACCTTCACTTTTGTTCTTATTTGAGCTGAAGACAGATAGAATTCACTTATACATTTTCTCCCTTGTCAAAAACTATAAAACTTGGTATTTACACTTAAATGGAATGTACTAGAGAAACTGAGGCCCAAAGAGAAGAAATGACGTCTCAAAGAGGTTGACACAAGGTCACATAGCTATTTAGTAGCTTTTTATTCAGTCATTCTTTTTTCTCTTGAGAGAGTATTCCTGCATTTATCCTAGAGATAGAATTACCTATCAATGCAAGGTGGCTGAGTCTTTTAATTACTATAGTATATTTTCTTATCATATTTGGTGGATGTCAGCAATGACTCCTTGGAGATAATGTGACTTTCTAAGTTTTCTTTTATTTGTAATGATGTTATCTTTATTTTTTCAATATATGATTTATAACTGATATAAACTTTTAAATTTCTAAATGAATTGATTCAGTTGGTTTTTAAGGTCTTAGTGATTGCTTTTTCTGAGTTGGTTTTTAAGGTCTTAGTGATTGCTTTATTTACCATGGTGTGTTTATATTGCTGTCAGTATTGACTAGAAACCTTTCCTAGAAATTACATATACTAACTTATTAATCAATTTCTGACCTTCTCTTTATTATACACAATGTTGACAAATTTTTATGGGACATCCTCTCCCCGCATTTATGATTATAATTACTCTGTGTCTTGAGACGTGTATTAAATTTCCTATTTATTGGTCAACACTCCTAACAGAGAATCATTTCTAGACCCTGACATGTCTGAGAACTTTCTGGAATGTACCAAAAGAGCATTACTTATTTTCCTTTTCAAACTACTATGTTTAAATATAATTTAACAAGTGTTAAACAATGTACCTTAAAGTATAATTGTTAGGAGCAGGAACTTTAGGATCCTAGAGCCATGGGATGAAGTCCTAGCTCTGAAATTTGGGCCATATGCAATTTTAAGACTATGTGTTTTTTTGTTTGTGTTTTTTTTATATTTTTTAATCTACATAATGTTAACATATATCTTAGGGGCCAATATGAGTAAATTAGGAAATCTATGGAAATACTTTGTCTAGAGCATGGAATTTAGTATGTACTTAATCAATGTTAGCTGTTATCATTTGCTTTATGTAGGTTTTTATTTCTCCAAGTATAGATTTCTTAAAATTACATTATTTACTTATTTAATTATGTATTCATTACATTTTCCATAATAAATATATTAACAAGAATTTATGTTAATTTTCTAGAGTCAATGGAAGGGGCTTTTTGATAGCACTGATTTGAAATTCCAGGGAAAGTCACCATCACGTATTCAAAATAAGCAGGTGCTTACACTGGAAACTATTTCTTTCCTACATAGTAAGTGTTGGTCATGATTTAAAAAAAAAGAATAATAATTGGAGCTCAGAGGTCTGTGGTGGAATGGGCGTAGGGGAGTTACGTGTGGATCAGGTGGAATGGTGGGAGATGCTCACAGAAAAGCAGAGGTCCCTACGAGGGACGTGCCCATCATCTTGTTCACAATGTCCTCTGGTCATGTCTCAATTTCAAATCTTTTAACGTCTTGGCTTTTTTTTTTCTCAATCCTATGAGGCTTAGAAACATTATTTATTTTTTTTCTACAAGAACTCTGAATGAATAAGTAGCAAGTTAATCCAGTGATTTGGTACATATGCTTTTAAGTAGAGAAAAGTTTAAGTTCATTTTCAGATCAAAGAAATCTGAACTTAGTAGCATTCTTTTATTCCTGAAAGTTTTCTTCAGAAAACGGATGAAAGGTGGGAGAACTTGAGGAGTGCAATTCTTGATATTTTATGCTGTTGTTTTCTGACAGGCAGGTGACAGTAGCAGCACACGCTCTACGTTTCTTCCCTCAGTTGTATTGAGAATGGTCTACACAAGAGAAGAATGCGAACCGTGCTGTTAGGGTTCCATAGCATCAAGAGATTACAAAGAGAGCTACTGCTGACAAATTACAGGAGAATGGGGTGTGTTTCGATTTTTAAAACTATCCACTGGCACAGAGATTCAGGATTGCCTTTGAAAATTTGAAGTTTACTAAGTTGAATGCCTTTAAGTGTTTAGGTGTATGAGTGACGTCTCTTGACTCTATTGGTTCCAAGTTGTGGTAAAACAGTGTGGTTCTTTTTTCCCCACATTCTCTCCACCCATATGCCTACGTCTCCTGAGATTCTGTGTCAGGAAAGCCTTTGTCTTTTCTTCTAACCCCTATATCATGTTCCAAATATATAATGTTTCAAGTATATAATACTAGGGAAAATATGAATTCTAGCACTTTTTCTCAATCCTCGATGTTTTGAAGGAAGAAAACCTGTAGTTCCCGTAAGCGTCATCTATGTACATCAGGGACAGATGTTGTCCTTTGATTGTAACTGTTTTTCTAGCACCTCTCAAATCCAAAGACTTGCTGTCACAAGAAATCACCTTTTTATTTATACAGTCATGAGATTCCGGAATTCATCTTGACCACTATGATTTAACTGTCAGTGATCCTGGAACTCCAGCCGGCACAATACAGATTCAAAACCATGAATACACACCATGAAATTCCATGGTGGATTGTTCTATTGCTGACGACTAAGGAGTAAAATTATTTTTAACATGCCTTTTTAAAGCGTGTACAGGAACTGGAACATAAAGCTGCGTAATTGAGTCACCTTGCTTAATTTCACTTTGTGAATTATTGGTTTCCTGAGAGGTAGTTTAACAGCTGAACAGAGAAACATAATTCTCAAATTTAAAGTATCTCTGAGCATTCCTCTTTCAAGTAATGACTCTGCAAGAGTGCATGACAAAATCATCACTAAACACAGGCTTTGAATTTAGAATGCACACTGTCATCCCATAGAATTCATTCATCCCTCCAAAGTATGGATATTTCAGTGTGTTTGATTTGCTATCTTGAGTAGTTGTGGCTTTCTATTGACTTACTATAGAACCAAGAAGTAATAAATTGTATTTTCTAACATTTGAAGATATACATGTATTCCGCACTGCCAATGAATTGTATATAGATCAAAATTGTTCCAAGAAAGGACTTCTGTCAATGACACATTTTTTTTCTTAGATCAATTCTTCTTGTTGGGGACCTGGTGTGTTAAGTGAAGAATAAATAAAGTGTGAAACTTGTATTAAGAGGAGATACAATTTGTAATTTTTGTAGTTTGTTAGTTTTTAAATATGAAGATGTTTCTGTCTATAAAACACAAGTGGTCAAACATGTTAGCATTTTTACAAATCATAATAATTTCTACCAGAAGTGAGAATTGTTAAATTTACCTCAGTAGTTTCTCATATTAAAATAGGTAGATAGATAGATAGATAGATAGATAGATATGTAGAGAGATAGATAGATAGACAGATAGTAGGTAGATCTGAGGAAAACATGTTCTATACTTAATAGAAAGGTAAAACGAAAGTTTTCTCTAAATGAATTGTCAAACTGATAATGGATCAAACTGGAGCTTGAATAATAATATCCATTAAGAAAATTTTGTTTAATGGAATTTTAGAAAACATTTTTGAAAATATTAATTATTCTTTGAAGATTACATCTACAAGTGAAGTAGTTTAGCTAAATGTGGTATAAAGTTTCTAAAATACTATACCTCAAGAGTATGCAACATGTAACTTTTGATATTATAGTATTGGATGTATACGTGATAATTTTTCTACCACATAATCAAAGCTGTATAACATATATGTAAAATGCTGTGTTATTAGACCTAAAGATGATTCCAGGAGTTTTTAGCTGCCTGTCTCGCTGCCCATCTGAATAACTCAGGAAAGATGTGAGACAAACTAATGATATGAGTGATTCGTCATTGAAGAGGCTACTTAAAAGTTCTCTCAGAGGTCATTCTTAAAACAAAGCAAACAAACAAACAAAAAACTGTTGCCCTTTACAACTTCTATGGGTCATTATGGGTGTAAAATATATTTCTTGGAAATAGAGCTCAGTAATTTGCAATGATGATTTAAAAATCTTATTGGATCCATATCAACTAATTCTCAATAAGCTGATGTAACTGCTAATTACTGTTGTTGGTGACATTTAGACATATTGAAGTCTCATTTTGCCTTTAAATTATAATATTTAAGGCTATATTTACAGAAGCCAAGTTATTTAACACTTAGCAGGGTGTGTCTCCAATAACATTATATATAAAGGGAACACCCATTATATTATTATAGATAGCCAATGGTTTACAATTGGATGCAAAAGTCGTACAGCAGCATGATTCTGGTGACTTACAGTTTAATCATATTAAAAGTTACTGAAAAACAAATTGCAATCAGTATAGTGCATTGTACAGAGACATAAAATCATGGGTTCTTTTTAAGATTACACAACTGGGGTAAGAGGCATTTAAAATTATAGTCTAAACTGGCTTTGTTAATTGTAACATTCTATTATCTTTCTCAATAAGCATAAACATTAGTATTTCAGTATGACCATTGAGTCTTTGATCCCACCTCCTTACAGGAAAAGTCATTCTTCAGGATGATACTAACAGACAGACAGCAATCTCAATAATGGAATACCTGGGTTACAAAAAGATAGTGAAGTCCTATCTTTCTGCCATTAAAAAAAATAATTTAACAAATGTTTTAGTCATTGGAAAATAGTCATGGACAAAGCCATTAAAACCTTTAACAAAAACTTTGCCCTGAAGGATCAAAATGCCCTGGAGACAAAATAAATAAATGAGAAAAATGGAACGTGGGATGATAAGAATTACAGAGAACATTAAATCAAAAAGAGGGCAAAGAATGTCGGGAAATTGAAATTGTAATTTTACATACGGTGGTCACAGAAAGACCTACTGAAAAAGTGGTGTCTGAGTAAAGATCAGAGGGAAGTGAAGAAGCTGGTAGAAGAGTGGTGTAGGGTGACAGGACAGCAAGTGCAAAAGTCCTGTGATAGTTTTGTTTAAACAAATAGCAAGAACTGTGTATGGTGGGATATGAAAATGCAAGACTCAATAGAGATGTGGCTACAGAAATAACAGTGGAATGAAGGGATGGATTTTATTTTCAGATGTAGGTAAAGGCGTTGGGAAGTTCTGAGAAGTGGAATGGCCTGATTTATTTTTTTATTTTTTATTAGTTTCAGTTGTACAAAACAGCATAGTCTTTAGACATTTTTATACCTCAAAAAGTAGTGACCTGATTTGACACACATCCGTTGATGATTAGCCTGACTGTTTGGTTGAGAATACACTGATGGAGACCATGGGCAATAATCCAGGTGAGAGATTGTGTTGAATTTGTTCAGAGAAGTAGCAGTGGAGGGGGTGAAAAAGGGTAGGATTATGGATACGTCTTAATGGTAGAGAGTGACTGCAGGAATTACTGAGAAATAGGATGTGGAAATCAAAGACAAAAAGGAATAAAAATAATAATTATCTTGCTAAAGAACATATGATGAAAGTATGGCAATTATAGCCTGTTCACCAAACAACCACTTACAGGCATACCTCCTTTTATTGTGCTTTGTTTTATTATACTTCACAAATGTTGCATTTTTTTAAACAAATCGAGGGCAAAACCTTTACCTATAAAAAGAGTATGGCTCGCTTTATTGCAATACTCATTTTATTGTGATCTTCTGGAACCAAACCCACACTATCTCTGAGGTGTGGCTGTAGAATGCTTCCTAACATTTGGCCTAAATATGCTGATACATTCTCAATTGGGGAAAGTAATTAAAACAACATACAGAAATGTGTAACTCTATTAAATATAATTTCCTCTCTGTGCCTCAGTTTCCAATTCTATAAAATAAGAAGAATAAGACCTACCTCAAAATACTGTAAATAGGAAAAAAATAATTTATGTAAAGTGCTCAGCACAATTCATGTGACATATTAAGAACTTAAAAAGTGCTGCGACATGCCCTATGCATTTTTGAGGGAGGGCTATGCCTTTTTTAGACCATGGCAGTCACTTTAGTATGCTCAGCTATGCAAACCTCTACAATGCCTTGAAAACATATGACTCCACTACTTCCCTGGGAATCCTGGCTTTTTCCTTTCACTTGCTGGAAGGCTAGAGTGTGGGTAATTACTCTGCTTTCTCAGTTCCCTTTAGGTTTATCTAACAGTCCATTTGGGAAGCCACGGTAGAAAATCAGAGTGAAAACCGATAGTGAGGCTGGGGTATTTCTTCTCCAGATTCCCTCTCTGTGAGATCTTGGTCTGTGTCTTTCAATGGAAGAAGGTCATTGCTGCTCTAAAGGAAGCCAGCTTTAAAAGGCTCTCCTTGTTCTGTCACCTGTCTAGTTCATGATTAGGCCCCGTTGGGGGAGTGGCTGATGCCAGCTCTGATACCCTGGTCCCATTCCTGCGCTACTTTTTGTTGTTTCATACTGGTCACCACTTTAAAATTGATAACTTTTATATTGGCTTTCCTTGAATTCTCCTAATTTGATTCTGTCACCTGTAGGTTGCTAGGACTCTGATAAACTGGAGAATAGACAACCAGTCTCCTGATGTCAGGCCATTTCATAAAAGTGATACCAGGGAATGAGATTTGGGTCACTGAATCTATAATGCCTGAGACTTCCCTTCCATTCCCAGGTTTAGTTGGGTATGCATTTGTTTCCTCTTTTCTTCATACTAATGCATGGACTCACCCCCAAACTGTTTACCTTCTTTCTAGTTTAATCTTCTCAATGGATTTAAGGTTTTAAAAACAAAAGCCAGGAAGGAAGATTATCTTTGGAAAATTCAGTGAGGTGAAAGAATCCAGTGGTTTAGCTGTCTCCTTGGAATTAAAGGAAGAAAAATAATAGTATTTACAGAAGAAAAGTTAATACTTCAAAAGATAAATTAAGACACAGGTCCAACCAATTTGTACATATAATTTAAAAAAATGATATAGAGAAATGTGTTTTCTACCATATTATTATATTTCAATATATTATTATGTCCTTCATTTACAATTCTAGCCTGGCTTATAAATCATTTTTGAATACATAGCCTAATAAAAATTGGCAATAAAGAAAAATAAAGTTCTGTAAGTGACTTACCAGTTATATTGATAGAGTTGCAAAGGTGGAACTAATTTATCTAAATGAGATTAAAATCCCGTCTACTACATAAATTTCCAACATGAAAACATTATTATTATACATTTTATATTTATGTAAGTCTTTAAATAGTTTAAAAAAATGTCAGATCTATACACATGAAGCTTGAAGAATTTGCAAATGCCCTCATTCCCTCTTCCTCCTCTAGCTTTTCATGCATCTTATTTTTGTTCCCATTTCACTAGGCAAACATTGGCCTGCAAATAATGCACTCAAAGTTCCCACAAACTGACATTCCCTTGAAAATTAAACAAAATGGACCAAGCAAGAAAGGCAGAGTACAGTTATTTAGGTATACTAAATCATTTCTAATAAGGCCACTAATATTTCTTTTAGTATCTGGGTACTCAAATTATTGCTGCTTTACCTCCTTTAAAAAAATAAAATATATTTATAGGAAAATGAAGTTAATTGTATAACAAATTATTCCATTTTATTTCACTATAGGACATTTTATGGTGTTTTTCCCAGGTGACATATAAAGTATTTTATACACTGCAAAACACTTCCGTGTGCATTCTTCCAATTTTCCCCTATCCTTGTTGTGCAAATTATAAGAAACTAAAGATGAATTTGAAGGTGTAATTAGAATAGGCTCAAAGCAGAATATTCAATAGAGAAAGGGGAGGTAACTTTTAAAACTAGTACAACTATTTGCACATGTTGGTTTTCATAAGTCCAAGTACTAGGACTGACAACATGATAAACTGTCATCTCTACCTCAAACCCTCACTCTCGCCTTTCATTTGCAAATGAGCAAGCAAGTGGTCTGTTTTAAACACATGGACCATTAACTGGCTTCTTCTATTTGCATAGTAATGATAGTGAACCAATGGTGATTTACTGCTCTGACTTGTATCATAAATAACAGATCATTTACGCTGCTAATTACGCTCATTTCCATATCAATAATGCATTCTGGGTTGGGTTGGACTACTGCATTATAAATGGAATGGAATGATAAATTGATTCTCTACTAAGATGGTATAAAATAGATATCTTTTACAAGTAGATCCTATAATAATGTAGGTAAGTGCACAAGACCTTTTTATGTTTTATCCTGTAACTTGAAACAACAAAACATAGATTTTAGAGAAAAAATATTGTCCTCTTCACAGCACAGTGTGTGACATTGTTTATATTTGTTGCTGTCTGTCAATACTACTTGGCTAGAGTATGGTAATCCTGAGACCTAGGCCTCGCGCTCACTTTGTGGTGGGCCAGGTAGCTTTTCGCTCTGTGATCCTAGACAACCTTCAAAATCTGCAATTGTTGTTTTTCAAATGTTGGTTTTACTTCAAAAGGGGTGAGCATGAAGGCGTGTGGATAGTAGTACAAACTCATCATCACTGATGGAGAATCGTCAAAGTTCAATGTATGTTTTATAGATTGATATAAAGTGTGTTACACACACACACCATTAATATAAAAGTTCCTCAAACTTCGTGTGTGTCTGTGTGTGTGCATGTAGAGAAACACACACACACACACACACAAACACACACACTCTGAGAAAAGGACAGAGACAGAGATGAGATGGTTTGAAAGACTTCAATTAAAATATCAGCTTCTATGTTTCATTCACAGAAGGAAATTATTAAAAACATATTGAAATATGTATTTAGAAGAAAATGCACAATGAAAAAGGGTGAATTGGTACGTTTTAACTACAATCTCTTAAAATAAATATTTTAATATACATTTTGCAATAAAATGCATTTAATAATTAATGACATGATCAGAAATTACTTTTTGAGGTATGATTTTAGCCCTCTCCAAAGAGTGATGTCACATCCAAATTTAAATTAGAGAACAATGACAAATAATGTACTTCGAAAGTTGTTAACATCTGAAATATTTTTGTAAAGAAATCGAGATTTTGTGTAAATTAAAAAGGAGATGAAAAGTCTCAGATTGTGATTTTTGATATCAGAAGACATTTCTGAAGATAAATGGTTCAGATGTGAATTGATTCAGAAGAAAACTTTGTGATTATAATTGAGCACATTATAGATGTGAGAAGATAATCATTCACATGATTAGGTGACTTATCCTGCATATCAACAGTTTGATTGTTAAAGCACTAAGTGGACAGGGACAAAAAACTGAAAAATACAGAACCTGTCTTTTTCCTTCAAATTACGGTTAAAAATGATGTATACGAGCTAGCAAAAAAAAAAAAAAATGCTAGGAAAGGTTAGAATGAAACACAGATAATGATTTTAAAAGTGATATTGATAGATCAATTTATACATAATGAAATGATAAAGATGCATAGAATGTTACCAAGAAAATAAAGTGAGAGGTGGAGGCGTGATGAATTTCCAGCACATTTAATTTTCCTAATATCTGTAGAATCAATATTACTTTAATACCATAGTGCATGACCAAATTGCACTTAAATTATTATATTAAAATGTACATGCATTTCATTTTGAGAAGGCTTTTGATGTTATTGTTTAAATAACAAGTGCCTTAGTATTTTGGGGGAAGAATGTAATTACTTTATAATAATTTGTTGATTATCCAATACATTTTGCAAATATGTATATATATATATGCATATTTATTTGATTATTGTGCTCAGTAGATTTTTTAAAATATCAATTTTAATTTTTTATTTTTTTTCAATTATAATTGACATTCACCATTATTATTAGTTTTAGGTGTACAGCATAGTGGTTAGGATTTATATAACTTCCATTGTGATTCCCACCTCCTCCCCGATAAGTCTAGTTAGTATACCCCTGACACTATACATAATTATTACAATACTATTGACTATATTCCCCATGCTGTACTTTACATCCCTGTGACTATTTTGTAACTGCCATCAATTTCAATTAATAAAAAAAAATAGTCAAGGCATTCATATTCTTCAAAATTCAAAAGACATGAAAGAATTCTCATTGAAAATTATCTGGGCACTCCTGTCTTCCAGTCACTCAGTTGTTTCATTTCCTGGAACCAACAATATCACTAGTTCTTTGGGAATCCTTTTAGAGATACTCTATGTTGCATATACAAACATTTTTTTTTAATTGCATATATTCATATGCATATATGCATACATTTTTCCTTATCCTCTTTCTTTACACAAATGGGAACATATTACAAACTGTGTTACACCTTGTTTTAAAAGATATAATTTGAATATTTTTCCATATTAGAATATAAAATTAGACATTTTAGTGTATGGACAAATTAAAGTTTATTGAAAACTGATTTTTTAAATTCAAAAGATTTGACTTATATTAATAATGAACTTGATTTACAATACCGAATTACATTCCTGAGCTAAATATTATAACTAATTGTTTTGTAATGATATTTAGAAGTATTTGTGGATTTCTATAAGTACATATTGAGTTTCCTATTCCAGTATCAAAACAATCCATTTAGGGTCACAGTTTTATCTGATAACTGTAGGTGAGCTACAGCTATTGGAGAGGGCAAGTCGTTGGTCTAGTAACAAATCAACTTATTTGTGTAGCAAAGTTTAAGTATAAATATTAATTCCTTCTTGTCAGTTGAAATATATGTTGACAAATGGCAGGGCTCTTTTTTATATATAGCATTGAAAAATTGTTCCCTTCTGATTAGGAAAAAATAGACATCTATGTTCATAGATGCACGATACTCATTTCTTTTGGATGTATGTGGTTTAGTTGAATGGAGGGTAACCAGAGGGGTCAACAGTCATAAGCTCCCAAGTGGTAGGGAGAGCCATCATTTTAGGGTCGAAGGCCAATGCCAGTTACAGAGTATGTAGGTATTTCATAAATATTTATTTAATAAATAACCAATCTATAACCAATCTATGATCAATATGTCATTGTCCCACTGTAGATGCATGTAATTTTACCAATGGTGACCAACTGTTGACATTACTAACTGAACCCCTGCTTATGGTCTTCTCCCTTTATCTCAAAGATGACACCTTTTTATTTCTGTGATTCAGACTGTCACTGTCAACTTGGGATCCTTCTGGTGTCACTTTTTAAAAAAGATAGTAGCTTAGTTACAAAGCTTTACTTGGTATTGCATGTGATGACTGTAATGCGAGTCCCAAATATGCCTAATAGTTTCTGTAAGCATGCTTATCTTTCTACGTTAGCTTGCAATTGTATTGTGTTCTTATTTGCCCTCCCTGTGTACCTATCTTCGTGGAGTTAAGTGTTATGAAAATGGATAAGTCACTAGCTCTACTCATAGGACGTATTTACTCAGATTATTTAAACATTTAACAACTTTGATTTTATAATGGACCTTCAGTACTTACTTTGTTGTCTTCTAAAATTATCTACTATGATTTTCTCCATATTTTACGATTGAAAAATTATTTAAGGCTATTATACTCTATGGTTTTTAAAGTAATGTTCATTCTCTCAATGACTGATAAATATTCTAATGAAATGATGTAAGAGCTGAATGGATTAATTTTGACAATTTTAAATATATATTTGAATTTTTATTAACAGTTAATTCGTTTTAGTGTTTTAACTTGGAGCCATACTAATATCTAACTTGGTAACTCCTCCTCTACCAAAATTAATACACAACAAGGGCCAGTGATTTTATGCATATTGTCTACGAGTCTTTTAGGTCATATGATGGTAGACCACAGATGAGGTAGAACACCGTAAAAACTTTCCTTTCATAGCACAAGATTTTGGTTGTGCAAAGAATACACCTGGTAAAAGTTGTGCTGTGCAAGTGACTTAAGACAAATTGTTAATTTCTATTTCTCTTTCTGCTGGCTTTGCAAAGCTACTGAGTTTTTTTCTCCATGTCTTAATGCATGGATGTTTTTGAGACCATTCACCTGCGTACAGCAACTATGAAGCAAAAATTATGTATCATCCATTGAGCAGTTAGAGATTCGATATTTCATCAAATATACAGTTTCTAATTCTGTGATAAATTTCAATGGTGCATTATCACTGGGGACGTATTTAAAACTGCATGTTTTCATTTATGCCAGCGTGCCATCATATTTGCCTTACATGAATAAGTCACTCCTTTCTACCTGTGTGTGTCTTACTTATATGTCTTCTGAGTTTAGACTGTGAATTAAAGTTGTGTGGATAATACATTTTTCATTTTAAATTTCTCAGACTTTCCTGAGAGTATTCTAAATAAATGTATTCACTTTACCTGTTCAGTTCTTAATCTCTTGTGATTACAAAGATGTCTCCAATTCATTATTATACAGAGCTATGCAATCAGGTCAAAATTCTATGCTCTCAAACAGAGAGCTCTAAAGAAAATCACAATATTTTTGATGTCTTCAAATTTTCCTAGTCTGTTAATATTGATAGTTTCAACAATCTATTGTCTTCTTCTACTTTGTGATCCTTCAAGGAACTATTGAAAAACATTGGTTTTTCACCTTTACAATGTAAGAAACCAAATATGATGTGTAATTCCGTATTATTTTATGACAGTATCCCAAAGTGACAGACTCCAAAGAAAGTAATTTGTCATATATAATGAACAGAATTCTCTAGTCTTACTTGGCCAACTAGATACAAACATACAAGAAGACTAGATGACACAAGAAAAGTGTTGAGACAATTGAAATTTTGAAATTATTGTTTAAATGTGTGTATGGAATTTATTTATTTTTAATTACACATATACCCATGCATATACATCATGTATGCGTGGATATGAGACAGACACAGAGAGAGAGGTAGAGAAAAGAAATGTCATAAGATATGAACAGTTGGTGAATCAGGTTTAGTGGTAGAAGGGAGTTCCTTGTACTGAGTTTGGAGTTATTTCCAAATGAAATTTTGAGGAAAAATCACTTTGCCAATGTGTTAGAACTTATTAGCATAAATAGCCTTTAGTTTGATAACTGGCAGTTGTCAGTGTGACTCTAAAGAAGTTTTTTCAGAACAGACACTGTGAATACAGACAAATAAATATCAATTCTGTTTTTTTGTCAGTAGAATCTCCAAAAGAGTTGAGTGTTGAGTGGAATGTAGAATTTCCAATTAAAGAAATACAACATGTCATGAGAAAGATAATATTGTTTTTGTAAGTATTCTCTTCACATTAACCCACAACTGCCACTAAAATTCTTTGAAATAAATATGTTATCTATTAACTTAGGAAATTTTGTTTAGGGTTTAAAAAATATTTGCCTTTTTGAGTACAGGGTATGAAAACCGTCACCATGAAATGGGGACACATGTGATCAGTTGTGTGACTCATTTTTACAGAATATTAAAAACTTAACCTAGAAGTCTGAGTGAAACTTGGGGTGAAATCTCCAAGTTTGTACTAACCAAAAAGACCCCTAAAAACAAACCAAAGAAACCATCATATAACAGAATTATTACTTTCATCTATTTTATCCATCCTTTTAGCATACATCTATTAAGCCAGGCACTGTGCCATGTGCTAAGAATAGAATGTCCCCTGTCCTCATAATGCTTGTCATTTACCTGGAAAGAGCCATTGAGTAAATAATGTGAAGTGTGAGCATGCCATTAAGTAGGGCTGATTTTTACCATGTCATGCTCTTTATCACACTGGAAGGATGATTTATTTATTAGAAAGTCTAGAGCAGGACTTTGGAAATAATCACATTATTCTTCTGAGTGGGATGACATTGTTTTTCAGAGTGGGATTCAAAAAAGAACTTCTATAAGAGGACATGCTAAAACTGAAAAAGTAAAACCCTGTCTGAAAAGACAAAAGCCTGTGTAGATATGATCCAAACTTTTGATTTGTTGATTGGGAAAACTTGAACAGATCCCATTATCCTAGAAATAAACACATTATGTATACATTTGAAGAAGTAAGTATAAGTCATTTCCAAATAAGTAAAATATTATTTTTTAAAAACAATTTAAATAAATGTATTTGCATAGAAAAAAATTTAAGGTGCAACCCTAAGATTCCACTTTTATTTATATTGAGCATAGTGGTAGACTGAGAATAACACATAATTTTTTTATATACCAAACATTTTGCTGATATATTTAGGTGTCAAACATAAATTATGCAAAAGTGAATAGCATGAATTTCACTCCTAGCATATAGTAAATCCTCAAAAACTTATTAAGTGAAAAATTAGAAAATTAGTGAGTATTAAATTATGAAATTAAGGAATTTGAATTCTAGGCCCCATAGTGTAATGGTTAGCACTCTGGACTCTGAATGCTAGAAAGCAAGATATGTAATAATACTGTACATTGAAGACGTGTATACACGTTTATATACACACTAATACTGGGGGTACCAAAAAATGTACACATTTTAAGAGATGTTATTTATGTATTAATTTTTGAAGTTTAATTGAATTGTGGTAGCAATGTGTAGTATGACGTTCACACAAAAGATGGCGATAATCAAATGAATGCTAACGTCAGTCATTGTATTACAATTTTAATACAGTTTTTTCCTTTCTGAAAATGTGTTTACATTTTTTTGGCACCCTCTGGATATATACGCATATAGATATGGTACATTAAATTCACAAATACTTTGTCTGTTATAGCCTGAATATTTGTATCATCCTAAAATTCACATATTGAATCTCTAACATCCACTGAAATTTAATACCTAATAAACTTAATTATAATAAACTGATTTCTATCAGACTATACTATTATGGACCTAATACAAGGTTACATTTCAGAAATGCCAGTTGTCTTGATGATGCATGCCTCACATTAAAATCTACTCTAAATAGTTTGTTTTTATGAAGTTTTTATGTTAAGTCATTTATGTTTCTTAAAGAAGAAACCATTTCTAATTAGTTATTTAATTAGCAATCGAAGGGAGGCATACTTGTGTGAAAAAAATGTTTCTCAAGTTACTTAGTATTTTTGAAAAGAATGTTTAATTCCTTCTTCTTTCCTACATTTTTTTTTTGTTTTCTTAATGCTTTAACAATTGAAATGAACCAAAGTTTTTTTTATTTTGTGAACTTCTATTACATATAGATGTGAATTTTACTTTTTTAGCAAAGGCAGGCTCTACTGATAGAAAATTACTATTATATGAACTAGTGTGAAAATTTAGTCTCTTGACTGGTGGAAAATACACTGCTTTGGACTACTCTAAATAATACTCTCTAAACTCCTCTAAATGATGTATTTAGACTTATATTATAATTAATACATTTAGAGAACACTTGAAAATGTTATTAATTGAGTGAATTAGAACGGAAAATACCAGCAATTAGATTATACCGCATTAATAAGCATTTCATACATACCATTGGTATTTACATTTAATAATAAGATAGTGGAATTTATCATCATTCTTTCCTCTTAGAGGAGTACCAATTTAAATTGAAGTATATCTCATTTTTTGTGTCATAAAGAAAAATTAATCCACAGGAAAGATCCATTGTAACAAGTGGATACTGATGAAGTGATTGATCAGGTTTCATAGAGGGGAACAATAATTTTCATTGAGAACTATTAAAATTTGAATATTGCTAAGCCGTGGCTTCCCAGTTATTAAGCATCATATGGCCATTACTTTCATTTTCTCTTTCTGATTTTCATATATTTATTGAGTTCTTATTTTGTTAATTTATTCAGTGTAAGAGTAAGTGAACTAATAGGCAGCCCTGCCTTTTTTGTCTAAGAAATTGATAGATATTGATTTATTTGCCACAAATTCTTATAGCTAAAAAGTATGGAATAAATAAAAAAGTTAAATATCTATCTAACATTTGTTGTAACTAGAAATGCACACGATAAACCTCAAATGAACTTATAAATTGGACTGATTGTATAATTCAAAAAATAAGAAGATAAAATGCAGCTCCTGATCTTTCTATCTTGAACGCTAATTTTTGAGAATTTTTTAAAAGTGTAAATCTTTTTCCCCTTCTTTAGTTTTTCTTAGAAGCATATTCACTGTAGTGAATCAATTTATGATACTATCTTATCAAAGACCTATTATGATAGTTTGGATGAAAGGAAGTGGAAAACCTCCTCATGCACCAAATAAAGTTGGATTTAGTGAAATTAAGCATTTAAATACGCTGATATTATCTTGTAGCTTAGTCAAGCTTGGAAACACTGAAAAAACCTGCCAATAAATAAAGGTAGAGGGGTCCTTATTGCTGAGGTATTCCTGGAGACTGCATTGAAGGAGAAATTTCCTTGCCCAATTTCTGCAGTGACCTCAGAATACAAATATATGTCAGCAATATACCGCATTGCTAATATTGATGTAAGAATTGAATTTGGGTTTTTCCACAAAGGTTATATACATAGATCAGTTAATTAAATCTTGTTATAGCTTCAAAGGCTTTATTCATGTTGTATGTGACTGCATTATGTGAGTTTGAATGGTTCAAGAACGAGGCAGTTTGAAGTTGAAGAGTTTTAATTCAGATATTATAGATATCCGTTATCTTTTTGAATGTATCTTTTTGAAAAAGATCCTGAAAATGAGCAAATATTTCTAAATCTTTTTCCTCAGGATTGTGTGTTTTTCACAAGATTTCTGTGGTGTGAGCTAGACCTCTAGTGAAGAAGTGAAAGAATGCTGTAAACAGTATTGTGCATTTCTATCAAAGACAGGAAACTAGAGGGCTTGATGTGTGTCTTAATTCCCTCCACTTCTTATCCTCTCTGCCATGTTTTCAGCAGCCCATTCATTTTGATGTGGCAGATAAATAGGTATGGGTGGACCCAGTGGGAGGGAAACTTTTCATTGATTGAGTTGACAAGGAATGATGTGTTAGTAACTACCCTCTATGTCTTCTGCAGTCCTATTAGCAATACAAATGCAAGTGTATAGAAAGTTTTGGTGATGTACCCATGTGTGTGGCTGGCTTCATGAGTCTGCAATCTGTGTAGTTACACAGGGTCCTGAGCTTAAAAGGAACCCATGCTTTGTTGTCACCATCTTGAAATTCTTAGTTTGCATAATCGATCCAACATTTTTATTTTGCACTGGGCCCCACAAATTTTGTAGCTTGCTATGATCCCAAGGATAGTATCATAAGTTGGTTGGAAAACAATTCTTGCATATTGCTAAACAAAGAGACACATCTGTATTTGATACCAGTACAGAAAACTAACACTTTGATTGTTACTTCAAAGAAGAAGATAAACACCATCAGAAAGTGTTTAGAAAATATTGGTGGAGTGCTATTTAACCAGCCATTGATGTTCATATTTAGCTAGGTATTTTCTCTTTATTTTGTCCTAGAATATCAATGCACGTCAATGATATACACAGTGTATCTACAGTCTTCCAAGTAAATACACGGGATGTCGATTAGACGTGTATATCACTTTAGTCTGCAAGTAATTTGGCAAGTCTCGTGTGTGTGTGTGTGTGTGTGTGTGTGTGTGTGTGTGTGTGTTTCCATCCAAATAACTCTGTGTGTTACATTCTTTTTAAAATAATATCTTGCATTATGTGTTCATCACCCATTATATCTTTTCACCATTTCTAGATGCCATTCTCTTCAACTGTGCAGTATGAAAAATCTGCAAATACAACTATACAGCATTCCAAGATAAGTGACACAAAGAAAGCCTTATGTAAATTATTTTTACTTATGCTGCTACATTTCATTAGATTTGTCTTGCTTTTAATGAAGCTTGAGGAAAGTGGGCTATGGCTAATTTTAGACAAGAAATAATCTCTACACCAATTTATGAAATAGGTATTACAAAATAAAGTAAGTAGTTAAACATGGGCCTTTTTTTCTGAATCAAATTACACAGCCAAAATATTTCCTCTCTCTGTTCTTGGATCATTCCTTCTACTTCTAGGATACGAAGGTAGGTAAGTGACGTTTGACAGGAAAATTAGGTTTCAGACATACTGCAGTGGGATAATGTTCTCATCAGACATGTTCCTGAAATCATCTTCAGATACGGTTTAATAGCTTAAATAACAACACTCATTTGTTGTGAAACAAAAAAAGCATGTTACTTGTAGTTGAACTAGCATTAAGTTGGCAGAGCTTATGGCAACTTTTGGCCTTGTTGATGCTTGGATCCAGTTCTCCGAATGTTTATTTCAAGCCAAATGTCTAACTAGACAGAAATCTGTGCATGTAGTCATTTAGTGTGACAGCAACTACATCATTAGACAAACCAGTCTGGTGACAGACTATGAGTGAGCCTCTGTGTCGTTAGCCAGCTTCCTTCTGTGGGTTCCGATTTAAATCAATTCAATATGCTTTGTAGTTCATATCCACATGAAACAGAATGAAAGCGAGGGCAAAGAAGTGCTGTACTCATTTCTAATTTCTGTATATTGCAGGACTGGGAAGGAACTGTTAAACTTCATATTTTTATTAGGATCAAAAATTTCAAACTTAAGTATCCAACTTACTAACTTTGTTGAAAATACTGAGATTGGAGCCTTGAAATTTCTTTAAATGTGTCATATTAGAAAGCCCTGGGTTTTTGAAATGAAGCAATTCAGTGCTACATAAAGTTTTTACAGCATTTCAGATTTCTAGGAGAAAGATCACCTTCCAAATTGTAGATGAACTTCTAGTATGCAAGACACCTCTACCTACTAAAGACATTCAGCCTGCTAAATGGCAAATATTAAATCATTTTGATTTTTTAAAGTTCTTAGTTAAAAGAATATAGAATGGAAATATAATTTTTATAGCCTTTCACTAATAGTGCAATGAATCTGTCAAATGAGAAGTTTTACAAAACATTCCTCTATGTGAAGTACTCTAAGTGGTGATATTTAGTGGTAAAGCATGTTACTGTTGAAATTTAAAGGATCTCTAATTGCAGTCAAGAAATTTCAGAGATAAAAATCCCATGAGATATTGCTATGTTATTTTAGAATTTTTTGTGTGTGCATTTGTGTAGGTTTAGGAGTATATGCTACAAACACCTTATCTGTTGTACCACGTCATGGAGCTTTTCCACATAAGAACTCTGTTTTATCCCTATTTTGCAGATTGAAAAACAAAACAAAACAAAACAAAAACAAAAAAAACCTATGAATCTGAAAGATTAAGTGAGCTTACCAAATTCCTATAGCTATGAATTGTCCTGGAGTATACAGCTGTTTTATTATTTTGAAGATTATTTTTTTCTAGAACAGAAGCACTGCAAATAATGTATTGTCAGCAGGAGATAACTAGAGTATTGTGTTGCTGTCTATGAATGCACACACATGTGTGCATATTCATATGACAGTAAATACTTGTTAAAATAACTTTGGTAATACCTATGAAATAGTCTAAGCAAGAGAAATGGGAATACAGACATGAACTGGATGATGATTTCAGGCACAGAGCCCTTTCTGCTGTACCATGCTTTACCCATATTGTTTGTGTTACTGTCTTTTAAAACTTACCAGATGCTTTCCATTAGCGAGCACAAGACAAACAAGGAACACAAACTATAGGACTACTTTATAGTTGTATTCTTTCCAACCGCTATTAATTATGGTCATCATAATTAAATTAAGCTTGATAAAAGTGGCTTATCCAGTTGAGTAAATGGGATAGAACAGTGGAGACTGTTTAATATTCTGAGTTATTTTAATGAGCTAGCCAGATGTGTCTGGGGGTATTTAGCTTTCCCATTCATTTGAAATCATGAATAAAGGGGGGACTAGATGTGCAAGGACTTTTCCTCCTATAAAGCACCATAAAACTACTACTTTCTTCAGTGTGTATCTACGCATCACAAATGGTGCAGAAGGAATTATCCCATTCATCAGACTGATGTTGATTGTAAAACTTGACAACTAGAAGCTGAACATTTTATGATCTGTTTTTTAAATGCACTAACGTGGTAGAGAAATACATTTAAGCTGCTTTGCAAAACAAAAGTTACCTCATTTCCAAATTATATATGTAATTGAATACATTTGGATGGAAGTTTCAGCTGAGACCTGAAGACAATAGGAACTATATTCTAAAGTACAAGACTATCATAATCAATTTGAAAAAAGAAAGGGAGGAGAAAACTACTATTGGAATTTTTAAGCACTTTAGCAAAAATGAAGGGGAAATTGAAGAAGATTTGCAAATATATATTCTGCTGTGCTGAGCTTTTGATTCCCGCATCCTCCAGAGGGATGGTTGTGGGCATAATTCTGTCCATGAAGATGCCTTTCAGAAAACGAAAGAGAGAATTTATCAGTTTGAAGGATATCATGAACTTGTATGTAGGAGACAGTATAACTAATGACCTGGACGTTGGAGTGTCTAAGACATGATTGTGTTGGACTCCCAGAATTGATCCAAGAAAAAGAATAAGCGCTGAAAGGGCCAGATGAGGGCTACTAGAAAGAGCTGGTGTGACTTTATCTTAGTTCTGTCCGAAAGAGTGGTCTGGAGGGTCAACATGAGCTTTGTATATAGAAGCTGCAGATACTGCAAGATAATGAGGGACTAATTGTTACATTCATTCTTGTCAAGGGAACTTGAGGTAGGAGAATTAGGACTCAAAGGGCAGGGGAGAGGAGAGCTAGTAGAGCTCCTGGAAGTACCTAGGAGAGAAAAATCACTTTAAACAATTGGCAAGTTCCAAGAGTTCCAAAAATAGCTCCTTTACCCGTCAAGTATGAACTTTGCTACTCCTCTCTCTATGATCCAAACCTGGCAGATTTTAGAAATTGGCATTAGCAATGCTAAAAGAGAGGGTTAGAAACACAAGCTAAGGTAAGAAAGAAGCCATCACACCCCCTTCCCTGACAACAGTACTTATTTTTTTCCACCCCTTTTCCACTTTCCACCTCCCACCTCCGCCCACTCCTATTCAAGCTGTTGTTTTTCAGTCTAATTGTGTAGGACACAGCTCTCTGGCCCATGCTGGTATGATGAACCTTGTGCTCCCCGCCAAGTGAGGCTGTCAGTTGCTGGTTGTCAGCTCACAGCAGCTCATGGCAGCTCTCGCTGGCTCCCAGGGTAGCTCACGGCAGCCCAGCTCCAGGGACAGCTGTTGTTCACTTGTTCACAATCTTAGCTGTAGAGGGAGCAGCTCACTGGCCCATGTGGGAATTGAACTGGCGACCCTGGTGTTAGGAGCAAGGTACTCCAACCACCTGAGCCACTGGGCAGGCTCAACAGCCCTTATTCCTCAAAGTAGGTATCCCAATAAATGTTTCTCTTTTCATTCATTGACTATTTTGTATAATTTCCTTCTTGATATAAGTCAACGTGTCTTTCTAACTTTTGGTTTTACAAGTATCCATAGTGGAAATTTCTAAGAGGTATAAGTGTCCTCTGGGTAGAAAACAATTATACAATAAAGATGATGTAGTTAAATTTGAAAAGGGGCATCATGTAAAGACTGCTTTTAATTTAACCCTCTAAGTTTATTGGTGATGCCACTGAATAATATAACTTTGAAACTAGCAGAATAGAAATAAATGCAAAGACTTGTCTATATCTAATTCATGAAATTAATTTTAAAAAATAATAAATTGCTTTCTTTGGTCTGGGTTCTAGTAACTCAGATAACAATTTATTACTTCAAATGTGAAATAATTTTGAGTTTATTTTGTTATAAAACCAAGAGTTTTGTAATAAATTAGTTTAGATAATTTTCTTAAATTGCTTTTTAATATTATAAATTTTAAGACAGGAATGTTCTAATTTGTTTAAATATAAATATGATCAATAGACTTGTAAAACTTTTGCCTAACTTAAAACTTAAAAAGTTGATCATATAGAGTGTAGCTGTACTTTAGTATTTTGAGGTAAAAATTAATCAAAAATTATCTTTCAGGAACTATATGAATATGTGTATATAAATATAGAGGTGCATATTCGTGTACATGTCAAAACTTATACGATGAATAGTCAATGCAAGAATAATTTAACAATATCTTAATCTTTCATGAAATAACTATTCAGTGGGAGGTAATATAACTGCTAATAATACATATTTACATTTAATTTCACGTTTTCGTTTTTTGCTAATATATGCCAAAATTTTATTATTCCAAAAAAAATTGCAGCATTTTTGCCTTAAGCAATTCTTAGTCTTTGATGAAAAAATGAGAGGAATAAATTATTTAGTGAGACCACACATGCACATCATGCTGTAGAGTTGTCTGATACATCATTTAAAACAAACATTGAATGTTTCAGGATTTTCTAAAGATAGAAAACCTAAGTAAGAAAACAAAACAAAATTTCCTCAAAATAAATCCATACATATGTTTCATATTTTCTTAGTTTAAATTTACCTTCTCAGTTATATTTTTTTAGACAATAAAACCACCTCTTCCCCATTTGTGATGAATCACACACACTATGAAATTTCACACATTAATTTGTGCACTAGAATGTGTTTATTGTTAATCTTGACAACCTAACCCTAACCCGCACTCTAACACAAACCAATGTATCAGTAAATATATTACACAATTTTCATCATTAATAACACTGATTCTTACTATATATTTCTTAATAGAAAGTTATTATGATACAGTCTTTTGGTGAATATATTGTATAGATGTGTAAAATATCTTTCTTCTCCTTCCCATTATTATACCCATAAAATAGCAGAAAACCCAGAAAATTAAAAGGAAATAGTTATTTCTTTCAAATTTTATCACTAATCAGTCTATGCGGTTTCTTCAATATCTATCAATTTACGAGTCTATTATTTTAGATTTGTTGTTTTCTGCAGATGAAGCCTGGGTTTATTTCAGTGTGTATGTCTACAACTAGAATACATGCATTTAGACTTCAGAGTGCTGCGATGTTTAGTCTAAAGAATTATTCTGCTCTGAAATTTGTGTTTGACGTGATGTCTTGGGAGAGCACAGACTTAGTCATATATTGGTTACTGAACTGTAATGATCAACATTTTCATTTTATCATTCAGTGATTTGTCATCATGTTGGAGACTGATGAATGTGACTCAGGGTGTCAGCACAGTGCAGCCAACAACTCGTTCAACCAATTTAATAGTGAAAATGCTTAACGACTTCTCAGCATGAGCATGTGGTAAACAAAACTCTTTGGTCATCATGCTTTGCAGATTAGTCATCACTGTTTTTACCTTGGATACAGTTTTACAAGCACTGTACCTGCAGCAGAGCTGGACACGGCCAGTTCTTACTCTTAACAAATAACATGTATGCATGTGATGTATTTTTCTGAAGTAGATGTCTATTTAAATACATAATTATAGGTAAATATAGAATTTCATTATTGATGGGCTACATGACACTGCAGTAAAAAATAATCTGCAGTTATCAAAGATTTTGAAACATCAAGGATTTATTTCTCACTCCTGTTAAAGGTCCCGTGAGGAATGGCTAGTTGTTCTTCTTCACATCATCCCTGTACTTACTTCTAGACCTAGGCTAGTGGAGTGTCACAGTCTAGAACTTTATCATTTGTTGTGTGATAAATTCACAAGGAAAAGAGAACATGTTGAAGTTCTACTGGCTCTTGAAACTTCTGCTTAGGAGTGACACATGATACTTACTCTTACATTTCTCTGGTCAAATCAAGCCCAATGGCCCTGAGTTCATTCATGTGTGGAAACTTAGTTCTAATATGGGTCCAAAAGAAGAGAATAAAAAAATCTGTGAACACTGTTAATGACTACTAGATGTAGAATATTGAGATCCATGTAAATGTATTCATATTTAAATAGGTAGAAAGTTGGCTTTTGTAAGACGTATCTCCACTTAAACATAAACATCAGTATTGTTTACTTACTATTTTTAACTTGAGGCATCATTTAAGATCATAAACAAGGATTAAGATGGACAGGTAGATTATGGAAGGGAGTGTATGGTGTGACACAATCCTGTTACATTTGTGTTTCTATGTCTTGTTGCTCTTTTTTCAACTTCCCTTCTTCTAAATAACCTCTTGCCTGTCCAAACTACCTGCTTTTCCACTTTAAATATATGGAAATTGATACTTTATGAAAATGAAGCATAATTTTGCATACTTAAATTGTGTGATTAAGAAGTACATTTAACTATGTCCTTGAAAAGATGATTTTGTGCAGATATTATTTTTATTATCTGTAAAGAGAATTAGCCAAATGAGAGAAATTCTATTTGAAGAATTCAGTAGGCAGGTAATACTTTTGGTACTAGAAACTACAAGTTGAGTCTGGCATTATTGACTTGATGATCATTTGGAATGATTTCATTTGTCAGAATTGCTTTTAAATGGGATATGATAGAAATTCCACTAAAATTTTATACTAAATTCAGGTAAAGTTCTGTAGAATTGTGGTTCCCAAACTTTGCTGCATATTACAATTAACTGGGAGCTTTAAAAAAAACCATAATACTCAGGTATCAGAACATCTTGCTAGAGGTGGATGGAGAATGGTGGTGGTCCAACCATCAGGTTTTTTGTTTTTTTTTTAGAGCTTCTTAGGTGATTCTCGTGTGCAGCAAGGTTGGCAACCACTGGTATAGAAAATATTGAATTAAAAAATAAATTGCAGACCAAATCTTGTAATTAGGGTCTTATGCATACATTTTCAAATTTTTGCTAAGTTATTTAGTAGTGATAAATACATTACTTATCATGGTGATAAATGTGTAGTTTACTGTGATATATTAGTTGGAAGGAAGATGAATTCTAGGTTATTATTTGGTATTTTGTCACAACTTCTAATTCACTGAAATAACTTACTTTGTACTGCTGTTCAGAGTTCATCTTAAAAGTGTTTTTTCCTCCATGGATATATGCAAGTAAATAAACATGTATATACTTTTGAACAGTATATGTATGCATATGTACATATATGTCTCTTTATTAACTTAAAAACATAAATACATACCTATATTTAATAAGTATCTATACAATAGTGGTTAAGATTATGAACTTTAAAATCAGAATGCTTGAGTTCAAGTCCTGTCTTTGTCAATTACTAACTTTGTAATCTTGGACAAGTTACTTACCTCTCTGTGCCTCAGTTTCCTAACCTTGGAAGAGCACCTGACAATTATTAAGCACTCAGTAAATGTTAGTTATTTTTGTTTTATATTCAGCTCAATATTTTTGCTTTTCCAAACATGAATAAGATACTTTCCTTAGAAGTTTTAGTCCAGTGTGGGAGACAAATATATAAACAGTCTTTCAATACAGTGTGATAAGATCAACAGTAATAGGACTTAGACGGAGAAGAGGTGCTAACTCAGGGGGAATGGGCAGTGGGGTTCAAGGACGGCTTCCAAATGAAGGTAACTATTTTAAGGGAATGTGCCCTATTGGGAGGTGAGGGAGAGAGTATTTTTGCAGAGAAAGGAATACATGCAAAGAGACTAGAGTAGACGTTGAAGGCATGGCATGTTCAGGAAACTGCAGGGAGCTGAAAATGGGTGGTTGTGGAATATGTTGAGAGAGAAGGGCCCGACCGCAAAGAACTTTGTGTCTCATACTAAGGAGTTTGCACTTTTTCTTGGTAAGGGAGAATTGCTAAAGTACTCATAATGCAAGTATTGGTATTTTTAGAACCAATAATCAATGCACTCACAAAAACATTATCCTAAATGACAAATCAGAGTCAGTCCCCAGTCTGTGATGAGTCTCTGAAAGGTTTTTAACAAGTGAGCAACAAAGGTAAATTTTTCGTTAATGTACCTGTCCTGTACTCTTCATTCAGTCTGTCTTTTCTATAATCTTCAATCATTTAGTCCTTATAATGAAAACTAGATAACTATAATATATGTAATCATCTTTTATCTGCACTTTGCAACAACACATAAGTAGTAGTAATTTTGTCCCTAATGTGGCTTTCAGCTATATATGCTGTTCCCATTTTGCACCAAGAAATTGGCCATTTCATCCTGCCACACTGACTGGTCATGCTAGTTCCAGGTCTGCGGTCGTATTTTTCAGTCCAAAGTAAATCTACTTTTGTAGTTTCCTTTGACTCTCAGGGAGTTCTTTGTATAGTGACTTACCAGAACATGAGGTACAAAGGTAAATGAGGGAGGCAGGTATTTGAAGGCAAAACATCTCAACCTTAGTCTGTAGCCACAGGTGCAAAGGTGTGAAACTGCTCAGATTACCAGTGCCAATTGTGCTAAATATATAAAGTTAGTCAGTTTGTGAGATACTTAAACTAAGCTTAAGACCTGGAACGAACACAGGATTAGGGTAGACAGAAACTGATAAAACATATTTCTTTAGAGCTTCGTTATTTTATGTTGTAAAAACGTAGATTTAGGGGGTCCATCAGGTCACTGCGAGTGGCCTTGGGCTTCTTCCTCAATATTCTTAGGATTCCGTTTTCTTCAGTACTCTGAATATATTGGGCTATAACATGTGGAAAGTCATACCCCTGTTACATTTAATTGTCATGCAATGAGAGTGTAGGAAGCTCTAAGTGTGCCACTGGTTTACATCAGTATCACATTCAAACTCAAGAATTTTCTGAAGTGGAAAGCCAAGTGTAGTGGAAAGACAACTGAACTTTAGCGTAAGAAACTGGAGATTCTTCATTCAACATAACGGAGTAAGTTACTTCCATGCAGCAGCTCCTGACCTAAATGCTGGCATACAAAATGATTAAGGTATAGTCCTTAACCTTCAAGATCTTGGCATATAGCGGGATATAGAATAGCACAATTAATTATGAGAACATAGCCTCACCTCCTTCAGATTTTTGATGAAATGTTATTCTTCCAAGTGTGGCCTTTAGAGACTGTCCTATATATAAAATTGCGCACACCATCTCCGAAAGTACACGTTCTCCCTTCCCTGCTAATTTTCTTCTATTTTTCATCATCTAACATACTATAATTAACATATAATATAGTTTACTTTTTTGTTTTAACTTTATTACCTGTCTTCCCTTATACCACTACCAGCTCCATGATAAAAGTGATTCTTTTGTTTTGTTTTGTTTTTTCATTGCACTATGTGTTTTGCATATAGTTTGCTCCAAAATTTTTGTTAAATGAAAGATAAATAAATGAATCAGTAATTAGGGAATAGAGGAAGGAATGATTACTGTATTTTGCCATGTATAATGTGCACTCCTGTTTTTGACCCAAACTTTCAGGGGGAAAACATCTTTCATTTTTTAAGTTTTTAATTTAAAATTTCATTTGTTTACATTGGAAATTTAGCATTTACTTTTTAAAATACTGTGCAAGAAATTTTATGTAACAAAGAATTGCAAAACACAAGAACAGATATAAGGTACAAGAAATTTTATGTACCAGTAACAAATTTGCGATATTTACGCGACATAGAAGGCCAAGAACTTTTCCTCGTTGCAAGTTCATCGTAAATTCAACAAAACTGATTATCGTGTTCCAGGGTTTTATTTTGCGTATGGATACCGTTGATTTCTAGAGTTACACTTTTAACACATAAGCATAAATAAAATAATAAAAAAAACATTTATATTGATACAGAATTAGTACTACTCATGTATAATGCACATTTCTTATTTTTCCCTCACAAATTTGGGCAAAAATGTATACATTATAGCGAAATATGGTATTTCTGCTTGTGGTTCAGGTGTGATTAACAGAATTTGACTTAGGTCTTGAAAAATATATAGAACTTTACTGAGTATTAAGTGAAGAAGAGGAAGAAAGGATAACCTGAGAAAGTATTTAATTCTATTAGGTTGGTGCAAAAGTAATCGTAGTCAAAAATAATTGCAAAAACCACAGTTACTTGTGCACCAACCTAATAGTCTTAACTCAGCCATTAACTTGCTGCATCAATTATTGTCCTTGAGTTTCTGCTGAAATTGATGGTGTATGCTATTTTTCCATTCTACTTTAGGATTCTACTTTTCTCTCCTCTCTCATGACTTGTGTGAGTATTGAATTTTAACTCTTTAGACTCTGAAACCTATTATGATAAAAGGGTTAACCAATGATGGCTCCTGTTCCGTAGTTCCAAACCATCTAAAAATGTCAGTCTATTAAGACTTAAACTATCTACTTAAACTCCATCAAGATGTCAGTAACAGAGATGACTAGCAGACCTGCCTAAGGGAAGTGGATAAGAAATAACTCAAATTCAGAATTGCCTTTTAAAATTTTATTTTATTGTGGTAAGGATGCTTAACATGAGTTCTGACCTCTTAATAGATTTTTAAGTGTGCCCTACGGTATTGTTAACTGCAATCGCAATGGTGTACAGCAGATCTCTAGAACTCATTCATCTTTTATAACTAAAACTTTATACCCATTGCTTAGTAACTTCTATTTCCATTTTCCTCCAGCCCCTGGCAACCACGAATCTACTCTCTACTTCTATGAGTTTGAGTATTTTAGATACCTCATAAAAAAATGGAATCATGCAGTATTTGTCTTTCTGTGACTGACTTATGTCACTTAACATAATGTCCTCTAGGTTTATTCATGTTGCGTATGGTAGAATTTCCTCTTTTTTTGAGTGAATAATTTTCCATTAGATGTATATACTACTTTTTTTTTAATCCTTTCTTCTATTGATGAATATTTGGTTGTTTCCACTTTGGGGCCAATTGTAAGTAGTGCTGCAGTGAACACGGAGGTGCAGGTATCACTTTGAGATTTTCAATGGATAAATACCTACAAGTGAGATTCCTGGATCCTATATAGTTTTAGTTTTAATTATTCGAGGAACCTCCATACTGTTTTCCATAGAAATGAGTGAATACGAAAGCTGCATTATTTGCTTTTAAGTTGAGGGAACTCCCCAAATTTCTGAGGATCCAAACAGCACATTTTCATTGAACTATTTTTTTTTTGTAGCCAAACAAATAAAGCCTGGGAGATAAGTAAATTTAACAGAACTAAATTTTTTTTCTAAGAATTTGAAAAAAAAATCTGTTTGATCTATTTTAGCAAGCACAACAATAAAAACTAAGTGCACCACTGTTGTGTTCTTAAATTTGACTTTATTGGGGGTCAATTAATTCTAACTATAGGTAAAATAATTGTCTTACAAAGTCAATAAGTGAAACAGTAGATGTAATTCATATACAGTTTATAATTTATAAACCTCTCTTCTGAACTGAAAAAAATGATAGGCCCTTTAGCCTTGGCATTTCTTAGCACATGGGGACTATTTATACCAAAGTATATTATATGTTGCTATCAAATAACAGTTGCGTAAAACAAAACACATTAGGAAGCAAAATTAATGAGCTGTGGTTAATGAATTGTTTTTGGTATGACTTTTATTTTAGTAAGAGATAACATATCTTGAAATGTGTATACATTTTTTTTGGCACCCCCGGTATTTCTCATATTTATATTGGGTTTTATTTTTTTAATATATATTATCTTTTTTATCCTTGCAATAAAGCTGTGAGGAAGGCACAACATTTTATAAATGAAGAAATTATGACTAAATTGCTGGTTAAGTCTTATCCAAGATTGCATAGCTAATAATAATAGAACTATGACTGGGATCCACGTCTAATCCTGAGATCCTCTGTCTGGTGAAAGCAGGAATGAGTCCGAAGACATTGGGTAAATAATGAAGTCTGTGGTTAATTTTTAAGATGAATGCTCACCAGACGAATAATCTTTTATAGCTAGCTTAAGTTGATGTGAAATGCTGTATTTTTATGAACCAAAATGTAACTTTCTCTAGCAACTCAATTACCTACTTTAAATTCAGCTAACATTTATTGAGCTACCTATACAAGAGGTCATCTATTAGGTCGTTCTATGCACATCCAAATATTAATTAATTTTGAAATGATTCTGCTAATAATATTAACAAAAAATTGTTATCTCTATACCCAAGCATATTAATAGCCAGCTTATCTTTTAAAAATTTTATCTTTTTGTTCAAGTTTGGAGATAGAGTGTAGGTGAATAATTATTATTCAAATAACGAGTCAGTTGAAAATGTCTTGTACTTACACAGGTAATCAGGTAACCGTGGGTTTTTATAATTTTATTTTTGTTTGCTCTATATTCTCACTCTTCAGCTTGAGCGTCAGAGATTCAATCCATGGTTTGACTAAAGTAACATCATTTGAACTCAGATATAGCCTTTAAATATTACATGTAATTAAAAAAATATTTAACAAATAAAAACAATGCATATCACGTCTTATTTTAAAGTAAACTTTTTTTTGTTTGATGTAACTTATTACCTAATTAGATATATACTAAAACACATAATAAGAAAAATAATTAATGTGAAATTTGGACAGTAATTCTCCTTATTGACTAACTAAAAGGAATTATATTACATTTAATCAAGAGAAGTCTTAGGGAATTAAGTTATCTTTAGTGACTATTGATTTGAATTTATTTATATGTTACAAAAATGAAGATTTGGGGCCCCAAATCTGGCAGTGTGTCATTCTTGAATTCTCCTTGTCTTTCAGTCTCACCTTCAATCCATCACCAAGTCCTACTCATTTATCTTCCTAAATGTTTCCCGAGTTCAGCTGCTTTTCTAGGTGCTTCAGCATCACCCTATATCTAGGCCACCACACAACTGCAGTGGCTTTCTGGCCAACTCCCAGCCAAATGCTCTTTCACACCGTTGCAAGAATGATTTGAAATGCATATATAATCATGTTCCTTCCCTACTTAAAATCTTTCAAGTTTCCTATTTTGCTCTTAGGAGAAAGTCCAAACTCCTGCAAAGACTTAAAGAATTTTGCCATTTTTCCAACAACATACCTTGCCACCGTTATCCTCAGCCGTAATTGACTTTTTCAAGGTCCTTTCATGGTGCTTCCCGCTACCTGGGTGACAGTCCTTTCAGTCTGCCTAGCATACCATTCACTTCCTTGAAAGTCTTTCTCTGCATCCTAGATTATAGGCTTTTAAAGCACCCTGAACTCTTGCTATCATAATGTTCATCACACTGTATGCTATGTTCTGCTATGTTAACTTGTGTTTCTGTCCTTGTCTCTCTGCCCTGAAAAGTCCCTTGGTGGGAACCAGCTCTGTTTTGTGTTGCAGTTGCTGCTTCTAGGGTAATGACTGAAGCCTAATCAGTGCTCAGTAAATATCTATTAAATTAATAAGTGAAAACATAAAATTCTGCATTTCTGTAACCTTTTCTATCACTTTGTTGTAAATCAGAAAAGGTGAGACTTACTATTAGCAGCTCTTAAATTGAAGGTGAATATATTGACAGAATTTTCACTGGTCACTATTGTACAGAATCACATTCCATCATAAACAAGTGTTAAATAAAATAAGTGACCTCTTTATAGACATACACACACAAACACACACACACATCTATATAACACACACACATACTTATATATATTTCTATATTTCAGTTTCACTGTGAGCTAATTATAATTGAAAAATTAAATATTTGCCTCATCTTTTCTTTCTATGCTTAGAAATTATACTCATTTTTTCTTCTTATATTTAGGATTAGTAAGTAATACCCATCTTTGTAGGAAATTTGGAATGAATAAGATGAATATTCTCAGAAGCAACTTGAAATAGAAAATATTTTTAGGAAACATTCATATTTATACACTAATACCTTAATGTGCATGCTTTGGTCTTATAAACCTTGGTTAGTCTGGAATTAGAATCAATGGATTTGTGTAACCACTTTCTTTTACATGAGTTTCCTCATTAAATGCTTTCCTTACACCGTTGTCATAAATTGATTGAATTGCACAGACATGAAAAATTCTTCTTCTTTTAGATGCATTGTCTTTTAAAGATGTTATTTTTAATAATAAAAAGCCATGTAAATGTAATTGAACTAATTAGCTCTGTCTATAAGTAAATCTTTCAGTAGAACATGTTAGCTCCATTTTTAAATCAACTTTTCGCCCTGCAGTCTTGCCACTCTTATTGTCATAATACAATTTAATTAACACTACACTGATGATGTTAGAATTTGGATAAATATGTTTGTTAAGATGAAGTATTTATCTTGTATAGATGTAGAATTTTATTATGTTTACAGAGAGGTATAGAAATCCTTAGATGGCATCAACGTTTCTTATGTTGGAGTTTGGTTTAAGCTGTCACTGATAAAGTTTGGTTTTACTAATACATTTTTCTCATTTTAAAAAACACGTGTGTTTTCCAGAGGGCGGAAGAAAATAAATAGAACAACAAAAATCACCCATAACTCCTTCAACCAGAGATAAGAACATCTAGTATTTTTCTGTTTGTTGTCTTAAATCTACATTGATTTTTAACATTAAGATCATAATATATAGAAAGAATTTTAGTTTTGATTGTTCGTTTTACATATTATTAGTGTGAACATTTCTCCTTGTTATGTAATCTTCAAAAATGTTTTTGAAGATTGGGCTGTATGAAGTAACATTATAGTGATATTTCATATTCCTAATATTGGTAAATAAAATTGCCAGTTTTCTTCATTTTAAAATAACACTGTAACCATCATAAACAACAATAAAATAAAAGGACTAGCTGGAAAAATTAATTGAAACATTTAACAAATGGTTCATATTCTTAATGGATTAAATACTCTGTAAAATCAATAAGAAAAATAGATACCCTGACAGAGAAATGAGCAAAGTATGATTATGCTGTTCATAAAAAAATAGAAAATGTGTTAAACATTAATATTTAATCACAGGTATCCAAATGGAGGCAACACTTTGTCATATTCTTTGGATATAAGATTGGCTGAATTTAAAAAGACTTACTATATTGACAGGATATAGGAAAGAAGACAGTCTCCTAACTGTTGGTGTGAGTGCAACCTAGTAAAATCCAATCCATTTGGAACACAATGTAGCGATCTAGTTTTTAAAAATGTCTTAAGCCATTTTGGTTTTTAGAGCTTTATTCCAGGAAAATATTCTGATATCTGTAAAAAAAATAGGGGAGGAGGGAAGGACAGTTATGTTTTGTTTTGTTTTTAAATAATAGGATAAAATTTTATAGGTAATTTTCTAAATCATGGGATTGACTGGTTAAATAAGCAATGCTATACCCATATGAATAATATTCCATTATTAAAATAGAATAATATAGTTATTTTCAATTGAAAACAGATTAAAAAACAACATCATTTTATTTTTTATTTTTATGTATCACCCATTTTATAACACATTCTTATTTGGTTAAAATTAGAAAGGAGGTTATTATGATAAGAACTTAAAAAAAATTCTTAACTTTTTCTTTTTCTGTGGACTGAGGAATATAAGTCACAAATTAAGGATGTTTTAGAAACTTATTTCAAGAAGTCATTTTCTTAAAAAAAAACAAAAAAACACTCATGTTATTAAGTGAAAAATAAAATACATATTGGATTCCTTGGTCTGGTCCTGTTATGGCTTAAGTAGATATTGTGAACCAGTTCTATCTAAATATCTGCCACATTTAAAGAATTAAAACCACCTTTTCTTGGAGCTCTCTGTAATCCCTGAATCTGCTATAGGGGTGACGATATCTAACAATTAGGAAGTCTTACTATGTAGAGGCATTAATCCTATTTCAAGAATTTTGCGTATATTAACTTAAATCTCACAGTAACACCATAATAGACATAATCTTGATTATCCCCATTTTTCAGAGGAAGAAACTAAACCAGATGGGGTATTGGTGTCTTGCTCCAGTCACTGTGAGTGAGTGGCTGAGCGTGTTTTTGAATCCAGGCAGTCTAGATATAAAGTCTCTAAACTGTTCTGTTTCTTAAGTTTAAGTAACTCTAGACAACTATCTCTAGATTCATTCTGAATTTTAGATTTGGATAGGCATCTAGTAGTCTCCAGCCAGACAACAATTTGTCCCAGATCTTTTTGGACACCTCTGGAGTTCATTACAGCATTTTGAAGGAATATTTTACTAAACTATTCCATTTTTTCCAGTGTCCTCTAGACAAGTAATTTCCCAACTCTTTATCTGTGAGCACGCTTTTAAATAGTAGAATTTTTGGCAGCCTATTTTAAAGGTATTAAAAGATCCCAAACCACAAGACAGCTGTAATTAACACACAATTACCACTAGTATATAAGACTGTCTCATAGCTTGTATAAAAGCTTTGATGGTCATTCACTGAGTTGACCTTCACACTGCGGAAAAGAGTCTGTATAACTGCCTACTATTTTTCCCTGACTCTCACAAACACCTCCAAGTCAAAGATGCTCACGAGTACCAGTAAAGGGTAAATGTATGACCTTCATGACCTTTCTGTTGTACAAGCTTAAGGTTTTTTTGGTGGGGGGTGGTTGGGTAGATAGTGATGATGGTAGTTAGGAACTTAGGTGATCAGAATGAATTTATTGTCATGATTCATTATCGGTATTGGTCCTTTGCATATCTCACCTCTATTTTTCTGTTGTTTTATTTATTTTGTAGTATAATAAATACCTACAAATCTACAGTCAATCCTAAAACATCATTATAACTTGTGTAAATCTGTTTCTCTCTATTTCCCTTGCCTTTCTCCCCTGTCCTCCATGAGAAGTAACCACCGCTTTGAAGTTTTTTCCAAACTCTGTGATAAAAGAAAATTAAAACAGTGCAAGAATTTTGCCTTGACTGTTTATTAGATTACATATCAATTAAAGAGAAGTCTGAGGAATCCTATTCTATACTGCATTAGATAACTCAAGAAACTACATATAACAGATATTACCATTTTAGTATGTATACTCAGTTCCAACAAAAGTAACTTTTACATACTTAAAATTTGGTAGCACACCTGAAGGGTTTGTAATCTACCAATGTACCCATATTACACAAATTGATAGTCACTCTTGGGTTTGGAAGATGACATCTAAGGCCACCTGAACTTAAATTTGATTCAGTCCCTCTTCTACTGGATAGTGTATCCCAAAGCCAGAATATGACCACTAGGAGAATATTAATTATGGGACTAAACTATGAGTCCAAATACAGTTTCATTTTCTAAAGCTGATTTGTATAGTTTTTGAATAGAGTTTTCTGTATGTCTTGATTCATGCTACTAGATTTGCTCAAGTACAATGATTCTTTATTTTTATTAATTTTCCAGTGCTTGAATGAGACATGGAATAGGGTAAACATAGCGAGAATTATGCAAATACATGAAATAAACAATTGGAAGTACATAGAAGCATTTAATATAAATAAGGGCAGATGTAGTAAATGTCTTCTTTAAACTCTAACTTCAAATGAATATTAATGGTTGATAAATTAAATCTAAGTTTCTAAAATTCACATTTTAAAAACCACTGTAAATATATAATATTAATAGGAAGCTATAAATGGGCAAGATGATGGTCTAGTTTTATTAATACATCTGAGATCTCATTGCCTTGGATTTTCATGATGACCAAATGGTTAGTAAATTATTCCGAGGAAGGAGGATAATAATGTTTGAATGAGAGTGAATTTAAAACATAACCCAAATTAATTTTTTCATTGTAAATTAGATATTTTAGATGTCATGTTTAGAACATGCAGTTGATTTTTTTTTTTATTTCACATTATCAAACTTTGGAAAACTTTGTTATCACCATAATTGAGGCTAGGGTTTATTTCTTTAGGAAAGTCTTTTGAGTTTGCAATTGTAAATGGGCCTATTTTAGTTAGAACAAATTAACTGCTGTAATAAATAAACCTTAAAAAATGTATAAGGGCTGAAATATAATAGAAACAATATTTTAATCATCCTATAGTTCAAGCCAGTTCCAGTTGGGTGGTGTAGGGCTGATGGGTGTACAGGTAGATTCTCCACTACATAGTCATTCAACAATTTCTGCTAATAGAAGTTCTGCTCTGTTTAACATTTGACTTTCAGAGTCACCTTACATGTCAACATCAAGTTGACACAGGGGAAAAAGCATAAAAAAATCATTGATGGGAGGCATTGCATCTGGCCAAGAGGTGGAACCTATCATCATTGGCAAGTACTCAGTTACATGTAAATACATGATTTCAGGGGAGGCTGGGGAATATACTATATCTGGATGGGCAAGACGAACTACTCTTGACAAATGGCTAACAGAATCTGCTACAGCAATGTATTAGGCAGACTCCAAAACAGAGACTTTTCTTTGGGGTCAAGAAGATCTAAGGTAAAATCTTGCAGTTCCATCTACCAGCTGAGTGACCCCGAGAAAAGGACTTACCTTCTCTTTGTCATAATATGTACATTGACAAAATAAGAACATCCACAGATCAACCTTTACAAAAGTTATTGTGTGAATTGAATGAAATAGTGCATTTAGTGTGCGTAGTACAGTGCCTGGCTAACAGTGTGCAGTCCACAATGGTAGCTTTGTTATAGATGTACATAATACATTAACCTTGCCACCTACCTGCCCGCAAAACAATATCTCCCTGTTATGCCGTTTTCACTGATTCAAGTAGAGTTTGTTTTATGGATTAAAGCATGGTGTCTAGAAAGTTTCCTTGAACAAATGAATGCGGGATAGTTGATAATATGTCTTGAAAAGAGTGTTAAAATTTTGGCTTGAAGATGGGAACCTTGTAAAAACAGAAGACTTGAGAAAATGAGACCCAAGGATGCTTCCGTCTGTAGGTGAGCAAAGTCTGCCACAGGCATTGTGAAATACTATGAGCAGGTCCAAGAAGGTTCTGCTTTGGACGGAGTGCAGAGACATATTTAACAGTGGAAAAAGACAACCCAAATGATTTCAGCATGTCAATTTTGCCGAGGACATCTCCTGGTGGCTGTTAGAGTTTCATTGGCTCTCTTAATGCTTTCGTTGCCAGTCCTGGCAGACCTGGAAATCCTGGAAATATGAGGTGAGGGTGATTATTGAGGAGCAAGAGTGCCACAAAATGACAAAGATAGGGGAGCAACCATCTAATAAAACACCAACGTCATCCTAAATCAATCTGCACTATTTGCTATAAGCTGAAAAATGGGTAGAGATAAGATACACTTATGAATATCGACAAAAATGAATATATTTTTTCAATTCATAACAATGATACTAGAATAGAAAATGAGACTATTTAAGGTGGGGATAATTAAAAGTACCAATAGGCAGTAATAAAATTCACTAAAGGCTTTTGTGATATTGCACAGAGTGGAAAAATTGTTTACCTCCATTAGTTTCTTGGGAAGCAGCATTTTGGAAACACTGAAGTTAGTGACAGAGGTGAAGAATGAACCATGCATTGAAACTACAGTATATGTTTGCATGTTACTACTTGCCAAGAGAGTTATCTCCGTTGGTTGTGTATTGCCAACGTACTTAGTCTGGAATGATAAGCATGGAGCCCATTAGTAGTCTGCTGTTGTTTTTATAGCCTACTCTACTCTTGAACTCCTGAAGTATTTAGTAAAAGACTGGTGATCTTACAGGTTTCTCAGTGGAACTTAGTAAATAGCAAATTATACGAAGAATCTAGGGTCCGTTTGAGAACCTAGACAGAGGAAAGGCCCCGTCATACGTTTTAAAGATTCCTTCTGTTAGGTTTTGCTTTTGTAAAAAAAAATTAAATAAGTAAAAAGTGAAAAGTAAAACTTGATTAAGTCACCAAATGTCAAATTCACCCAAAACTGTGATGTAAGGCTACCGATAAATTAAGATGATGATATATGATATATATTTTTGGACCAAATATAAAGAGCTCATTTATGAAGGCAAACTTCTCATAGCATTTCCACTTGCTGTGCATAACATCCATTGATGAGCTGTCAATCTTCACCTACAGCCACTTTAGTTGGAACATTAGCGAGTGACACCCAGACTTCCCAGTGGACTTAGAAACAGCATAGTTAAGCAAAAGGCAAGGGGTTGGACTAAAAAGTCCCTAAATCAAGATATTGTGATGTGAAGCATAACACTCTGACTCTTTATGAAATTTCTGTAAATGAAGGATATCTTTTAGAAGTAGTCAGAGCTCCTCCTGGGCAGAATGAATAGAGGGTGAGGATAAAAATCTGTAACAATTTTTCATCGTGTCCTAGGCATGAAACCAAAATTCTTCAATACTACTAATTGTGTGTATCTTTGATTTCAGCTTGTTGTGGCTTCTGGGACCTTTAAGACTATGCTTTATACTAGCTAAATCGCAGGAGAGGCTAGTGGTTTATTTATTATTGATTTTCTATCTATTATAGGAATATGTTACCTTCTTCCATATACCAAGCCAAGGAGATAGAACTATACACATTTATAGATACATACAGTATGTACCTTCTGTGATTTTTCTAAACCTGATGGATTCGTTTTTTAGTGAGAAAAGGAAGTAAAGTCATTTCAGGAAAAAAGAAAACAGAAAAATAGAATTTTCTGTAAACTTAAGGTTTCAAAAAATGAGAAAATCAATTTTCTTTGGATGAAAAACTTCATCATAAATCATTGTATAGTGATCATTTTGCTATTTAATTCTTACATTCTCACCAAAGTGGGGGGGGGGAATCCTTTCTCAAGTCATACTCCTATATAGGAAAACAATTGGCCCTTCCTTACATATTCCTGGTACAAGTATTAATTTATAAACCTAAAACATTATGTAAATAAATGTGCACTTATACATGTAAGTATATTAGTATCAGGCAATTAGTATCAGGCAACGTTATAAATATCCCCCCAAATTGTGTAATTATATATTTTTATTTATGTATATTTTCAGGATACTGTTTAATTCTCTTAAGTCTGCACATTTTTGTCTTATATTTAACAAAATAATTAAAATGCCTTCATAATGAGGTGATATTTCCCATTGTAAGAGTTATTTTATGCAGAAGTAAAAATTTCACTGTTGTGAAATTTTAGAAATTCAGACATTATTTTGGAATGGAGTTAAGCTACTGCCTGATTCTATGATAACTAAATGCAGAAATTCGCTCACAACCAAACAGGTGGACATCTGAGCTCTATTTGAACACTTTTGGTAATTAAACTTATTTCTTTATGCTGCAGCCCATTCTCAGATAGCTTCAATGATGAGAAAACTCGTACCTAATTTGAGCTACAAGCCTGATTTTGGAACTTTCCCTCATTGTTATGGGTATCCTCTTAAGTTACAATTTTCTTTCTCTTAGCAATCCTTTATAAATATACAAAGGCAACAACAGATTGTCATTCTCTATAAATCTCTTCTCTGGTTAATTACTCATATTTCCTTTCTATGTGTTTCTTTTTTTTCTTTTTAAATACAGCTCAATATGGTGACTAATGTCCTTGCATAATCTTGTTTGCAATTTCATTTTGTGTCATCATTTAGTTGAGGTTTGTATTAAAATTTATTTGAACCCAATATTCTACAGTTGCTGTTTAAGCTGAACAACTGATCTACCGTGTTTCCCTGAAAATAACACCTAACCGGAAAATAAGCCCTAGCATGATTTTTCAGGATGACATCCCCTGAACATAATAAGCCCTAATGCGTCTTTTGGAGCAAAACTTAAAATAAGACCTGGTCTTATTTTGGGGGAAACACCATAGTTATAGGACATAAGTTTGTAACATTCTAAAAATCAGTGCAGTGATTCCTATTAAAATTATATAAAGTTATGAATTACATCATACTGAGCAGGAGATCATGGAGAAGTCTATTCTAATGAATGAATTCAACATTTTCTTTACTTGACTACTCCTTAGACCTTCTCAATTTCAACTCTACTGATTCTCCTATTTATGTCCCTGTAGCTAACCCAAATGAGGTTATTACCTCCTGCCTACATCTAAACAGCTCCCATTGGACCTTACAAAATATGCATTTGTTTCCCAGTGTTTCCTTTCTCCCTTTTTGAAGTACCATGTCACTGATACAAACTGGTCCCAAAGCCATTGAAAGAGAAAGTGCAAGTTAACCCAAAGAAAACATACCACTTCCTTATTCTAGGATTTTTACCTTCAGGGCTATTTGCACTAGCTGATAAGTTACCTATATGTCTCCCTTTTTTCATCTTTTTTTGTTACTCCTATTCATCAGACAAATCCCATCAATTCAAAACTCACCTCTTTGGTCAAATCTTTCCAGGTATACAAAAAGAATTCCTTGCCCTCTTTTTGCTATTTTCCTGAGACTTTTTTTTTTTTCTTCACAGATTCATTTTGTGTAATGGGAATAAATTATTTTCAAGTTTCTGATCATATCATTGAGGCATGATCTAATCATCTAAATGGCTGAGCTGTCTGTGAAGGAACTAAAGACTCTGGTCTGAGGGTCTTGTCGGTTAGCACAGACAGGGCTGCCTCTCCTCTTTTACTGTTGTTGCATATTTTAGACACTCTTAAAAGCCTTATTTTTATATTCTTATGTTTATGTGCTATTAGTGACCAATGAAATGTGCCAATAAAAACTGTAAAGATGGTACGTTTCAAGTTTCATTCAATTATTATAAATAACTAAAAAATTCATATAATGTAACTATATGTTACTTTTTATTTAAAAGATATTTTGCTTATTTAATTTATTTTGTTGATGTTGAGGACTCTCTTTTCCTGAAGTAGAATAATCATATATAAATACTTTGTATTTATATGCCATATATAAATTTTTATCGTATCCTGTATAATACCATATATGAAGAACCTATTTTGAGATGCACTGCTCTAAGAGAGACATTTATGAATTCAGGATTTTGTACATAATGCCGTTGACATATGAGGTCTGACAATTAAGTTTGCGAACTTTGTTGCAACAATGTTGCTATCCTTTTTTGATATCAGAGGGATCATTCATTATGAATTTGTACCAACTGGACAATCAGTTAACTGAGTTTACTATTTGAAGTGCTGAAAGGGCTGCATGAAAAAGTTAGATGACTTGAACTTTTCACCAACAATTCATGGCTCTTACATCACGACAATGTACCAGCTCACACGGCACTGTCTGTGAGGGAGTGTTTAGCCAGTAAACAAATCACTGTATTGGAACACCCTCCCTACTCATCTGCTCTGGCCCCCAGTGACTTCTTTCTTTACTCGAAGATAAAGGAAATATTGAAAGGAAGACATTTTGATGACATTCAGGACATGAAGAATAATTCGACAATAGCTCTGATGGCCATTCCAGAAAAAGAATTCCAAAATTGCTTTGAAGGGTACAGCTTCCCAAGGGGAGTACTTCAAAGATGTTGGTGGTGATATTCAGCAATGAGGTTTGTAGCACTTTTTCTAGGATGAGTTTGCGAACTTATCAGATCTCATATATATTAGGGCATAAAATGCAGAAGATATAAATATTTTATTTTAGGGGTTAAAATGCAATTGGGGAACTGGTGAGGTTTTTATTTTTCACTGAGAGAGTGCAAACTAAAGTTATTTTAATTAGAATTTACTCATTCAACAAACGTTTGTTAAGCATCAGCTATGAATCAGGTGTCATACAAGGCCCTGCCATGGAAACGTGATCAAAATAGACCTTGCCTTCAAAGACACAGTTTGCTATTGATATAGTTTATGGTTCTGTCAATCATCTCATCGATCTGTAAATTTCATACAATGTATTATTGATCCAACTGTTGAACATTAAGTTCAGTTGGACTTACACGTATGAAGCCTAAAAGAAAGAATTTTATTGGTGACTTTTGTACATTTGTTTTGATACTGATGAGACAGAAGACTCGGGAGAGTTTGAGTCATCTGTGTCATAGTAACAGAAATGTTAGCTCCTTTTGATCATGGCTGATGGCCATTCATGAAAGTATGAAGACAGCAATAAAAGAGAACCGAGGAGGTTATGTTATTCTAGTTTTAGTATTTTTAAGAATCTCTGCAGAGATCTAAATGTGTTTTTGAAAGGAATTGAATGTTTTTTCATGTTACAAAATTATGGAAATGACTATTTACATTGAACTGATTCTACATAGAATATTAATGTCGCAGTTGTATTAAGCATAACTTAAGAACTTTGGACCAAAAAAGCAATATCTTGAGCTTGAGGCTCCCTTGTATTCAAAAGTATTAAGTTTAAAGACAAAGGGGATAAAAAGGGAGACTTGTGAAAAATGTCTAGTACCCGTAAAGAAATAAAACATGATCTTTTGAGCAGTGTCCTAGAAAAAATTGTTCATAAATCCATTTGAAGAAAAATGCATATGTGTTAGATATTATAATCTTCTATTTCAGTGAATTGCATTTTGTAATCTTTCATTACATATTGAAGGACATAGCATAGCTTTCCTTGCTAGCATTTAGGTCAGCAATGGTATTTGAGCAATATAAATGAAGCAAAAGAAAAATAGATGTTCTGGACATATCACTTTAGCAGAGTTGTTAGTTTTAAAATACTTTATATATTGATTCTTTTTTCTTTCTGGATACAAATTGCCCCAGAGACAACAGGTGGGAAATTCTTTTATTTTAAAAACAACAACAATAAAAACAAAATTAAATGAAGCTTAATATTTAGAATGCTTCTTAACCTACTTAAATGAATTTATACAATCATGCATATAACATTTCAACACTTGCAATATTAATAAATGAGGTCTCTGCCCTGAAGAGCTACAATGTATGAATCCTTAACTCAATGACAGTGAAAATTCATTTTGCAGTACGACTACATTTTAAATCTGTTTTAAATGAAAATTCCTGAGATCTTACATTATAACTTACAGATGGATTAGTAATTTAAGATTCTGCATTAACAGCTTTCCCTCATTTAAAGTAACAAATTTCTCTTTCTAGCCTCTTCGACTTGGTCATTCCATTACTAAGGAGGAAAATCACTTAATCTCTCCAGGCCTCTCTCTATTCTTTTTGGTGAATTGAGCTATTTCTTTTACTCTAGAGATAGGTAGCATAGAAAAGTCAAGAGCATGGTTTTTAGAGTAAGACAGATATAGGTTTGACTCATGGCTTTGCACGTAAGTCATTGGACCATTTTAATTACGTTTTCTAAAATTCAGTTTTCTTGTCCATAAACTTTTTCATTGTATGTTTTTAAAGGTTAGCAATTGACACAAAGCTGTGAATGGGATTTACAGTTATACATACACACAAATGTAAATGTTGGTACAATGCCTAGAACATAATGTATGTCCAATAAACGGTTACTAACATATTTTTTACTGTGCACTAGAACATAAGCTCCATGGAGACTTGTCTATTTTGTTCACTGCTGTATCCCCAGTAAAAGCCCAGGAGAATGCTTTGCAGATACAAATTGTTCCACATATGTTTGCTAAAAGATCAAATAAATGGGTGAGTGAGTGAATTATTTTACCCCCTAGAGGGATTAATGACCAGAGAACTGAATTTTTGAGAATTTCTTGTGATTACTGTTTGTACAATGAGGGGGTAAGAAAAATATTAGATGTAGTTACTGTTTGTACAATGAGGGGGTAAGAAAAATATGAGATGTAGTTTTGCTTTTGAAATGGCATGTTTAGGCTTTACAAGTGTATAACTTGAACTTGAAGTAAAATCGACAACTTGGAACACTGATACTTATTTGTGACACAACATATCTGAATAATGATGTATTTTCAATGCATATGTTTATTTTCTTAATCACACTCTGTGCCTCATCTTTTGCCTTATTGGATAACAATTCGATCACTACATCACACTTACCAAAATGTAAAAAAGATTGCTAATATAATGCTAGATTATCAGACTTAGGCCGTAGTTTGTTACACTTCCACCAGAAACTCTGAGACTTCGTCCCAGGGTGGTTCTGACCAACCTGCCTGACCGAAGGTCCACAAACTTTCTGACTAGTTTTACAGATTCCTGTAAAAGCTACTTATTATCTTATAGAGCAGGTAAACATTGCAGCTTAGAAATTAAATAATATTTAGAAATATCTTGTCCAGTTATTAGCTTGGTCCATTTTCAGTTCTAATTCTTTGTTATCAGAGAAATCTGGTAGCTGTTTCAACTTTTGAATTAAAAAAAAAAAATACTTCTTCCATCAATACATATCTGTTTAAAAAAAAAAAAAAGTTGAAGTTCTCAAGACTGGTCCCAATAACATGGTAAAGCTTCATAATCCCAAATACTATGAGTGGATAAATGTCCACAATTCTTTGTAATAGTCAATCGTCAGTGCATGAACTTTATTCATCTATAAATAGCAGGAGTGTATTTATTCCATAGATTTATTTATGTAACAATATTTGATTGCCCATTTCTACATAGTAGATACTGTAATGGATTTGGGGTAGGGAAACTAGAAACTCTAATTTGCCCGGAACTCTCCAAGTTTATACCTATTGCGCTGACATAATTATTAATAACACAACCTTCCACACAAAAGTAAACCAAATTGGACATTAAATTATATAGTCACTTTGGGTAAGAGAGATGAAGGTTTAATTAAGATACAAAATGTAACATATTCATAAATAACTATGAAAGTCACGATAAAAAGAAATGTGTCATAAATGAGGTACATTTCTGTAGAAGTGCTGCACTCTACCAACTTATTTATACTTTGTGTATACAAAATACAAATATAAAATGTAAGAGCAGAAAGGTACCCTAACCATTATCTAATGCGATACTTTATTTTATAGATGAAAAAATCCCATTTAAAGAAAATGGTTCATTTACTCTAAACTTTTACTCATTTTTTAAATTAATATATCAAAACACCGATTTCAATGGCACCAATTCCAAAATACAAATTAAACATCCTTGCCTCCGTTTAAGTGATATCACATTTAATGTGATACATTTCTGACTTTCTTCCTTGAAAAATTGTATCATAATCCTTCTGTCTCTAGGCCCAGACTGTTTGAATGATACGTGGCTTTATCCATTCTAGTCTACTTTTGATTTTGCTCTGGAGGGAAGTAGTCATGACTTCTAATCTTCATTTTACCCTCTGAGTTCTGGCTCCTAGAAATTCCTCTCTGCCCAGTTCTGAATATCTCATCAAGGAGAGTTCCAAGATGAATGGAATGATCCTGGAGTCATTTAACCTGTATGTGTTTGCTTATTTCAACATGCTCATATCTAGCAACCACTTCATAATTTTCAAATCAATTATTTAAAAAGACCTGCTCCTTCCTATTCTGACCACTTCAAGCAAAATGCTATATAAAGACTTTTCTGACATCCACTTTCTCCGTTTCACAGTGCATCAGCCAATTTGCAGTTCTGAGTTACAGCTACCAACTGAATTAGAAAATCATTCACCTCTTCCCTACTTTACTAAATCCTCTGTATCTTTTTATAAAACTGTAGTTAGTACCATCAGATTAGTCATGTGCTTATTAATTAACCATCTAAGAACTTCAACCCCTTTAATATATCAAGACATCTGGATAGCACCATTATATTCTCTCTAAAGGCATTTACAAGAAGGTATTTGCTTGCAATGTGTTGGAATGCTTGGTAACAATCTGATAGCGACGTCTCTTCTAGCTGGTGAGGCTGAAGGGATCAGAAAGTGTGGCTTGAGCTTGGTTTGTATATACACTTGGTTAATTATACAGTGCTCTGCAATGCTATGTATGCAACCAGCGTTTGCTGGTAATCATCCTTCTTGCTGACTTGTTCACAGTAACCCAAATCAGCACTCTTGAAAAATCAAAGCATATACATAAACATATAACATTTAATCTTTTACAGGAATTTTAGAATAAAGTGCATTCAAAATGTTAAAGATTCAGATTTTCCAACTGAAAGGAGGCAGATTTATCAAATTAAAACTTCAGTTGAGATAGGAAACACTAAAGCCCTAGTTAATGTATTTCTGTTTTCCAAGCCATTTAGAAGATCCTGTCAGTTTACTTTTTCCTGTATTAATTACTTTATTTAGCTTTGTAATTTTGTTTTATTCCTTTTATTTTGCAAATTTGGCAATGCTATCTTATTGAAATGCAAAGATGAAAAATCAACGGATCTGCATATGGCTTGTACTCTGATACTTTATGAAACTTTTGTAAATGGAGGATATCTTTCAGAAGTAGTCAGAGCTCATCCTAGGCAGACTAAATAGAGGATAGAAAAGCATGAAAAGTTTCATTATTCCATCATGTCCTAGACACGAGACCAAAATTCTTCAACACTTGGGTTTTAAGAAAGAGGTATGTGCCAAATATGCTAGTTTGGAAATAAGTGTTTACCTAGCAGATGAATTCATGGAAGTTGATAGAAACACTTAAGTAGAAGATACCAAGTGAGAAGAGATGAGAGTCAGAAAGAAACCTGAGGATTAGGATGGAGGGACATAGGGAGAGAAAGATATAGAGAGAAAGTGACTAGTCACCTATCTTAACATTTCAACAAATACAGAAAATAGGGGTATTAGGCAAAATGCCATTTTTATGGAAAGAAACATAAGAACATATTTTTTTAATGCAGATAAAACAATTAATCTGCCTATTATATAATACTGTCAAATCGTGGCTGTGGATAATTTACAATGAAAACAATTCAATACATAAATTTTGTTCAAAAATTTTTATCTATTATTAATTGCATTTTTCTTAAATCTAGCATGCTGTGGTTTTTCACTATTTTACTTGAGTTTATACTAACATTGTAGACTATTAGAGATAACAAAATAAAAATTAAAAAAAAGACTACTAACTTTTCTCTCATGATTGAGTAATTTACAATTTGAATATTAATAGTAACCAGAATTATGAAAATAACAACCAGAAAGAATAGCCAGACTGTCAGCCCTCAAAATAATTTCATGAGAAAGTAGGCACTTTGGTTTTATATCAAGAAGAGAGCTGCTTCATTTACACAGGTAATGGTGATCAAGTATGGGCTTGTTTTAATCTTTGGATTGGATACCGATTCGTATAGACAAGAAAATAGGATTTTCACTGTTTATTCAGAAAAGAAATCTTGGTTTGTTTATGACTGAGAAATTCATTCAGCATCTTTGTCCACCTATTTCCTGCTGTGCCTCCTTTGGTCAGTGAACTAGACTTTATACATCTGAATACCTTTACCAAACTCCCCGCCCTAACTAGGATTTATTCTAAATATAGAAATAAGCCTAACAGACATAATGAATTTATTCAACATGCTGAAGTATATTTTTGTGAAACAGCTTTTTTTCCTGCGACTGTGTGGTTTTTCTTCAAGTTAATTTGTCAGCCCCTAGATCTGTCACAGCTGAGTTTACTTAAGTCTTTTATTTGCATTAAAGTATAATCTCCCAGTTAGTTTGCAAACATTGTTGAATTTTTCTGTCATAAGCATGAAGAGTCAGCTACACAAAAATTTTTTTTTCTCTCTGTTTGACAAATAATATATTATGGAATATCTTATAGTTTACTAGTAGATTATTTTTTTTTTGTTTTTCTCCATAAAAATGGATTTAAGAACAATAATTAGATTCTTTCTTTGCATTTACAATGTTCTCTTGTACTGAAAGTCACTCCTGAGATGTAACTGCCAGATGTTTTCTTAGGAAAATCCATACTGGTTTCCATTACCTTTTAGAAAACCGATTTTTGGTGCAAATGAATGGTGAAAATGAATGCTGTAATTATGTCACTATCCCGGCACAAATTATTGCCCTTTTGTGTTTAAATATGGTTAAATTTTTCTTACATGTATACTGCTATATTGAAATAGTTCTAAAATTAAACTACAGCTATTAAACGGCTTCGAGCTGATAGAAGAAAATTAAATGAACTCTGTGGATATGACCTTTTCATCAGTTTCTCGGCTAATGTAATGTCACAGTCGTTTCAGGAGACTTGTCTCTTTGGAAGCAGAACAGTGAAGATGTTACCGCCCTTTGCCTCCCTGTCCTAAACCACCAGGACCCCATTTCCCTTATGTACTCCCTCAGCCACAATAAGGAGAGAAAAAATAACCGAGGTTAACTGAGAAGGGTAATTTTGTGCTCTGGGTAAGGTGCTGGAAGTGATCCCAGCAGTTATAGGCCAGTTCACTTGTCTTAAGTCACTGCTCCAAATCTGGACAAGAATTTTGATGAGGTGTTACAATAACATTGTAACTCAATCTGTCTGCAAATCAGTCTCATAAACTTCCACAGATAGGGTCACAATTGCTGTCACTTACTTTTTATGATGTTTCGCTTGAGGGAAGAAGAAAAAACAGCTTCTGTATTCATTAAGAGTTAGTAGCCACTGGGGCCGGAAAGTAGTGCCTCTCATAAATTCGAGGACACCTTTAATCTAAAAATACAACTTAAGGATACTGGTAAAATGAATAGTTGTCAGTCAGGAGTAGGCAATATTTAAGAAAACGTGCATATAAAATCTAAAGCAATAAATTAAACCAGTGTTAATTAAGCAATAACAATAAGCAAAGCAACTGTGCTCAGAGCTCTGTAGGACGTTGAACATGTATAAGTATGGTTCTTAACATCAGCCTGATTAATTGGAAGTATGAGATGTACTGAAGTCATTACAGTAAATGTAGAAAGAATTTTCTTAGGTAGCACAAATAACTAAAGAGGTGGTTTGTACTTGCTGTTAGTTTCACCTGGACTGTACTTCCCATTCCTTGTACAAGCTTTAACCTCACCACTTTCAGGAAGCTTTCTTCAGTTTTTCATCGCAACACTCTTCTATCCTGTCATTGAATCCCCTTGAAAGCAAGCAAATTTAACACCTAAATGTTTAGCATGTTATGTCCCCAGAGTTGAATTTTAATTCTGAGCAAGCACAGTATATGAAAATTACCTTTGTATCCACCACAATAGCAGGTAAAGTGGTAACAAGACAATAAATATGGAAAAAATATTTGGTAGTCAATAAAGTACTAAAATATTGAGTTCATTTTTTTTTAGCACATTAAGGAACAGTTCTACAACTTTCTTTTTTCCTTCTTCCTTCCTTCCTTCCTTCCTTCCTTCCTTCCTTCCTTCCTTCCTTCCTTCCTTCCTTCCTGCCCCACAGCAACATTAAATTAGCAGAACATTTCCTAGACATATGGAGTAGGAAAAAAAATCCATATTCTTAGTTAATCACTATATTTTTAATAATTATTAACTTTTCATCATAAACTCGCTGTAAGGTGTCAGACCAGTCGATATTTGATTGCTAAGCCATTTGTGAAAAAGAAACAGATCATCATCTTATTGCATATATTGATAGAAAGTCCATGTCAGTTTGTGGCTTTTGAAATGCCAAACTACAGAAAAATAAGAACATGATTGATTTATTATCTTTGAATATTGGGATGGTTAAAAATAATCTAAACTTGAAAACAATCGAAAAAGTTGCCAGTTTCAATTAATTTCATAAAAACCGAAAGTACTTCATCCAATATAAAAAATAAATATCCCACCTCTTTACAGACAAAGGCATAATACCCCTAGTACAAGTATATAAACAGTTTATAATGTTGATTAAAAAATACTAATTCATCGATATTTTTGGAAAGGAGTGGACAAAAAAATTTCACAAAAAAGTACAAAAATGAAAAATGTAATAAAGTTTATTTTCCCTAGCAATAAAATAAATACAAATTACAATAAATGAGATACCATTTCTTCTCCCATTAATGAAACACTTATTATTAAATAAGTAATAATAAAGTTATGTGTACAGATAAAATATTGTTCTTATTCATGTGATCTAGACTGAAAGTGTGTTTCTGAAGCATTACAATGTTAACTTCTTTATTCTAGTATTTTTGTTTCAAAGAATCATTCCGAAAGAAATATTCTGAAATTCTGGCAAAAGATACATACGATTTTATACATTCATTGAATGGTTACTTATAATAGCAAGTTATATACAACCTGAACCTAATGAAATGACGCATTGTCCTATTGCAAAGTTGGTATGTTACAGGAGAAAATACCTAACATTTTCATATGTGGTTTATGAAAATTCATCTACAATTTTACTATGTGTATATACATACATCTGTACGCATAGGTATATATATGCATGGTATGTATGTGTAACCTTATGGAATGCAGATTCTGATTCAGTAGGTCTAGGTTGGGGTCTGAAATTCTCTTTCTCTCAGTTTCCCATGCGTTGCTATTATTTCTCCTGGATCATGCGCCACCACACTTGCAGTAGTGAGGAGATGGGGGCTAGAACATAGATCCTAAAGGGTTGTGGGAAACTTCATTTTTAATATTAAGTGCAAAAAAGAAGAAAATGATAGTATGTGAAACGAAATTAAGAGGAGAGATCTGGGTAGTAGAATATATTTGTCATTAAATATCAGAAAAGTTAAAAAGTTCTGAGCTTTGACTTAGTCAAGAGTTGGTTACCATCTATGAGTATATGACACATTTGCTGTTTCATTTATTTATTTTTAATCTTTTCTTACATTTATTTTATTGAGATATAAGTTACATATAGCATAATAGTAGTTTCACTTATACAACACAATGGTTTGATATTTATATATTGCAAAATGATCATCACAATAATAAGTTAACATCCATCACCACACAGTTACAATATTTGTTCTTGTGAGGAGAACTTTTAAGATCTCTTAGCAACTTTCAATTATATGATACAGTATTATTAACTGTAGTCACCATGCTGTACTTGTACATTATATCACCAGGACTTACTTATTTTATAACTGGAAGATTGTACCTTTTTACTCCCTTCACGCATTTTTGTCCACACTGGACCCCCTGCTTTGGCAATCACCACTTTATTATCTTTATCTATTAATTATTTTTTTCATTTCTTTGTTTTTTGGTGAATTTATTTTTATTACTCTGATTTTAGGCTATACCAAGACAGCTCAACTGGATTTTTAATAACAGTCTGATTTTTTTTTTTTTTTGTCATAATATGATCCTATTATGAGTAAGTCTAAGGAGGCCATTGGGGACATGACTGATTGGCTGAGAACCCGATTTGACTTAAAGGGGGTTGATTTGGTGGCGTTTTAAGACATGCTGCAATTAAATTACTTGGAGTTTTAAGTAACCATCTCTCTTTTAGATTGGGGGAGAAAACATGGAAAATCATTGTCTTTTTCATGTCACACATACATATGTAATAGGTTTACTTTGCTTATGGTTTTCCAAGCAATGGAGTAAATTTACCACACAAGATTATCTGCTAACTCTTACACAGATGAGGAAGATTGTGTTTACATTAAATTTTGTGCATGTCTCCAATGTAGAGTGAAAAGGACCTTCATAGAAGTGGTGCCTTAATCATTTAACCACTGTTTCTTCTGAACTTAACCACCTTGACCTTCTGTCTAACCTTCTAAGCTGATTCACCTTATTTTATAGGACTGTGGTTTGGTGTTTTCATTATGTTTACAATAGTTTGAGTTACTTTTACTGTGAAATATATATGCTTTAAGCTTGTCGGTATTTTAAGAAGCAAATGAATGAGCGATAGTTAATATGAATTTTTCAATCCATGTGATGTAGAAATACATATAACACATTTTTTCTGTTGGAATACTATTAAAATTATTTATTGAATTATGGAAAAACAATAATTTTTAACAGAACAATGGCCACAAAACGAAATCCTCCATCCTCTGCCCACGGTGTTTACTTTAGAAAATTCATATTGATTTAATTCTGGCCATGCAATACATGATTTTTGTTTCTTGAAGTGGAAAATTGATCTTTGCTTAACATTGAAAATATTATATATATAGAATTTAAATAAATAAAAAGAAGGAAAATGTATTTAATTCAGTACCTAATTAAAACAAACTGTCAACAACCTCTGTAGTATTCCAAATGTAATTTTAACAATTATACAAAAATTATGCCCTGTAACAATTATAAATTGTAAAGATGTACGCATTTCTAAAGGGCCTAAAATTCCTGAGAAAAAATACTACATGGGTAATATTTTAACATATTTAAATATATATAACAAATATGTTTCATACAAGTTTAATATGTAAGTATAGTTTAAATATATACTTTCCAAAGATATGTTTTTTTGTGTGTGTGAAGGATACTATCTTAAAATAAGGATGCTACATTCCTGATGTCAGTTTCTTAAACCAATGCATCGATCATGAATCTGTTCCTACCATATAGTATATAAAAGTGTGTGTGTATTTGTATGTGGCATATTTCTATTATCATGCGGTAGTGCAGCAGAGAAATATAAGATTTTACAGTGTTATTTAGATGGCAGCTATAAAGCGATAGTCCTTAGCACTAGTATTAGAGTCATTTTTTGTGTGGTTTTTGCATCCTAACGCTAAAACTAGAACAGGTGCCTGGTAGGTATGGCTATGCAGTATATTTATGTTGTGTTTTATTTTAAACATTCCAAAATGTTTACCGTGTTTTGTCTGGCACTGCTTTCAACCTCTCACTGGGCAGTAAAGAAACATACATGTGCATGTATGTGCACTTACACGCACCATGTAAAGAGTTATATGAAATAAATAGAAATGTGATAGGGAAGTTGAATTTTCTCTTTGAACACATTAGAGCAGAGAGTAATTTATATTCTTTCTTATTGTGTCATTTTTATCTTGTTATGATAATGTCTATATTTTTTTTTTTGTTTTCTTTTCACCCTTTTGCCAAAAATAGCTTATTAAAGATAAAGAGCTGTGGAAATGGCCTTCTTGGCACTACATTGACACAGATTTTTTTTTTCCTTTTTTTAAGATCTTTCAGGCTCAAGATAATACTCAATGATCATTCCTGTTATTAAAGTAGTCTGTACAAACATTGAGTCTTTTTTGTATATTGCTTCTATTGGTAAACTTACTATTGGTAGGTTTTCATTGTAGTACATTTAGAGGTACTTTATTACACTCATTCTTTAATCCATGGAGATTTGAATATAGAAGTTGTTTCTGAACTTCCCATAACTGTGTTATTTATTTATTTATTTTGTCATTATCTGGTTACTGGCACATTGACAAATACTTTGTTGTGTGGACATGTGAAATCTTTTAAAAAGATGAGCGAATGAGCATAGGATAACAAGAATGACTTTGATGATAACTGTTTCATGTGACTCATTTATTTTTAATAGTGCTTTACTACACTTAGTATTTGTCCCTGTTCTTTAGATAATCAAATAAAATATTTTGATAGAAAAATGTCAGCTAGCGTTTGAAGTTTTCAAATGTGAATTCACAAAAGTCGAACAATTCAATCATGACGCTGAGTAGTGATGAATTTGGACTTGGATTTTGCTCACTAAAACTGTAATGACATAAAATATTCAGAATTGTAAAATAAAAGATTATCAGGGGTTATTGTAATGAATATATTACAGTTTTTAAGTGTACCTAAATTCTTCATTTTTAAAATAAGACAAAACTCTTCCCTTTTAAATTCTGAATTGGTGTCAAAATTATCATAAGTGATGACATTCGTCACTGCATTTCTGTACAGAACTTTATAAATTGTTAGCTAATATGCTGGTAGTACATAGGATGAATTATAAGTCTGGTCCAGTATAGGCTGTGTTAGTCTAAATGTACAGTGTAGCACTGTACTCGGTTCAGCTAATATTGTGAAAACTTTGGAGAAGTATTAATCATAAAGCCACAAAGACAATCAAAGAGATAAATAAGGCAAAAGAGAAATTTTCAAAATTGAGGAAATTTGACCAAGGGATAAAAAAATGAGTGAGTTGAATGATAATGTTCAAATGAACGAAGACAACTGTGTCAGGACTGACTTCCCAGACCCATGTCAAGCATAAAGAAGAATCCCTCGCAGTTAATAGTTCCTAAATATCTTATTGACTTGGACAAGGAATGTTTGTATCTTGAGACTTTTGAAGTTCTATATTTTGATAGTATTACAGTATCCTTTTCAATATATATTTTTAATTGCCTGGGACATATAAGTACTTCCCAAACTTTAGTCATTCTACTACCACCTTTATGATTTTGGAAATATGACATAAGATCTATTCATTTTATATGTGCATATGTATACACATATGTATATAACAGAGGCTGACAAAAAATGTATACACATTTTAAGAAAGAAAAAAACGTATTAAAATTGTCATAATCAATATTTACCAATAAAAAAAGGTGAATACAAGTCATGTGTATACGTTTTTTTGGCACCCCCAGTATATGCCCTCTTTTAAAGACGTATTCAAGTAATAATAATTATGAAGTCATACAAACTATATTATAGTTTTTAATAGTTTTCAATATACATAAAATAGATACAAAGCCATTCAATCTGTATTGTGTATGCATTGCACACTGCTGCTAACAATGTGAGATCCAAAATATACAGCAAAATCTAGTTCTAGGAAAATGCAATTTAAAGTGCAAAGATATAAGAGCACTATTTATATAAAATTAAAATCAAAAGTCAATATATGTCCCAAGGCCCTCGTTACCTGACACTTTTAGTATTCACAAGTGTCTCTATACACATTAAATAGCTTTTTTTTGCATTATTTAAGTACTTGAAAAACTATATCATTTGTACCTTCAAAATGACTTTGTGATTGACAGAAAAATTACAGGACCTCTTAATCTATGACACCAAAGGCAATGTCAACAAAACAGTACCCACGTGCAATGAGTTAGACAGGGGAGAAGATTTAGGAAGGATCCTTCCATATCTCCTCCAACAATTGTGTTTACAGCTCAGAAGAAGCTAGCTACAGATAGGTGGACAGAAGTTGTGTTTTCCCAGTGGTTTGTGTGCTTCTTGTATATTATTTAAACATATACAAGGCAAATAAATGTATGATGCTTTATTTGAAGAGGCTTAATATCCAGAATCAGGCAATAATACACATTTGCTCTCACAACGATGGAATTTCCCAGCAGCTTCTGTTGATAAAACTGCAGAACAAACCGCCTACTCATATATGAATGGTTCTACTGAGAAAAGTTGTATAAATGGTATAATTTTCATGCTGGTTCTATTTGTTATTAAGAATCAGGCAGGATTCAGTGTCAAATAACTATTCTTTGTCAGATAAACTTCATGTTGGTTTAGTTACATGTGTGACTGTTTAAGCCTGGGCTCATTGTTTCATAGAACAGCTTAATAATGTTTATCGCCAAAATAATGTCACTATGGTAGTACCTTTGCTAACTCTTAAAGAGATTATTATACATACTCAAAGTGAGAGCTTCTGTAAGATTTCCCCATATATATTATATGTATCTGGCTTGGTTACACAGTTTGTGAGTTATTGGAGTAAACTGATGAATGTTCTATTGGAAAATATCTTGCCTCCAGTTAGTTTCATGTAGCAAACCAACATGCTCTTCTAACTAGGATGTATTAAATAATCCTTAGCAAACATCTTTCATTTATGTATGAATTCAGTCTGGGAGAAGAACACTACCTCTTCTTCTTTTCTCTGATATTTATGTTTAAAGATATTCTCAGAAAATATCTGAATTAACAATCTTTCCTACTTTCTCCTGTAAATTTGGGCACTATTTGCTATGATTCTGTCACAGAGGAACTCAGTTACTGAAGGAAATTACATTGCCCCAAATCATATACAATTTTCTTTACTTGTTGGTTTCTAAAAGTGGAGTACAAAGACAAATGTATAGGCACCTATCTGGAAGTCAACAACATAATGTACACCATCCTGTCATTGGTCTCACTTATCTTGTAACGCGTTAGCTCTTCCTCTTTACAAATATATGTATGTGTTTTTACATTCACAACATTTTCAGATAGGTTGACTTCTTAAAAATTGAAGCGTTCAAAAATCCTGGATGAAATATGAAAAATAATAACTTTGAAAGAAATGAACGGAAAACACACACACACATCATTTGCATTTATGCAAGTTCAAACCTGTAAAGTCTTCACAGGGAGATAATGGAAATTGATGAATCTACACCCTTTAGATTGTTAGATTTCTTTTTGTTTTATCTTGTTTTGTCTTTTTAAACCACGTTGGATTAATTTTTTTTTATTATTTCTGTATTATACATCGAGATTGTTAATACTTCTCACTGACTTCCTTCACAAGCAAGAGTATCAATTAAGGTCTTAGCAATGATTTAGCCAAAGATGTAATATAATTTATAGCATTCTCATTGGTTTTCTGAAAATTAGAAACTGAAAAAGTATTAAGTGCCACATTATTTTTTTGTATAAAAGTCTGTTTGCAATAATTCCATGCGTTTAAATCAATTCATAGTGTTATATATGAAGGGTGCAAAGAAAATGTATACACATTTTAAGAAAGGAAAAAACTGTACTAAAATTGAAATACTCAATATATACCGATAACAAATGATGAATACAAATCATGTATATACACTTTTTGGCATCGCCAGTGTGTATATATGTGTGTATGGAGAGAGAGAGAGAGAGAGAGAGAGAGAGAGAGAGAGAGAGAGGGAGAGAGATATTTCCTCTTATTTTGTAAGTTTTCAGCTTTTAAAATTATTTAAACTGCTACACATGTATTCATTCTCAACTACTTTCCTTAGCAAGCTGTAATAAGTATTGTAAAAATCCTGCAATCATCTTTGAGTAAATAAAAGAATACATAATGATGAATACTATTTTTATTATAAGTATTGTGGTTTATCCCATTTCATTGACTGACTGTAAAAAAAAAAAAGATGTTTCCTAAAAAAAGGCATTAGTTTGATTAATAATTTAACAAAAAACATTGTAGTCGTGTATTATCATGAATGGTGCTCTCTTCCCACTATAGTATCAAATCAGTTGTAATGGAGTTCACATTAGGCTCTATTGCATAAACTAGCTGTATAGTATTAGACAACCTGCTTAAACTTTCTACTCTTGTTTCCCAATCTCTAAAATGTAGACAATATAATATCTACCTCACTGAGTTTATGTTTGGAATTCTATTAGATAATGTATGTCATGCTTTCAGCAGAGATTCTGGGATATACTCACCACTTAATAGAAGTTACATCAAATATCATCATTATCATTTATATCATTTTAATCAAGTACACAATATTATTTAATAGAGTTAACTTTGCAGGTTTCTTCTGCTACTTTCAAAATCAATTCCTTTTGTTGTTGTTATTTTGTTTTTGCTTTGCTCTTTAGTGCAGTGTTACACTTGTCTCGAGAAATGATTGGGCTAAGAAGCTATTCCAGGAGAGGGATGATCATATGCAACAGCATGGGAGTAGGAGATAAGAAGTTGTGTACAAAGAAGTGCAAGTAGCTGAGCACAGCTGCAGTGTTGGACAGATGTTGTCAGTCATGATATCATGGCAGGCCTTTCCAGCCTGGCAAAGAAAACTTGGATTCCTATAGAATTCAAGATCAACTTGAGATTCTTTGTTCTATATCAGTAGAGGTCCTGCACGTTGCATCAAATCATACTTTGCTTTGTGATGAAGTCAAGCAATTTAGTAGGAATCTGCTTATTGATTTCAATTCAACTTGTATCCATGAGAACTATAAGTAACTGTTGACAGAAAAGAGAGAAAATAACTATTCATTATGTCTGGTTTCCCTGTTCCCAAAATACTATCCTTTAAGTAAGGTGAAAGGGAATATGAGATACAGGACTGGTTGATGGAGGACTCATTTTGAACTTGACCTGTTGCCTTCTGGGTCTTATGCTCCAACCTCTCCGACACTGTAAATGAATTTCCAGGTGTTCTAGTATATGCCAATATTGTGTTTTTAGAGGTTTTAAATGAGAAAATTAAATATAATTTTAGAATAGTTTATGTACTATTATTATCTTACTTCATAAAGTAGAAAAATATTCATCATATACCAACCTTACTACTAAATTTCAATTTTCCTGTTGTTCCCCAAAACCATTTTCTTGCCTACGTAACATTTTATCTCTTCCATGCATTTTTTGTCTTTATTTCTCATTAAGTGGAATAAAGAGAGTGAAACTCTTAGCTCAAAATAAGACATTTTATGACTTTTTTATGGTGGAGAATTATCACTTGTATGACTTGAGCAACCTGAAGTTACAGCCTGGAACATCTAATTTATTAATCACCTAAATTTGATGGATGACCTTGACGTGTTCAGCACAGTGGTGAGCACTGCAGGGATACAGGAAAATAAGCTCTGTTCTCTGTCCTCAAAGCACTTAGAATCTAATTGGGGACCCTACATAATAATGACCTACACAAAGCAGTATAGATCTAGTGATAACTCCTGGGGCTTGGGCTAAGTGTTATGAGAACTTTGAGCCTCAGTTTCATCATTTATGGAATGGAAATTGTGATATTTACCTCACAGGGGTGTTGAGAGGAACAAAAGGAATAACGCATGTACATTGCTTACCTGGCCATGTGGCAACAGTAAGCAGTCCAAAAGGGGTAGCTATTGAAATTGTTGGTAATAATGGTCTCAAATGAGTGAGTGCTGATGTAATTAGGAAAGACTTAATGAATACAGTGGAACTTGTATTGGATATTAAAAGATGGCACATAGTGCTTGTATTGGATATTAAAAGATGGCACATAGTCGTAATAAATACATATTTATTTGATTAAAAATGAAATAGTGAAGGATGTCAGAGTGTAGGCAATGGAAAATATATATGTAAAGAAGAAACATAGTTTTGAGCATTTGCAAGAGTTTGAGATAATAAAGAAACTGCATAGAGCAGAGAATGTGTTTAGATAGCTAGGAAGAGTATAGTCAGATTTTGAAGGCCTTAAGCTAGCAAGATAATTTAGAATATATATATATATATGGTATATATATATAAATATATATATAAATATATATATATATATAAAATATATATATATATATATATTTTTTTTTAACGACACAGTAAGGGGACCATTAATGATGCTTAAATGAAAACATTATGGGAGTGGTATGTAAAGTTGGATCTAAAAATGGTAGGTGAGAGGATTAGAAGAAGCAGGTCATAGTAGGACCGGTAAGATGGGGGATACCAATGATTAACTTTTCCCACCATGGTAAGGCAGTGAAATCTATAGGATGAGGCACATGGGAAACAGACTTTCATTGAAAAGCTACTGGGAACTTGGTAATATATCTTACCTCTATATCTAGTGTATACTTAGTTTTTACCATGTGGTTTCTAAAATTATACTGCTTGTTACATTAACAGTCAGTTTAAAAATGGTTATATGGGAGAGGTAAAATTAGGTAATAGATATATTGAGTTTGAGGTGACTTAAATTTATTAGGTAGAAATTTTTGTTATTTGATCAAGGTAAAAAATGGGAACTCCTATCAATATAATCAGTGATTAAGATTTGTTGTCCTTGATATTATAGTTGAAACTACATGAATAGTTGCAGTACTTAAGGCCATCAGCACCCAAGGGTTATTTTTTAAATAGAAACATAAATGGATTTCATGATTCTGAATATTATTCATAAGATTTGGGGTTTTAAAGTAGGAGGATAAAACTCCTAATGTAATCGGAAGTAAAGATGAGAATAACATTACCAGGAGGTTACGCATCTTCTTAATTTCCATTAATTCCAATGAAAATCATCACCCCTGAAAATTTCAAATTCAATACCTACATAAAGTATTTTGTGTATGTAGCTATGTGTGTATTAGTTTTTATATCTTTCATAAAAATATATTTGAGGCATTATATTATAATTAATTCTTTCACATTTCTAAGTGGCTACCAAAAGCAGTCACTGCAGCTCGATTTTTGGCATTCTCTAAGCTAGTTCCTCATCTTCTTCTGAATTAGTCTTGGTCAACTAATAATTATTTTATTAATTTACTGTTTTTATCTACATCATTCTTTATTTCCCCATTCTGGTTATGTTTCCAGACTCCTAAAAAATATTTCAAGAAGTGAGATTTTCAAAGTGATTTTCAAGACATGAAATGAAAAGAAACAATCTACTTTAAACAAAAGTTGTATATTTCTTTCAGGAAAAAAATTGTTTATTCCTAGTTTGCTAGAAATTTAAGTTAAACCGTGTATCACTAATAGATTAAAGTAATTAAATTCTGAACATAATACACATATTTTTATTAAAGGAAGTAATGTTAAGGTTCATTTCAAAACAAATTAATACTGATAAGGAAAGGCTAGTTAGGAATAAAGAAAAATAAATAGAAAACTAAAAATTATTAAATGAAAGTATTAACTTTGGACAGTTATAGATTTGAAAATCTCTTACTATTAAATATTTCCATTTTTCATTCCATGGTATATGAAGTTAAGGAAATTTAAGAACAGGGATTACGAAGTCAGATATATAACAGGGCTAGGTAGATGATATAGGTGGATGAAGATGATATAGGTGGATGATAGGTGGATGAAGACGACAGATGATCCTGTGACATGGAAGAGATATTTTTTTCTGTCCTAAAGGAATTGATTTCACTAATTGCAGGTGATATCATGTAGAAACATTGATTTTAACATGTCCTTACAATTTATTAAGTTAGTATCTTTATATGACATCTTGCTACTTTTAATTTTTGACAAATAATTTAAGAATTTTAAACAGTGTTTAGAAGCCAACAAAACATAGAGTAGGCCCCATTTACCTAATGGCCTGCTACGTTTTGCAATCTTTGTTTCAGCGTCTTCCCACTCCTTGATTAGTGCTTCTTAAACATTAATGTACACTGCAGATATTATTAAAAGGTGGATCCTATTCAGAAGATTGGTCTAAGGTCTGAGATTCTCTATTTCTCATGAGCTTCCAGGTGATACTGCTGTTGGTGGTCCAGGAGCCACACGTTGAGTAGCAGGGACCTACAAAGCCAGTGCTATAACAGGCCTTATACGAGTGCATCCTCCAACTTGAGTGTGGCAAACAGGCCTCATCTCACATGACAGTTCCCATTGATTAGTTATGGTTACCTGGAATAGTGTGTCTACTGTGGACAAGGAAAAAAAGAAGTGTGGTGGCATGTGTCATATTTAACATTCCTTAGCTAGTCTAGTCCTCTCATTTTACAAATGAAGAAATGAGGTTCAGAGAAATTAAGAGATTTCCTCAGCCTTATATAGCTAAGTATTAATAGTTACAGAACAAAAACAAGTACTTTTATAGACAAGGTTAGTCTTCTAGGGCTGCCTTTCCAAAATACCACAAGCTGGGGAGCTTAGAAGACAGAAATTTATTTTCTCACAGTTTCAAAGGTTGGAAAGTCCAAGATCAAGGTGCCAGGAAAATCGGTTTTATTCTCAGGTCTCTCTCCAAGATTTGTAAATGTCAGCCATCTTGCTGTGTCTATATATGGCCTTTTCTGTGTGTATGAGATTGAGAGATCCCTAGTGTCTCTTCCAGTTCTTATAAAGAAACCATCCTATTTGATTAGGGCTCACCTTTATGACCTTATTTAACTTTAATTACTTGATTAAAGGCCCTATCTCCAAATAAAGTTACAGTAGGTAAGTGCTTCAACTGTGAATGTTTAGGGGACACAATTCAGTCCATTACAAGACTACTTATCAATTTCAAATTAATTTATACAACTATAATTAATCATTTTAAATAAAAACAGTATACTATTGAATTATTTCATAACTTTCATAAAATTTTGTGAAGAGAATGGTTGAAATCTTATTTAAATGAAGGCATTCACTTTCTTAATCACATGATTTAATCTATAAAGTTGAAAGCAGGAAAACATTTTTTTAAAGATTTTTGTTAAAATATAGTTAATATACAATGTTATATCAGTTTCAGGTATATACAATAGTTATTCAACATTTATATACCTAAAGAAGTCCAGCAACCATCTGACACGGTAACATGTTATCACAATATTGTTGTCTATATTCCCTATACTGTACATTACATCTCCATGATTGTTTTATACCTGGAAATTTGAACCTCTTATGCTCCTTTACCTCCCACTCCCCCTTTAAAAATTTTTTTAATTACAGTTGACATTCAATATTATTTTATATTAATTTCTGATGTACAGCATAGTGGTTAGAAAGTTATATAATTTACAAAGTGATTCCTCCTGACTAGTCTAGTACTCACCTGGCATCATACATAATTATTACCGTATCATTTACTGTATTCCCTATGCTTTATATCCCCTTGACTATTTTATAACTTCCAATTTGTACTTTTTAATCCCTTCACCTTTTTTCTCTCTGTCACCCATTCACCTTCCCATCTGGCAACCATCAGCTTGTTCCCTGCATCTATGAATGTTTCTGTTTTATTTGTTTATTTATCCTGTTCTTTAGATTCCACATATAAGTGAGATCATATTGAATTTTCTTTCTCTGTCTCACTTATTTCACTTAGCATAATACTCTCTAGGTCCATCCATGTTATCACATATGGTAAGACTTCATTTGTTTTTTATGGCTGAGTAATATTGCATTGTATATATGTACCATAATGTCTTTATCCAGTCATCTATTGATGGACACTAAGGTTGCTTCCATGTCATGCCTATTGTAAATAGCACTGCAGTGAACATAGGGGTGCATATATCTTTTCGAATTAGTGTTTTGGATTTCTTTGGATAAATATTCAGAAGTGGAATGACAGCAGGAAATTTTTGATAATATTCAGAAAGGGGTATTAAATGTTTTAAGTTACATATCCATGCATTTTATTGATGATACTCTTATGAGGAAAATATATATCATTCATGAGAAAATCACCTAGAAATATTAACACATATCTATCATTTACACTTTTTTATAGCAACAATTTCCAAGAGCTCAACAGCGTGGTTCTTGGTAGCTGTTGACTTCTCTGATTTAATTCATGTACTACATGATCCCAAGTTTTCTTTAAAGGATGTTTGTATCCTTAACAGAGAAAGATATAATTTTTACCATGGAGCTGGTCAAGGTCAATATTCTTTTTTCCCCTCATAATTTCCTTATCGTCTGTGATGTATAAGGAGTGCAACGAAGCTGAGATAATAGCCTAATTGTCATTTTAATTCATTATTGTTTTTTGGAGAAAACCATATTTGCAATTTTATCTTGCACAAACTAGGCCAGAAAATTAAAACTGTCAAGATTCTTAATATTATCATAGTTTATATCAGATATTCCACAGTGAGCATCAAAACCAACATTTTAATATTTGTTTCAACATCATTCTTATTCTAAGAATAGTATGTACATGACCTCTAAGCAGATTTTGCCAATCATATTTATACCTGTTAGGAGGCTTGTATCTTGAGATAGTGATACCTGTCTTCTTTGCCTCACTGTCACTGAATAACATATGAGATATGTTTAGGGCGTGTCACTGGATTTGAAAGGGCTGCGTCTGCATGTCCATAATTGCCATTGTTGATTTGGTTGACGTGACTGAGGAGGCTTTTACCTTCAAGACATACTTCCTGAAACTGAGTAAGGACATTTTTCCTTAATAGGAAACTATTCTTCTCAATATGTGCTTACAGTTATTTATGAGTTCTTATAAATGTGGACAAATTTTTTGTTCTTTGTGTGCTAGTTAGCTTGAAAACATTCTCTTGATTTGTAGATGAAAAAATATAAAGCATATATATAAATAAGATAAGGATATCATTAAATATGTATAAGTCCTTTTACTGACTTATCAAGGACTACTTGTTTCCTATATGCACTTGTCCTTTATTTTTTTAACTCATAAAATTGTTTGTAGTGAAGGAAACATTTTTATTAAAATTGAGTTTGAAAAGAGCTCATGTTTTTTTTTTTTTCTGTACTTATAATTAATTTAGTTTGAATGGTAATACAGAATTTGTAATAGATTGTCAATATTTTTAATGACAATTAGTTTATGGTCCTTAATAGTATTTTATTTTGTATAATTTCACTTTAGAATGGTTATAGTTTTTTTTGCATTATTATAATTTATTTGCTTCATGTTTTTCCCCTAAGTCTTATGATTTTGTATTCCTTAAAGAATGGTTTTAGTTAGGTATTCGAGGTGACAGAAAAGCTAATTACTGGTTCAAAAATTAATGAGTGGACTTATTTTTCTTTTTTTTTCAGTTAAATGATCTCCATGATTTCACAAAATATGTGATTTATTTAAACTCTAAACAGAGACTGTAATCATTCATTGTTAGCAGTCTGTTACACACACACACAACTAATCTGTTGCAGCTTCCTAATTCAGAAGACTGCCCTCCCTGTCTCCCACTGAAATAAGGGATCCTGAATGGATAGTGTACTGGCATGGACAGAATGCAAGTCAGTCTTAATAGCCAGAATAGTGTATTTTGGGATGAGGGAGAATGGAATTTATTTAGAGTCTGCTCACAGCTTAATCTACCACCACAAGTGTCAGTGGCCTTGGCTCTCATTCCCAGCTTCTTTTGATGAGCCACAAAACTTTTTTGCCCTCTCTTGAATAGCGAAGGTATAATTTGCCATAATAATAAAAATTTTACATCATTATGGTCACAACTGATTCAGCTTTTTTTAATGGTACATTTTAAAGGGGAAAGAAATAAGTATAAGCCGTATGGGAAAGCTTACATTGTTTGACAGCCTTTTTATTCCCTTTCTTTGGTGTTTTGTTTTGCATGTAAAGGCTGCCCAGTTCCATTATCCCTGGCTTCCCTACCCTGCAAATTGCTGACTGAGAATTCTTTATTAGCAGTAGTAGGAGTCAAGGGGCTTGAGACAGAAATTCATTTTTTTAAAGGAAAAAAAAATCAGGTTCTAATTGGGCACAGGACAACTTGGAAAAGGAAAGCATGCACAGTGTAAGATTGTTGGCAATCCATGCTCTGAATCACTTCCCGAGTCGTCTCCCATCTCCCTTCTCTCCCATCTCCCGAAACAATCAACTAGCTGTATGCTAGGTTGATTCAAAAGAATGGCTAATCGCAGAAGGAATCAGAACTATTCCAGGAAGCCAAAGTAAGAAGTTTTGTCTCAATATGGAGATATGCGATCTTCCACAATTGAAATAAATTTTCACTATGTCGCTTCTTTAATAAACTGTCCAGCTTCTTAAAGATGCATGAAATCATGCCATTCCACAGTGCCCAATAGATGGATTTCATGGTTCCTCTTAGAGCATTCCACATGTTAGCATATATCTATAATCACAATTATCCCTACCCTTGATCCTTTTCCCATTACCTGTTTGGTGTCTGTGAGTCAGAGTTCAAATCATAGAGGAAATCAGGAGAGACAATGAATTGGAAGTTCTTGAAAATTTTGTAAATCTATGAGTAGTATGTAGGCATGTACAGAGGCTGGTTTAGCTGCAAAATTGCTTAACAATAGTTTGAAAAGAAAATCAAATGCAAATATCAAGAGCTGTGTTTTATAGCATTGGATTTGAGGAATTACAATATTTATTTTTTAAGTCCTGATACTTTGTGCCTGTGTTTACATGGTGACTCCGCAACTGTTTACAAATGAAAATATCAGTTGTTTTGCAGATAAATGGGTTATATGATTTCACTGAATTTATTGGTTTAGTAAAGTAGACAAAGCTTATATATTTATTTGTTCCACTGTGTTGTAAAATGCAACAAAATTGTTTTCCATCATAAATTCGTATATAAATTGAATCATCTAACAAATTCCTATGTACCTGATTTTCAAATAAATGTGTAAGTTTATTTTTTTAAGAAAGCAACAAATGCAGGTGCCTTTGATGAACACATTGTCAAATGTAATTTTTTTTAAATATATAGATAATTGGCTTTGGTTGATTCTTATCTAAGTGTATTGTTGGATTTGAAATTGTTTCAGAGTGAATAAGAATATTACTACATTTTGAAATATTAAAAGTTCAGTAAAGGGGGTGTCTATTTAGCTCAGTTGGTTAGAGCATGGTGCTAACAACACCAAAGTTGCCGGTTCAATCCCTGCATGGGCCACTGTGAGCTGCTCCTTCCTTTAAAAAAAAAAAAAAAGTTTAGTAAAATAAAAATTATATTAGCATATTCTATTATTTTTACACATTCATGTATATTTCACTTTTTAATGAAGCATACATGATATATTCCTGTTTTCAATGATAATGAGGGGGAATAAATATCAGCGAAGGGTCTGCTTAGTTTCATATTCTAACTTTAGTTATACAGAATGGTCTTTTCCTTAATAATATCTTAACTAGATATGATGAAAATAAATTCATTTTTTTTTTTTTATGTTTTGCCCCAAATTCCTGCATGTGCTATTTTGTCACAATTATAAACTTTGTATATCTTTAAAACTATATTATCCAATGACATTTTCAATTAAAAAATATATAACATCACACTGCATAAATATGAATTTGGTATTATAATTATTATTAGCTATATATAATGCACTGTTAAATTTAATATCTGCTGTTAGTCATTTTTTAAACCAATGTACATACTATGCAGTCAGTGACTAGAGAGAATTTTCATGTTTTAAATTCATGTTTTCATAGGCAAGTAATGCCTTTTTTTATTATCATGGCACAAGTGGGGGAAAAATTAGATGCAGTGAGCTACAAATGATATTTGGCAATTACGTATCATATTTAAAGTTCAATTGTTTTATAACTAGACTTGTTAAATGATACCTCCTTTAAAAAGTATAACTTTGCTTATGAAAGACTAGGTATGCATTTGTGTATGTGTTTTAAGTTATATTCTTGTTACTCAGATCAAAATTGCAAAGTTTTGTTCAACATTTATATTGAATTATTTTCATATTCATAAAGATTTTGTTGGCAATGACTATGTCTCTATTTTTATAAAATGAAGATTTCTGTTTAGGAAATGTGGCTATTTATGAGCCATTTTTAAATTTAAGAACAAAGATATAGCAGTCTGTGGGCATTGTAGTACAGCATCTGTGAGCATGTTTGGTATCAGTGTCAGGAGAAAAAACTCAAAATAAGTAACTTAAGTGACAGTTATACTTTTTAAAAGAGTTGGAGTAAATTTTTAACACATCAAAATAGACTTGTGGTTGCCAAGAAAAAATGATATGTGGGTATGTCTAAAATATAAACCACATTGTCAATGATCTAAAAGGATTTACTATAAGCCTTATTAGTCTTTTTCTTTAAAATTAGCTGTGCATTTGGCTGTTCCTTTAGTTAACTTATTTCTACTTCAAGTTAGTAAGCCTTTTTTTAGCATATTGTTGGAAGTATTCAGTTAAATATTTGAAAATCATGTTTTTGACAGATTTTACTATTAAAGAAAACTAAAATGGTGACTTTTGACTTGAAAACTTTGTAACAACAGATCATAAATTATGTATAGCTTGATATGAGATATTTATTATAACTCTGAAATGTTCAAATAAATTGTTTCTCAAAAACTTTTATAACCTAGAAAAAACTTCCTTCATGAAACTATTTTTAAAAGTTATAAATGAGTATGTACAAATTATATGCTTTATATGGCTACAGTTTATTATACATATTTTATTTATCAAAATGTTTGTTATTAAAATGTTATATATTTCAAATATACATTTAAAGTGTACATTTGCATATAAAATGTTGATGTACATGGAGGTATTAGAATATTGCAATATCAGAATATTGCAACACACAGATAATCAATTTGATGGTCTAAAAGGTACATTGACCATATAAAAAGGTACTTGAAGGAGTGAAGTAACTGCAGGTGAACTCCCTCATTTAGAATACATGTCGACTTGGCCATGATTTAAGAGGTAAACTAAACATTTCCTCTGAGAAATATTGTTAACAAAATAGGGCTATAGCAGATGTGACCATAGCAAAATTTAAACTTTAAAATAGCTAAATGAGACATATATTTCAACATGACTAATTCGCAAGGTATTAGTTAAGTAGGCCTCAGTGTATAGCACCAGATCGTTCATCAAAAATGAAAAGTGGACAATTTATGTGATATTAGAAACACACCAATAGGGCAGCATTACAGGTTAGTAATCTTATGTAGATTTATTAAGATGTTAAACATTTAGTATAGTGCTTGCTCTATATAGTAAGTATTCCACAAATATTAGTTAAATTTTCCCCTCTAGGAAACCTAGAAATGTTGAAAGTGACCACACTTGCTGTGGTTCAAAAGGATTGTCTTACCCCTTTAAGATCCCACAAAATATCCACACAATAATCACTAATAAAAATAGACTGTTTCCACTAAGTTCAGTCATTTAGCAACACTTACTGACAGCCTACAATGTACCAACATATTAGAACAGACATTACTATGGTAAAAAGTTGCTAAAGGAGTTTGCGGGCAGGGTTGGTGGTTAGGGAATTACTTCTAACTACAGGGGTGTTTCCAGGAGAGGTGAACTTGTAGAGATGAGGGCTGGAGGATGGGCGTCCAATCAGAAGACATCGCATTAGTTAAGGCCAGGATGTGGGAAAGGGCAAGGAGTATATGACACCAAAAAGTTTTGTTTTCCTAGAACACAGTGGCAGAAGGGCTGAGAGACAGTGGAAGTTAACTCTGGAAAGATGTTTTGAAGGCTTTGGAAGCCTCTAAGATTTTCTGATTATGGGACTATGAGAAGTCTATTAAATTTAAAGAATAGGAGGTCATTGTGGATGCCTTCATTTTGGAGTGATAGAAGCGTTCTTTGTTAGGGGCAGTGAGGTATCAGTTTTCCATAATTAGATCCCTAGACAAACCCAGACTGATATGGAGGAAGAACATAGGCTTACTTCTAGTGTTATGATAAAATAAGGTTATGTGATATTCTCTGGTTCTGATCAATGCATTTAGATACAAAGGTGCAAATTCTTCTTGAGACAAAAGTTGCATCTTTGACTTCAGTGGAAACTTGGTATATCTCTGCAGGCACATATTGAAAAACCAAACCACAATGACATTCTCTTTTGAAGAAAAAAATGAACTAAAAGTAGAACATGCTTTGTTTTCTACAGCAAATGTAATTTTTTTAAGTCTCTTTTTTTCTGGTGAGCATCCATTTTCTTACCTTTAAGAAAACAGAAAACCTTCACAATAGAATATTGGGCTCTGTTTCCTTTGATGTAGTAATGCATATACAATATTGCACTAATGATTAACTGTTGTGCCCCTGAGCTTTCCCCAGACAAAACCTCCTTTCAGCAGATTCCTTATCTGCTATCAGGGGAGTGTTTACAGCAGCTAAAACTCTTAAGCGCCTTGTCTCTGAGACTGATGGGGATAATTAAGCTAGTGTTTGCTAGCCCTCTGCTCTTCTTTGTGAGGTTGGAAACTAGGAAAAAAAGGATGCATTAGCCAAAAAACAAAACGCTGGAAATTCTTGTTCAACCTTTGGTATAGATTTTATTGATTGACTTTCCTCTAAATATTTCACCTTGTTTTGGATACTTGCATATCTGAACCATCGGGCAGAATAGAAAACTGCTCTCTTCATACAGATCATCTCATTTTCTATAAAGGAGAACATTATATATATAAAGCAAAACTAAATTCCAAGTTTTAACAAAAATTAAATATTTCTGATTAGCTGCCACATATGAAATTTAGAGCTAGTTTAATGTATATTAATACAATAGGATCAGTAAGGTCGGGTATAGTATTCTGAGTTTAAACTTTTAAAAATGGCCTTGTTCAGGATTTTGTTGTTTTTAGAACTATAATTATTGTGAAATTGTGTGGCAATATATGATGTTGGACTGCTTTATTTTTTCCCACCATCTTCTGGGTCTCCAGAGGAAGAATTCTCATAAGCAATATTAAATAGTTTGTGCTAGGATGGAACTGAAATAGAATAATTTATACCAATTAGTCATGCCACAAATTAGGATAATATACTATTTTAACTTAATCTATATTCAGGGCAAGATTTTTTTTTCTCTTTTTTCATGTGTAGTAAACATATTTTAACCCCAAGTTTCCATAATTGAAGTTAGATTCAGAATCCAATGTTTAATGCTGTTGAGTTATTGCTAAGATATTATTAAAGTATGAATATTTATTCTGTTCTTTAATTCAGTCTTAATAAGTAGACAATAATTGCATCATTTAGCTTTTGTGATCTTTAGTCCAGGTAAAGACTATTCTATGCTACCATTTTTTCATGTTACTTAAATTAATGATTCATAACTTAGACAAGAAAACTCTATATAAATATATACGTGTATATATATATATGTATATGTAAAGAATTCCAGTAATGAAAATAAATCTTAAAAACCAAGAGATTCTAATTGAAAACCTAGATTGCAATTAGCTAAGATGCTGCATAAATGTTATAGTCAAGGAATGAAAATTTGTTTTCATACAAACATTTATAATCCTCCACTATTTGAATAGTACGCTTTTCACACAAATTATTTGTCTGTTGTACAATTGTACTTTACTTTTCCATAGTTTAGGAGCTAAACCAGAATATTTTCAAACAGAATCAAGCTAAGGTATGACTGGATTATTTGACAACAAATACCGTTTGCTGGCTACCAAATGTAGACTGTGTAATAAAAGAAATACTCTTTAAGATAAAATATTTCAGCATATGAGACAGTTAAACAATAACAATAATATACCATGAATAGCACAGGTCACTTAAGGATGTTATGAATTCCTCTGTTGGAAAGACTGAAATAGTCCTTGGGTCTTTTAAATTAATATATTCCTATGTGGGAAGATAAGACTACTCTTTTAGAAATGGAAGTATAAATAATAGTTATTATGTTTTGAGTATTATTAGTGGCCAACAAATGTGTTTGCAAAATTTCAAAACATCTATAGGAAGTCATTTAGAAAGGGTCTAAAAAGCATGATTTGGCCTAAAAAATGTACGTTGACAAATAGGAAAGGAATGAGTATACTATGTTCAAGAGTAATTTAATGGAGATTCTGGATGAAGCCAGTGGAAATCCAATGAATCCATCACCATGAAATCCATCATTGTTTGTCCATTATCTAAAGCCTTACAGCTCAGAAAGGATGCCGTCCCCCGAACCCCCACCCCCACTGTGCTTACTTACTATATTCTTGCAGTGTAATGTGGTAACCAAGTGACCGTAAGTCTGAACAATTTCAAATCTCCCACTCAGTGCACGGCAGCACACTGTACCTTTGATAGAAAGCTGCATTTCTGCACTATTCAGTGTTCAACCATCCTAAGGAGGCCGATAAAAGAGAAATGTTGATGCGTTTATGAGACCATTTTCAGTTTCTGGGCTTTACTGTGGGCAAGTGTATGTTTCCACGAAATGAAGGTGGGAAAAAGAAAGGTGGAGCAACTCCAAATATTAAGGTTGATGAAACAAAGCTCTGAAAGATTTGTTATAAATTTCTGCTAAATTATCTTTTGCCTATTCCTCACAGCTTATCTAGAACAAGATAATATATTTTAATTACTTTCTGCAACGGCTAATACATGGTCTCTGTTTTTAAAGTCATATTCTCCTAGCATTTCTGCTTCACAGATAAATGGATAAGCACACTCCTTTGTTTGATAAATTGGTCTTAACTAATTTTTTTTAATAACGGGGGGACACCATCAAAAGAAACTTTATAATTTATCACAATAAAGAAGTAATTGTATGATATTTAAAGAAAATGAATCTGTTTTACTTTACAATTTATTGTGCAAATGAATTAATATTAGCAAGGATCCGTGCTGTAAACAAAGGGGGAAATGGAAGGAAAAGAAAAAGCCTAGAGAGAAATTATCTTTTGGATTACCAAATTGCTCCATCTAATTTTTGAAAGATAAGACACTGATATAGTCCCTGATGCGTTGTATTTATGAAATTTTGTTTGCATATATTAACATTCAAATTATATTAAAACTAAGTTTGTCTGAAGCCACCAAACTCCTATCAAATGACAAAATATTAGAACAAAACACATTTATGTTTGATTCATACAACCTAAAATCTGACAACACCTTAATCAATAAAATGTTTTTATGAACAAGCTACATAAATAGCAAACCTAAGCAATTTGTTTTCATTTTATTTCCACTGTTTATTTCCACTGTTTCCAGAGAAACTGTTTCCAGAGAAAACAGTATTACAGGTAATGTTCTAGTAATTTGCCTCCACACGAGCCCTCATCCTACTAAGATAAAAGTTGGGAAGGTCAAATTATCATACAAAGGATGCTTCTTGTGTGGGTCCATCTATCCATCTGTAAAGGAAGAGTGCTATGAGATTATGATTTAAAAATAGAGAACGTGTATAGGCAGTTGTAAAAAGAGTTTGTTAAAAATATATTAACTTGTTGTAGATAAGCATGGAAAATGGCAAAGAGTAACACTTTTCTTTCAGGGACTTAAATATTATGTGATAAATTGGCAGGCTTTTTGTTTTAATAAATGATTTATAGTTACTTAAAAATAAGTTTGCTACTGGGTTGAGAAGTAGCTGCTAGAAAGAAAATATACCATCCGTATAGACTTCAGTTTCTTTTTTAACAATATTTTCTATAAACCAAAGTGAATAAAAACTGAGTTTAGGGTGCAACCTCTGGGACAGACCAACTGGCCTTGCCCGTGGCCGATGGAAGTGTGTACAACTTGATTAATGGGGTCTTGCTTCTCCTGTGGTAACATGTAATTTGTGTAGTTGTTGGGGATCTGCCCAGCAAAATGGTTGCCTGTCCCCTTCAAAGTACTGGCTGAAACAGTGTGCAATCAGTAGCTTAGAGCAGTAAATATTATTTAAAAGTATTAGGCTTGTTAACAGAATCAGCTTTTAACAGAAAAGGTCGAATTGCTTTTATGCTCAAAGTTGAATATAGTTGTAAGGATATACAATAACTGTTTTACCTTTGAAAGTTAATTTGAAACATATCATTGTACATAAAGTGGAATTCATTTAATTTTATTTGGTGCTTTCCACTTAACCCCAGTGGGTCTGAAATGCACATGACACATTTCCCGGTAGTTGATGTGATTAACTTCCTTGGAAAAGGTTGGAAGCTGAGATGGAAACGGGTGACATACGTGTAGGTTGGCAGTGTTTTCACCATGCTAATTAATACAACATTTTGACTTCTTGCACTATCTCTAGCTCCATAGTAGGTAATATTACATATACCCTTTAAAATCTAGTTTTTATTTAAATGCTGTGACAAGACGAGTGTGAGTATATTACAATGATAGATGCGATTTTAAAATGTCTTTTATTGAGAAGCTGGGGAAAATGGGCTCACAATTATGAGTATAACTAGCATCATTGCTATGCCTTAACGCTCTAATATACTGATTTCTTACCTCTCTTGGATTTTTTTCACAGCTGATAAGCTAAAGCTTGGCAAATGCCACTCAACCTTCATTGACTGTATGTAAGGACTTCAGTAGGTTTGACCATCAGGGCTCTTCTTCTTTCCAAAGGGAGTGAATGCCATCGTTTACTACAGACTATTTTTGTACTAGCCTTGGAGAAGCCCATTTTAAAGTTTATTTAATGCTGACAGTTTGCTTAGGATCATACAATACAGAATCCTAGGATTCATACTCATAAAATAAGGTGTTATTATTCTTCAGTTTTATCAAAGATGTAGTAGTCTTGTCCACAAAATACGAGAACATCTGGGCTGACACGGACAAAAGGATATACAAAGAGTAAAATGCAATGTAATTTACGAAGGAAAGATATGATAAATGATTGAACTTGAAAATATAGCTTGTATTATTAACATACTGACTAGTTATTATTGTAAAATTATTCAAGATAATTTTAATAGACAATAATCTTAACATATACAATTTAAATTAAATATCAAAATCTTATCTTCTCTATTAGACTGTTCCCTGAGGACAAAGATTTCTTATTCAACATTAGAGCACTCATAAGCCTAGCACAAATCTTTGCATTCAATATGAAGTTAATAAGGACATCCTGAAAAATAAAACAAAGGAAAAGAAAACCAGCATATATACAAGCATTCCGAGGCCCAACTCCAATTAGGAAAAGCCACTTGGAAATATCAAGTGATTTATGCCTACTTTCGTTTCCAATTACCTTCTCTTGCTTCTCTTTCTGCAAATGCAAGTTCCCATGAAAGAGTCTCTTGGACCCAGAAATACCCGATAAAGGAAGTTCTTGTTTTCTGGAACAATTGCCACCTCTCTCTCTGTCTGTAAACAATTTGCGAGGCAGGTCTAAAGTTAAAAAAAATATTTTTCTCCTTGTGAAATTTCTGGTGTAAAAATGAGACTCTCGGGAATACTCAAGTTATTTTCCAATGTGTGTGTGTGTGTTTATGTTTGTGTGTGCATGCGTGTGAGTGTGTCAGTGTGGACTCTATGTGTACACCTTTGCGTTGCATATAAATACACTTCTGAGATTATTTGGTGGAACACCTTGATCTGATACGGAAACTTCTATTTACCATTCTCTCCTGTGGCCTCCTCATGCTCAGGCTCTGGTCTCCTTTACGTAGGACTTATTAAAATTGCAAAGCACCTCAAGAATCTCTTGGTTCTTCACTATTCAGAAATACCGCCATGACCTAGATTTAAACTTGCTGCAAGCTTCTAAGTGTAGATGTTTACCTATGTGAAGCTGCTTAGGGACAACTGTCTTAAACCTCATTTACATAATAATTATATTCTTTTGATTAGTCACCTGCATGCGGAAAAAAGACTATTACAAATACCTCTGTAGAATAAAAAAAGTAAATAAATAAAGAGGCTTTATTGGTGAAGATAAGCCAGATAATAGATAAATCCTGTAGTGATGGATGTGCAGTGTTCTGAGAAGTGACAAGCTTAATATAGTGCAGGCTGATTTCTCTCTCATATAAAGGGTCAGTATGGGTCAGCCACTCCTCTTCATCTTGTGGCTACACCATCGAGAACATGTGACCTCCCAAATCACTATATAAGGAAAAGAGAAGAGTATAGGAGATATATTGGTACTTAATTGAATTGGCTTGGAAGTTACAACAAATATTTACACTCAGCTGCTTGGCCAGACTTAGTCATGTGTTCGATATAATGAGGAATAGTTACTGATTCTGTCCCCAAAACCTTATGATATAGCTCTTACTTAACTCTTCAGCCAGATGTTTCAAGATTTTTGATCCCCCACCCCTCTTTTTCACAAAGAGCTAATAAATATACTGAAGTGTGGATTCCTTCCCTGTTTTTTCAATATCTATCTGAACTATGTTCTAGTGAGCAGTTTCAGAGACCCTGCATAGATTTTCAGAGTAGAAAAAAGTTCTGAAATACAGAGGAAACTAATAAAATATCGGTACAGATTATTTCTGTCTGGAAAATAATCCCTAATAATTTGTATCAACATTTTTATTATTTTTTTAATGGACTATAGATCTAAAGTTTAGGGTCATGCATGCAGTTGAAGCTGACAAAAACAGGTATCTTCCAAGACTAGACTGAATTTTGCATTTGGCACAGAATAACATTAGATTATATTTGTGAAATGGGAACATGGAAGTTTCTAGTATGCCAGGCAACTCACCATAGAAATAAGATTGTAAACAAGCATTTTATGAATGAAGTTTTTGTTGTTGTTGTTGTTGTTTTGTTTTTTGCTTTCATTTCATGGTTTAGAGTAATTTGATTTGCCACACAAAAAAGGTGATGCTACTCTACAAGTGAACTTCAATTCATTTTTTTAAATTCATTTTGTTTTTATGACATGAATACATTTATATATTTCACTTAATGTATCTAAGAGAGTAACAAATTTTTCCTTATGCTATTTTAACTTAGCTTGACCAATATTTCCTAATAAGTTATTAGTTTTTTGTTTGTTTTGTTTTTTTTTTTTGTTTGTTTTTTCACCGAAAAGAATCTCTGGTCTTGGTCAAGATTTTTGTCTTGATTTCTGTTTTCATATTTAGTGCATTCTTTACCATTATTTTATAAAGTACTCTCTTTGTTTGAAAAATGATATTGTGCTAATCTATTTATGGGAGGGTCATTTGCTGTTGTATGATTTTAGCAACATGATTATCTCTATTGGTATAATCCATAGCAGCAAGATATTCATACATACTCTAATTATATCTTTATTTATTGGGGTGAATGAAAATAAAAAGGAAAATGGACATTTTCTTGCTATAGCTATTGTGGCTATTGAGCACGTGATGTAGCTGACGTGACTGAGGAACTAAATTCTTAATTTTATCAGTTTTAATTAATCTAGATTTAAAGAGTCACATATGGCTAGTGGCAAAATTTTGGTCAGCAGTGCTCCAAAAACTTGTGGGGAATAATTAACCCAAGTTTTGTATTATTAAACAAAGAAAATCAATGTCACCATCCCCTGAACACATACGACTTGGAACAGCTGAGAAATTCACTCCATAATCATTCGTTTCCACTGTATTGGTTTGCTAAGACTGCCATAACACAATATGACAAACCGTGTGGTTTAAATATTAGACATTTATTTTCTCAGTTCTGAAGTCGAGAAGTCCATGATGAAGTGTGAGCCAAGTCATTTTTCTGTGAGGCCTCTCTCCTTGGCTTGCAGATGGCCACCTTCTCTCTGTGGTCTTTCCATGTAAGACCTTCTCTCACATGGTCTTTCCTCTGTGCCCACACATCACTGGTGTCTTTTTTTGTATTCGAAGTGGCTCTTCTTATAAGGACACTGGCCCGACTGGCCTTGTTTTAATGTAATCACTACTAAAGGCCCTCACTCCAAATATAGTCACATTCTGTGAAGTACTGGGGTTAGGGCTTCAACGTATATAACACCTTCTTTTCCACGTGACATCTACTGTATCCCTCGAGATATGTATTTGAGGCATTTTCTGTGTTAGCTTTGCTTTCTTTTTATTTCAAACTGGAATCATATTTGTATTCATTGGAACAAAATAAATGCAGATTTTAAAATTCAGCCATATTATAAGTGGTGGCAGTTGTGTTTTTAATAACTTTTATATTTATTTTGATCTTGTCATTTCATTGATGGATTGCTTAATTAATATGCTTCATGATGATGTGCTTTGTCTTGGAAATTTGCATCTTTCTGAGAATGGTCTACAATTTTACAAACTCATGAAATAGACACATATTTGTGTTTTAGTGATCGTAGACCTCAAACGATAGATTTGAACCATTCATTATCTCTTCAAAGTGTTTAACATTATCAGGCAAAATAGCTGATTTGAAGGGAATACAGTTTTTGTTCCTTTGTTTTATTGCTTTTTGAAACATCGGTGTTTTTTTAAGTGACTCAAGTTTTTAAATTAGGTTTTCATGGAGAACTTTCTAGAATATCTGTTTGTCATGCCTTTCCTCTTTAGGTTAAAAAAGCAAAGTATTTGCCTGTTTTATTAGAATTGATCTTATGCAGTACTTATTCCTCAATAAATGTTGAGTCTCGGCTTTATTTATTTGGACAGGAATAGTTTTAACAAAGGTCTTAGCCCAAATATTTAGAGAAATAGTCATGTTCACAGCTAGGGAAATTCATATATAATTAAATAATGCAACACTGAGGAACATATAGCTAAAGATCAGCCCCCCAAAATAAGAGCATATTAGAAGTGTTAGTCTGCTTTGATTAAATATCAGCACTTTTGTTGTAATGCCTTACACTTATAACTTGGAAGTTCTTTGTAAGTGTAAGGTCAACACTCACAACCTGTCAAATCTAGAAGAGTGGTAAAAGAGAAATACAGAAAGGGTGTGCTTTGTTTTTGTCATCATTTAGCACTCAAACTAATGTCAGCAAGTATGCATCTCTGAACTTCATACTATGAGAAAAAAAAAAAAAGGAACTCTGGTTTGAATCTCTGTTTGTCAAGGTTTCAGTTACTTATAGCCACTGTATTCTTCACTGTTAGAGATTGTAGGCAATCTAGAACAGTTGTTGTTCAATAAAACTTTTTGCCATGTGGAGATGTTGCATATCTGCTCTGTCAAAAGGGCAACACTAATCATACAGGGCTATTGAATAATTTAAATGTGGTTAGTGTGACTGGGAAACTGAATTCTTAATTTAGTTTTATTTTAATGAACAAATTCAAAATGAAATGGCCACAAGTGACTTGTGGCTATTTGCTGGACAGCACGCGTCTAAGACTTATAGGAAATAATTAACTCAGTTTTTCTGTTATAAAAATCTTTATTTATTTATTTATTTAATTTAAATTTATTGGGGTGACAATTGTTAGTAAAATTACATAGATTTCAGGTGTACAATTCTGTATTACATCATCTATAAATTCCATTGTGTGTAAACCACCCAGAGTCAGTTCTCTTTCCATCACCATATATTTGATTCCCCTTACCCTCATCTCCCTCCCCCCATCCCCCTTACCCTCTGGTAACCACTAAACTATTTATTGTCTGTGTCTATGAGTTTTTTTTTTTTCATTTGTTTGTCTTGTTCTTTTGTTGTTTTTGATTTATATACCACATATCAGTGTAATCATAGGGTTCTCTGCTTTTTCTGTCTGACTTTTTTCGCTTAGCATTATACTCTCAAGATCCATCCATCTTGTCACAAATGTTCCTATATCATCTTTTCTTACTGCCAAATAGTATTCCATTGTGTATATATACCACAACTTCTCTATCCATTCATCTATCAAAGGACATTTTGGTTGTTTCCGTGTCTTGGCCACCATAAACAAAGCTGCAACGAACATTGGAACCCACGTGTCTTTATGGATAAATGTTTTCAGATTTTTTGGGTAGATACCCAGGAGAGCGATTGCTGGGTCATATGTTAATCTTATTCATAATTTTTTTTTTCTATTTGTAATTTTTTCAGGAACCTCCACACTGCCTTCCATAACGGCTGCACCAGTCTGCATTTCCACCAACAGTGTATGAGGGTTCCTTTTTCTCCGCAGCCTTCCAACACTTGTTACTATTTGTCTTGTTGATGATAGCCATTCTGACTAGGGTGAGGTGATATCTCATTGTGGTTTTTATTTGTATTTCTCTGATAATTACTGAAGTTGAGCATTTTTTCATATGTCTATTTGCCATTTGTATATCCTGATTGGAGAAATGTGTCTTCGGGTCCTCTGCCCATTTTTCAATTGGGTTGTTTGCTATTTTGTTGTTCAGTTGCATGAGTTTCTTGTATATTTTGGATATTAGCCCCTTACCGGAGGCACTGTTTGCAAAAATCTTCTCCCATTCAGTTGGTTGCCTCTTTATTTTGTCGATGGTTTCTTTTGCTGTGCGCTGTGCAGAAGCTTTTAAGTTTCATATAGTCCCATTCGTTTATTTTAGTTTTTACTTCCATTGCCTTTGGAATCAAATTCATAAAATGCTGTTAGAACCCAACGTACATAAGTTTACTACCTATGTTTTCTTCTATGCAATTTATTATGTCAGGTCTTATGCTTAAGTCTTTGATCCATTTTGAATTAATTTTGGTACATGGTGACAGATAACAGTCCAGTTTCATTCTTTTGCACGTGGCTATCCAATTCTCCCAGCACCATTTATTGAAGAGGCTGTCTTTCCTCCATTGTATGTTTTTAGCTTCTTTGTCAAAAATTGTCCATCCATATTTATGTGGTTTTATTTCTGGGTTCTCAATTCTATTCCATTGTTCTATGTGTCTGTTTTTCTGCCAATACCATCCTGTTTTGATTATTGTAGCCCTGTAATATAAGCTAAAGTCAGGGAGTGTGATACCTCCAGTATTGTTCTTTTTTTTTTAAGATTGCTTTGGCTATTCGGGGTCTTTTGTGTTTCCAAACAAATCTGATGATTTTTTATTCTATTTCTTTAAAAAATGCCATTGGGATTTTGATGGGGATTGCATTAAATCTGTATATTGTTCTGGCTAATACGGCCATTTTAACTATGTTGATTCTTCCAATCCATGAGCATGGAATGTCTTTCCATTTCTTGTGTCTTCTTCAATTTCTTCTAAAAATGTCTTATAGTTTTCAGCATATAGGTCTTTTACATCTTTGGTTAAGTTTATTCCTAGGTATTTTATTCTTTTTGCTGCCATTGCAAAAGGAAAATTTTTTTATTTCTTTTTCTGAGATTTCATTGTTAGTATATTGGGATGCAATGGACTTTTGTACATTGATTTTGTAGCCGGCAACTTTACTGTATTCGTTGATTGTTTCTAATAGCTTTCTAGTCGAATCTTTAGGGTTTTCTATATATATAGCATCATGTCATCTGCAAAGAGTGACAGTTTAACTTCTTCATTCCCAATTTGATGCCTTTTATTTCTTTCTCTTGCCTAATTGCTCTGGCAAGAACTTCCAACACTATGCTGAAAAGCAGAGATGATAGGGACAGCCCTGTCGTGTTCCTGAATGTAGAGCAAAGGGCTACAGTTTTTCACGATTAATTATGAGATTACCTGAGGGCTTGTCACTTATGGCCTTTATTATGTTAAGGTGTTTTCCTTCTATACTTATTTTATTAAGTGTTTTAATCATAAATGGATGTTGTATCTTGTCAAATGCTTTTTCTGCATCAATTGATATAATCATATGATTTTTGTTTTTTATTTTGTTTATGTGATGTATCACCTTGATGGATTTGCGGATGTTGAACCATCCTTGTGCCCCGGGGATGAACCCCACTTGGTCGTGATGAATAATCTTTTCAATGCATTGTTGTATTCGATTTGCTAGAATTTTGTTTAGGATTTTTACGTCTGTATTCATCAGAGATATTGGTCTGTAGTTTTTTTTTTTTTGTGTTGTCCTTACCAGGTTTTGGTATGAAGGTAATGTTGGCCTCATAAAATGAGTTAGGGAGTACTGTCTCTTCTTCAATTTTTTGGAAGAGTTTGAGCAGGATTGGTATTAGATCCTCTTTGAAGGTTTGGTAGAATTCACTAGTGAAGTCATCTGGTCCCGGACTTTTGCTTTTGGGAAAGTTTTGGATGATTGATTCAATTTCATAACTGGTGATTGGTCTGTTTAGGTTTTCCAGTTCTTCATGGTTCAGCCTAGGAAGGCTATATGTTTCTAAGAACTTGTCCATTTCTTCTAGGTTATTGAATTTGGTGGCATATAGTCCTTCATAGTATTCTTGCATGATCCTCTGTATTTCTGTGGTGGCCGTGATAACTTCCCCTTTTTCATTTCTGATTTTGTTAATTAGTGTCTTCTTTCTTTTTATCTTAGTGAGTCAAGCCAAGGTTTTGTCAATTTTGTTAATCTTTTCAAAGAAACAGCTCTTTGTCACATTAACTTTTTCTATTGTCTTTTTGTTCTCTATTTTATTTAGTTCTGCTCTGATTTTTGTTATTTCCTTTCTTCTGCTGACCTTGGGTTTCATTTGTTCTTCTTTTTCTAGTTCTTTAAGGTGTAACGTGAGGTTATTTATTTGGGATTTTTCTTGTTTCTTGAGATAGAGTTGTAATGATATAAATTTCCCTCTTAAAACTGCTTTTGCTGCATCCCAAAAATGTTGGTAGGATGTATTTTCATTGTCATTTGTTTCCATGTATCTTTTGATTTCTCCTCTAATTTCTTCTCTGATCCGGTCATTCTTTAAAAGTATGTTGTTTAATCTCCATGTATTTGTGTTTTTTTCTGCTTTCTTTTTGCAGTTGATATCCAATTTCAAAGCCTTGTGATCAGAGAATATGCTTGGTATGATTTCAATCTTCTTAAATTTGTTGAGGCTGATTTTATGTCCCAATATATGGTTTATCCTTGAGAATGTTCCATGTTCACTCGAAAAGAATGTATAGTCTGATGTTTTAGGATGAAGTGGTCTACATTTGTCAATTATGTCCATTTCATCTAATATGTCATTTAGGGCTGCTATTTCGTTATTAATTTTCTGTTTGGATGATCTATCCATAGCTGTCAATGATGTATTTAAGTCCCCTGTATAATTGTGTTTTGGTCAATTTCTTCCTTTAGTTCTGTTAGTAGTTGCTTGGTATATTTCGGTGCTCCCTGATTGGGCGCATAAATATTGATGACTGTTATGTCTTCTTGTTGTATAGTCCCCTTTACCATTATGAAATGTCCATCTTTGTCTCTTGTTACCTTTTTCACCCTGAAGTCTGTTTCATCTGATATCATTATGGCTACACCTGATTTTCTCTGGGTACCATTTGCTTGGAGGGTCAATTTCAACCCTTTCACTTTGAGTCTATGCTTGTTCTTGTAGCTGAGATGTGTCTCTTGGAGACAGCATATGGTTGGGTTTAGTTTTTTGATCCAATCTGCTACTCTGTGCCTTTTTATTGGTGAGTTCAGTCCATTTACATTTAGGGTGATTATTGATACTTGAGGATTTCCTGTCATTCTATCTTTAGTTTTCTGGTAAGGCTGTGTCTCCATTGTTTCTTTTCCTTTTTGTTGTTGTCTATTATTTCTGTGTGGTGGTATTCCATGATGACTCCCTCTGTTTCTTCTTTTATTACAGTATATACTTCAGTTCTGGATTTTTTTTGTGTGGTTACCCTTAAGTTTATGTAAAAGAAAGTTTGATATTTAGAGTATTTCATTTTCTTCAGCATGCTTACTTTCTCCATTCCCATATTCCGATTCAGGCCTTTACTCTCCCCGTTTTTATGTTTTGGTTGCCACAAATTATCTCTGTTTATGGTGGTTGAATAGCCTCCTTTAGTATTTCTTGTAGTGCAGGTCGTGTATTAGAAAATTCCCTCAGGTTCTGTATGTGTGGAAAGGTCTTTATTCCTCCTTCATATCTAAAGGATATCTTTGATGGATATATTATTCTTGGCTCATAATTTCTCTCTTTCAATAGTTTGAATATTTGGTTCCATTCCCTCCTGGCTTGTAGAGTTTCTGCTGAAAAATCTGATGACAATCTAATGGGGTTTCCTTTCTAGGTTACATCTTCTTTTCCCTGGCGGCCTTGAGGATTCTTTATTTGTCGTTGATTTTAGACAACTTTAATACGATGTACCTTGGCGAAGGCCTGTTGGGATTGAGGTAATTAGGTGTTCTATTTGCTTCTTGGATTCGAGGATCCAGTTCTGTCCACAAGTTTGGGAAGTTCTCATTGACAATTTGTTTGAATATATTCTCTGTTCCCTTCTCTCTTTCTTCTCGTTCTGGTATGCCCATTATTCTTATATTGCTGTTTCTGATGGAGTCAGAAAGTTCTTGTGGAGTTCTTTCATTTCTTTTAAGTCTCAAGTCTCTTTCTTCTTCCATCTGTGTAATTTCCAGGTTTCTATCTTTGATGTCACTGATTCTTTCTTCCATCTTGTCAACTCTACTACCTAAGGTGGCTATTTGTTTCTTAATTTCTTCTTTTGAGATCTTAATCTCCAGAAATTCTATTTTGTTCTTTTTCAAAATTTCAATCTTTTTGGTAAAATGTTCATGTTATTCTTTGATTGTTTTTCTGAGTTCATTGAACTGCCTTTCTGTGTTTTCTTTCATCTTCTTCAGTTTTTCAGAACTGCAATCTTGAATTCTCTGTCATTTAAGTCACATATTTCCATATCTTTAAGTTCCTTTTCAGGAGAGTTTTCACTTTCTTTCTGAGCTGTCTTGTTGCCTTGGTTATTCATGGCAATTAATGATTTATTATTTCTCTTCCTAGACATCTAAAGCAGTGGATCTTCAACGGGTTGATAGGAAAGGATCTTTCTTTTGTTTTCCAGTACGTGTTTGTAGAATGTTTTATTTTCTCTCTGAATGCAACCTTTTTTTCCAATCTCACACTGTAGTGTTATGTTTTCTCTGCACTATTCCAGCTTCTCACACAATGGGGGGATTCCCTGGAAGGCGAACTGTTAACAGTTCGCCTGGGTCATAGGGCACTGTGTCCCTGTAGGGATATGGAGAGGGTCTGAAGTTCCAAAGCTCTTCTTGCACCAGATTCAGAGCCAGTGTGTGTCAGCAGTTCTGTTTACTCCTGCAGGGATCAGCCCAGATAGGTGGGGCCAGGGGCGGGGTAAGTTGTGAGAGGTGAACCAGAGCAATGGCGGTGACCACCACCACAGCAGGTCCCGCTTCCACAGCTCCCTCCCCTTTGCCGGAACTAGTTGGGTTGTTAATTTGTGTCTGTGGTCCACAGTTCTCAGAACAGCAAATATTCTGTTCTTTGACCTGACACTGCTATTGTTTGGTTTCTCGCACTGGGCAGATGGGTGCGGGGCGAGCTCTGGGAGGGTAGGGAGGAGGCGGCTAGTCTCAGTTCCTAAGGTTTTTGTTCTCTGCTCGGCAGTGAGGGCTTAAATCACTGTTTTCAGCCTTCTTCCCTCAGTCTTTTCTCCGAGGTCTCTGCTGTGAGCGTTGGGTTCAGCCATGTTATATGCTGCCCCCTCAGCCCTGTGGGCCATAAGCGGAGCCCTAGCAGTCCGAGTTCTTCCCTCTCCTGCAGCTGCAGTAGTTCCCGGATGCAGCGAGCTCGGAGCACTAAGCTAGGTCTGCGTCCTGCGCCCCCGCGGCTCGGTCTTTGTACTTCTCCTTTCCCTCCTCCCCCGCTCGCTTGATTCTCCCACCTGTAGGTGAATTCAGTAGTGGGCCTGTTCGTCTTGCCTGTCTGCTGTGCAGGGAGTTCTTTGTGGAGTTATTGTTGTTCGATTAGTTGTAAATTCTAGGGGAGCTACACAGAGGCTCACCTCACTCCTCCATTTTGATAAATAAAAATCTTGAATTAATGTTCCCATCCTTTGAAGACATCTCTTACCATATTTCCTCATGGTACTTATATTTGTATCAGCACCTTTGAAACTTATTATGTTCTCTTTTGATAGATTCTGGGTAATCATCTCTTGTTTGTGAAAGCATAGGTCCATAAATAGGATCACATATATTTCTGGCCTTATTCATAGATTCTCCTGTCCTTCTAATATGAATTTAGCAGAGTTGTGGTTAAAAACTTCTCCAAACATTCAAGTTATACTTGCTATTTCTTTGCCTAAGACTTAGATTACTATTATGGAAGTTTACTTGCCAGTCATTAATGTTATTATGAACAGATTTTGAATTAGTTTTCAAAATCAGTTTTTGTTCTGAGGAGGCAAGAATTTAATGTTGAGTGATCAAACTTTAAGACTGAGCACAGGGAAGAAAAACACGGACTCACAATATCCCCACAGGCTCATGCATTCCATGGCCCTAGGCTTTGAGCTATCTCTAACCGAGTCCGTTGTGTTTTAGGTTGCTTTCTCCTATTTTCACAAATTTATTTTTAAGAACAACTTACTCACATTCTGTAACAGATACCCTTTGTTAGAATGTCACAATGTATAAAAAAAATGAGTATTGAAACAATAGTTTATTCTTTTTTGAATACTCAGATGCAGTCCTTCTCATGCCTTATTAATTACAAGTAATAACACTGACTCCTTACTTTTCTATGCGGTCTTCTGTAAGTCAGTATGTGTCTTTAATTTCATTTTTCTATAATGATTTGAAGGAAAGAATCTTTCTAATTAATGGAAAATGCTAAGATTTGAGGTGTTGTGGCCACACTTTTCGGCAGTAATATGTGAGACTCTCTGGCTCTCTATGCAGAAACCTTACCAACATAGGTGAGATTTTTTTTTGTTTTTTTCAGCATGGTTCTCAGTGTCATACAGATATGAATTTGATGATGAAACACCCAAGTGTTTCACTTCAAGGTATGAGTTCAGTTTCAATGACAGCGTTTCACCATTTATTTCTTTTCCTGTGAGCTTTTTGGATGAGAGTTCTGTGATTGTGAAATAATTATTTCATTTTACTGATAAGTTCTAAAATGTTTCTAGGTGCTAAAGTTTGTAGTTTAATTGCTTTATAAGGAATTGACAAAATACCATACCATCCAGAAATATATAATAGAAAATTCTGAATAGGGATTGGATGTCATAATGCCTGAAGCTAGCTGAATGGACTTGAAATCCCTTTAAATTGTATTTTCCAACATTGTGTTGTAAAATGTTATTCTTAAACTTTCTCCCACAAAGTCCATTAAAGCTTATTTAAATTTCATATCATGAATTACTTAAATTTTTAAAATTTAACAGTCCTTTCTTCCTTTTACTATTTTTTTTCAAATCTTAAAGGGAAAATTTATATAAGGAAAGCCAGTAATCAAATAACAGAACACTGCTTTCTTTCTGTAAAGCTCTCCAATAGTTATTATTCCCTCAGAATTTGGTTTGGATACTCTAGTAATTCCTGATGCCCTATGATTTTTTTCAAGTCACAAAATTAAGCATAATTTGAAAGAATCAATTAAAGTTGTATTCATTTACCAAAGATAAAGCATTAGAGGATAATGATGGAAATCTTAGAAGACATGGACACCCCTAAATAATTATCATTAGTTGTGTAAGGCATAATTTACATGTTAATTTTTTTTGTTTGTGTAAATTAAACACAAAACATTAGCTATATTTTTCTTCCTTTGGTATTTATATATCATCTGCATATCAGACTTCTAAAAAATGATATTTGTTATTATTTCCATGAGTAGAGTCAGGGTTCTGCAAAGCTTGCCAAAGCATGTTTCCCAACGCTGTGACTTACTGTGTTAGCACTCAGGCTTATCTGATATGACTCTTTTAGATAAAGGGGTGCCAGACAAGTTCATGTTCCATCAACACCAAAGCCAAGCTAATTCCTATATCAGAAACCACTTTATTTTATTTTCATTAATGAAAAGTACACATCAAAACAGAAAATTGAGTTCTTGTAGAGGTGCCTGAAAAAATAATATTTTATGTAGAAGGAAATTGAATTTAGTATTTCTATCACTAATAATCATTGTGGGGTCTGTTAATTATTTCTTTCCTGCTGCACTTGATTCTTTCCATTTTTTCCTAAGTACCTCAGCCCTGAGAATTAGGAATGGTAAGTTCCTTCCTGTTCTTTAAAGTTTCAACAAATATTGTGTTAGTTCCAAAAACCAATAGTTAAGATAGTGTGTGATGATGCTATATCAGAGCTAAATACAGAGTGGTATAAAATAATAAACTACAAAATGTGATGTGACAATTTGTTTTCACTTGATATTTGTGTTTCACACCATATTTTTTCCAGGAGGAGTTTATGTAAACATTCATTGAAATGTTTTAGTGTTTAGTGTGAAACAAGTTAGCAAAATTTAGTGTGAATTGAATTTGAAAGTTTAATCATTTTGGACCAGATTTTACAAAAACAAACAAAATCTGGGCATTATGTATTTGGTTTAAAAAACACACATATTTTTACTTCACATTCTAGGTCACTTCATGGCCTTTTCTGGGGAGAGTCATTGAGGAAATATAAAAATAGATATCAGATAATTAGGAAATGTAGATACAGTAGATCTGTTAAATGTTCTGCGGGTGTAGGTGACAACATAAATGTTGATATGCACCTGACAAAAATAGTGCGCTGGTATTCTTGGCCGTGAGCTTATTTTATCTGCTGTGACAAAGAACTGACTATCTCTACCTCTGAGAGTATGTGTCTAAAATGGAAGTTAAATTGTCTAGACAACTAATACGAGAGAAAAGTTCAGTTATCAGCTTAAATAAACTCTCTAGTACATGGACTTCTGAGAGAACATACGTTTTTAAGTGTAAATGCAATCTTGGATTTCTTGATGGATAAAGAGTAGAAAATATACATTGTACTACTTCTATATATTTTTCAGAGAGTTCAAATAACTTTTCCTTCCTTCTGCTTTCTAGCTATATTGCTCTCATAACTGAACAATTATGTTTCTTAAACCTAAATTTACTAGGTTGATTGAGATAACTATCATTGTCAAAATAATGATTTAGGATTTACATTTTAAATTTACATATAATATTTATATAAAACTTTTTTAAAATCGGTTTTAAAGATTAACATATTTATTTTGCTTAATTTCTTAACTTTCCTTAGGTGATCGTTTTAGGTTATAGTTTCAAATTTAGCTGCTAGTATAGAATAACTACACTGCAGTTATTTACCCAGGAATGAATATATACTGTATTTCCTCAAAAATAAGACCTAGCTGGACCATCAGCTCTAATGCATCTTTTGGAGGAAAAATTAATACAAGACCTGGTCTTATTTTACTATAATATAAGACTGTGTCTTATATAATTTATATAATATAATATGATGTGTTATGATATGATATTTGAGATATGATATGATATGATATAATGTACCGGGTCTTATATTAATTTTTGCTCCAAAAGATGCATTAGAGCTGATGGTACAGCTAGGTCTTACTTTCGGGGAAACACAATATTGTTTGTTTGTTTGTTTAATATCACCTGGTAACTAACAAAAACTTATCATATAAGCTAAATGATATATACGCATATGTCACATTAGCTAAAGTTTAGACAGTTCACCTATTCTTCTGTGCTTTACCCAAAGTCACTATCAGAGAGCTATGTATCTGAGCTGCATTTTGTTATGTCTCTACCCATCGCTTAGCTCTTTACTAAGTCTTTTTTACCTAGTTAATATTGGCAAAAAAAGGCTTATGAAATATATCAATGTGTTGTTAGGGATTGTTGAAGATACAGATCATTACATGAAATAGGTCTTTTTTTTTCTCCATGGGATCTAGAGGATCCCATGGATCCTTTTTTGGGTGTTTTTTGGGTGTTTTTGGGTGTTAGTATCAGGATTTGTTATGTTTCATTCTGAGTAATTTTTGCCTAATGCAATGCATTGTTTTCTAAACTATATTTCATCAATCACTATCTCAGAAAATGTTTCCAATGAGGTCTGAAAAAAATATTTTGGACTCAAGTATACTTGGGAAAATTGTCTTGCCTCTTGAACATTTACAGTGAGCACCAGTGTGTTCAAAGGCACCGGACTGTTCTGTAGTAGAGCAGCCCCTTTGGTTAAGAGAACATCTTACAAACACATTTTTCTATGGTATCCATTCTCCTAAAACACCTATTACCATCTTGGGGACTCTTTTTGCAAGTAACACAGTGTGGAGAATGCTGATCCAAACAGTTACATAATTGTATGAGGTGTGATCAAACAAGACAGTGAATGTTTAAATTAAAAAAAAACAACAACATATTACAGTAAAAGATACATTGCCATCCCCCCTTGCTTCAAACATACTTATCCCATAGTTCTTGCCACTTTCTAAAGTAGTCCTGGAAGTCCTCTTTCGTGAGTGTGTTTACTTCAACCTCCATCATGACAATGCTCTGCGTCACACGTTGCTTCTGGTATATGGCAATTTCTGTCAAATAAAAATATTATGGTGTGACCTTATCTGATACTTTATTCAGCGGATCTGGCACCATGCTATTTCTGGCTCTTCCCCAAAGTCAAAATGGCCACGAAAGGTAAAAGTTTTGAATGGATTCAGGACATCAAAGCAGCCATGATAACTCTACTAAAAACCCAAGAGAAGAGTGAAAGTCCTGCCGATTGTATAACACAAACAGGTTTAGTTCCCTTTCTCTCAGTGCATTAGGCAATAGAAACCACACTTAATATGAACTCTAAAATTCCTAATATCTTGCTTATATAATAGTGCAGCTAGATTGGTGGTATCATTTAATTTACTGTCCCATCATCAATTAGAGGCAGTCTAGTAGGGTGGCCAAGAGCCGTGGCATCATAAAGATCTGGGAAAGAATCTGATCTAGACAGTTACTAGTTGTAGAATTTGGGACATGTATTTAAACTCAGACTATTTCCTCATCTATAAAATAGGATAATGGTAGTAGAACTCTCACACGGTTATTTCAAGAATGAAATGATCATTTTTTAAAAAATAAAAGCACTCAGCATACTGCCTTGCGTATACCTAGGGAATAATCAAATTCAGTTACGTGATTATTATTGCTACTCCTCGACAAGTTATATATATATATATATATATATATTTTATTACTTTTACCACATGTTTCTCAACTGAGAGCAATATTCCTCCTTGGGACATTTGCCAATGTGTGAAGACCTTTCTGGTAGTCACAATTGCAGGGTAGGGGTGGGGGGTTTGGGAGAGTGTAGGGCAGGGAGATGCTACTGACATCTAGTAGATACAAGCCATGGATGCGGCTAAATAGAGAGGCTCCTGCCAAAGTGTACACAGCTCCAACACGTCAACAGTACAGAGGTTGAGAAACGGGCTTTAGCCTTTTATTTTGAGCACTAAGCTTAGAGATATAAATTTCTTTGTATTTTTTTCATATCTACTGGTATACGATGCTTTCTTCTGTGATATAGTCAAATTGGTGACCCATCTCATATATAAAAATAATTCCTTTCTTCTTTAAGTTTTTTCCACTAATAGCCATTTCGATGACAGAGTTTTATGATTTTTTCTTAATTTTCATCCCCTGGAAAATATAATTAGTTTTAGGATGAAGTAATTATGTAAAAATAGAATATAATTTTCTATGAGAATTATTTTATTCCTTATATATCATTTATTATAAGAAATGAGTTCTCAAGAATGGGTTGCATGATATGAACAACAGTATGAATATTTGGTAAATGTAAACATAGGTAGAAATATGAATGCATGAAAAATTAATAAAAAATTAAAGATAAATAGCTTTGTCTGGTTAGTGAAATGTATGCAGCTCTTTGCAGAACTAAGTATGGTACTTCTTCAGTATTTATGTGACAGAAATACATCAAATTTAATAAAACTTTGAAAATAGCTATATATAATATTAATATTATAGGTTGTTTTGCAATTAATTTTGTTGAACTGATGTGCTTAGAATGAGATAAAAGGGATTGTTTCCTCAGAACCTTTACTTCTAAAAGTCATAAATCTGTGCCTTTTGGGCCTTCTTCCATATTCAGTAAAATCCCGTAATAAATTTCTGCTTTATTTAATATATTTAGAATTTTATGTTGTAGTACATAGATATTTATAGCATCTTTCTCACTATAACAAGGAAATCAAGTGTTAGACCTATCACTTTAGAATCAAATGAATGAACAAAGATAACAGTTTAATTTCATCTGAATACTCTGGACTGTGACATAATGATAAGTATAGATAAAGCAATAGATAGTTTTCACTTCTTTCTCTCAGCATCAACTTATTTCCACATGATATATTCTTACTGGAAGTGTGTGGTAGAAATCATCTGGGAGTTGGATTCACATGTAGAAAAATATTAAAGTCCCAAGAGTATTATTAGTGGTTTAATGTTCAGCATGGATTTGAGTGGTAGGTCAGGGGAATTTTGAATGGTGTTCCAAAGATGCACGAAATTACTAAACATTTTCATTGATGACCTGGCTGATGAAATGAAAATATAATCAATAAACTTATTAAGACCATAGTTTCAGGTTGCTACTGTGGAGTTTATTATTTATAATTTGAATTGAGAGTTACTTAACAAATAGAAAAGAAATGTAAAAAATAACAAATTCATGAGTTAAATATTAATGGAATAATTGCACTGGTTATAAATAAAAAGAGAGTCCATAAATAGAAGATATGAAAGCTTGTGGCTTCTTTATTCATAGATTAGAAGCTAAATGTGAATAAGAAGAGTAGTATTTTAAAAATATGTTTATAAAACACCAGTCTTGTATAATGGAAAGTCATTGTTTAGTAACTACAATATAATCCATTCATAACTTATAAAAGGGATGGGAAGTTTAATGATCTTTTTAAAAATAGAATATACTGCTGGTTCCAGTAATGTTTCTAGACAATCAGACAGGAGTAAGTAGTGCTGGTGCATGAATTTCCACTTCATAATGGAAAACCCAGCGATATGGCTTTGTTTTCATGATTGTCTTGCTTTTTATTAAGTTGATGTGACTCATGATTCTTATAACTAGGATAGGCACAATCATTTTTAAATTTTTATATAACTGTAATAACAGAATCAGGACAAAATTAAGTAAAACCAATAGTTTTCAGACTTTTATTAGACACAGAACTCTTTCTTGAGACTACATCTATATATTTAATTTGTAAAACAGATAAGAAGGAAGCCATTCTAGTGAAAGGATGTCTTCAGGTATGTCTTCAATTAAAAAACCTCTACACTTAAAATATTCAACATTTGTACCTGTTCTGATATTCAGAGAAAGATGATGATTTTCTAGAAATTAAACTGCCAATTGTTAGGATGTCCCACAAAATGATAATATGGAACATTCATTTATGAGCTACAAATATATAAAGTTGTGGTCAGTGTACACAGGATTTAATGAATAAAAATTTATAATGCAAAATAAATTGTTACAAATGATCATAGCAGCTAAAGCATATTCATTTCTTAGTGCAATATCTATTAGGAAGCCATAAAAATTCTCTTATCAGGTCTTCAACTTTGGTCACTGCTGAACACTAAAATGCCAGAGCTACACTTTTCATGACAGTTTCCAGCAAATAACTGAGCATGGCATGGATACTAATCCAAGCATTCTTGAGAGACATGGGACTTCTATTTCAGGCAACTTTGGCTTAAGGACTCACTGTTGGCCTAGTGGAACTTAGAACTACAAAGCAGTCTAAGACTCAGACTCTTGCAAGCCAATCATCCTTTCTTCCCTTCTTCCTTTACAAGTGTTAGAGCTGCATTGTGGTAGCATGGACTATGTATTTCCCTCATAAGCATTTACCTTAATAAATCCCTTGTATGTCTCATGCAGCCTTCGTGTTTGCTTTTTGCAGTACTCACAATAAAAATCTAGGATGTACTAAATGTTTGATATCATCATTTCCTAAAGCCACCCAAATAAATAGTTACCATTATTATCTCAAATTTACATGAAAAATTTTCTGTAATGTTTTTGCAGATCATCTTTTTATATCGACCAAGTTCTACATTTGTGGAGCTACTTGTTAGTCTCATGCTTTCTATATTAGTTTGATGTGGAAAGACCTCCCACCCACCCAGCCCCCCTTCAACTTCAGTCTTTCAATTGCAGAGGATTCAGAATTTCTCTGTAATTTTGTTCAAAGTTCATATCTCAAGGTTAGGATTGCAATTTTATTCATGTAGCACTGGTTACTCTGCTCTAATGTTGAGCAAGTACATGCGAGGGCTGAATCGTAAATAGATTTGTTCTACTTGAATGTGCTTTTCAAACCATGCCTGCAACTGCTGCCAGTTACCTGAGGAGCGGCTGTTCTGACTCTTTTTCTGTGCATATGCTCTGAGTTCTTTTTAGTGCTATCGGTGCTATGTAGAGCAGGAATGCTTTCCAGACACCACCCTCATATTTAACGGGAAGGAAAGGATTTCAATTTAAGCTCTGCAGATTCTCTGGCAGAGCAGAAGTCATATATCCTGTCATATATTAATCTGACAATGCTTGATTCCACAATCACTTTGTCCTCTCCCATGATCCATTTGGACAACAGAATACCCTGGTTTTACTAATTAACCTTCTCAGGACTCTTCAATCAAGCTACTTTAGTTTTCCATGTATCAGTGTATTATCTATAAAAAGTAAATCTTGATTATTTAATAGTAATTCTACAGTTGCACTTCTAAGAAGAGTCATAGCTGGATGATCTATGCTCAACTGGTTTCCTTGCTAGAGAGCAGCTCCCTGCTGGCTTTTTGAAACTCCAAAAGATCAAACTGAAGGGAGTAAGGATAACCAGTTTGATGTCTGACCAGTTTGATGTCTCTGTTTATCTATGCTCTCCTGAAACAGAATTTGAGGTAACAAGAGAAAGGCTAGATAAATGCCTTACTTTTAATATTTTTATAGGACACATATTGAGCCTTTATGTTAAAGAAAACTATGTCATGACACTTGTTAGAGACAGTAAGGAAGACTTTATTTGAGAAGAGGGGACTATTTCAGTGGGTGCTTTGCATTAGGGGCTAGAGATCAAGCTCAACTCTGAATATAAGGGTATGTAGAGATTTAAAGCTAAGGAGTGGGGTGGGACTGTCAGTGAATGGAAAATCGCTAAGAGGAAACATCAAGGCTAGGGGAATATTTGTTAGGTCTACTGAGCAGGATTCTTGCTGAAGGCAAGCCAAAGTGGGGGATACAGAATTTAATCAGCTATGCAGGGTAATCAGATGCAAGGGTAAGGGACTCTGCTAAACAGACTCAGCAGGATTCTGGATTGTTGGCCAAGTACAGGTCAGGAGTTCAGAGGAGCCTGACTCAAATTGGTCAGTAAGAGATTCTTTGTCATTTAGTAAAATTGACACAGTGTATACTTTTATAATATAAGAGGCCTCTTTTTGTTGAACAGGCAACAACTATAAGAATCAAGGTGAAGAATTACAAAGGGAGTAAAATCTGATGCTGAAACTATAACGGATCTAATATTTTGTAAATAGTTAGAAAAGTAAAGTTTAGCTAAGTAATTGAAAATTGGAACAACCTTATTGAATAACCTTTTTTCAACCTTATTTGAATAACCTTATGGGATGTGTGCATATATATATATATATATATATATATATATATATATATATATATATATATATATAATGAAAATAATAAAAAAATAAAGCTTTTCTGGATTACTTTCAAATTGTTAGTAATAATTTAAGGCTGCAAAAGGAACCTTGTTTAAAGACAGTTTCACTTCTAAGACAATAACTAGTACAGTCCCTTAGGACAACAAAGAAATACTTTGTATATTAATTTTATATTTTTTTATAAAATATCAAATATTTTGGCATGCTCATGTCAGTCTTTTTTGCAATTATTACTTTTATTTTACTTAAAAGACTCCAAATATTTGTTTCATATTTCTTGTCAGCTATTTGTCTTTTGTGGGAAAATGATTACAGATTGAAATGAAATTAAATACTTGATGAAGTAACACACTTAAAGACTTAATAGTGAGGTAGTGATTCATCTCCTAAATGAAGCAAAGAGCCCCATATATATAGATATTTAAGGTCTTGATAAATACCAATGCAATAAATCAATTGTGATTACCTGAGAATCTTAAGTAAGATAGAATATATACAATAAATATTCACCTAGAAGAATTTTAGTAGCAGCTAATAGACCAAAAATATATGTTAAAATCATTGGATTTAACCATAGAAGAAAGAAGTAACTGCAAATATATTGAGACCAGAGAATATTAGGATATAAATTTGAATTAAGAACCTTAAAGTGTTGATGCATGTTGAACACCTAAAAGCACCATATCTCTCTCATTTCTAGTAGGAACTCATTTTGTGTATTGGAACACAATTTAAACACAATTTTTAAATTCATATCATAACTAAGCCATGGAAATTGCAGCTATTTTGGCATTAATCATTTTCTCTTTTTCCCTAGGAATTATAGAATGAATACTTTTGTGGGCTTAAATAGTATTATAGTATATGCTCTCTCAAAAATCTCAATCAAGCATACTCTATGTGATTTCTTTTTTTTTAAATGAAAAAAAAATCAGAAATTAACAAAAACCATCTGAGTTTTATAGAAGTTTGCTTTCCCCTGATATTTCCTCAAATGGAAATAAATTAAGTAGTATTTCCCACAGTTTAGCTGCATTTAAAAAAAAAAACTGAGTTCCTTCAGTGAAAGAAACCAAAGGGAAAATCCCCTGACCTTGGCCAGGTACACAATTATTTTGCAAATGAAACGGTGGGGTGTGTGACTTTTTTGCATCAAGTTGTAATCTGATTGCTGGTATACACCACTTGAACCTGACCCTAGGGTTAAACCACTTCTAGTTAACTTATAAAAGCAACACATGCCTGTACGGTGAGCCTGGAGTATATGATTTACTAACACTATGCTATATTTTAAAACTTTCCACTTAGTGTCTTGCTTTCTTTTAAACTAATACACTAGAAACATTTCTTAAAGGTGAAATTGCCATTCTAATTCTCTTAAAAAAACTACCTGTATTTTTAAGCAGGAGGATGAAGTAGTCTTTAGAAATGCATAAATATGTCTTCCTTCACACTTTGTGCAATTAATCTCGTCCATATGGACATGAGGCATCCATTTAAAAATACTTTAATCCTTTTAAAATTGAAAGGATGATTTCTCTGAATGTCCTTCCATGTTACATCAACATTTAGAGGAGAAGGACATGAGTCAGTGTCGATACAATGCCTAAGCAATGGCATGGTTTTATACCTGTTGATGGCTTGTTTGGGTATGTGTAGAAAAGTATTATGTATCCTAGTGCTTCTCTCTTTCCTGTAACTTGCAACAGTTATTTTACACTTGGAGACATTCAGAGAAAAGTGATGAAATATGTACAACATTCATTGGATGAAATGTTATAATTTTTAACTACCATTTTTCATCATAATGAGACATTAAAGATGTTGATCCTTGAAATACGATTACTAAATTAAAACAGCAACTTTGGATTCCTGTTGTCTCTTGTGTAGATATAGTCCTTCATGTCCCATTTAACTGCACCTAGTGGGATGACTTGGGAATAAAACGCGCTGCCACAGTGTGGTTGGATCTAAAGTGACAGACTCACCTCCGGGCAGTGTAAAAGTATCATGTCTGCTGGAAAGCAGGGTATCTGAAGGACGTGTCAGTGAAGGTAGTGAAGGAAGCAGTGACTTCTAGAATTCTAATGTGAAGCCCTATAAGAATTTTCTATCCAAGGGTAGTACTGGGCTGGAGAATCCAGAAGTAGATAACAATATGCCATTGGCTTTAAATATAGTTAAAAATTTCCCTGTGTTGAGATTCAAGATCAGGATGACATAAAGTCTTTTCTGGACAGTTCCAGTTTATATCAATTATCCTGGCATAATAATTAATAGCACTCCCTATTATACTCAAAAGTGTCTGGTTTGAAAGATAAACTGTCGTCCCTGGGGAGATTTATGAGTGAAGGTCCGTAGTCCAAGAAGGAATGGTGAAACCAGGCAGATTATCAAAACAGTGACTCAAATAGAGGAAGCAATTTTGGATCAGGAGTATACATGTTAGAAAACAGAGCCTTTGGAACAGTGGCAAACTCAGTTACAGAGTTTATGAATGACATTGGGCCTTTAAGTAGCAAAGGTGGATTGGTGGTGGAACTTTGCTCAGGATTGCTCTTAGGGCAGAGTTTCTCAAAATTTCTGATTGTACTAGAAATGCAAGAGGTATTTGCTAAAATGCAGATTCTCAGGCCTCACTCCAGACCCATAGAATGAGACTTTCCTAGGTGGGCATGGAATTAGCATTTTTAGTAATCTTCCTGGTGATTCCTAGTCACGCTAAAGCACAGGAATCATTGTAATAGAGAGATGAGAGAGGGGCCAGCAGTTGGAAAGAAACAGGTACCATCGAAAATTTTGTGAAGGTGGATTGGTTGAATAGAAATTGCAAATGAATACGTAAACTTAAAGAATCTGAAAGCTGTCCTCATTAGTCCTGGGTAATTTTAATAATCTTTGCATTATATTATATAACTTGGGTTATCATGTCTTGAGTAAAATAGAAAGATTATAACAGATCAAGAACAGGGATTATTGGTTTGCCGTATCCTACTGTATAAAATTTTTCCTTAGCAAATGATATAAAGGGAAGAATGCCTTGGGGAAAAATGGCAACTCAAATGGAAACAAAGCTATTTGTAGTTCTGAGATCACTGGATTAGGTTTGACCATTAAAAATTAAATCTTTATACAAATTTATTGAGAGAAAAGAGAATAAATATACTCAACAATGTTTAAATTGTGATATGCTGAATGTTAGGCCATAAATTTCAGGGGATTTGTTTCCAAGGCAACAATGACATTTTATACATTTCAAACTTGGTACTCCCAGCTGTTCCACAACCAGCAGTACAGATGTATAAGAAATGCAGAATCTCAGGCCCCACCTCAGACCTACTTACATAGCATCTATATTTTAATAAGATCCTCAAGTCATTCATAGGGACATTAAAGTTTAAGAAGCATTGCTCTATAAGCGGAAGTGTCTGAACTGGTGAAAATTTTGCTTTTATTTGGAACACCCAATCTCAGTGGAAAGAGGAGAATTACAATGAGTTGAGTAAAATGGGATTATTCAATAACATTTTATTCCAGCCTGCTATGATTCTCAAGTCCTTGCAAGAAAGTCATTCACAAAAGCAGAAACATCTCACTGGCAGTTCAGGTAGTTTGGAGCAGTGTGGTGCCCTCAGAAAAGGTTGACATTTTGTCTGTGATTTTGGGCTATCAAAATGAAAAAAAGAAATGTACTTCTGTGTCCTAAATGACATTTTAGTGTAGTAAGCAAAATTGTGTCATTGACACTAAATGTCTGCAAACCAGTGTTGTTTGAGAGGGCATTTTTGTGTCTATGAGCTTTCAAGAGATCTTTGGCAGAGTTTTGTTTCTAGAAGAAAAATATATAAGTCACATGAATGCTGAGAGACAAAAAAAACACACACACAAAAAACGTCACGGAGACAGATTTCCTTAAATCTGAAGGGAGACAGATAATTTATAAGGTTGTTTTCAATATATATGAGTAATAATGACCTCACATTTTAATGAAAAGAAGGCAGGCAAATTATATAAATATTGTAAATTAGGAATCTAGTTAACTTCTCAATTAAAGGGAAACTCATGGAAAGAGGTCACAGATAAACCAAAATCAGAGTGAAGATGATCTTAATCAAAACATCAGAAAACATGGATTTAATATAAACCTATTTCTTTAAAAATTATGTTCAGTTTAGATCAGCATTTCCCAGAGTACTCTGAGCAACATCCGGGCTGCCCTATACTTTCCCCAACCCCTCAAATGCTTACTTAGAAATGGATTCTACAGAGCAATATATCTGGGAACAGTGCATGCTCTATGCCTTTTCATTGGACAAAAGTTCATGGAGTAACCTAGACTTATTGTATGTTATGCATTGCATATTAAAAGCTGGAAGTTGATTTGAAGTAGGGAGACCTATTTTATTTCACTCAATCTAGGGTTTTCAAAAAATTAACTGCAGAACTTCTTTTTCATGAAACATCTAGTTCTTAAACATGTTAGGGGAAAGGAGAACCAGGTAACAAAAGCGAGAGTCATGCTTGTTCCCTCACTAGTGTTTGTTCTTTCTCTTCCCATTGGATCTTAAGTTTCCATCTTTCAGGTTTCAAATCTCTGGCTCACATATCCATGATAAATCCTAATCCACAAGAGTCTGAAGTCTCTGATTAGTTTGCCTCCTTAGCAGCTCTAATTAAATCTTTGCTTTTCCCCTCCCCATGTTAATATCTTTAAAGGTATCCTTTACAACTGTTAATGATGAAATCAGCCCCAAATTCATATTATTATGGTGTCTTTAAAAGAAAAAATTGTCCTTTGTTTATTTCTATCCAGTTCTGAAGAATTTGGTATAGATGCCAACAATTGTTAACCTAATTTTATTTTTCAAATTGCAAACCACCAGTTTCCTTATTCCATATTGTATGGGGGGAGGAGTCATTTCCTTTGCTCCAGTTGTTCAAAACTTTACATTTTTGTTGGATAGTAAGCACAATGCACGTTTTAGTAAAGTTTAACTGTGCAACAATGAATGGATATGGTCTCTAAAGTTTAGTACTAGACCCACACCATAGGCATCTTCTAATATGTGGACATTTTCGCTGATTTGTAACAGTTTTGCTATTTTTCATAGTTTATAAATTATTTTTACAATGATGAATCAGAAAACTTCAAACCCACCTGGGATAACATACCAGGATAACTATTATGGGTTCGAAAAGTATATATTTTACTGATGCACTTATGCTGCCATTTGTCCTTAACACACTTGCATAGTACTCTGTCCCCAAATGTATTATTTATAGAAACTGATCAATTTTGTGTGGTGAAAAACAATCTTATGTATTATATCACATGGGTTTTAAATTACCCCATGCCTTATTTTGAAACCCTTCAAATATGGAGTTCCTCTTTATACGCGTTTATAAACTTTACAATTTAAACACAGTCTCCGACTCCATTACTAATAATTGATACTTTAAAAAGGTTACAGAGGCATAACTATAACTATAGACGATATTTAGATTCTGTTCTACTTACTAGGTCTCATTCAGGATTAAGAAATGTAAAGGTAAAACTGGTAAGCAATAAGGTATATATAAAAAGACAGTATTTTCTTTAAGATATTATTACACAAGAACTTATCCAAATATAAACCTTAATAAAGCAATCTATTCAGGAACTGTCTACTTGCTTGATTATGAAATATGAGCACTGAAATGAATGATGGTCCCCAGACATATTTATAACATTCCCTTGAAATTTATGTTTTCCAACCAATAGAGAATAGTGTTGTGAATTGAAATGAGTACTTCAGTTACTGTATCTGAGTCATGTCTAAATAATCTAAATGCATTGGTATCAGATTTTTAATAAATTAAATATGAATTTTAAAAGGTAGCTTGTTCTATTTATCCATTCATTCAAGTAACCTTTAATGAATGTCTACCATATGCCATACACTAAGACTGGGACTTACATAAAAAAGGCATAGTGTATGTCAGTTGTGGCTACAGATAATTATAATGCATCATGATATGTGCTAAAATGAATGTTGTATTAACTACCAATAACCACTGTTAAATGACCAAGTACATTTTAACTAATAATACCTTGGTGCTATTTATTTATTTGTTCATTCATTCATTTATTTACTTATGTAACAAGTAATTACTGAGCACCTACTTTGTGCCAGGCACTGTCCTTTGTCTGACAATACATCAGTGAACAAATTTCAGAGGTCTCTTTGCCATCAATTTATTGAAAGAATCTGAAACAGTTAAACCATCCATGAGTCTTTTCCTATATGTGGAATTTTGCAGAATTCCACATATTTTAAGGTGTTTAAGAGTTATGGATAAAAAGGGGCAAAATTATAAATGAATAAGATATTAAACTATTTAAAAAGATTCTCCCATGAACTAATCCTCTAATTCAGCATGCCTTTTATTTTAATAGACATGGCAGTGTCACTATCTGAACAAGAATAGTGCCTAAAAAGCAGTAACTTGAATATGTTTATGTAATAGGTGCTTTAGCTGAATCAGTCAAAGGTTGTTTCCTCTTAAGAAGAAGGATTGTGGACCCAAGATCAGTGGTCCAAATTTCTGGTCTGCAAACAAGCTGCATCAAAATGACTAAAGGGGTTTAAACACACACCCACATACCCACACACACACCCACACACACACACACACATGCACATACACGCGCGCGCGCGCACACACACGCACACTGCTTTCCCATCCCCCAAAAGTGTGATTCTGATTTAGTAGATGTATGGATGGGCCTTGGAAGCAGTATGTTTTTAAAAAGCTACCCAGATTATTCTGTTGTATGAATAGATTTTGGAACCATTACTGGAGGATTGGTTATGACCACCCAGATTCAGGAATTTCAGATAAACCAGGAAATGAATAGGATCAGTTACTGGGAATCTAAGGTCTAGTAATCAGAACCCATGTCTTAACCAGGGTTTTCCCCAGGCATATCCTGGTACATAGTAGACACTTAATAATTATTTGCTGAATGAATGAATAAACTTTGAGTATACTTTACACTGATCTGCTAAATTCAGAATGTGTGTAAGTTTACACATGTGTAGTCTGCATTTTGACCACCAAACAGGAAATATCTCTGGGAATTGTCAGCATTTCTTCATCCAAGGAAGATGTAGTTATAATCTCATGTTGATCAGTATCCCATCCTACATTCATTTCTTTATAGACTCATATTCTCCACTTTAGTTGCAGAATCCCTGAAAATGAAAAAAAAAGAGAAAAACTTCACTTAATTTTCAATGGTTTTCGTAACAGCTCCAGTGATTTTGGGCAGATATAACTCAAATTTTCTTTTGGACCTTACCACAAAGAAACCCAAATAGACATTCTCCTTATTGACCAATTTGTTTTTAATTTTAAATTATTACCCTAAGTGTTAAGATCAAAAGAACACCAATTTTTGGAATTGAAAAGGCTATTTGAATTCCAACCCAGAAAAATATTAACTATTTTAATTCTTTTCTCTGCATATCACAGGAACAATACCAGAAATCTTAGAAATTGTCTGTCTAAGAACAATAAAATATAATGAAGGCATTGATGATGTTAACTAAATTTAGAGTAAAAATATAGGACAGATAAAATAAATTTAGAATAATCTATATTTGGTTTGAAAGAGTGAAGGCAGAGTGGTGGCATGTGTTTTTTCTTTTTTCATTTTTTTTTTTTGCCTTTAGGCTTATAGAGGCATATTTTTCGAACAATTTAAATAGTCTCTTCTAAAGAGACAAGTTATGTGTACATGTATTAGTTAATTTGTCTGGAAAACACCATAGGTAGTTTAATCCTAATTTATATATGGGTGACCTGAGACAATAGGATACATGATTGGGTGGGTCTTTTGGAACTATTTTCAGCAGAATATAGAGCTTAAATATTTAAGTTGTGCTTAAATATTGGATTCAGGTCTGTCATTAAGCTTACGACTCTGTTCTCAGTCAAATAAATGCTTATTCAGCACTAACTATACATAAGTCACTATGTAAAAAATGACAAAAATATATGAAATATTAAATCCTGTCCTCAAAGAGTTTATAATTAACAAAAGGAAAATTGTATTTATATACATTATATATATATATATGTGTATACATATATACATATATACATATATATACATATATATATATACATACATTATATATATATATATATATATATATATATATATATATATATATATATATATATATATGAGGGTTAAACTCTCATCAGTCGTACACACTAATTTGATTTAGTTTAAAAACATTATTTCTAACCACAGTGTATACTGGAAGAAAGCTCTAGATTGTAATCTGGTATTTACTTTAAAAGATTACATTTTTTCCATTTCTCTGAGCTCCAGCTTTTTAATCTAAAAAATGAAGGAGCAGGAATAGGTTTTCTCTAAGTTTCTTACTTACTTTAATAGTTTCTATTGCGGCATATTCATGCTTGTGTGTGTGTAATCTTGGCTTGCCAGATTCCCCTAACTGGAAACCGTTAGCATTGAGAAATTCTAGGTCCAACCCAAGTACAGTTTGACCGTAGTTGAACCAGGTGGTGTATAAAGTCATTTCCAGCTTTCCCTAAGTAGTATCATTGGTTAAAGAGGTGGGAAGGCTAGATCATTAGCAAAAACATGCAAGCAGACACATACATACAGCATCCTAAGAAACTAGGTATACAAAGATTATTCTTGCCTTTCCTGAGCAAAGGGGAGAAGAACACACACACACACACACACACACACACACACACACACACACACACACACAGGAATGTATTAGTTAATTTGGAGAGTGTGTGTGTGTGTGTGTCCCATTAGTTATAGATTTAGATAATCTATAACCAAAGGCACTTTGAGTTATTAGGTATAAATATGTGTATCATTTTCCCCACATTATTGTCTACTCTTGGGGTTTTCATTAAATCAGGAGGAAAAATGAAGAGAGAGAAGTGCAAGATGGAAGTCATAGGCTTAGATTTACCATTTCATCCCTGCTTTCCCCAAATACTATCCACTGTACCATTTTTTTGGAATGTGAGGCACTTGATTCTTAGTTTTGACACCATTCCCGAATAGCCAAGAATCAGGGATCAAGCCCCAACCCCAATCTTCTTGCTCTTTGAAACAAGTACTCACAGAGATAGGAAACCTACTGATAAAATGGGTGGTATTTCAACATTATGGGAGCGGGGGAAGAGCCATACTTTGGCTTTGAGATCATTCTGCATTCAAATATTGTATCTTGCCTCTTGTTAGCTGTTGACCCCAGGCAAGTTGTTCAAACCTCCCCAGACCTATGTTTCATCATGTGTAAAAAATAAAACTAGTAACTATGTTAAAGATTCCTTCAAGATGGTGGATGGTTTTAGTTTGTCATTAGGTAGTCTCTGAATAAATAGTAGCTGTTTTTATTAGACACATAAAATTATGTATTCACATGCAAAATCAAATGCATAAACTCATGTATTGATTAAATATTATGGACGTATTTATGAATATTCATGTATATCCATAGTCCTACCTATTAGGGTAATCACATTTGTATAAATTTTACCCAGTAGGTACTCCTACAGTTCCTAGGAATATTTGCACTTCCAGGAGCCTTTAGGAACTACCTAATCTAGTGACTCTTCAAATTTTATGTTTTAGAGACCGGGTTTCATGGTAGTTATTTAAAAAATTATAGTTGGTATAGGGTTAAGAGGCAGAGGAACTGTTGAATAGGGAAGGTTTTGTGAGTAAATCTCCAGATAACCTCACCCACTTTTCAAACAGAATAACTCCAATCTTGTACATTTAGTTTTAATGTATTTTATTCGCAAGTGGTTTTTTTCACTTTTTATGTCATACCACCACCACCAGAAAATAAACAAAACAACAAAAACCCCACATTCCAGCTGTACTCCTCATTTAGTACCTGTGTCCTGAACCAAGCAAGTTTAAGTGACTTGTCCAAGGTCACACAATGATTGTTAGTGGCTAATCCAAAGCTTAAACCCAGTTTTTCTGTCCCTTGTAAAAATATTAGTTTTCATTTTTGTTTGCTTTTTCTTTTTTTTGGTTTGTTTTTTCACCCCTTTATCTTCATTTCCTTCCTCTAACTCACTTTTTTGAAAGGTTTCTAGGTTGGAACTTCAGACATTGATGTATAGGAAACTGAACGGATTTTAAATTAAACCCATTTTTAGTAAAATGTGTTTTTATCACATGCTCTAAAATGTTTATTAAAATAGGATGAAGGTAAGGCATTTGTGATTGTAATTTGAAAATTGGTTATTTGGGGCAGAAATCATCAAATGTCATGTTCAGCCTAGAAAATGCATGACCCAAAGTGGCCATAGTCAGCATTAAATGTTTTACAAGGAAACAGTTCACAATTGTATTCAGTTATAACATTAAAATCTAAAACTAAAGGAAATGAAACTAATTTTTATGTATATGAAATGGATTTTTTTTGTTTTTTTTTTAGTAGTGCAAGGGATATTAACTGTATCATTATTCATATAGCCTAAGTGCCAGGATTTGTTTGTGAAGCAAGTTTCTTGACTAAATTTCTTGAGGTATTTATTTGGGAGCATCGCCACGAATCCCAAAAAATTCCACTTAGTTTATACATCACAGTGTGTGAAATACTCAGTTTCAGATATCTGAAGTTTTGAAGAATTAATGGACCTTTCTGAAATCTCTATTAATGGTAGTTACTATTGTAAACCATGACTATTGTAAACCATGAAGTGTTTTTAAATGATGACCATAATGATATCTGCAGGCCCACATGCTACAATACAATGTGACCTTGTTTTTCACCAACAAGAAGTAAAGTCTAATCCTCCTCCTCTTGAATTCAGGAGGGTTTGTGACTGCTTTGTCTAATAGAGTACAACACAAGTGGTACTGTATGACTTCCAAGCTGGGTCATAAGACTAATGCAGCTTCCACCATGTACACTAAGACATTTGTTATAAAAGCTTTGAGCACTGTGTTAGAAGTTTGAGTACTCGAAAGCTATTATCTTGTGACAACACTAAGCTGCATGGAAAGGCCACATGGAGGTGCCACTAGTTGGCAGTCTTACTCTTTGAACCATCTGATCCCAGGTTCCAAACATCTAATTGAAACCATCTTTAATCTACCAGACCAACCCATCTACCAGATGAGTACCACTGCATTTTCTCAATGACTAGAGAAACCAAAGAATTACCCAGTTGAGCCCTGCTAAAATTCCTCATTCATAGAATTCTGGCATTAATTTTTTTTTTAAGTGCTGTTTTAAAGCCACTAGGCTTTAGGGTCATTTATTACACAGCAGTGAAAAAACTATTCTGGATTTAGTTGACAAATACAAAATTATTGAGTCCAACTTGGGGATTCAGGGATGATTGGAGCAGGAACCTAGTATCTATGCTTTTCTTTTTTTTTTTTTTTTGGTTTGTTTTCAAAAAGCAAAGAAAATTTAACAGCTTTTTTGAGGCATAATTCATAAACCATAAAATCTACACATTATAAGTGTGCACTACAATGATTTTTAGTAAATTTACTGAGTTATGTGCAGTTAACATTATAATTTAATTGTAGGACATTTCTCCTCCCCTATTCAAAAAACAAAACAAAACAAAACAAAAAAAAACAAACAAAAAAAACCACATTGACCCTTACAGGGAAATTTTAGAATATTTTCCCTAAATGAATCTCTTCTGCCCAACTGCCTCTTCCTGTACCAAAGTCACTTAAGTTTAATTTTTTTCTGTTTTCTTTATAACTGATGGTGTGACTTTGATTTGGTTTTTGGAATCCCATAGAGTTTAACACCAGAAGATGAAGCAAAACATGGAAGGCTGGAGCTGCCTTAAACACTGGGTCTGGACTGTTTTCCTATTAGCCACAGACTCTATTCTTCAGGAGTCTCTTTAGTTTCTGAATCTAAAACTTAGTATTTAAGAGCATGGACTTTGAATTGTCTCAGTTCAAATTCCATTTCCAACACATATTAGCCTTGTGTCATTGGACAAGTTGCTTAACCTTTTTAACTCCTAGTTTACTCATCTAAAAGTGGGATTGATGTTATCTACCACGTATGGCTATGATGAAGATAAAATTAAACAATGTTCTTAGTGCACTTAGAACAGTGCCCAGCACGGTAATGGCAGTAATAGTGTCTGTTATTTAATGAGTGCTTACTATGTAGCTGGCACTATACTTTACATACATTTACTCATTTAATTTTCTCAAAAAACTGCATGAGGCAGGTGTTGTTCATATTTATAAATGAGAAACTATGTACCCATGCACAAATTGCTTAATCTCTGTTTTTGCACTAGAAAGTACCACAGCGGTTACCACCTCAATGAATAGTCGTTTTATTTAGTACAGGAATTAATAGAATCTTGTTTGAGTCAAAGTAGTTAGAATGCCCTCATTCCTCTTTAGTAATTTAAAAACCTGTGAATTCTTCACACACACACACACACACACACACACACACACACACACCCCTTTTGAATTTGTGAATATCACTCTTAAGCATGGTAGTTTCTTAATAAATTTAGTGAAAGAATGGATGAAAGAACAAATGCATCTGTGTCATGAAGAAATCTGCAACCAATTATGGGAGAACGTGAAAATGAAATATCAGATTGGCATAGAGGGCTCTGGAATAGGGATTTTGATTATGTATGGCCACGTAAAAAAGCATTCCTCTAAAAAGCCCAAAATATACCAGTCTCTGTGATCTCAGACATTCTGTCCCCTTTTCGTGACACAAGAATGTTTTAAAGGGTTTCTGTGACACAGACTATGGAAGGAGCCTAACGATTGAATCGTTATAAACAATTCACCAAATATTTGGCCAAGAGAAAGAAAAACTTATTTAAATTATCATATAAAATAAGCATTTTTTTGATTTATTGTAAAATATAAATTGTATGTGAGGACAAAGGACTTTAAATCCCTCCTTTAGCTTTAAAATTCATTATATTTCAGAAGGATTTGTTAGAGAAAGATAACAGTTACCTTAATACAAATATAGGATGATAAATATGATGTAATAGTGAGAATCACACTATATACACTTTTGCTTTTTGACCTGGAATGTTTTATGGACAGGTTTGTTTATCAATATTTGTATTCAAAAGGATACAAACAACTATATTATATATTAAAAGTATCCTAGTTTGGAATCCACAGTCCCTGAATTATATTATCATGGTAAAACCAGAAAGATATTGGCCTGGCCTGTTTGGGCCTACAGCTCTTCTGTTCTCCTCAAGGGTTTATTAGAGACCCTCATTTGTCATCTTGTGTAAGATATACAGGCAAAACTCTTCATCCAGCATGTCTTGGTAATAGATAGAGTTTGTTGCCATATAATTAGGCAGATAAGATCATAGAGAAACAATTTTATTTGGAAAATAATATGGAAATTTTTTTTTTCTTGTGTTTGTTAATATTTATCCCTGAAAGAAATGTGTGGCTTTAGTTAGTGATGATACTCTATTTCACACCTTTATCTTTGTGCTGTATTTTAACTCAGTTTTGGTAATATGGCTTTTGTTTACAGCCTCTCCTAAATAGCTACTTAGAAAACTTTAATACACAGGAATGATACATTTTAAAAACACATTTGCTGCTAACTCTCTGATAAACTTAGCAACAAAGAAGCAGCTGGTATTTTATTGACTACAGCTTCCTACGTATTTCCCTAAAGTTCCAGCTAAACAAGAACACATTTATGTTTTACTTTTTTCTAATTAAGTAGAAAAGAAAAACATAGTCAGGGATTGATGGGTTTCAGATTTAAAGCATTTATGTTATAATTGTCAGGCAATCAATTAACCAATTTCTGAAGGGTTTAATTTCACTTTTTAATTATGTTTCTCATTTCCTTCAGTTTTAGTCTTCCAAATGGAAAATCTTTTTATTTTCTTTTTCAATTTTCATAAAGATAATTCATTTGCTGTAGGGATGAGTAAGACAAATTGATCAGTGATGAAATTTGAATATAGTCTGTATTAGAATGTTTTCCAGATTTAAAGTCTATAAATCTCTTTTTATGGACTATCTTTAGATTTATTCACTTTACTCTTAGAGTTTAAGGGATCTAAAGGATTAGACAGGATGTAAATTAAGGATGATTAAAATGTATCCTTCCCCAAATGAATAAAGTTTCTAACATGGAATGCATATGCATTTACTATTCTTTATTTACTTTCAGTAATTTGGAGCTATATTATTCTAAGGACTGCAAATGTTTCTATTGCATTATTCTAAAGGTTGGGATGCATGATGGGTTTTTGGAGGAGCTAGTAAAATTTAGCTTCTTGGCTTGGATAATGGTTACACAGGTGTGGTCACTTTGTGTTTATTCATTAAGCTGTACAATTACGACTTGTATACTTTTCTGTACGAATGTAATACCTGAACTTAAGAGGAAAGAAAATTCTAGGCCATGACTCAATGTTAGGGACTGAGCATGTCCTCAAATTGTCAAAGATAATCTTCCAGAAATTTTATAAAAATCTATTCAATATTCCTCACCCCTTCATGTGTAAATAACCAGTATTACTTTAGAAAACATAATATGAATATTCTTTGCTGTTGCACTTTTGTGAAGAATTCTGTCCTCATCTCCTCGTAACAAGGAGGTAGAGTAGGTAATAAAATTCTAGTTATGGGATTCAGAAAAAGGTAAGCAAAGTCACCTGTTTTCCTTAAATTCATGTCTTTTAAAATTAGTTGTAGTTTGTTGTTTGTTAGTTTACCAACAACATGTAGAATTCCTATCAGGTGTCAGGCACTGTTCTACTTTGACACAATCAAATTCTTAAAAAGGATCATCAATGAATAGACTTCAGAGAAGCCATGGTTTCTTGAAATTTATTCATACTTTTTAATCTGTGCATATATTTCTTTTTTCTGGGGAAAGGGATCAAAACTTTCAGCATATTTTCAATGTGGTACAGGACCCCAAAAGACAAAGAATCTATAGTCTAAAAATGGAACTCAGAATAACCACACTGATATCTTGTAACAATTTCCCTTATAAACACTACCTTATTTTGTGTTACTGATGTTTTTAATAGTCTGGAATACCATTGTCATCATCATCATCATCATGCTGTATTATTATGCTTTGAGTGGTAAAGTGACTTCCCATGCTTTGAGTGGTAAAGTGACTTCCCAAGACCACACAGCTGATGACTGCTAGGTTTATTAGGAATTACCACTCACTTTTGAATGATTTTTCTTTATCGCTTGCCTCAATAGAGAACAGAAAAAGAACAATAAACATAACACTCTCAACCCATTTCCTATATTACTTTTCCTAATTCAGATGCTCTTTTAAAGATAATGAAAAGTTATTAAAATAGTCTTTGCTTTAAATCTTAGATAAAAATCAGAATTAGAAAAATAATTTTCATCAAACTTGGCTCAGTTAGGATGATGGCTAATTAAGAGAAAATTATGAGAAAACAGCTTAAGCACTTTGAGAAACTGATTTAAGAGAATTATTAAATGAGCAAAAACATGGAACATGGATTTATACATGATCATTTAGTCAAAAGAGGGCTTTTTGGTAGCGGGATGATTAAAATGAAATGATCAAAGTGTTTAAGCTGTTTTCTCATACGGAAATATGTGGGAAACAATTCTTAAATTTGCTATCATTGGATAAGTATTTCTCTAATAAAGGATTACTTTATCTCAAGTAGAAAAATTAAAGTCGTTTAGTTTAAAGAGGAGTTAACAATCTAATTTTTATTCTATCAAGCAATCAGCTTCCGATTTTTTTTTTTTTAGGTACTGATTTCAATATAGATATTATTTCTTTGTTCAGCTAGGTAGAATGACATTTAACAGAGATATTAGCAACCAGCTGGTTCTGTTTACCATGTGTATATAAATTGATACAATAGTCTGGTGCTACATGTCCAAGTGTTTATACTGAATGCTTCCATAATGTCAATAATGATCCACTATTCAAAATTAGGTGGAGCCCCAATTTCTCAAATGCTTGAGTGATCATTTTCTTTAGTAATTGAGTTTCTCATAGAATTCCACTGCTCTGATTACTCGCTCAGTAATCTAAGCATATTAATTTGAAAAACTGCATAAGCATGCAGCTAGGATAATGGCAGTGAAGTAATTGCAAGGAAATCTTTTACAACAGGCTTATTTTTATCTAATAAACTCTGCCACAATGGTTAAGCGGCACATAATGAATATGGTGCGGGAGTGCTAAAATGTATATGCACTAAAATATCTGTAGAGAGAGTTGAAAGCTAGATATTTTAAAAGATATTTACTAATCCCTTTTAAAAGATGTTTTGAAAGTAGTGTGTATGTGTGTGTTTTCAGCTTGGTAGGAGGTCTGGATTTTCAGAGGAAGGCAGTTGATTTGTTGAGCATCTATCAGGTCATTGAAATGATGCTAGATACCATTCCTGTGTAGTCACAAGTGATCCTTGCATGGAGATTCTATCCAGCATCAATCCTGCTACTATCCCTGTTATGCAGATAAGGAAAGGGGAACTCAGACTGGCGAGGTTATTCACCGAAGTCATGAGTCCGACCTCCCCAGTCAGCTCTCTCTGATTTTAAACCAGCCCACTCTTCAGTTTCTGCCTCACCGCAAAAGGCTATAACTTTAGAGCTATATTTTACATATACGTAAAAGGACTCATGTTTTCAAGTCCAGAGTCATATTAGATAATGACTCCTAAGGGGAGAGGAGGACCATAAGTACTGTTGTCTATTTTGTGGCATCTATAAATATTCCTTGTACCAAAACATCACATTGTTTAAGAAGAACTACCAACCACACGAAGGCAGGATCCCATATTTGTATCTATTTTTACAATAAGCAAGAAGTCAAGTATTCACACTTTGTAGGAATGATGAAGAATATACTATAATATTTCTTGGTGGGTATTCCATGAATTTTACCACCAAGCAAGCAATCTACTTCACTGTGAATAATTCCAGGACTTTTTCTAATGCCTTATTGTGCTTGAAAGGTTCTGAAATGTAAGACCAGCTGTTAGCAAGGATGCGGGTTTTGTTGTGGTTGTTTTTATTTTAAATTGTGTTCTCTAAGTAGTTCAGTACCTCAGATTTCATTAGATTCTGATTAAGGGAATCCCTTTTCAACTTCTGTAGACAGATATTCATTTGGTAGACACTTGTTTGACTTTATTACTTTAGTGAATCTGTGGTCCCTCAACTAATCTGTTAATTAACTTAGTTGCTCTTTAACTACTTTAAATATAAGTTAGGCCTTAATATGTCAAATCATACAATGGTAAAACTTAAAACATTGTGCTCAAATACCACATGTGTAGTATTAATGCAAGAGCATATGTTTATAGTGGCCCACAGACTTTGTGAAACATAGGTTAGCATATCAGCATATTACTGCTATTTTAATGATATCATTAAAATTCTATAATGGGAGTTTGTATTTAGTTTCTGGTAACAGAGCCCATTGCAGCTTCTCATATTGGGTTTAATCAATAAAATATAAATACAGCAAGAACAAAGAGTTTTTCAGGTTTTATTTTGTTTTTTTACCGAGCAAGATTCTAGAGCCTAAGGATCATAGTAACAACAATATACTGGCACTGCACTGTACAATTTTTAAGTCACTTTATAGGAACCATCACATCTGATTCTCACAACAGCACAAGGGTGTTATGTAGGGGTAGGTAATCATCATCCACCTAGGAGTGAGAAGGAACCTGGACCTAAGGCTGGCAAAAGGTTGCAGAGAAATGGAGTGAAGCCTAAGGGTGGAGACTTCTTCCTTATCATTAGCCTTGGTTTTCTGCGTCCCAGTGCTTTTCTCCGTGATAGCAACTTCTAGCTTTTCCTCTTACCTTCACTCTTACCATAATAATGTCCACTCTTTCCTTTCCTCAAGATCCTGAGATCCTGAGACTCAGAATATAATAATCTGAATCTTGTTTCTTGTTTTCTCTGACATGGAGATAACATTTTTTTTTTTTTTTTTTTTTTTTTTTTTTGCCTGTGAAGCTTTAAGAACGAATGTGAGGAGGACTTGGAGAATTAGAGTGCATATTCTGTAAATGCCTTTTTTCTTCTTTGTTCAATAGAGAAAAATAAAAGGTCAAACTTGAAACTGCATTTCATTCCCCTGAGATAGTAGGTATGGAATTCGGTAGGCTAATTCCTAGCATCCACAGAAACAAAAAATAAAAATGTGTGATGGGGAATCTGCCAGGCAGATTTACGCAATCAGGAAATAGCCTGTCTTCATTCCATACACCTGAATCTTTAGCTATAACTCCCCCTTCACCCTCGTAGTATATAACTCCAAGACTGGGACTTCCTCATAGGAGCTCACCTGCATTCTCAAAATTCAGAAACGACTGCTTTGGGGCTGTCTTAAAGGCAAATCTTGCTGCATCTGCTTGAAGGGGAAATAGAGGATGCTGGAATTCCTAAACAGATCTTAAAAAGGTGAGAGCTTTCTGTGTTCCTCGTTCCTAGCTTTGCAACTCCAAACAAATTTATTCCGGCAATGTAATTCTTTCGTGCTCTTACAGACAAGTATATGTTGAATGTTGTGGCTTGAGAAAAGGGCTGGCATTGTTTACATAACGAGATAAATTATAACTTACTGTTTATTGACTTGAAAATGATCTTTGGAAAAAAAGGAAGGCATATTACATAAGTGATACCTTATAGGCATTTGAGCTTCCATCTTCTCAATCATAAACTGAAAGTGTAGGGTATTGTACTTAGATGCTTCAAATTCAAAATTCACAGCTTCTTGTGACAAGTAATACACCGCCGTGGAAAGTTGTTTCACCACTGGCCATGTTATATTCAGTTACAGCTAGATTTAATTTTCACATGGATTTAAATGCTTGGGCTTGCAAAAGAGATACCAAGAAATGTTGGATTTTAAACTTCGTTGAAAATTTTGAGGAAGCTGAGCAAGCACTTGTTTTAAAATAAACAGTTAACCACAAAGCAAAAATAAAAACACAAAGTCACAATCACAATAACACCAAAAACAAATAAGCCAGGACAAGATATACCGAGGTAAGGTGAATTAAAGGGCCAAGGGATGTTGAAAATGGAGGCACCTGAAAAGGGGCAGGCTCTTTGTGTGTTTTTATTACTCCTTGGAAGCCTCTGATGTCTGAAAAATGAATTTGACTTATTGGTTTGCTTAAGCAAAAGTAAGAACAACATGTAGAAACTATTACAACTTGATACTTTTTTTTTTTGTTTTACCCTCAAAGAGGAAGAAATTCCTGGCAATTAGACTTGTCCTACAAAAGAAACTGCCTGGAATGGTAGGGAGTTCCACACCTGAGGTGTTGGAGGTAACATAGATTACAGTGGTATTACAGCTAGAATCCTTGTATTTGGACTATAAGTCTGCCCTATCTATGATCTGGTGATGATGATGCAAGAGAACATTGAAGAATTACGGGAATTAGTTTCCTTGGCTTTGCTTAGCTGGGGCATGTGGCAAAATGCCATCAACTAGCAAAGCTGTGAGGATCTTTACTTCAGCTTCTTCCTTCTCCATTGTAGACTTTTGTGAGTACAAAGGCCAGAAGTAGCAGTTCTGCAGAGAAAGGACATGCTAAAAAAATAAGTCTTACCTAAATAAGTATAACCTTAGAAAACATGTTTCTGTTCAGTAGATTTATTTATTGTGGTATAATTACAATCTACTTGGGTTTAGCAACTCTTTTTAACTCCAGTCAAGTAAGTCAGCCTCAATTTTCCCACAAACCAAAACCAACTATTGTCTTGTTCCCACCTGTCAAAATATTCTAGGCAAAATCAAATTTACAAGAAAGATATTATGTTTCCTTTATTTCCTTTCTGAAGTTTTCATTATTTTTCTTTCCCTTTCTATAGAGACTAACTCAATTTATTTTCTTTACCTTTATTTTGAGAAAATAAATAATCCCTTTCAGGAGAAAAAAATGCATTAAACAATAGACTAGGAAGAAGTTTTTTCCTCATTATGTTGTGTCCCTAATTTTAGAAAACAGGCAAATGAAAGAAAGGCCTGATTACCACAGTAATTATATCAGAGACATTTAAATACCCTAAATTTAAAAACATAACCTAAACTGAGTGACTGAGCAGGCATTTTGGTAGACTATATATTGAACCCTTAGGCACAACAACTTTTTTTTCATTGTAGACTTTTCTTTTTTATAATGTAGACCATGTAGAGTGCTGCCTGTATAATGTATTTTTGTATGATTCTGGCCAATTTATCAAATCCTTCTGAGTCTCAGTTTACTGAATTTGTAAACTAGGAATATAAAAATACCTACTTCAAATGATTTTATGACAATATAAATGAAACCTTTATCCTAGGGCTACCTGGATCAAGGGTAGTAAGTATTCCATGGAAGTTTGTCATTTTAATTAACTTGAGGGACGACAAAGCCTATAGTTTTATTCCTATCTCTCTTTTGGATAGATCCTTGTACGTGGATTTTGAAAGATAAGTGGTGAGCATTATTTTAAAATGATACTATTTTGTTGTTTTTTAAAAATATTTTCTAAAGCTCTTTGTTTTCATGAGATACTTTATTCAATGATTATTCTTTTCCTTGTAGAGAGGTACAGGGGGAGACTAAATAGGACAAAAATGAAAAGGATGCTTGAAAAGCCTGACTGCCTTTTAACTTTTTTTTTAATCCTTTCACTGGAAATTTTAAAGGAAAATAGGGCAGAGTGGGGCAGTGAATACAGTTTTCTGTAAATGATAAATACTGTTCAATGTAGAGTAAATATGTAGATACATGGGTTAAAGGAAGAATGAACTGTTCTGAGGAGCAATCCACGTTTAAAAAATGTATACTTTTATTAAAGTAGAGATTCAGTCATAATTTCAATTCAAATTTTTTTTTTCTTTTGATTCCATGTAGCATAGGAAAACAAAAAGATAAGTGGATTTATTAGAAGTATGGTTAGTTTGCAATCAGTTTTTAAAATATTATGTAAGTTCTGGCATAGGGAATGAAAACATTTTTTCATTTTTTTTTTTCATGGCCGAGAAGGTGAGAGTAGGAACAAAAAAGACAAAGTTCTAGTCCTAGCCATACCAGTTTATATCTGTGAGCTTTGAGGCATGGCATTGATCCTTTTAGACCTTAATTTCCTCATCCGTAAAACAGGAGATGGGACTAGATACTCTCTTGAAGTTCTTTTTATTTAGAAACATCTGCTATTCTCAGAAGTCTGTGAAATTATAATTTTTAAGGCTGAATACATATTTCGGCCATATACTGTGATACAAAAATGACTAATTTCTCAAAATGTATTTTGAGGACCACTGAATTAAAATCACCTGAGTTGATTATTCGGCATACTGATTCAGGAGTACCAGCTTCAGTGCCAAAGCATCAGAATCTTGGCCATGGGGTCTAGAATCTATTTTTAACAAGCTGTCCAAGTAATTCATAGTTCAGGTGGATGGCAAATTTGAGAACTATTACTTTGGAATTAAAAATCAAATGTGATTTTTAATCAATGTAATATCTTTAGGTAGAAGTTTTTCATTGATCACAAAGCTGTTTTACTATGCTATTTAAAATGAAGATTCTGAAAATAAAATTATGAGATCAAGGAATCTCTAATAGTTTTTTTTTAAACCTATGTTTTTGACTATGTAGAATTATTAATTGGGGGAAATGTAATGGAAATACGTTTAAGTAAATTGCTGAAATACTGTTATTTGTATACATTAAAGTACTTATAAAATGTGAAATGGAACATAGAAAATCTTTCTCAGGCACTTAATTTTTTTTTAAACTAGAAAATGCCTTAGCTGCAGAATTTTGAAAATATTGAATGAAGAATATATTACAAATGGGTAAGGGAACAGAAAACTCTAGATTTTAATCTAGTTATCCTCAATTTAGTTGCTCCCAAATAACTCTCTCAAATGTGTAGCTGAGTCAAATAGATTAATGATAAAGTATCATTTATCCACACCAACTATAAAAAACAAGCATTTTTTCAAAGCTTTATTGAACTATAATTCCCATACCATAAATGCACCCACTTAAAGGATACAAGTCAGTGGTTTTTAGTATACACACATAGTTGTGCAATCATCTCAAGCAAGTGTCTTTTAACCACTAAAAAGTATTTCCATTTTTTAAGGCACTGCTTACTCAGCTACTAGTCTCCTCGCTGACACCATACATTCCAAACGAGCGATTTCTCTCAGCATTTTATTGACAAAATGCTTTTATCAGAATGCCGGGAGCTATCTGGGTGCAATTCTATAAAAGAGTGATTTTGAATTTACACTGGATTGTTCGGGATTCCAAAGTAAATTCACCTGAAAGCTTATTTAGTGTGAATGAGAGTTGCCATGCAGCTTGATGAATGCAATGCTGAGGAAGATTGATGATGGAAAGGAGGAGGGGTGCTTCAGATCAACTTGCTGCAAGGGCATAACCATCAGATTTGATTAAAGACTACTTTGGGGGTTAGATTCTCTTTGATTCCCACCTTCCCAAAAGGAAATACACATTTTTATAGAGTCTAAAATGATGCGTGTGTGGGTGTGATTCTGACAGTGCGTCATCCTACTCTAGGTAACAGGAAAAAAATGAAAAAAACAGTTTCTCTTATGCATAAAGATATCATTAGGAGAATAAAAAAATCAAAGTTCCACATGGAAGAAGATGCTTTATGATAATTCCCTTAAAGGATATTTGCCATTTAAAGCCATGGCATTCCATTAAAACAATGTTATTCATGCTCACAAAATTTCTTGGACATTTTTTTTTTTAACTTTTACTGGTACGAATTGATATTTGGCTTTTTACTTCATCATCTAATTGATATTTGGAGATGTATTTATTAAAAGAGTAAGATGACTCGCATGATGAAACTGCTCTGCTTGTTCTTCCTGAGTGACAATCAGTTTATGTTAGGTCATATTATATTAGGTCCATGTGTTCTCAGTAAATTCAGTTATTGTTTCTCTCCTTCAGCATCAAAATTCAAAAAGTGAAAATTCATACTAAACAAAATGTCTGAAATCTGACCGTTGTGTGTTGTACTTAGGAAAGCTAAGTATCACTTTTTGCGTGTTTTGGTGAAGTGGTACAAACCATTTGGAAAATCAAAACAACTGTGCTCTCTACCCATACATGGGAAGATTTTTGCATAACTCTGGAAAAGTTCCAGAAACCAGCCTGTCCCATTTGATTCTTTAGAGCTCTTGCATGGTACTATTTATGTTGCCGGCATAGAATCACTATCAAATCAAAGCTATTTTAAAAGTAAGTTTAAGAAATTTCATAGAAGTGAAATATAATAATTGTATTTGTGATGTGTGTGTGTCAGTGTGTATTTGTACTGTATATGTCTGTGAATGCATACCTGTGTGTACCTTACCTAGAATTTCCTTAAGACACACCTGTTGAGTTTGAATTTTTGAAATGCTAGTCTAAGATTGATCTAATTGAGAGAAACCAAATCTCTAACTCAGGTACTCAAAATGATGTGTGACTTGATCATTGTTCCTTCTTATTTCATCCCAAGAAGAATGTGCAAATGGAGAAAATCAGAGGGGCATAGTAATATTCTACTCTTTTTTTTTCCCAGTCTTTTTTGCTATAACAGTAAAGATCATTTTTTTAAGTAAGTTCAAATATTAAAAGAAGTATGAGGCTTGTAAACAATATGCATTTTCTGCAATCCTTGCCTACAGTTCTTAGAATTTATTTATTCTGGTGTGTAATGTGTACTACTCGGAGTTTCTATTTCTTCATGACTTGAATGATCTCAGAGTACATAAAAGTACCTCAAGATATGACCAGTCTTTTTTTTTTAGGAAAAAGTAAATTAGCTTAAATGCTCACACAAATGTGGGATTATAATTAATTCAGTTTCACTCCATTATACAATTAAATTTTAAACTCTTAGTCTCTACATCTGTTAATAAAGAAAAATAGAAAAATAATGAAAGAACTAATGTTGATGATGATTTATAATGACTAAACCATAGTAAAATAGAAATGAAAAGGAAAGTCTCTTTCTGGGTTAAAAGACCTGAATGTAGATCACAACTGAGTAATTGGCTCAAATATGCATTGTTAATCGACACTTTCCTTTCATTTCTTTCTAAATGACTTGAGTAGTAAGTAGTAAGTCAGTTGTTTGTAGTACTAAACATCTTTCAGGAGTATCAATAGTTGATCCTTCTTGAAAGGAAGGTACCCAAATATGGTAATTTTAGCATTCCTTTTTCCCTCTTTTTACACTATTTTATTTGTTGAAAATTTGTTGATAATGTATAAGTAAATTTTCAAAATATGACATTTTTCTAATCAATTATGTTTTTAACTGGTATTTGTATGTATATTTCCCCACAAACTTTCATCTCAACCTCTTTACATTCACTTTGGGAAGCTGTAAGTCACCAAAGGTGTTTATTTGAAGAAAGAGTCCAAAGTTATTGAACAAAGAGACTTTGAAAATGTATTCTGGAAAAAAAACACAACACCATAAAAACAACTAAATTGAAGCAATGACAGATAGAGACAGTTTGAAAAACTCTTCAGTCATATGAGCATGAGTCCAGTATTTTCAATTCAGTGTTTTTCCAACATTTTTGACGAAAGTGATCTGAGTGAAGTTTGAAAGTAACTTGATAACATGCTTTCGTAACTCGGTGTTTTAGTATATTCAGCATTTTAAGTAGAAGTCTAATTTAGCCAACTTATCTTAAAGTGTAATCCACTTTTTTTTTTTGGGGGGGGAGAGGACCCTCTGGTCTTAATGATTAATTTAACTATATTTTTTCACTATTAAGCTAAGCATCTGGAAGTGGATTTGGAAATTGCAGAGAGTTTAAATTGACTTGATGGGGAAATAGTAACAAATGCAAATTGAGTCCTACTGAAAACTGCCTTAAGACACTTGAGGTTCAATCTTATTTACCATTTTGATGTTTTCATAGAAGAGAGTAAACAGTAAATAGTTAATTTAATTTATAAATGGGTGAAAATTGGCAGATGTTACTCAAGTTTATTAAGAATAAAGAAATGTTTTAAAAATGAGAAACCGAGAAAGATAATTAGAAAATCACCTAAATGAATAATCGCAGAAAATAAAATTATATTGTGATGTGTAAGAACGTGGTAAAAAAGTGTTGTTCTAAGAGATATGATAATGTTAATAAAAATGACACATTAATTGTGCTTCTACAGAGATGTGATAGAAAACAGCATTGACTCACATTCTGATTTATTTAAATTGAGGCACTTTAATATCAAAATGTATATGTTGCATAATGTTAATAAAATGGAGTAGTTAACAGATAAAAAGATGGATGGGTTAGAGTCTATTTTTTCACATAAGTGTGACACTCGGCATATTCTGAAGTGTATAAAATATATGACAAATTATGTAAGGTAAAAGCTAAGTGTAACAAAATGAGCCCACAAGGGCAGAATGAATTTATTAATTTCTCAAAAGTTTCTTGTAAGATCTCTAGTTGATATCATTTATTTGTTATTGATATTTCATTAATGAATGTTTTTGTAATTATGAGACACAATATTTACCAGCTCATGATAACTTTCAAAAGCCCATTTATTGATTTTATGAAATTTCACAATTGGAATAATTTTAGTAATTTTTCCTTATAAACTTCATATTGTTCAGTTTCTGTTTTGGCTTCCATTGTGCTACATTGCAGTTAATTGTAGGGTAGGTTGAAAATGTGAAATTAGCTGTGTGTTTAATTCATTTGTTGGAAAGATCTATATCTGTGCAATTGTCAGGAAGATCTTTCCTCCCACATTGAGCTTGTAATGCATGATGAAAAATTGGTGTTATCTTCTTTCTTAGAAATAATCTGCTGCCTAAAATTTAATTAAAAAATAAATAAAAGATGAAAGAGGTGGAAAGGAATGAGAAAGAGAAAGAATAGAAGCAAAGAAAATAAGAAAATAAGAGAGAAGAAAAGGGAGGAAGAGAAGAAAGCAGTTTGGGATCCTCTACTCACCTTAGAGCTGTTCAGTTTAACATCTTCAAATGTATTTCTGCTGCTTGCAATCTTAATCACTCCAATAGAAGAGACAAGAATTATTTCTGTGTATATCTGAGCTCTGTCTTAATTTTTAAATAACTACGTGTACTACATACATAAGTAAACTAGTTTATGTAGAGTAGGTTTACTCTTTTAATTTGATCAATTAATCTTATATAACTGAAAAAGGGTACCTGTAAACAATCATATCAATATTTTTTTCCTAACAAATATTTATTGAGCACCAAGGCAATGAATTTGTGGATAAATAGACCTTCTTATTTCCAGAGTTTATAATCCAGTTGGGAGAAACATAATAAATAAATTCATGGACTAATAAATGCATCTTATTCAAAAAGTCTTGGAAATTTTACCTCCAAAGACTCCCACTAAATAAACAGAATTATTCAAGGATATATGGTAGCAAAACAAGAATTGCTTCACATTATAATGCTCCTATTAACAAGGCAGGCAAGTTACAAATCTCCCAGTTTTAGGAAATAAGCAGGGTCTTTTTCTGATGAGCTCTACTCCAGGGTCATTCCTTGAAGTGGAAGGTAGCAAGAGCGCCCCATTCCATTGCTATGTTTTACTGCCCTTTCCCATCCCCCATCTGTGCTTAAGAGCTGACATACAGGATTCTGAGAGCGATTTCAGGACTCTATGACTATCCAGCAAGGGTCTTCACTTTCTTCAGGGTCCAATGAGGTGGTTTTACCTCAAGGTGAAAATCTAATACCTGGGGTGAGGAGTTGAATGGCTTTGATATTGTTGGACTGGGTCTTTAAATAGTGATCTTGACAATTGCCCCAGGGTGTCTTCTGTCCTTTTTGTATTTTTTTTTTCTTTTTTTTTTAACCAGGGCTTATGTGTATGAGTCTTTAGATTTGCCCTTATCTTCTCAATAGATTTTGCTTGTGCCCATTTTAGGATGTGGATGTGGCTTTCTCTGCATTTGTCAGTTTTGTCCCATCTAATTTCTCCCGCTAAGGAATTCCTCACTGTTTCTGGTCAATTTATAGAATCCTTTTTGTTTCTAAATTTGTTATAGATACAGTCTTTAAAAACTGTCCTATTTGGGGTTTTTAAAAGATTTAGAACTTGGGGAAGTGTGGATGCATGTGATGAGTTTATTTCATTCATATAATTTGGACCCTCTTCCCATATTTTCTAAGAACTTCATACTAGTTCGTACAAACAGACATGAGAGTATTTTTAAGTAGACATAAGAAAACAAATAGCTCTATGGTACAACTGTGCTTGGTGCTTATAATTTTGGTGCCTATAGTTTAACCGGTTGTGAAATGGAGTATTGCATTGCTCATGTGAAATAGATTAATGTAGACCACTCACTGTGGAAGAGCGTTCTCTAAAATTGATAATATGGGTAAAACTGTTGTCCAAAAGTTGATGTTTAAAGAAGCCAATTAATTTTGTCTTTGCAAGTAAAATCACCAGTGGTAAACACAGTGAGACATTGAGGTTTATAGGTGTAATGGCCATTCAGTAGAGAGCCTGTTATTTTTTTTTAAATGCAACACTATGATATTAAGAGTTATTTAACAATTAAAGATGGGTGCCGTTAACATTATGCTTTATCCTTCTATATCTACTTCTTTTTCTAGCCTGTTCTATACTTCTTTGTTTCACTCTCTTTCACTTTTATTATCTCATTCTTTTTTATTTTTCTTTCTATTTCCCTATTCATATTCCTTATTCTGCCAAACAGAATAAAACAGTATCGACATACACTGTTTTAATCTCTGATTGTAACTAAAAGTTTGAAGACCACATCTCTAATCTAAATTATTAATTTGAAAAATTCCTTTAACAAATATTTATTGGACTACTACCATATGTCTGGCAATATCCCAGACCATGTAAATAGAGAAATATAAGTACAAAGTAAAGTCTAGCCTCAAAGAAGCTGACATTCTCTGCACCTGTCCTAATATCTTAGCCACTAGCCCCATGCAACTATTGAGCACTTGAAATGTGGCTAGTCCAAAATGAGATGTGCTTTAAGTATAAAATATGTATTTAGTTTCAAGGACTTTTAAAAGATTTAAAAGACTTATGGCAAAGAAAAGAGTATAAAATATGTTTCTAATTTTATATTGATTACATGTGTTACATAATATTTGGGGTATATTAGGTTAAATAAAGTCCATTATTTATGAATTAACACGTAAGTCATGTACTTTTTAATTGTGGCTGCTAGAAAAATTAAATTATATATGTGGTTCATGTCGTATTTCTCTTGGAAAGCGCTGCTCTGTAATATGAATAGTTAATAAATATTTACTGATTTTCATGGTTGAATGTGAGCCGTTTAATTTCTCTTTTGAAATGAAGTAGTTTTTCACTTATTTTTCTCCCAATTTTCAGTTTAATCTTCAAGAAACTTCTGAAATCTATTTTTTTGATAGAGAAATTCAAACACAAAGGCCTTTGATGGTATGCCTAAGATTACTGAGGGAATTGATGCTAGAAATAGTAAGTAAATCGAAATCTCACAGCTTTCAAACATACGCCCGTGTCTATTAAGCCAGAAGGAGTAACAAATACTGACTGTATGAAAAACAAAAACAAATATTTATTAAAGATTTCAGAGAAGTAACATAGGTTAATTAGGTGACTGTTTTACCTTCCCCAAATCTTTCCACAAAGGCAGGCTGAATATTGCTTATGTCAGTCTTGCTGCTGATGCCACTATTAACTGGCACAAATGTGATACCATGAACAATGGAGTATAATTAACGGTGTTCAACGTGATGATATTTGAATAAATGAAAATGCAAATTGGAAATATATTAAAACAGTATCAATATTAATAATTGTGGTTATAACAGGAAGACTGGTGAATTTTAATTTTGGATGTGATGAGATAATTAAAAATAAATATAGTAGTCCTTGTATGAGACTTTAAGATAATCAGCTGACATTTAACTGAGAGGAATTTTATTATAGAAACCAGTTTGCTGACATAGAAAAATGTATCCATTTCTGTGGAATCAGTCACATTATACCTTAAAATTTAAGAGTGAGATCCTTAAGATTTTACTTCAAGTATGGGATTTTTAACATTAAAATTAGTGCCCAACATGTTGATGTACAATTTTAGTATTTCAAAAGTTCTATTTTTTTCTTTGTATTATATGGGATGATAAAAACTTCTGAGAAATAAAATGTTAAATAAGTTTTTAAAAGTCCCACTTTTTATCATTGATAAAAAATGCAACCATCATAATTTTATTCTGAAAAACAAAGAATTACAGATCTCTGATTCCTTGACTTAATATATTCAAATCTTATAAAAGCTCTAAAAGTTGTGACACAGATTAACACTTTAATGAAGATGATGAGTTGCAAATATACTCGTATAAGTAATAACCTGAAGTGCCTTTTGTTGCTCTTTGGTTATTGAATAGTTACTTCATCTTAAAATTACTATTTAAAGAGTATTCATTCACTTCTTAGACCAATGAATTGTAATACGTATTTATCAAGTTCCTGCTTTGCACCAGTCACTATGCTAGTAGACCCTTTTATAAACATCTCATTCTAGTATTTTAGTCTCAGGATAATTTCACAAGTAATTGTCATTGTCTTTATTTTAAAGGTGAAAAAGAACAAACAAATAAAATGGTCTCATTCATCTTTGCTAAAGTACCTAGCCAAATGTTGATTTCATAACAAATAGTCAATAAATATTTTACAAATATGCTACTGAGTGTATACTGTACATTTCTTAAGGATCATATGTGTTGACAGCTTGAAATGATTGGAAAAATCAAAACAAACTAAAAATGTTGCTTGGCTATATGTTTCCTTGGATCCTATAAATAATAAAGTTCTCAAATCATAGAACATTAAGTTAGGGGATTGTTTAAAACATAGTCATTGACTTTTTTTTCCCCCTCCATATGTCTTTATTCACCATTGCTGTATTTTCAGAATTGAAATTTACATTGATGGCGAGGTGAGCTCTCTCTTATAATGCAGTATTCTTGATGCTCAGTCTAAGTTTAGTGGACAGCATGTCCTCCCTCAGGTTAAGTATTTTTTTATTTTTCAATTTAAGTACGCTACATTGAAAAGGACCTCAGGTAGATTACTTTTATTCTGCAAAGGATAATTTATACCCAATAATGGGTTATAGACACAAACTCTACCAAAAAAAAAATCCCCTGTAATTAACTTCTGGTACAACTTCCCCAGCGTGTCTACAGTTTGCAATTTACTTTGATTACCAAAATATGATAATCCTTTAGCACGGCCAAATTGCAGAGCTCTAAGTACGTTGACATTGCTTCAACACATTTAATCAACTTTACGTTCAAGGAAATACGAGCCTGATATGCATGACCACGATATCCTGCATAGAGAAATGGCAGGAATCAGGCTCACTGCTTTATTTCTATTCATTATTACTAACCTTTATTCATTTTAATTGAGGCAGGAGTGGGAGTGTAAAGGGCAAGATATTTTATCAGTATCTATTGATCATCCTTTGATATTTTAGACGGAAGATATCTAAGGGTTGAACTATGTAACTTCAAAATATCTTTTGGTCTTTTTATGCTCCTTCAGAGCCTTTTATAGAAATATCAGTTGGAGAATAAATGGAGGTAGGAATGGGATGTTTGACAGAGAAAATGCCAACTCTAAATGTTATTAACAAAACTTCCTCCTCAGACTCATTCATTTGTACCTAATGCCTAAAACTGATACAGTCTTAGATGTTCAGGATTTTTGCTGTCCTGAAGTGAATGAATGAATGAGAAAAGGTGTGCTTTATAAATATTTCATTGCTTCTGTGAATAATTTTGTATATGCTGTAATTTGGCTAGTAACATTCAGAAAGAGGAGTTCTATATGAATTCATATTAAGTTAGCATTTAATGTTTATTATTTGCCAGGGAGTATGTTTATGCTTTCTCAACTATTGTCATTTAACTCAAAGTCAACAACCAAGTATGTTTCATCAAGGAACTCTCCTCTGAACCCATTCAGTTTTACATCATCTATTTTATATGAATTGCAGAGGATTTTTGCGGAGAGTGGTAGACAGGATAAAGAGAGAAGAAACAGCAACTGCTTTCTTAAACCAAAAACAGAATTCTTTCTTTCTTGTTTATGATGTATGGTTAGGGGAATTCAATATATTATTTCTTTGAACATTTGAGAACATGTAAAGCTACTGTTGAAGGGGATCATATATATGGTGATGGAAGGAGAACGGACTGGGTGGTGAGCACACATGTGATATATAGATGATGTAATACAGAATTGTACACTTGAAACCTATGTAATTTCATTAACCAATGTCACCCCAAGACATTTAATATAATTTTTTTTTTCAAATGTCTTAACCAACCTTCAACTTACCCCTTGAGAACACTTTTAATCAAGATGTGGTTGGTGGCCTAATTTGGGGCAAGATGATAAATCAAGTCTTTTTATTTTCAAAAGAACATATTAACTTTATCTCATATCACCTGTTATATAAAGCAAGTATGTGAAATCCCTGTATTTTAGACACTAGCCTGTGACCTCAATCTCATAGTATATATGTGATTAAAAAAATCACAAAGAATTGTTATTTAAAAGCACCAGTTCTAAAAACATACTAAGCATTTATTCTAAGCATTTATTATTCAATTCTCTATGGTCTTCATTTTGATAAATGATCAGAAAGCTACAAACTTGGTGTGTACTACTTCAAATCCCTGCTGAAATGCCTTTTAGAATAGCAGTTTAACATTGAGTTCTTGATGGACATGAGAAAAGGCTGCATGCTTTTTTCATAACTGCTATTGAATAGATTTGATTATATAATCCAAAGTACTATTGTAACATATTTGCAAAGAATTAGCTTTTAAAATGTTTGTTTCTGCCAGTAATCAGCATGATTTATTTTTTAGTGAAGTAGTGGGAGACATGAGCCTCTCAGTGTTTCCTTTTTTGCCTCCGGCTCTAAGAGCTAATATTTGTACTTAGAGAAGTTTCACTGCTCTCAGTAGAACTGTATGCTTTCCTCATATCCTCTGCTTTTATCACTAAAATAATAGAGATTTTTAGAACTAATGGGAACCTGGAAGGTCGTTGATCCAACTCTTGGTTAGCAAAATGGGAAACTGAGGCTTTGGGAGATTTAAGTGACTGAGCCAAACTCACAGACTAAATAGATGACTGAGCTCAGATTGTAATGTAGGATTTCTGGCTTCAAGTTTGGTGTGCATTTTATTGTCAAGTCTGTTCTCTTACTCATTTTAATGATTCAGGGATATTTTTTTTTCCTCTTAAACTATCTCAAAGGCTTTTTGGAGCATTTCAGGAGAGACTAAATGTGGAAACCAAAATATTGTTTAGTCGATTAAAAATGCTACCCAGAAACCTGTACAATTAAATATTATATTCACAGAAGACAAAAATAATTTTAAATCACTTTTGTTTTTATTTAAATTATTATTGTTTTTAAGTGTCAAACCATAATTGTTGGATGAGTAAATTTGTAAGCAAGAATTCATAATACATTTTCCAAAAGTGATATGAACAAATGAATCTAAACTTTAAGAATTAGAGCGTTACTTTAAAAAAAAATGTAACCACACTGGCTCTGAGGATATAAATTTATTCAGAAACGGGACTGCTTTTACCAGCCAGGCAAGTTAGGACATGAAGATTAATAAATATTGAATAAAATAAGGAAGAAATGTGAATTTGATGAAGTTTGCTGGCAATTAGAGCAATTTATTTCACTATTAACATGACAAGCTCTAAATGGAAATCAGCTATGGATGAAAATGCAATTTTATTGCCTGGTATTCCCACTGCCATGTAATTAAATACAGAAATGGGGTGGAGGGGCAAAGGGGTATCCATGGCTGACTGTTCTGACAAAGCAGCCATCCATCACGCACGAGCTTGCTGCCATCACAGTGCTGAGATGAGGTTTATCTGTGGGGTTTGTGTATATGTATACTCAGGGAGAGTTTTAATTATGAAGTTCTCTTCCTGTGTGAAATGTTGTACCTCCAATGGAAGGAAAACAATTGTCTTGCTGGATTTTAAAAAAAATGCCAAGGACAAATAAATGATGTGTTTTTAGGGGGAGGGAGGAGATATGAGAAAGTATTTACTTCTTGATAGAAAAATCAAATAAGAACCAAATGCTACTGTCTACTAGCTATCATTGTATGTATTTAACAATTTTATGCTATCTTTTTAAAGCATTGACTTGGATTGTGTGTGTGTGTGTGTGTGTGTGTGTGTGTGTGTATAAATATACATTCACAGATTAGTTAGCTGTTGATATATAAGCAACTGATGACTGATGCCTCTCCTGGCAGCTCGAGGCGCCAGGTGGGACCGCACCCAGGACAGGGCACCCTTCCATGGCAGGGCACACTCACACATACCACACTCACTCAGATGGGGACAATTCAGACTTGCCAGCTAATCTAACATTCATGTATGTGAGATGTGGGAGGCAACCAGAGTCCTGGAGAAAACCCCCATAGACATGGGGAGAACATGCAAACCTTGCACAGACAGTGGCCCTGGCCAGGAACTTTTTTCTTCTTCTCATCAATGTTACTACGAAACAGTGGAACAAAATTACTTTACTTGAGGATCTGCTATATAGTGATTTCTTCTCTGTTGAAGATGCTATAAAACAAACAAACAAACAAACAAACAAAAAACTTTAGTTTTTCTAGTTTCTAGGAAGACTCAGATTCTAGAGCATCGAATCTGGACACCTTCTAACTTTGGAAAATGGCCATGTAATTTAGCTTCACCTTTCTACTCCTATGGCATTGGTTCAAGAGCTGGTCCTTGTCCAGTTATGATTTCTATCTAGTATAAAGAGCCAAAAGTTCATTGGTGTTTGATCAATAATTTGTCACACTTTATGAACTTTCTGCAGTGGTGACTTAGGATGGGTACATTTGAACACATAGATTGATTGGTGGAAATGTCCCTGGATATACTGTATATGTATTCTTTAGATCAAAGTAAACATTCTGTTGTCTGACCAGCTTAGACATGGGCCTAACTGTCCAGATGTATGTTGACCTTAGTGTATGGAAGAAATTTTCCAGGGTATCCAACAAAGGGAATGCAAAATATTTTTGTTACTAGTTTATTAGAAAAAAGTTTCCACATTCAAGTATAGTTTGGAAAAGTAGGGAGGAATTGGAGGATAATCGGTTCATGATTAGTTCTACAGTTAAAAAGCAAATTGCAAAACAACTCCCCCCGCCACCATTTATACAGAAAACTTTTGTAATTTCCCTTTCCAGATCCTTCCCTTCTTTTAAAAGCTTACTGTACCTTTCTATGAATCATAATTGTGTTACGTTTTGGGAAAATAACGAACAAGACAAATCCCTGCCATCAAAACATTTAACATTTGTGGAATCAACAATGTATAAGCAAATGAATGCAATGACATGCAATAGATAATATGCTAAAAATTGTGTAGCTGGTCCCAATTTGGGCACAGTGAAGGAATGGTCTTCATTCCTTCAAACCTCTTTGGGGTTTGGTTCTTGAAGGGAATGCATATTTAAAATGAGACTTGAAATATCAGTAGATTTAATGCAAGCAGAGCTTGATATCAACAGTCAAGGCCATGAGTGTTTGAAATAGCATGGCAAATGTGGGGAAGTGAAAATAATTCATTGATGTTGGAAGATGCAGGACATTGAGATTTTGCCTAGTTTCTAAAGGAAAATGAGGGTGAGACTGAGCTCTGGGGATGAATATACCCCGGTCTCACTCACTTGAGGCTGGGCGATGGAGGTGCCACTTATGGAGCTAAGACATTGAGGCAGGAGAATCAGTTTGAGAAGAAAAGATAATGATTCAATTTTGGATATGTAATTTCAGTTGCCTTTGGAACATATGGTGGAGATACTATATAATCATGAGTAGAGCTGAGGGGAAGTATTTAGGTTGAAAATATAGATTTGAATATTGTCTGCTTCTAGATGGAATGATGGAACTCCAAGAATCAGCAAGAATACCCTGGAAAAGGAAATCAAAGACAGAATTCTAGGACCTCAACATTTGAAGGGTAGGCAGAGGAAAAATAGTCTGGAAAGAAGGTCACAAAAGAACAATTGGAGTCATATAATTTTTGCCAAATAATTCAAGGGAGAGAGTGGTTCTGAGGGAAAGGACTGAAAGAGTACGTGTATGTTGGCTTTGGAGGCAGTCGGTGTCCTTAGCAAAATATGCTTTTGCAGAGTAAGAGAGAAATCTATGTGGATTTAAGAACAGAGGAGAGGGAGGCAGAGAGCATATCCAGATCATTCAATTAAGATGGTCTTTGAAAGAAGGATACAGAAACTAAGAGTCTTCCCTTGAGAGGGGTTCAGTATTAAGTTGGTTTTGTATGTTTTCATTGGAAAAATTTGAACGTGCTTATAAGGACGTGGGAAATACAACTAAAAGCAACATTTTGAAAACTTTGGAGACAGTAAACCCGTGGTGCAAGGTATTTTGATTTTGGAAGGATGGGAGGGAATGGGTTCAAAAAATCTAAGAGAAAGAATTAGCTTTGAACTAGAAAAAAGTACCTCTTCATTGTGACTCAGGCAAGAAGGGTGACTGTAAGCATTATGCATTAATGGAGTTCTCGCCTTGTGGTTTCCATTTCTTCAGTATATTGCCAAGGCCATGTGTGAAGAGAGAGAACCGACAATGTTGAAGGAAGTCTGTGGAACATGAAGAAATTTGGAGATAGCTTTGTGGAGATTGACAAGGCTGGCTGACCAGGCTGCCTGTCCTGTAAACAGTGCCAATGGGCTAAATGTTGCTAAGGAACAGAGTTGTGTGTATCTGAACTGGAAAGTTGCTGGTGTTGTATCTTATGGAAGACTGGTTTAGGGTTTAAGGAGAATAGATTGAGGGATGATTGCCTAGCATTTACGTAGAGGCTTGAAATTCTTCAAGACAGGTGAGGCTTATGTTTCTTAGCCATTTCCTCCTTTCTCAACCCCAGACAATACTTTATTATTCATTAATTAAGTAAAAAGTAGTTTCCTAGGAAGCTTCTCTTAAAGTTTATTCCTCATGTTCTCTATCTTTGTCATATCTCTTTCAGGACATTCCTAAACATTTTAACACCATCTTCAAGTAGTGTCAAGGGGTTTTAGGGACGATTCTGCCAGATTATTTCATAAAGAAATTTCTATACGGTGCCTGTATAAAGATCTCCCATTCATATTTACTATTTTTATTTTATTTTGTATTTTTAGTGAGTACCACATATACCAGCTCTACTAAGTTATATTAAGTAAATGCTCACTGCTACTAATAGTTAATGTACATAGACTTTTCATTCTCTCTTGTTTTTTAGACACATTTTTCTTGAAGACTATTTCTGATGTGATTTTCTACTTCCTCTTCTCAGAACCTTTAATTTTTACCTTTTTTGAATTTGAATCTGTTCTCTCCACTTGTTATATTTTATGACATTTCTTCCTATTCAGAAAATTCAGTAGTTATTCAGTAGCATTTCAGCTATTCAGTAGCTGTACTGAATATTTTGAGTTTATACCAGATAGAAGCTTCTCAAATTTCTAAACATCCCCAAATTTTGATGCTGCTGGATGTATCTTGGGCCAAGTCATATTCTCAATAACAGTGTAGTAGCACCCCACTCCCCCCACCCCCCACTTTACGGGGAAAGCATTCCAAAACATCCGATGGATAGTACAGAACCCTATATACTCTGTTTTTTTCTATACATACATACCTATGATAAAGTTTAATTTATAAATTAGGCACAGTAAGAGATTAACAACAATGACTAATGGTAAAATAAAATAATTATAACTATATATGGTAAAAATGTGAATATAGTCTCCTTGTCTCTCAGCAAACTAACACAAATTTATTTTTTTCTTCACAATTTCACAAATAGAATATTCATTTTTACTATAGAGCTTAACATTCTCAGCATATGATTTTTTTCCTTATTAAGTCGAGAAATTTCACATTTTTATGTAAAGGGAGGACTTTGAGGCTTCTCTTTGGCGTATCCGAATAGCCAGCATCACTACATGTGTTCTTTGGGGCCATTATTAAGTAAAATAAGGGTTACTTGAACATAAGCACTGTGATTCCAAGACAGTTGATCTGCTATACAATCCACATGCTCTGAAGTGACTAAGGGACAGGTAGCATATGCAGTATGGAGACACTACACAAAGAGATGATTCACATCCCTGGCAGGACAGAGAGGAATAGCATACGGTTTCCTCATGCTGTTCAGAACAGTGTGCAATTTAAAGCTTATAACTATTGATTTCTGGAATTTTCCATTTGATATTTTTCAGACCATGGTTGACCATGGGTAACTGGAACCCCAGAAAGCAAAACTGTGGATAAGGGAGCACTACTGTATTGCTGGCACGTATATTGTTTGAAATGCCCAGTGTCCGGTGCAGCATATCAAGTCTCCATAGAGATCAAAGCATAACTATAAAAAGAAGAACAAGAAATCATGTATTTTCTATTCTTTATGTTGGGAAAGTAGAAAATTTTATTAAAAATAATTTTGTATACTTGCTTTCTTCCTATTTCTTTTATGTTCCTACTTTACATGTTTTCAAGGAGTGTGTTGCAAGAAATATTTCTTCTTCCATGCACTTCTCCCCTAAATTAAATATTTATAAGATCAGCTGTTCACCTCATGGGAGACATGGCTTCCCTGAGACAGGAACATGGCTAGTACCAAAACCTGGCACTGATTTCAAGCATTTGTCTTTATTCTAAAACTAGCTACTCAGTTTAATTTAAAGTTACTGATCAATAATATTTGCTTTAAACTCATCAAAACTAATGCCACTTTGGGGAAATATAGTCACATATTAAAAATACAGTGGCCTAACTATGAACTCTATTACAAAATTAAACTGGAATTCAAAGATATATTTAATATCCAGGAAGATTTCCATAAGATTAGTTCCGTTCCTTACAGCCATCAGGGCTTAAGCAGTATTGAATGTGTTAGGTAAATAGAATCTGTCCTCATGATTTACAAAAATCACTGTCAGTGGAACAAAGTTCTTCCCCACGTGTGAACTTTAGCCAGTTGAAAGTAATAAATGTCTTTATAGCTGTGTTTAAAGAACCATATCTATACTACATGATTAAGCAGAGGGTGAAATCAAATATAAATATAGGTAATTGGAGTGTTTTGTCAATAAGGTGAAATAGGAAGAAATCCTGACCTTCCCCCCATCTGAAACTCTGTAATCCATCAAGCACTGGAGATGACGATATGGAGAAATTCTCACTTTTGTCTGAAAGGCTCTACTCTGCTCATTCTAGTAGTTCCTGTTTAGTGACGATGGGATAATTCAGGGTGGTTCTCTTCCTCCTGTTAGTCCACTTACACCTTAGAATGTGTTTATAATTCTTCCTCCTGACAGAGAAGGAAAATGAAAACTTAAGTGTTTGTCTTTTGCTCCCCACTCCCAATCCTTTTCTATTTTCTTCTTCATCCTTTCTCCTCTTTTCCCAACGTCTCTGTCTTCTCTTCTTTCTGCCTCCTTTATTCCTGTCTCCCCTGCCTCCCTGTTTTTCTTCCTATACACCTTTTAAGAAGGAAGCTCCTGTATTTTTCTTTGATATAAACTTTTATGTACACGGATAGAGAGAATAGCTTCAACATCAAGGCAAGATTATTCATTTAAATAGAAATAAAAGACAATAACATTTACATATTCTCATTGATTTTCTTAACAATAACAGTAAGTGCCATCTAAAAGAAATCATACTACTTAGGCAAAACTAAAATATTTATTTATGTTTTATAGGAGGTAATAATGTTTTACTCTTTTGGAAATTCACAAGAGGCATTCATCTCTTTCTTCAATTATATGAATTATATAACTTTTGAGATACCACTTACCTAATAAAAATATAGAAGGTGATTGCTTAGAAAATCCTGGAACTCATATTTTGCTAATCCTTTCTTGTACTGCAATTATATGAGGCAATAAAATGGAATCCAATTCCCCCTTTATTTTGATTGCTCATAAATTCAAACCCATGGAGTTGTGGAACACAAGCTGTTATATTGCAGAGTTGATTCTGTTATACTGAATAGAGCTAATAGAGTATTCTGAAATGGGAGAATTTTGTATAAGTAGTTTATGTCTACTTAAATAAAAGTATATTATTAAATATTTGTGTTAAGTATATTATTCTCTTATCAGTGCATATCTAATAACTCCAGAGGAAGGTGAAAAGAATTGATAGTTCTTCAATTTCCTGTGTGCCAGGTGATTTATAAGTTATACCCTAGTAATAGGGTATATCACTGGTCTAACAACCCCTTGAAGTTGGTGGTGGTGGATTCCTGTAACAAATGGGGAAACTGAGGTTCATGGCATTTAAGTCCAAGATCTTTGTCCAAGATCTTTGGCAAGATCACATGTCTAATAAATGGTGGAAAATTGGTCTGTCCAAGTTCAAATCAGGTGCTTAGATAATGGTGATAATGAGAGGGTTTTCAATAGCAACCAGACACAATTATGCTCAAATGTGTCCACTCTTATATCCCTGGTGAGAGGATAAATAGTATCCCTGCTGATAGCATTATATTTTCTTAAAGTTTTGTATTCTATCTTAAAAAATTGTGTGTGGATTTTTAACTTTATGCTTTTATATAAAAGAAATAAGATGTGATATCATTTACCAAACCTCAAAATCATGTTTACCCTGTGATTTCAAATGCCTCCTGGCCCACATTGTCCGTATTTGAGAAGCAAAGCATTAGGACAACATATAGTATTTGGGTTTTTGAAGGAAGCTGCATGGGGATGGGCATTAATGTTGTCTCTGGGGATTGGTAATGCCTAGAATTGTGTAGTGTGTACCCTCTGAACCCATATTCATCATCACTGAGTATGTAGGAATTTTTACTTCAAAAGTTACTACACTGGCAGGAGTTACACATTTGTCATGTTTACTGATGTATATCCAATGCCTAGCATGATTCCTGATCAAAATGGATGTTTAATTAATGTTAGTTGCATGAATGAATCCTTTCTGAGACACACATTACAGTATGGACCAAGACAAGTTTGTGAGATACATTGCATATCTCACAAACTTATTTCCTAGAATAAGTTTAGAAATATTTATTTACCATATTTATTTAGATGGGATTTTTGTCCCTGATTTTGAAATCAATTAATGTTACCCTATTTCAAGGTTTCAGATTACATTACGGGGAATTGGCATGACACTTAATGAAAGACATGTGATATTTAAGCTTACCTTTATTTAATGTTGTAAACAATTTAGGCAAAGGAAAAAAATAGGAATGGTAACATAATATTTAGGGTTTTTCAGACAAGAGAGTGTGATTGTTATAGAGGAAGCTACCGTAAGAACAGGGCAAGACATGGAATCAGAAAAAGAAAAGTTTATAATATTTAGAAAGTGTTATAAAAGCATACCGGCATATATCATGTAATAATAATGATCTAGCTGGAGATTAATTATGCACCTATCCAAATGTTTTAACATAATTTATGGGAAGCATTTTAATGGATTAATATTCTTGGTTTAATAAAGAAAATCAGAGAGGAAATCTATTTAATTTTCCAGTCTTTGAATCAAAACTATTATGTTAGGAATGAAGGGTCATTGCTTTGTGGAGATCTGAATTTAAGCACATGCAGAAGTGTTACTATAGTTTTCTAACATTTTTATAATGTCTGAGTGAAACAGACAAAAACAGTGATATTTGCTCTTTGGAGAGATATGTTTGTCTCTGGGTCAAAGGCTAAGATTAGAACCCAGGTTGTCTGAGTCCATTTGTAATGATTCATTTGAAACAGAAAATATGTAGGGACATATATTTCTCTTATGTTCTGAGCATCTATGAAATAACAAAGTACATAGATTCTTTAACTCTAACACCTAGTCTGCACATATTAAGTGGTTCACTTCACACTCACCCTCCGTGTCCTACTCAATTTACATCTTAGTTATTAGTCACTATTATACAGTTTTCTATGCTCCTTAACTGTTTTTCTTATTTGGTGGAGTGTGGTCCTTTATAAATTTGCTCAAAGCTATGGTCATTCTCACAAGAAAAATGCAGACATACTAGCATACTCAAAATTTACAATCAATTTCATAAAGTTCCTGGTTAAAAGCAAACAAAAAACAAGCAAAGTCTATATAATAACATATGTTTTATTTAGCAGTCCTATTTATATTAGATTGCTCACATTGCTTTTCTGTAATTGTTAAGTGAAATGGAGAATGTTTTAAAATGTTAAAACCAAGAGCATGGGAATATGGGTCAAACACACACAAAAAATGAGACAAAGCAGAATGTGCAAGTAGATATTCTCAGGAGACCTGTTCAGCAGAAGGGCACAGTGTAGATGTAATTTGTTTATTGACAATCTCCAACAATGGTGCAATGAACCAGTAAATACCACAAAAGTAATGAATCCTTTCCTTTTTAAGTAATTGTATTTGAAGAGTTCAAATTAACCTGTGGTTTGAGGCTACTGCTTGGGTGAACTAATTCGCTGATGTAATGACATTTCTCATATTTGCTCCAATGATTTAGGTAAGAAAAGAAGAGAAATGAAAATATGGGACATAAGTTTATAACTTACTGGGGAAAAAAACAAAGCAAAACAAAAAAACACAACTGCTGTGTTCTGCAAGTCACATTTGAAAAGTACCTCCAACTGATCTAATGTAGGCGATGGTAGTTAAAATGTCAAACTGAAAACAAACAAAATGTCTGCCATGCTATGTGGCAGTGCTGTGAATAAAATGAACTGAATTGAAAGAGATAGATAGTTTGTGGAAACTCTTATAAGGATTCACCAGTCTTTTCAAACAACGGTCTGCTGTTCTGTTGGCTATCACTGCTCATTAGTGCTTGAAATCTAAGTTTCCAGGGGCCTGCTGCTTATCCTGATGCCTAGTATGGTGATACGTACCATGCTGGTATTATTGGAGCTATTATTTCTAAATAATGCTATATCATTACATCTGTATCCCTGCCATTATGATACATAGATATTCAGTAATGAGGCTCAGAATGAAATCTCAGGGGAAGTTAGGCAAAATTTCAAAGCACCTAGGACAGCTCCTTGTTAACCACTGGCACTCAATAAATATTAGCGGAGAGAATAGTGCACTTAAAAATGTATACATTATTACACGTTTTCTAAAACAATGAAGAGTATTTCACACACTGGTTTTCATATTATACATATGTAAACAACTTAGATGTTTCCCATAAATGCTGTATCTTAAAATTGAGAAGGTAATCATTGCACTCTTCAGAAGGGGATTGGCTAGCATTCATGTCATTATTAGGAATTAGTGATTCATAAATGATCCCTAAGTTTATGGCAAAAATAATTTATGTCATTGTGAGTATGGCCTCCTGCCATCTTTGTAATATAGGGAAGCAGTATAGTACAGTGGTTTGACTTGTTAGGTTTATTTTTTGTATTTTAGCTGTGAATGATCTGGGATATGTTATTAATTATGCCTCACTTTCTATGTTGGAAGATGGGATCAATTATAACACGCACCTCACAGATTGTTATGAGGATTCAATGAGATAATCTATGTAAAGCATTTAACCCCATAGCTGGCACTTGGAGCACTGAGCTCACAACAAATGTTACTTATCTTTTGGATAATTATTATTTTGTGGAGAAAAGCATTTCACAATGAAAGGGGAACTTACTGCAGAATACGTGAAGACCAATACGGTGTTTCCAGGTTAAAGAAAATGGCATATACCCATTTGAAAGAATGCTTTAGGACCTGGTGTCCCAATTTCTAAGACTTCCATAAGCATTAGTTATTATGACCTTTACTATATTGATTAGGTGCTCCTTACCTAATGTACTTCTCAACAAAAACATCACTTGGCTATGTGTCTGACTTTGTTGTATATTGCAAAGACAACTCTTCAAAAGAGCATATTCTTTAATTCCTTTATTGAAGCTGTTCGCTACTACCTCGGATATGGAAAAAATATAAGATTGTAGTGTCCTAGATTCAGGAGATAGTGAGTTCCCCAGGGAGTAATGAAACAGGGAAGGAGAGTCCTTGTTTTACCTGGAGAACATCTGTGTAGACATGGCAGGAGCTGAGGAAGTAGTTATGATCGCTCCTTAAGAAAGCCTACTGTCCAATAAGAAAAACTACTCTCGAATTTCTCTTTCTACCAAAAACAAATTATTTTATCCTAGACATAAAAAATATTATTTTCTAGTTCCTGCCAGAAATTATAGAGTATAGCAAAAGTCCCATTTTATCTCAGAATTAGATTACACAGAAAGATAAGCAAAACTTGTGATTATATTTAGCCATGAATGAAGTTCATGTAAAACATTTTACACTATGTCAAAAATTATCTTTTTTTTTACCAAGTGGTATAAAATATGATTGATATTCAGGCACAAAAGAGGTGTCATAAAATTTGCAGTGTCCTATCTAGAGCAGACAAAAATTTCAAAGCTATATCTAGACTTATGTAGCTAGACCAAATTGTCTTTTAATTAAGTTCTTTATAAAATATTCAATTCCTAAGAGATCCTCCTTTAAAAAAATCTGCTAGTGAGAATGAACTAGCGTAAGATAATGATACATTTTTCCGAAGTGTTTTCTCTTCAAACAAAGCACAAGATTTCAGCACTGCTTTCTATTTTCAAATTAGAATATATTTTTATTTATTTAGTATCATTATTTATTTGTGGATAAGGTGAAACTAGTTTATTTCAAAATTCATATATTTTTCACGTTGATCTGTTTTTCATATAATATTTGGAGGATATTTTCTTATAAATATCTTTAAAATAAATAATAGTCATTACTAATGACTCTGTATATGCATATATATGTATGTATTTAATTAAAAATTATATTTTAATGCAAATTATGTACACCTTTCATCATCATTCAAGTTTTTTTCTTGAAATTACCCACTTTATTTGAGATACTACAATATTAAACATAATTATCAAAAAGTTATAACTAAAGGAATATTTTTAAATATCCAGTGACAGATCATATGTTTTAATTGTTTTATTTCTCAGACATGTTTGTTTATTTCACTCAGGTTTATCATTTACAAAATTAAGATACTAACTTTAGATATATCTTTTTTATCAAAAAAAATATATATTTTAACATTATGACATTTGTGACAAAATGAATTATAAACTGTTAGCTTTTGCCAAACAGGCAAAAATGGGGCTCACACTTCTATAGAATTGATCTGTTTTAATCACAAAGGTTTCATTAATGTTTAAAAATGTCATCTTGGGTAGGGGTGAAGAAGAATGAAAAATCAAATCCAAAAACAGATCTATTTTTCATTTCAATAAAATGGATCTGTGTCCCTATGTATCATACGTGTTTACATACACTCATTTTACGTGAAAACTAAAATAGATTTATTTGATAATATAAGTGGATTGTATATTGCTGCCAATTAATTTTAAAACAACTTGTATATAAATAGTGATGTTTATAAATATATATTTATTCAAGAAATCATAGTAATCCTAAATTTGTACTCAGATGTGAATAACAACATAGGGGTATTTGTAAATTGACTTAAAACTGAAATGGTGCTTTATCAGACAGGGTCCCTGCAGGAAAGAAATTTAACTTCAAAAGGTATGAAACAGGAAGATAACAAATGAGGGATGATGAGGTAAAGAGTAGTAACATTGGTGCGTTATTACCATTCTTAGGGTTGAAAAGTTCTGTGGGAGTTCCATGAGAGTTGGAATCAGAGGAGAATCTATCTGGAGGGAGCTGTGGTTGTTGGGGTATGCAGACTTGGTACCGAAGATGTCGTGGCCAAGTGTGGTTAGTACCTGAGAGACAATAGCTCCTTAAGTTTCATACCTGGTGCACCTTGCTTGCCTCACCCTGATCCCAGCCCTAGGAAATACTTGGAGTCTCTGTCCTCTTGCTCTACAAACTCCTCCTGAATTTTCCCAAAATTGTTCACACTCAGGTGGAAGCCAGTTGGCAAACAAGATGCCTTCTCAGCCTCCTGAGGTACAGAGTAGGGTAGAAAATGGATGGGAGTGGGGGATGAGGGCGCAGATTATCTAGTACAGAGGCAGAAAGTAAAGAGGATGAAGAGGGCATGCTAAATTAATTACGTTCTGAGTACACTTATTTTGATATTCCTCCACATTCTAGTATGAGCTTGAAATATGTGTGCACGTGACTGAAGAGTTGGTGAACATGACATTTCAAATAGACTATATCAGTGTCTTTTTCTGGACTAGAAGTAAATGGAATTCCATTATTGGAAACCATCGGTTCTCTGCTTTCTCCTTGATTAGCTTCCTTGTTTCATTCTGTAATTATCCTACATTGTTGCAGGAATAGATATTGGTGAGTGGAAATTGGTAGAAAGTTGCAAAGGGTCTGTAATATCTGTCCTGCCCTCTCTGAAGCTTCAGCCTTGATCAAACCTAACCATACTCTGAATGCTGCCCATCTTGGTGATGTTCATGGTTGCTAATATATCATTACAGCTTAAATTTGAAATAACATTTATCAAGTACCTAATATAGACCTGTTCACATATTGAGTGCTCAGTAAATTGTAGCTGTTGTGTAAGTTGTCCTGTCCAGTGATTGCCCCAGAAGTTTTTACAACCGTTTAATCAATCCTAGGGTTGTCTGACTGAGATAATCTCAAAAAATACATTAGGAAATAAAAACATTAAGAGTTGACTGCATAAAACCTGATGATGAATTTGATGAATGGCTGGCAAAAATTTTAGGGCTAATCAGCTTGCGTTTTATGTCCTCCGCTTTCTGACTAAAATTCGTGTAATTGCTCTGGTGAGAAATAGCACAGATAACATTTTAAATCGAAGACGGTGCCTATGTCTCATTTGCCAACATCACAGTAACACAACTATCATTTACTACACAGCTACTATGTTCCAATTACTTTCCATATACTATTGTTAGCCATCCCCGTGTCACTGTAGCCTCACTGTGATTCCCGGATTCACTTGCACAGTGTCAGAAACATAAGCAACAGAACAGGGATTTCAGCTCAGGTTTACCTGATCCCCAAATCCATGTTCTTTTTACTTGATCATAGTGTTATTTGTGGTAGACAGTAATTTGTTTATATATATATATATATGAAAAAATAAGTGCTAGTGTATGGGTTTTTCTTCTCATTTGCGGCAGAGAAGTGCATGAACATAATATAGTCAGTGAAAAATCTTCTCAATTTAAATTTTAAAATTTAAGTTAAATTTGATATCATTTGGACATTAGAAATTCCACCACAGCTGCATAAGCAACCAATCTGTCCTGTGTCTTTTTTTTTTTTTTTTAATGTTCTAAGTCACATTTCTTAATGTGCTGATTTGTTTCTTATGGGTGCTTCGAGTAATTTTTTATTAGGTAGAGATTGATATTTAAAACGGTTTTATTATGTAAATAGTGATATTTAAAAAGCAAGAAGTTACCCATGCATTGAGGACGTCAATATATCAGACTTTTAATTGACAACTTGCAAGACCTGGTTGTGATTTATAGCTCGATTACAAACTCACTCTTTCCCCTCTGCCAATGAAACTGGCAATATTTTTTCAGCCCAGATGGTGCATTAGCCTTGGCCAGCTGGTTCTCCCCATGCTGCCTCATCACAGGACCACACAGCAAATATTGCCACGTATGACCCAGTTCAGTAGGTAACACACGGAGGCTTCATGCCTTGCTTTGCCCTCAGGGCATATGGAAGTGAACCTGAATGAGATTTATGCATCCAAATTTTTACACTCTATCAAGTTCCCTGCAGTCATTCACTTTCCTGACTCGCCTTTAGACGATGTTTAGAGTAGGCAAACAGAGCTATATTATCTAGCTCTATATAGTTTTAAAATTTGGTTTTATTGTGCTATCCTTAGTCCTCATATTTCAATTACTTTGATAACTTTAAGACAATAACATTGAAGGTTTTAGGCAGTATTAAATATTTTGGAATTTTTGAAAGTATGTTTTTAAAATCCTAAGTACAGTTTTTATAGAACCCACATAAACAGAGATGTTTCTGACAAATTTCAAAGTCACATTTTTAATAGAGTGATTAGGAACAATAACAATAGCTAGTGTGTATTGTACTTTACAGATTGAAATAAATTTATATACATATAATTTAAATACTTACTATAATTTTAAGACTTCAAATTATGAATGATGTGAGAGAAAGAGAGATAAAGGAAAAAAGGCTATTTTTTACTGAGAAATACAGTCTTTGAATATATTTTAGATTGTCTAAGAATAGAGACATACATTTCACACATTTGGTGTACTCTTAGTTATCCTTAATAATTGCTTTCCATTTCAAATAAAATATATAGTTAACCATGAATTATTTTGCATGGTCAATACCACTACATAATTTTTCCATTGGACTGAATTGGATAACAAAACCTTATATATATTCCATATTTGTATATCTCCAATAGTAAAATAAAAGAAAAATAACAATGAGAGTCTCAGAAATATTGATTTTATTTCATTTTATCCATATAATGTAATAATGACAGTAATTATAAGAGATTATCCCTGTATTATTGGGTAAATTTAGTTAGTACTGTTGAAAGAAATATATTTTTTCGTCTGTTCAGTATACATTTTGATTCTAATTTTCTAAGGGAACTGGAAGAGGAAAATACTTTTTTGTATCTAGAATAAAATAGAATAGAATGTGTGTGTATGTGTGTGTTTGTGTGTGTGTGTACATCTTACATATAGAGATACTGATTTTATATATACATATATATAAAATATGCATAATATGACATATAATATGTATAACATGAGTTTTTCTTAACTCATTCAGTTTGTATTAATTGAAATGTGATGGTAATTATATATAATAATGATTGTTTTGCATGAATTTTTAATACATTTTTTGTCTGCATCAGTTTTGATAAGTTTTCTAAAAAGTTATTTGGAGCTATTTTCCATTATTGAGATCTACATTTAATTATAAAATGATGAAATTTTTAATATGGGATGATTTTGAAAGTACATATTTTTCTGGAATTATTTTTACTATATTTTATGTAATCTGTTGTTTCCACATCATAAGTTTAAAAATAATACTTAATATGCTTGTGAGTATATTTAAATAGATTTTAGGTATATAAGATTTTTTTTTTTTCAGATACTGCTTGAAGAAAATTATTTTCTAGGTTGCTATCTGGAGCCACTGTGAATAGGTTGATATTATTTCGGGTTTAGATGGTTTCTTATCCATATCCATTTTAAAAGATGAGCCATATTAGAAATTTTAAGAGTTTACTTGAGTAAAAATCAATTCCAATTAGGCAGCACCAAACAGGAAGTGGGCAGGAGCACTCCTGGATAGCAACCAGGGGAAAGTTTTATAGCAAAAGTGTGAAAGTTGATTGGCTATAGCTTAGAGCTAGCTGGCTGGCTATAATTGTTGTTGTTAGTGTGTCAGTTTCATAACTTTGAGAATTTCATAACCTTTGGGAATATGTATGGAATATATGCATACACACACACACACACACACACACACACATACATTTGGGAATATATATATAATCCCAAAGAGAAACAGAAAAATTAATTGTAATAGCCCACAACCTACACACTACTTCCCTTTTCTCTACCATTTTTCCTTCACTACATTTGTTCTGAAGGAGCCTCATAAAGTAACTTTGAAAAATAGAGTTAAACATCCTGCAAATATTTACAGTGTTCTAAAGAGATTGATATTGGGTATTTGCTATACCGTCTGTTTAATTTAATTTCTCTAGTTAACTAAGTATTCTGTTTAGATTAGTATATAATTATAAATATTCAGATTTGATAGCCCAGAATAAAAATACAAATATGTTATAGTTGAGGACCTCCTTTGTGTCTGGACCAATCATGTGGCTTACTACCTCTAACTAATTCATTATCCTCCACATAAAAGGGGAAAAAAATCAAAACATATAGTTGCTGAGATAATGTATGAAAAAACAAACTACATGGCATCTGTGATGCAACCATGCCCTTAATGAATGTTTTATAGTCTGGGCACAGATGGATCTTAATATATAATTATCAATTAAATTAGTTTTAATGCAAATTTTTCACTTCCTATGGATGGGGGAACTAGTATAAAGGGTTTTTTCTTAAATACATGGTAGGATTATGCTGAAGCTGATTAAAATATATCGATTTATACTCATAAGTGTTCTTTAGAATCACATGTACCTCTGTGTTCCCTTTTATTAATTATTATAGTCTATAGAAAGTGTTGTTGCCTTTGGTCATGCAAAAGCTATTTCAATCTTGAACATTCTTCGACAGATAAGCATTATGACTTCACTACTCAGGTCTAAATGGATGAAGCACAGCTCTATTTTGTATAACAAGTTTCCTTCATCGGGCAGTGTGGGTTGGTAGAGGTAAGATTTGGATGAAGCAGCCATAGAAAACACACAAAGCTGAGAACAGTTGCCTTTTCTCTGGGTTCTCTTATAACCTTCAACTAAAGTAATCATCTTTACATGTTCATGCACACTCACACTCAGTTACACAATCATCATGGTTGTGTTTTGACCTTGCTATGTTACACTGTAAGTTCGTCAATAACAGATAGTTTTTTTCTTCTTTATTCTTTGTGCTTACACTGCTTGGCATGATGCCTACTACATAGCACCTGTCGATTATATGGCACACTAAACAGAATTTCACTGATATTTTCTCTTTGTCAACTTTATGAGTTCATTAATATGCCTTCACTCCTCACACACAACACTCACAACACACACACACACACACACACACACACACACACACACAGAAATACAGCATAGCATGTAATATGTGATTTAACAATAGGTGGCCTGTCATTATGGAAAAAACATCTCACTAGAAAGTAAGATCTTGCCTCATTGGAACTCTTCCACTAATTAGTTATGTGCCCTAAGGAGCCTCTCTTCCCTGGGGCATAGAATCCGTAGTTATTAAGTAAGAGAGGTGATTTCTAGGATCCATTTCCACTGAAGCCTGTGAAACTAGAATTTTTAACTTACCTTCTGAACTTCAAATTTACATTCCTCTCACTCATTTTATATGGTAAAAACTACTACACTCATATCAAACCAAGCCTATATTGTTACACCTATATGTATGTATGTGTACGTGTAATAGTAGCTGGAAGGGTCAGACTTACAGTGGTGACTTTGGGGATGGAAGTAGAGGGAAATAGGACTGCATGTGGATAACAAAAGGACTTTGTTTTATTCCTCTCACCCCTGCCTTTAAAAATATATATGAAACTACGTGTATGGTTTGTGTCATTTAAAAAACACACAAATATAAGAATAAAAAAGGCTGAAACAGATGCTGATAGGATGCAGGGAAAAGTATATATATATATATATATATATATATATATATAAACTACCTACAAAAGACTTTTTTATAACCTACAAAAGACTGCTAATTCGGTTATATGAAACACTGGCTCTTAAACTTACATGTGGCACTTTTATAGGACAGGATTTACATACATATGCTAGAGAGCAGGGAGACATTTACTTTATCTCTTCCTACTGCCTTTTGCAAGACTGACAGGTTTGCTCTCAGTTAAATCTGCTATAGAATTTATACGATAAAGAATCTGAATTCTATTCAAAACTCATAGATTGAAACTCTAATTGCAGGCTATCATAATTTAGAGCAAGTCTCTCCAATTAAGGTTTTTGTTTTTTGTCTTATCAAAATAATTCTACTTAGGAAAAGTGCGGGGACAAAAGCCCCTATAATATTGTCACTTCCTTTCTTCCTGAAAACTCAGTTGTAGTCAAATGTCTAGCTGGGACCTGCCCTTCCGGTACTCTAAATTCTGCCCTCAGATATTCAGACAGAACTCCCATTGGGCCCAATTCTGCTGTCCTCCTTCAGGCAAAAACTCCCTTTGAATTGAAACAGTCTCACTCAGGTGCTATTTTAATAGGCACCATAGATACACAAAGAAAGTAAAGAGGAGTTTGCTTGTGTAAGCATGGCTGACTCAGGATTTTGAGGTATTGCATCAAATAATCTGTAAAGGATTTTGGCAATTATAAATTCTCCATCAGATATCTACTAACTAGAGAATTTCTCATGAATCCTTTGTATTACGCCGAATGTAACTGCTATTAGTCAAAGTAACTGTCAAGTATTCAAAGATACTCTAGTTATCACATTTTAAGAATTCAGGAGTTCTCTGCTGAGAAAGAATACCATCCATCAGACTGTCTTATCACTATTTACTCTAAAATGATCAGAATAAACAAGTGAAGACTGATTTTTAACTGTACTGAATTCTTTAAAAACATTTTACAGTTAATATCGATGGAAAGCAATATTTCAAATAACCCTCATTTTATTTAAAGTGTGTGATGAATTATATAGTCAGGGCTGCCATTAGGCAAAATTGGGGATTAGCCAGTTTTTATCTTCAGTTTTGTTTCCTTCCCGTGTTCTGCTCAGCTGTGACAGGAGCTTCCTTTTTCCTACACTGGTTTTGGGTTTCCAAAGGCTCTTGGCTCGGTGGCTCACTAAGACCTCCTACTCTCTATTCTTTCCCATAGCTAATCCTTTCTCTTCCCTAACTTTATAGAATCTGCGTTTAGAAAAAACCCTTCCATTTGGTAGCCCAATAGGATAAAGGTAATACAAACTGGAAAGGTTGTCTGTCTGGTGGGAGCCTCTTTTTCAGTAGGAATATCACTCCCAGGGTCTCCAGTAGAGAGCTAGAAGCAGCTCTAAAGTATACAGTTATGGTGACAATCATGATGTCATTGTGTTCGTGGTTCCCCAAACACACTAACATCTTCCTTCTGTCTTACAGAGCCTTTATGATATTTTCTCTGATTGAAGAAAAGGCCTATCCCCATTTTACTGTACTGTCGTCACCTGTACCTTTTAATTATAGGACAGTTGGTTAAGATGATTGAAACCTAGTCTAAACTAGCTTGAGCTAAGGGATTTTGTTGTCTCATAAAAATGGGAAGTTCAGGAATGTTTTGGGCTTTATGTACACATAAATATGGGGGTGACACCATGTCATTAAGACACTGTCTTACTTTCTTAATATCTCAGCTCTAGTTTTCTTTCCTTTGGCTTCATTCTTAGCCAAACATTTCCCAAATTGAGACCCAAAGGACTCAAAACAGTTTTGTTCCTGTATTATCTTCATAGCTGTGTTCCTGCTGCAAAAATGAAAAGTTCCTTCAATAGAGAAGGGTGAAAGGAAACGTGTAGAAGTGGCAAGACTATGGCCATCATGTCCATGGTAGAACTTATGAAAAATTGTAATTACATACGGGATTTGGGCTACGTTCTTCATAATGGCTCTGTGAGAAATGGGGATTGCTCACTACATAATAAAAAAGATACTCTAGTTTTCAGGTTCTAAGATATGACAGTGTATGATTTGTATTAAGAAATCAGCAAATATTTGTTTATGTAATTGTCTCCTTTAATCTTGACAATTTAAATATTTTCTTTATTTCAAAAGAAGAAACTGAGGCTCAGAGAGGTTATGTAACTTACCCAGTTGTGACTGGATATAATATACATATATTAAAGTTACTCCTAAAATGTTATAGGTAGTACAGAAACCTATATGAAACTATAAACTTTCGTGGTTTAGTGACTTTCGACTTCCTTTAATATACTTATGAATGTTCTTATTATGAATATACTTATTATGAATCAGTGATTATGAATCACTAGGCCCACTTTAAATATTTGTTTAGCTCTAACAAATATTCTCCTTTTGAAATTAGTCATATTTGACAATAATCATTTTAATGTTTTAGAAAAGCTTTCATAAACCAGAAGAACCAAGGTAATATGAATTAGTTGCCTATTTTGGGAACAAGTAACAGTGAATATCCATGGGCCTTTCCCTTTGAAATTTTGGTCTCAGTTAAATTTGAAGGAATTGTGAGAGAACAGCCAAAGGGACCAGCACAGAGCCCATGTTAGCCATTATGAATTATCTGAATATAGCAAGGTGAATAAAAATGTCCTAATGTTACGTAATGGCCAGAAAGATAAGCAATCATGTCAAACTCTCACACATTCACATAATATCTAATCAAGCCCATTAACACAAATGGAAACATATGTAGAAAGAAGTAAGGAGTATACCATCCAAGAAAACTGTTTTTCACATATATTACAGTAAAAAACTGTTTTTACATATATTCCTGGGCATTTTTGAGCCTGAGTATTCAAGAGTTTAGATTTACATAATATCTTCTTGAAAAGCTGCATATCGTAAGTATGGGTGGGTATCGATGCAAACTTTTACCTTACAAATCCATTTCTGAGGCTCAATCATTTTGTGATTTTTTATGCTCTAAAAAGAACATAAACCATTCAGTTTAAATACTTAACTGATTTTTCTTTTATATTCATTAATTACAACAAGCTGAAAGTCTGTTAATAATTATTCACTCTCCATTCCATATATCTGTCAAAATCACTTCTATGATTGTTTGATTGTTAATTCAGTTTGACTCCATAACTAGTATTTGAGACCATATGTATTTTCATTCCTACACAAATAGCTGTGGCTTAATGCCTGGCCCATTCCCTATTCCGTCTTCTCCTGAATTTTGTCATCATGGCAGAAGAGCTGTGTGAAGTTATTAACAGTTTTGGCTACAACCTATTTTGGAATGTTTGTTGTCCTTAGAGACTCACATCAGGCAAAAAAAAAAAATCACAGTCCCCTTCAGCAACCTGTGCGTCACTGAAATATTGGCTTTGACAAGCCTGCAGGGGTGAGCAATAATTTCCTGCATGAGGGTTTGCACTTCATGGGTGTCTTTCTGAGTTTATTACCAGGAGAAAATGGAAAGAAAGCCATTCTCACCCTTACCTTAAACCACACAATTATGTGACCATAGTGCTGAAGATTCACTCAGCTTTGGGGCAAGTCTACACTGAGCCCTCATTTAGATAGAAACAGGTTCCTGGCACTAATCTGATTGACTATAATGGTATAAATATCATAATCCTGATCACTGGCTTTGCAGAACCTCTTAATCTCTTCCATCTTGTTTCTCTTGTTTGGGGCTATCAAATTACATTCAAGTTTTGAGAGGAAACTGTTTGTGTCTGAATCCAGTCTCTGTTTGCCATTAGATGGGCTGCCGCTCAGGATGCTGTCTTACCCTCTTCAGAAAACTCATCAGAAAACACCTGCGCTTATTGGAGTCCTGCACAGTTATTTAGTATTCAAGAAGGGTTCTTTCCAGGGTTTCTTTACCCTGATATTTGTAAACACCTTTATGCAGGCATTCGTAAATAATGTGGTCAGGTTACCTTTTTTTTTTTTTTTTTTAAACCAAAGACAATGAGCAAATGATATTTATATATGTCATGCTATGGAATATACAGGTTGAAAGATATTAAAATACCGTGTTTCCCCAAAAATAAGACCTAGCCGGACAATCAACTCTAATGCATCTTTTGGAGCAAAAATTAATATAAGACCCGTTCTTATATTATGTTACATAAGACTTGGTCTTATAGTAAAATAAGACCAGGTATAATATAATATAATATAATATAATATAATATAATATAATATAATATAATATAATATAATATAATATAATACAATACAATATAGTATAATACCAGGTCTTATATTAATTTTTGCTCCAAAAGACACATTAGGGCTGATTGTCTGGCTAGGTCTTATTTTCCGGGAAACACCGTACGTACTCTGTCAAATACTTTGAAAAAGTGATCTGTCTAAACTTAAGCAGACAGAATATTTGAAGTAGACCACAAATTGAAATGCCCCAGAAATCTTTTATCAATCGGGCCTTATGTTCACTCTTGTAATAAAGAGGCTTTTGGAGTTTATATGCCGCAGTTTAATAGGTGACTGCTTAATGGGATTTACATTCACTCAAACAAAATTAGGCTGGTAAAAGACAATGCAACATGCTGTAATGTAAATGGGACTGACGGCAGAATTAAATGTTTGTGGAAACAGGGCAGCAGATCTATCAAGGGCTAATTAGACAGAGTTCAGAGGCAGGCTTGGAAGTAAACAGTATCAACAAAGAAAGAAAGAGCAAGAATGGAGGGACAGAAAGACCTTTTGTGCAGGGAAGAAAAGGAACTGTACAAAAGTTATTTAATTAGAAACTCAGATGGAGCTTCTCCCATGAGAAAAATTTTTATTGTTATCTGAACCTGTTGGTTATATTAAGTTGAATAAAAACAGATAAATTATTGTGTGTGTACGTACTTCTCTATTGTAATTAGTATTTGGATATTTGGCTTTAGTAGCATTCTTTACACATGGTAACTTTCCTAGCTGATTACTCTAGTATCTAGAAAAAAAAAAAGAAATTGTTTGAAATTTATCTCTGAAGTCCTTCTAACAGAAATACACTGAGCCAAAGTTAGAAGTTTGGGGCTTTAGTAAGGAAGAAAAAAAGAGTAAAATTGCCAATAGCATTAAAAAACAACAACTTTGGATTTGAATTTCAATTATCATGTGCAAATATAATATTAGTTTGGAAATTCAATTTTTCATGAACGGACTCTTCACTGTAGTGTTTTATTATAGACTCTATTTTTTCAGCTGAGCGATTGTATAGGGAAGAGGAACTAGCCTTTGGGATAGCTGAGCAACAGTTTTGATGAAATAAATCAGCATCTATATGTTTGATATTTAGAGTAGTAAAGCCTGATTACTTGATTTACTTTCTTTCTCGGTCTCAAATTCACCATTGAAATCAGCATTGCATACAACATTTTTCATTAAAAAGAAGGAATTTAATGAATATGTTAGGGTTTAAAATTGTTCTCACAGTGTAAGGGGTGATACATATCTTGTTTTGCATGAAACCAAAATAAATCAGATCTACTTCAGGATATTTGCGTTCTAATCATAATAATCCTTTCAATTTGTTGAGAATGCTTATCCATGTCACAGTTCTATGGCAAGGATAAAATGTGCTAATGCATGTGAAAATGTGTGGAAAATGGTGGAATACTGTTCATATTATGTGATATCATAACAGAATCTCTAAGCATTTGTGAGACACTGTTGCTATGCTGACTGGCATATGGAATGTTATATGACAAATGTTATATTGAGTTATTAAACGCAAGAGTTCAAGCCAGACTGATGGCTTTTTTGCCTCCTGTACTACACAATCAAAGAATTGTTCTGTGGGCATGTTCTAGATTGTTTGTGGTTTGGTTAATCCCTGAAATCCATGGTCTGTATTACTGTCAGCAGTTAATGCCCTGAGATTGCTTTATTCTTTAATGAAAAGATCAGTAAGATTAGAATTGTTTTGTCCCTGCCATGGAAATAGACCAAGTACGAATGCCCAGTTTCTCTTGGTGGAGTTCCAATCTGTCTCTAACCCAGAAATATAGGTGGTATTTGGCAGTTTGTCTACCCACTTTTGACAAAGACATCTATCTTGCTTGTTTGCAAAAGAAAGAAACTAGATTGGGTCGATTTTATGATAGGTGCATTTTGTTTCAGAACATTATAAACTTGTAAGCAGCATCCTCTGAACTTTCAATGGTCCTGCCAGGGTTTAGAAAACTTGGCTAATTCCCCAAATCACCTGGGGCGCCACTTAAAAATACAAATTCCCAGGCACCTTCCCTGGTGGGTCTGGGGCAGAGCCAGAAAAATCTCAAGTGACTCTCATGATTAGAGGAGTTAGTCAAGTTGGGAAAACACATGTGGAGTGGTATAAAATATATTCCATTACCTTTGGCCACAATGAAAAGCAAATATATAATTTACCCTTACTTGCTTTGAAGTGTTTCTGAAATAAATGTGATGAACAGACTCAAAGTATGTATGTGACTTCATACTAGTTACAACATCTCCCAGTGCCTGTGTCCCCTCATAATAAATTAGGGTGATAACGCCACATCACAGAATGTTGAAATGATAAAAAGCGAGCAGAATAAAAAAGGGATTTCAGGAGGTCAAAGAGTTATGTTAGCCTGATCATTACTAACAACTGTGACTGCTATTTGGGAGTTTTAATTCCAGCTTTGTCACTAAGTCACATTGTAACCAAGTTTACAATCACTTTAACGTTCTGGATTTCATTTTCTTTACCTATGAACTGAGAGGGGTTGGAAAAATATCACTGCTGAAGACCTGTCAGGTTCATCTTTCATATGGACAACATCCCATTCTGTGACATAGCCCAAATACTTGACTAGTCCACTTCATGGTTAGATAAGGACCATCAGAGAATATTATGACATCCTGAGAGTTTCAGCATTTTCTTAACTATAACTTCTAAATGATCACATTGCCGTGTTGCCTATACCATTACATGAGTTTTAGATACTATATTTTTAATACTCTGCCACACAACGCATTTAATATCTAAATATATATTTATTTAGATTTTAGTTTTATACATTCATCATGTGCTCAATGGCATAAGTTTTGTAGTCTGGGTTAGACAATTGACTTTAATACAACACTTTATAACACACTGGATCAAAGTTAGACCAATTACCATTGTTATTATTTTGAAAAGTCAATAGGCCAAAAATTCTACCATGTCATAGATATAGGCACAGAATTTAAATGAACAGAAAGATGATATTTGGGAAACGATGGAAAACTTACATACTAATTTAAGCTCCGTGGTATTTAATGAACCACATAATGTGCTATAGAGACTTCGGGGCTTTAAGTGCCGAAATTTTCTAGAAACCATGGATTGCCTTACAAGGAGAGAACAAGATGGCAAGACAAAAACAAATACAAAAACAGAGTGGCTCAGATGGCTGCGGAGCTTGAGCAAGTAATATAAAGGGTATGGGTAAGCCTGAGTAATATAAACACTTTTTTTTTTTTAAATGCATGGTTACAGAGGCATTGATGGTGAGATGGATGATTTCCATTTCCCAAATATCTATATTTGACTGGGGTGTGGCATTAATTTAGAAGGAAGTCTTTTAGTCTGGTTTTGCATCTACAGAGAAAAAGTTTCACCCATTGTATGCCCTTTAAACTATACACTAATTCCTATAACATCTCACTTTTACACTTCACAATAAAGTAATTCACATACACTGCTTTAATTATTATGGATAAAAGGAGGCAAATTCATCAGATCTTTTAAAGAAAACTGGTTAAACTATATGAATGAAACTAGGAACTAATTAGAGTAGGAAGCAAAGAAAATTGAGATTTATGTCCCTTTCAAAAGCCTTTCAAAATTACAGCTATGTTTTTTAGAACAAGAAAAATGAAGAGCTATTGATACTACTGATGGGAAATAGGAAGGACAGTTTTAGTAAATAATTCCTGGAGGGATGTGGATTTTTTTTTTTCTAATTCCTTACCATACCCTCCCCCAATTTTATTGAGTGCCAAAAAAATGAAGAGTATAGAGAGTGCAGAGCCAAGTGTGTCAAATCTACTGATCCAGCTCTGATTCTTTTGACCATGAGAAAACCACTTGTCTTCTCTGATCCTCAGTTTCTGATACCTACGATGAAAATTTTGAGCAAATGGATTTCCAGAGCCCCTCCTAGTTCCAACATTCTGTTTCCAGTTTTTAAGCCCATCTCTAAGTTTAATTCCATTCAGTATGCTTTCATTACATGTTCTACAAGTTTTTTTTGTTTTGTTTTACAGTGGTTTGCTTCTTCCTAACATTTTTTTCTCCGCAATTAAAGTGTGACTTTTTTTTTAAAGTTTATTGAGGCAACAGTGGTTAGTAAAGTTATTAGGTTAGTGCAAAAGTAATTGCGGTTTTTGCAATTATTTTTTAACCTTGTAAACCGTGATTACTTTTGCACCAACCTAATACATAGGTTTCAAGTGTACAATTCTGTAATACATCATCTATAAAACCCATTGTGTGTTCTCCACCCAGAGTCAGTTCTCCTTCCATCATCATATATTTGATCCCCTTTACCCTCATCTACCACCACCATCCCCTTACCCTCTGGTAACCACTAAACTATTGTCTGTGTCTATGAATTTTTGTTTGTCTTGTTCCTTTGTTGATTTCAATTTTATATCCCACATATTAATATCTTGAGATTATTATGCTAAGCTTCTTCCTAACATTTAATTCCATTGTTTTGTAATGGAGTTGGGGAATGAGTCAAGTTATTTGACAGGAACATTCCAGATGAAAACCGTTGCTCACTTCAGGGGGGAAAAAAAGGAGAAGACATTTAATACCTGTTTGGGAGCAATGATTTTTTTAAGTTTAAAGAGTGATTGGTTAAACTCCAGCCTAATTTATTATTAATAATCTAAGATTTGAATATTGATTTATTTTATACTTGTCATGGGGAAACTATGAATTATCTCATTGCCCATTAATCTTCCAGCATATGTGAAAGATTTTTGGTTTATTCCTGTCATATATGTATTAACTATTCCAAGGGATACCATGTACCCTAATGTAAGACACCTGGTTTTGACAGAACTGATTTCTATCTGTTACTTTAAAAATATGTTGTTTGACATAGGAACAAATTAATGAGCATGTGCTAGTAGTAAAAATAGCCTATTTATCTAACAACTACTATATTTGTAAATGAGAGCAAACTGGATGGTTGGTGTTCAAATAGGTAATGAGGCAGCACCTCTCATTGTTATTCAGTCTGTGTTTGCATCACATTGAGATTTTAGGATTTTGTTTTATTTTCACACAATTTATTTTCTGTCTTCTGAGGGAGATTTTCAAGTTTTGGTTTGTTTTGTTTTTTAAGGAAAATTTATTTGCATTGTAATTCAGTTACAGAGACCAAAATTATTCTAAATGTTTTTTGATTTTTGTTAAAAATAAATGAGTAGTGTTAGGAGAAATAGTGATTTTTTAAAAAACGTTAGAATATAATCACATTTCTCTTTTACAATTAAGCATTTTCAGCTGTTTTATGCAAGGACTTTTTGTACCCTTTCCTAGATTAAAGTCTTCTCCTTCATTTAAATATGCTCTCTGGGAAAATAATGACTGTACATTCATGAGCTTACAGATTAATTTGAAGGGAAAAGTTTTGCATTTCAACACAAACAATAAAAATGATCAAGTTTTATCAACTTTCAAAAGAAAAGTAAGCCTCTTACATTGGCATATTTTTTGAAGGAGGATGATCCCACAGGTCCTTTGATTAATTAGAAAAGCAAAAGTTATCTCATGAAATTAATATGAAGACAGAGTTAGAGAAAAATTGATAGGATGAAGGTGAACAGAAATAAGATATGATGGTCATAGAATTACCTTTTGCAGCACTTTGAACACTTACTGCTGTGATGATAATTATGAGATAAGTGTGTAGCTAATTTTCTTTAATAAAATAGGATCAAGTTACATAATTATGGAATATAAACTATGTCTCCTCTTTCATCTTCTCTAAAAATTTCCATTGCAAATAGAAATCAGCAACATTCTATTATTTGTTTAAAGTTTTAATATTTTCCTTATGGAATTTTAGTAATTCAAATAAATGAATTTAAATGGAGAGCTGAAAGACAGGTAAGTTTAGCAATATACATTAAATCTGATATTTTATAGATCTTTAAATTATTATCTGCAAAAATCTGAAAAGCAAAAGAAATTCAGTTCAAATGGAGGCAGGTATAGTGTAGAGAAATTCCATGAAGTCTCCCACTCTCTTCTACCCTCAGAACTCATTCTTATTTATAAAATATTTAGTTAATATCAGTCAAGTTATGTTGCATTAAAATGTACACACACTTATATTAAATGAGCACTGTTTATTTTAGTATGCTTATTTTAAAATCCTTTCTTCACAAAGGTGTGAATTTTATAATCTGCAATGTACACTCAGAGGAGAACATCCAAAACTTTTATAATCCCTGAAGTGTAGTTATATTCTGTATCTCTGACATAGATCCAGAATAGTGCTCCAGAATCCAAACAAATATTTTAAGTGATAAGTTTCCATATTAGTATGAATATTAATTGGATTTTTAAAGTGAACGATTGTGCTAGGAAGTGAAGTGATCAACATTATTTTTCAAATGTTGATGTATTCATTTTATTAATTTGCACTTTTTTTTAAAGTAAAGCTTGCTTTTCTACTTTTTTTCTAAAATAACAACTGCATAATGTACCTGATATTTAATACTTTAGTTTTAAGGTAGAGTGCAAGACTAGAAATACTGTCTTGTATAATTTGCTGATTTCAGTTAGTCTGAGCTTTTGCATAGGAGAGGTATCAAACCTGAAATGACAGAGAAGCAAAATGTAAATGTACACAGTCATTTTGGTACAAGTATAGCCTAAAATCAACCCCGTCTACCTGACCCAATGTGGTTTTCTATGTGGTTTTTCTAGGGCTGTGCTGCTGTTCCCATTCGCTGAAAATACCATAAGGATTTCATTGTATAAAGATAGAATTGTATTTATCCATCTCCTTTTTAGTTGTAAATACAACTGAGTTTTATAAAGTGGAAAGGAAATCTTCAAATTGTCCATTACACAAAAATAAAATAGAGGACCCTGTGCTGAATGATTGTCTCAGGAACTAAAATAAATAGTCACTTTCATTACGGCAATTTCTACAGATTGTAGCTACCACTATTTTATGTGATGAATTTTATATAGAAGGAGAGCAAACAGAATTCCAACAAAGAAACAAACTCCTTTGTTTCCCTCCATATTTCTTGTTGAAATATTTGAAGTACAAAACTGGTTATAGCCTAAGAACTAAGAAGTTTTGTCATATTTAGTACTAGTGGCAACTGCTGAAAAGGTCTGAGATTTTTAAAAATACATAAACAGTCAAGAATGGATGACTGTGAGACTAATTTTATCACAATGAAGTCCTTATTGAAGAATTGTCATTATAAGATTGTTTTCAATTTATTACCATTGATGATGCAATGGTTTAAAAGAAAAAAAAATGTATGCCTTCCAAAATATATTTTAGAGCATAATAATCATTACTTCTCTGTTTATTAATCCCCATAATTCATTTGATAAGCACCCCTTTTTTCATTTGTTTGACACATTTATTGAACACCTACTCTATCCTGTACTAGTTATTGGGTCTATGTTTGATATATAAAAATGAACAGGAAAGACTGGGGACCTTGAGTCTAGGGAAGAAAAACAAGTGATAAAGACAGATACTATATGAGGTACTTCCATATAGAGGTAAGTACTTTTGATGGGATGACCAGGTAAGACCTCTCTGTGGAGGTGATGTGTGAACTGAGAATTGAAGAACAGCCAACTATAATAAGATCTTGTAATTCATTGCGACCAAAATACAATGTTGAATAAAATGAGACAGTGCTCTCAAGGAACTCGCAGTGAATATGTTTTGCTTATTTATTTGGGAGTGAAATCATTTGGAATTCATTGTGGTCACAAAATCCCATTAGTTCCATAAACTCATTAAAAATATTACATGAATGAACTGGCGTCACTTTAAAGCTTGGCATTTACTAATACCTCTTCCCATATATATTGCTTATTAACATGATGTATGATTTTAAGTTTTACTTATCAAGGTTTCTTAAGGTTCGTAGTGCTGGAAATACTTCTCTTGATCTTTTCAGTCAAAGCATATTGCAGCCCACTGCCCTTAAATCTCCCTGTCAACTTATTTCTAATATACCTCATCCCCCCCTAGCTTACTGACTACTCTCTCACGTGATAAATAACTCTGCCTTATCAAGGTCAGTCGGAAAGGCCCCTTTTACATATCTCATAAATTTTAGCCAGGTGCCACTGATGGGAGATTAATGTAATGGCACCATGGCAAGCACTCAGCCTTGTCTTAATTATGCTAAGGTTGCCGGTTCACCGTTTCTCTTCATCTGTCTCCTGCTTTAGGGAACACTAAACACTATGTCATTAGATTGTCTGTTCCACAACATTGGCTCTTTGCATTTACAAAGTCATCAGATGGCTTATGACATAGCTTTTCTAAGAAATTAAATTAAATAAATAGTGAAAACAAAAATTAGGGGTAAAGTGCCTGAAAAAGAAAAGGTTTCGAATTGTAGTCAGAGGCAGGGGAAAAAAAATCCTCTGTGTTCCATAGTGATTTTCCTCTGAGCAATGAGTTACTCACCTGATCACAGGGAGACTTTTGGCTCTGGATGACCTCAGGTATGAATAATTATGAAGCCCCTTTAGTTTTTCTTTTTTTTTTTTCTTAAAAATAAAGCTTATTGAAGTGGCAGTTATTAGTAAAGTTACATAGATTTCAGGTGTACAATTTTGCAATGCAACATCTCTATACCACATTGTGTGTTTACCACCCAGAGTCAGTTCCCCTTTAGTTTTAAGAATGAAAGCTCCTAATGTATGCTGATGGCCATGATCCTTCTGCACATTCTCAGAAACCTTTCTTTCCATCGTCCCTTCCCTTTGTGAATGACTTGTTTTCAGAGGGAAGCTATCTCTGAGCCATATGTCCTACATGGGTGTTTAATTACCTCATCTATTTTTGCCTAAAGTCCCCATCTACTTTCCAAAAAGCATGCTAGCTTAATCTCTTGTGGAATTTGGGGATAAAAACAGTTTACTAACCTCAGATTTCCAATTTGTTTTGATTTTGCTTTCCAGGTGTTCATATATATATATATATATATATATATATATATATATATATACATATATATATACACACATATATATGTATATATATACATATATATATACATATATATACATATATATATACATATATATTTTTTTTTTATTGAGGGAACAGATAGCTTATGTGTGACATCTTTCCCTATTTCCCTAATTTTTTAACTCAAACAAAAATTCTTTTTGAATGACTATTATGTTCATGAGGCTCTAATCCACCATGGGGAGATACATGGATAAAAACAGTCAAACTCAAGACTTAGGATAAAAATAATCTTTTGTTTGTCATGAAATAATTTGAGAGAATAATGATTTTTTTTAATTACAGGGACCCTGGGACAACATTTCTGAGGTTTAAATCCTGCCTCCACCATTTACTAGCTAGCTATGTGACCTCTGACAAGTTAGTTAACCTTTTTATGCTTCATTTCCTCATCTTTAAAATATGAGGTATGGTATTACCGACCTGCTAAAGTTATTTTAAGGACATTGGAAGAATGTAAAAAGCACATGGATTGATAGCTGACACATAGTAAGTGTTATAGGGTGTTTGCTATTACTGTCTGGACTCTTCCTAAGTCACTAATTCACAATATACTTCTGTGTTTGCTTTTGTAAACCTCTTGTTTCATATAAGTATTATGAGAAACACAATTGTGACAAAAAATCCTTTGCTTAAGGAGTTTATAATTTATTTGAAAAATGAGGTGCTTTTCAATTTATTATAATAAAAGTAGAGTTTTTGTGAGTGTGACAATAGTAGAGATAAAATTTTGCCAGTGTTCTGAAAAGAGACAGAATACTTCTCATTGAGGTAATGAGACAAGGCTTCATGGGAAAGAGAGCATACGGGATACACATCAAATGATGGGTATCATTTGACATGAAGAACATTTTTGAATCAAGGAATATTATAGTCAAAGGCTTAAAGGTGTTCAGGTATTTCCCTTGTACCAAGAACAGTTGCATGTGTTCAGCTTTTTGAAAAATGGGATGTGGGAACCATGGTGATGACACCTGTGGGTCACAAAATTTGGCTGTGGTCTATCATGGAAATAGTTCCTGAATGTCAAACCAAGTTTTAGAAATGATACTCTTTAGGCACTGGGTCACCAGTGATTTTTTTTTTTTTAGTCATTGGTTGCCATCATCTGAGATTTGCCTTATAAACAGGTAGGTACATCAAGGGTATTGGAGAGTATTGAGGTTGAATGGGATCAAAGCTAGATGAGGTGCTACATTTTCACATTCTAAAGTTGCTGCTTCAGGCATAGGTTTAAAAAAAAATGGTAATAGGTAATGAGCTACTCTCAATCCTTATAAAAGAACTGGACTCTTAAATTTTCCATCTGACCTAATTTTTACTATATGAAAAAATACTGAGAAGGTTTATCTGAGCTAAACTTTTAGAGCATCTGCCTTTACTTCTCTGGACTTGGCTTCTGCTCCCTCTAAAGCAGAATGTAGATATGTATCAACCTGGCAGCACTCTCCTCAAATATTCTGCAATATTATTACTAAATCTACCTGGAGGAAGTCCAAATCCAAATGCAGAGTTCATACTTGTGAGATAAAAGGAGTAGGCTTTTATCAGGAAGAGTTTATTGGGGAGTGACTGCTTGATTTCAATTGCTCATTAGAACAAGAGAGCACTAGAGATAAGAAAGATGCATGAATAATGGTGAGAGTATCATTTTAGAAGGAATGCATAGCTCATGGTGATGTTTTCTAATCACTGAGAATATGATGTTGCTTTGCGATTGTGGAAAATTAATTTCAATATGTAAGAAAAAAAATAAAGATATTTTGAGAAATATTTGCATTTGTAATAAAATAAAATTCTGATAACTTATGGAATCATTTGCAAAAGAGATTCTGAATGTTACAGATGAAAGTATTGTACACATAATTGAGAAAAGGATCAAATGTGAAAAAATGCTTTCCTAATTTTTTTCCTACCAACTTGAGTGTCCCTTGTGTATATAAGCATGGCCAAATGTTGGATTAATGAAAAAGCTGGTATTACTAATGGTCAGATCACTTCTGTCTCTTCTTCCCTTTAATGGATATAACTTGTTGTCAGACATTATAATAATGCTTAAAGTGTGAGTCATGTCGTGCCTCTGCCTTCATAGTTTTTTATTTGTATAACAAACAGACACGAAATAAGTGAGTTAACACATTTGAAAATATTAATCACATATTAGAGTAGCTGCTCAAGGAAATAAGATGCTGGAATATAGAGATAATTCTGGTTATCAGTTGCTGCATAGCAATCCACTGCAAGACTCATTGGCCTAAAATGAATATATATATATATATATATATATATATATATATATATATATATATATATATATATATATGTATGTATAATAGAAGATATTTATCTCATTCCCTGAGACAACGTATTGGGCAGGATACAATAGGGATGGCTTACCTCTGCTCTATGTTAAGACCTAATCTGGAATGATTTTCTCTCTCTCTTTCTCTCTCTCTCTCTCTCTCTCTCTCTCTCTCTCTCTCTCTCGCTCTGGCTCTCGCTCTCGCTCTCGCTCTCTGTCTCTCTCTGTCTCCCTGTCTCTGTCTCTGTCTCTCTCTCTGTCTCTCTGTCTCTCTCTCTCTCTCTGTCTCTCTGTCTCTCTCTCTGTCTCTCTCTGTCTCTCTCTCTCTGTCTCTCTCTCTCTCTCTCTCCTTTCTTTCTCCACAAAGCCTCTCCAAATAGCTAGTTTGAGTTTCCTGACAACACTGTAGCTTCAGGGGAATCAGACTTCTTACAGGATGGTTCAGGGCTCCAAGAGAAAATACTTCAAAAGAGAAAAGTGGAAAGCTCCAGTCATCTTAAAAGTTAGGCCAGACTGATGCAGTGTTGCTTTTGGCTGTTCACTCTACAGCCAAAGGTGCTCATAGTACAGCCAGAATCCAACGGAAGGCACCTACCCTACTTTTTCGATGGGAGAAGGAAATGACACACACCCTCAGCCAATTTAGGGATTTTCTGACTCAGAGTACTGCCTTAGTCTCCATGCTATAATCACTAAAGCCAAAACAAACAAACAAACAAACAAACAAAACCTGAAAAAGAATCAGGAAGAAAGATTGAATTTTTTTCATGTGATGCTAGGATATTTGGTGTTAAGTTACCCAATTATGGATAAAGAAAGAAGCAGTATGATGCCACAAAAACAGAAAACAAAATAAGGATTAATTTATGAAACAGTGAACCATCATATAATTATGATTGTAAAATCATGTAAAAATATGATATTTCTTTCAAAAACGAGTATTCATAAGGTAGACAGAAACTGGTCTTGAACATAAGAATTTGTGACTGTCGTCCCTTGAATCTCTTTATATTAACACTGAGGTGAAAAACTTAAAATTTCTGGGCCCGTGCTTATTTTTACAGCCATAGCTATCTCCAGGTACTTAACCTGATCATGACATTGCATTTATCGGGTGCATAAAATTACATGCACAAATAATTTCTGAGGGTAAAATATCTAAACTATAGGTATTACAAGAATCATTTATGTTAGTTGATAGCATATCCACGTGCTCTTAATGAATGTAAATCATGCAAATCAGCTGGCTCGCCCCACGCATGAATAAGTGTGAAAACACACAGTAGAGCTGCATCCCATTTTATGCTTCTTGAAGGTGTGGATTGAACATTTCCCTTGTAAAGCATTTCATTGTATTCCTATCCCCAGCTCTGATTTCTCCTAGGCATCTTGATTTCTTGGGTTGTGGGTAAATGTCATTAAAGTAGGTGAGTAGTCACTGTAACTTTCAACTGGACAGCTGACTTGCAGTAACATTAAAAGGGAATGACCTTTTGGAACTGCAGAAATTCATGTAATAATGTGATGACTGTTCCCCATAATTTGGGGGCATCTTTGCTCTCTCTTTTGGTTACCCAATAATACTGATTTTCAAGTATTAGTCATACACATCATATAACAGAAAATGATTTTTAAACCACATGTGTTTATCTTTTTTACCCACATTTTAAACAGTTTTATTATTGCAAAAACAAAAGTGCTAATGGCATTTTGAATGGGTGTTTCAAACTTTTTATAAGACCTTCAAAAAACAGGAAGGTCAATATAAATTGGGTAAATTGAAACTGCGTAATTCTCTGAATGAAAGATTTAAGACAGAAGTTAGGATCTCTAGAATTTTTGTGATTGACTAGTAGTGTTTGTTTCTGATATGATAGTTCAATTAAAAAAATCAAAATGTAACAATGTAAATAATTTATAATGCTTTCCAGACAATTTTTTCAACTCAGCATCCTTTTTAGCTATGGAAATAGAACAGTACTTGGCAAACTATGGCCAAAGGATCAAATCTGGTCTGCTACCTGTTTTATATAAATAAAGTTTTATTGCAACACAACCACACTACTTTTTGTATTATCTCTAGAGGCTTTTAGGCTACAACAGGGAATTGAGTAGTTGTGGCAGAGATTATATGACCTTGAAAGTTTAAAATATTTGATTTGCTATCTGGACCTTTCTTTGCAGGAAAGTTTCTTGACCCATAAAATCAAGACTGAAATGTATATTTGAATTAGCTCAAATTATAATAGTACCTTATTATTTAAAAACTACAACTTTTTAATTAAATATGCACCTGGCTATTTTGATAGAAATATTAAAATTCATGGATATTTACATATTTATATTAGGCTATAATGTACGAAAGCAGGTACATCACATAGTAAAATTAACATTTCAAAGTGCTACAAAGAGCTTGGCATGAATTTTGTTCCCAATGAGATTTTGATTTTTGTGATATAAAATTGTATCCCGGTTTTTCTGAAAACATGTCTTTTCTATCTTATTAAATCAGAGGATCAAATTTGAAAGTGCAATCAAAACAATTTATTTTCTTGAGAATTTCAGGATATTGTACAGAAAATTACAGTGTAATTTCTTGGCTAGATGACAACCTTAGATACACCTTTCTGCCTATCCCCTAACACAAGCTTTTGTGAGATAATGTTTGTTTCCCATGCTCTTCTAGAGCATGCTAACTAGAAATTACTTTGGACAGTTGATTTGGTAATGATGCTTAAGCCCTCTCTGCTGGAAAGATTCCTTTCATTTGGGCATAGCGCACTGTTGATATTCAGATAATTGTAAATAATGATTACTCTGTATTTTGACATGGTTATCCTAAAATATATGCCTGATCTACTAACAATTCCCTAAAATGACAGTTGAATTGCTAGTGGGCTATATAATTTACCCCTTGTGCTAAATCTAATGGTGCCAGATATAGAAATTAGAATGTTGTGTTTTGTTTTGATTTGTTTTGTTTTTTGGAGGGGGGCATTTTATTGGTGCGTATTAGTGAAAACATCTTGAATTCCTGCGTTTCTCTACTAAAGCAGTCAACTGGAATGTATGTATACGTTGACATAAACTAAGGTACACTGGCAACCTAGATGTATTCAAATATGTGTTTCTGGGATTTTGTTTTTGTTTCAACATATATAAAAAATCTGGGATCTTTTTTACTATGAGTTTGCCCTGTTATTATGCATCCATAGGCAGTAATATTTCCTACATTTGTACTTGAAAAATTGTAAGTGGGTAATTTTCATGGGGGATTAGTTTCTTTTTATTGAAATCTTCTTTTCCCATGTTCTGATTTCACCAACAATATGGTTTATTGGAATGCATGCTCACAAAGCAGCTCTTCAATTTAGCTTTTCCCATTTGAGTAAGACTTGTGGAGCAAGAGGCAATGAAATTTGGTGGTGTGTAATATTTTGGCATTTTTTTATACTCTGTGTGTACAGCTGCAATTTAGAATTGCTCTGACTAGCATTTGATTATCTACACTGAACATGTAGGTAGTTGTTTATCTGCTAAACCTAGATTGCAAAGCCCCAAACTTCAGGTAGGTTCTAAGTACAAAATTATGTTTTAGTGTAGGTTCTTTTCATTAAGTTTCATAGAAATAAATAAAAATTAAGAGCATTATGGGGATAATATCTGATGGTATGTGAACGAAACTCTCATTCGTTTTCTTAATTTGTTTTCACTTTTTTTTTTAATATAAAAGTCTAATTTCTGTTTAGGACTACTTTAGCTGCAGTTTTAATTTCAAACTTAATTGGCAGGTCCTCTGCCCACAGAAAAAGGTTGCACTTTGGGTGGTGAACACACAATGAAATATACAGTTGACGTATTATAGAATTGTACACTTGAAACTGATATAATTTTACTAACCAGTGTCACCCCAATAAATTTAATAAAAAAATTAAAAAGAGAAAAACTCAGTTGGCAGATATTCTCTTTCTTTTAAAATATTTTATTAGCCTGAAAATATATTCTGAGAATATTCCAGTAATAATAATAATCCTGTCACCATTTTAACTTTGCAGTTGAAATAGGAGGCTTTTTCTTTCAGCACTTCATTCATCTCTAGGATATTTTCGTGAGGGAGGTTGTGTAGTTGCACTTGGAAGCATTCTTCTCAGCTGCAGTAGTGAAAAAGTAATAGTTTCAATAGGTAACCGCTGCCTTGAGATCTCATTTTAAAAAAAATCGAAAGTCTCTTTAGAACCCACTAAGAAAGGATCAAGAAAGAACCAGCAAGGTACCCTGAAACTACTGCCAGGGTTCTCTTTTGTAGCAACAGTTCTCATTTGATTTTCGATGGAGACTTTCCTCATAGAATGAGTTTCCATTCAAAACGAGAGCTCTTCTGCCTCAGGACAGAAGTTTCTGATTAAAAGCCCTTTTGGATGATTATATGTTATTCTTAGAAAAAGGTGATTGAGGAAGAAAAAATATTTAATATCTTGTATAACAATATCTCTCCTAGATTCTTTTCAGGGAAAAAAAATGAAAGACATGTCATGCTAGGCATAAAGCTAATGGCAAAGGAAGGAGGAATGCGAGTAGGACAGGAGCGTAGGCAGGTGAAACAAAGGCTCTATGTCACTCAAACTGGGATGTGAGTATTTTGTGAAGCACTGACGTTCTCTTAAAGGGTATTGGAGTTCAAAATGAAAATTGCTTTTGCAGCAGAGTGCATCATCAGGCCTGTGGGGACCGATTAGCAGAGTGGCTGTCTGTGTCCTATATACTATATACCGCTTCAGTGGTTCCAGTAACACATAGGACATGGAGAAGTGAAAACTTTGATTCATGAAAGAACACCATGTGATGCTGTGCTGGCTTTACATTTAAAATGTGTTTGATCATTTACCACCTACTTTTAAACTAATTCGCAAAGACAAAGTAATTGACGGATTAGATATAGTTTGTTGGTTTGCAGTTTAGGCAGAGAAGGGTTTTCTTGCATCATGGAGTATATTTTGCAAATTCAGTCTCCAATCTCTCTTTCCTGTCTTTGAAGTTATACTAATAAGTGTTGGGATCTATTCATTATCATTTTTATGCTGAATGGGACTCAGAGGATGGTGTGATCTTTGAGCAGTGAAGAGAGGAACTGAAATATGTATAATTATATTTTAAGGAAATATTAGACACCTTAAAGCCAACAGAAGAGACTGATTCCATTTCTCTGACTCGCCTGGCAAGTAAGCTGCTTAGGACAGGACCCTTAAATGTATTTCTTAGGACATGTGTGCTTGGTTTTACTATCACTAAAATTCATCCAGAAACAAGTTTGATCATTGATATGCTGATTCCAGCATAGATTACTTTCTTAAGAATGTCTATGCTTTTCTATTGATTAATTAATTAATGTATCACTGGGTACTAGTCTTCCTAATGGAAAAGTGACTACAGTTGTAGATTTGTATTCACAATTGCTGTGTAATAAAATTTTAAACTTTGACTATGGAAATGAATTATTAAACTGATATGAAAGATAACCAAAAATTATAGCATAATCTTGTTCAAAATATGAAAGCAGTATGAGTGGGGAAACCTCTCAATTGACTAACTTGTGTGAGGGAATCCTCTGCTTGGAACAACATCAAAAACATTTTCATTTTCCCAGAACATTGGGTTGGGCTTTCAACACATAGGATTTTTAGCTTAAATAGGGAGTGCGATACCCCTTGCTTGACCTTACAAGCTAGCTTAAGAGATGGTGAGGCCTGAATCCCTGCTTGAATTTCCTTTCTAAAAATGAACATGCTGAATCAACTCCTTATGTCTTATTGTATCGTGGTGCTTAAAATGACAAAGCAAGGGGAAGCCCTCTTTCATTGCATATATACGTACTCTGAAATTAAAAAGTTTTTCTTAAACCTGCTTGCCCAACTGTATACGCGTATGTTAAACTATTATATCACAGAAGTTTTTTCTAGTGAATTTTCCTTAAAAATGACACTACTAACAGATTTGTGCTAGTTAATTTGCGTGTTATTGAAAAAAAGCAATGCTTAAAAAGTGTGACTCAGACATACCATATATAAATATATAGATATTTATCATATATAAATATGTAGATATTTATATATATATATATATAAATTAGTATTTTCTATCTGTAATTGGGAATCGCACATGCGGAGTGCCCATTTAAGTTGTCCACGTGTTTTTCAACCTTGTGGATGGTTGGTTCCCCTAACCCCTGCATTGTTCAAAGATCAACTGTAATTCTCTTTTTTAATGATAGCTTCTGTGACCTTTCAGACAGTATAAAAATGATCGCTTCTTCTGTTCATTTATCTCTGTCATGCTCCCGTGGTGCCGTGTATACATGCATGGCATTGAGACCCATAGAAACTAGGCATATATCATATGTAATATATATCCATAATGGGTGTTGTCCTCTAGATTGAGAGCTTTTCAAGGGCAGGGTTCTGGTCCCATTGGGATTTGTTTTCCTGACCTAGACCCACTGTCCTGAGCACTGCATAAGTGTTGGCAGAATGAACAAGTGATTGCACGCATTCACCTGTGCCTCTTCTGTAGTACTCTAGACTCACCCTGCTTGGGACCCTGTTAGTGAGGGCTGCTCAGGGAACGCCTGGAGCCAGGGGGAGACAGTCAACAATAGTCCAGTTCCACTTGGCACTACGTGGAAACATGAAGGGACTGTACCACCAGGAGCCACCCAGACACTGTCCATTTGAGACAGAGGATTTACCATGAGCCTGCAGACCCCTTTTTATTGTTCACCCACATATTGATTTACTGAGGCTGCTTTTCTATTTCCTATTATTTTTACTTAATAGACTGAAGATTCGAGTGTGAAAAGTTTTATACATAATATTCAATTCTTTTTTTTTTTACCTCATATTCACACATAAAATGTAACATGAAAGAAAGCTAATTCCTATTCCACGATATTTATGGGTATAACCATTTAAATACATTATTTTGTTGCACTCACATCTTTAAGGTAATCATGATATTTTAAGCAGCATGAAACTACGTAGTGATAAATGTCTCTTGATCATTTTGGCAACGACTGAAAACTGTCCATGGGAGGGTAGCTAAGGTACACAGACTCCTCTATAGGGCACACTGCGACTCTCCTTCCAGGAATCTACAGGGCATGTGCTTGGGTCAGTTCCACTTGGCCCAATCCCATTTTCCAGGCCAGTGAGCATAATGGCAGGGTAGAAATGAGATGTGTCTGTGTGCCTTTGGTAATTACTGAGTATATGTTAACGAAGAGCTATTCCTTGGCTATCCACCAGCACAGTTACATATGATCAGCTAGAGCTTTTGTTTCATGAAAGGAAAACCACCAGCACAGCTACAGACCCTGTCGAAACAAATTGCATTTGAGTCTAATTTTGAACTAACATGAATGCAAATATTCTCAAGCGGATTGCTCTGTAAATGTTTACAGTTGAAGGGATTCTGAAACTGAATGTTTTTCTGTGGAGACATCAAAATTATTGTTGGTGTAACAAATTCACTTCAAGGTAAACAGCATCTAATGTGTATCTAAGAGATATCTAGCATGTTTCCAGACATTGTGAACAACAACAACAAAAAAGTTGCACCTGCCTATCGCACTAAAAGACCGTAACATTTAGCAGCGGTGGCTAAGCCATAGATACTTATTAACTAATAAAAAGGTCTAACAATTATAGTGACATCTCAGAAGTGGTTATTAAATACTGTTAAAATCTTGAAACAATAAAAACAGATAGTATGAGGACATATAATTGTGAAAAATAACATGAAAGATGGAGAGGTGATTCTGGTACTCAAGTATTGACTACCAGGATGTGTAGTTAACATGGTCTTTGGAATTCATTTATTATGGGACATTAAAAGATTTTGAAAATTAGAGTAATACCAAATCAAGCATAAGATTGTATTATAATGTTCTTACAGTATTGCTCATAGAAAAGGAACTTATTTTTAGTATGTTAACGATTCCAATAATAATAGAATTATTAGCATTTCCCAGAAATAACACATCAGTTATTTTCCCTTTTGATATCTCAGTTGCTTGAACATTTAACACTCAGCTTTAGGGGGACTGCAGAAACTCAAATTGGCGCATGGCAGTCCTCCATGAAAATGCTTTTGCAATAATCAGAGAGGAACCCTTTATTCCATGGGTCTTCAGGTATACGTATAAACATACAAATCACAAATCCACTGCCATGGTAACCATTTTGAAGATGTTTCTATGTATAGATAGTATATTAGTTTCCTGGTGCTGCCATAACAAATTACCACAAACTACGTGGCTTAAACAACAGAAATTTATTCTCATAGTTCTGAAGGCCAAATGTCCAAAATCAAGGTGTCAGCAGGGTTGGTTAACTCGGGAAGCTCTAAGGTCAAAAATGCCCCATGTTTTTCTCCTAGTTTCTGGCAATCCTTAGCACTACTTGGCTTGTAGACAATTCACACATAACCTTCTCTATGTCTGTTGCTTTTGTTTTTCTTTCTTCTGAGGACACTCATTGGATTTAGGGCTCACCCTAATCCACTTCAGTCTTATCTAGACCCTTATCTTAAAACCTGCAAAAAACCTTGGATTTGGGCCTGGGGGTGAGATGGGGTGGGGGCACTATTTAACTTACTACAGATAGTAACTGCAAATAGGCATGAGAAACCTGGAGATTTCTGGAGTATTAATGTATTTCTTGTTTGATGAGAATACAGAGTTCCAAACATACCTTTAAATATAAGTAACGACTAACATATTCTCCTTTTTGTTATTTGTATTCCATCTACTTACAGAGAGAAAATAGAGAGAATGCCAAAATATATTATTCTATGGATCCAACTGATCAAATTCATTGCCCTTATATATCTCTAATTTGTTCTTTGCTCTTTTTACTTCTTATTCTTTCTAAGATCACTTGTATTAAGGGACAGGTTGATTGTGAATGAGAATGTAGAGATTATTTTCTCTCAAAGCCTTGGGAGGGGCTCTAGCAATGGGTTCACTTAATTATATGATTTGGTAAAATTTGCAATAAAAAGACATTTTAACCACAATTAGTTAACATTCATTACTCTCACTTTCCATTCTAGGTTTCCCTTTGTAGCACGTCCATTCGTAATACAAAAGTGCAGAGGAAAAGGCAGTAGAGATTTATTCATATGGCCAATGGTGCCCAGTTATGGACATATGAGGTTTAGTGGAGGAGAAACAAGGCTTGAAATGTGTGGAGCCAGACGCTAGTCTGCGGAAAATTTTTCTGAATCATGCAGCTCACATAGTAAAAGCTTGACACATGTATTCCCAAGTTGGACAGCAATTCTAACAATTTACATGACTTTGCTAATAGCCCTCTATGAAGTTGAAAGAAACTGATAAAAACTATCTGAATGAGAAAGGAAAATCAATTATCTATACTCTATAAAATGTGATTTTGCAAAATCTTGGTTTTATGAAAAGGTGATCAGAGTACACAGCCAAAAAATAGGGGAAAAATTGTGGAGTTGTATCCCTCAATAATTAAAGATATCCTATTTTTCGGTGGAATAGATGTGTTTTTTGTTTTTGTTTTTTTCATATTTGTCAGATTTCTAAAAATGTGTAGTGTGATTTATATTCTCATTAAAAATAAATGTATTTGTACGTCATTTTGTACATTTAATTTTATATTAGTTTTCTTAAAGAGCTGTCCCCACACTTTATTTTTAATAATCTTCAAATTTCACCAAAACAAAATCCACTTCTGCATTTATCTTTTCCTCTCTTACAAAACACAATAAAAATCCAATTTACACAATACAGGCATTTTAAAAAATAACTTTGTCTCTTGCAAAATAAGATTAAAATGTAACGCTCTTATGGAACTATGCTTTTTATTACTATACTTTTTAACTTCTCTAAATCATTAAAACATCTAAAAATTGAACAGCTTTTTCCCTCACAAATTGAGTCATCATGTGTGGATTGTCTTTGCCTCTCTCTTATGTCTCCATTTCCTTGGATAATTGCAGACTAGAATTATTAGATAGCATTTTAATTTATTTTATAAATTAAAATAAAACATTAGTATGGATTCTATTTGGGGATTTCTTTTTGTCAACGGCAATACCTACTTATTCCTGGAACCCTCATATTTTTATAGATTTTTTTTTTTTTAGGTATACAAAGATGAGGTAGATGTTAACTTTTTTTGTCCTTATTTTTCTGTTTGGATTTCCTTTACTTAAACCTACTTAAAAATGATCGTCATAATACCTCATTATCATCTGGATTTTAACCCATTGGAAATACCTCATTTCCTCAGTTTGATTCCTGACCTTTAGTTTTTCTATTATCCCTGTATGTATTCAAATATGTCCTTTTGTGTAATTTCTGTGTGTAATTAAACAGCATCTTGGTCATGAATTAAAAGTGTCCCAGCTATTTTTGTGCCATAGAAACCTGAGATTTTTTTATGCAGGAAAGCTATTTGAGAATATTCAGACAGAATGACTCCTTTTGCAGAGGTGGAAGTAGCTAAAAAGAGATGCCCTTTGAGGCAGTCAGGGTTAGAACCCAGGTGTTCTCTTTCTGGGTTCAAATTGAATCCACTTTAATTTTCGTTACATATACTTGGAATTTATTCATATCTATATCTCGTCCTTAATTTGCAACTTTCATTTTTCCAAAATAGTAATTTCTTATTTCTCTGTCACCCGTTCCTTAAAATAACCACTTGAAGCCATTATGAAAACATTTAAAAGAGCAGAGAGTACTTTTTATATCCCCACCACCAAGACATACCAAACTGTTGATGGCATAATGGATATGTTAAACTAAGCTAATGCTACAGATTGAATTTTTGTCCTCCATGAATTTGTATCGAATAGTGATTCAAACATTGATCATAATTTTATTTTTTTCTAGCTCCAGTAATCTATTACTCTTCAGGTGTAAAACATCACTAATGTGAAACAGCAGGACCCAAATTAAGCCTATCCTCTATTTTCCTGAATTCTCTGCTCTTTTGTTTCTTGTTTCCTATTCTACAAGTATCCCTTTCGGTTCCTAATTTTCTAGTGTTCCCTAACATACAATATTCCCACAAGACATTTGCAAGACAGTTTCATTTAAAAAACAAGTATAAAATTTTAATTTTGTCTTTTTTAAGGCGGGCATCCTATAAAACATTTCCCCCCTATATCTGTATAAGAAGTGGAATTCTTTCTCTACTGTCTTAGTTTTCCCATTGATTAAAGCATGCCATTTAAAAAGTAACTGCTTACATAGAGGAATAGTACTATTAAATTTGCAGAAGTGAGCAAAAGTTGCTTAAATTAAAAATCCTGGAATTTCATCTTCCTTTTTTTATAATTTCTAAAAATCGGAACTCTCTAAATATTTAGATTGCTAATCAATGCAATTTTAAATTAATGTCTTTTAGTTCAGTTATACAGTATATATTGTATTTTACAAAGCAACATATCTGTATTTGTGTCCTTATTTCTTCTTTCCAGTAAATATATTCACATGGTTGACTCATTAATTTTCAGCAATAGGAAAAGAAGTCATTGTTTAAACAAGGTTTGCTTTCTTAGGTTTGGGTCAGAGCATTTAATGGGCTGTACCTGGAATTTCTCAACTAAATATGTGTGTGTATGTGTGTGCTCACTGGTGTGTGTGCCAAGACAGAACAAGTTGGCTTTCCAAGTCCCAGAATAGATTTTTAAGTATAATTTATGAGATGGAAAGAGGAAGTGTTGGTTAATAGATTTTTAAAGTCCTTTTTTTAGTTTGTTATTTAATATCTCATGTTCAAAGAAAGTGACAAACACTAAAGATAGTACAGATATCCTTATATTAATCGCATAGAGTTTAATGATCTGAAAAAGAGCATTAATTGTTTTCTATTTTACCAACATTTTATTATGAAAATTTTCATATGTACGTAAAAGTTAAAAGGATTTTATAGTTCACGCCTATATACCCACTTCCTAAGTACTACGATTAGCATTTTACTATCCACCCATAAATCAATCCCTTTTTTTTATGCATATCACAGTAAGGTGATTGCTATCAATAGACTTAGAACTTGTTTCTTGATTGTGTTTGTGACTGTCCTTATGACCCTCCTTTGAGATAATCACTGTTTGAGGCATAGGCAAGGTGTATAAGTTATGGAATATATAAAAGCTTTTACTATTCACCAAAATTGTATATGCCAATCCATGAGTTTTATATGCACTGAAAAAAAAAAGTGCTAATATTGCAGGCTGTAGCATTATTTGTATACTGGCTAAATAATTTCCAGAAACACATTTCTTGACTAGATTGTATTACTTAGGCAGTTTTAACTAGATAGTCCCAGTGTTCTATTCAAACCTAATTACTTTTGAAGAGAAAATGGCATTTTCCCTGGCCTGTTGGAATGATTTTTTTAAAGTTACCTTTTATTGCACATATATATTTAAAGTCGTATTACTTCAGCATAGCTACTTTTGGGCCAGCAATTCAATTTTATATATTGTTTGGGCTATATTTATAAATTTCTTCTATTTTGAAATTCTGGAAAAAGTGATATGATTCAAGGGTAAAAATAAAAATTATTTAGGGAATTGGGGACTATAGTTTTTCAGCTATTAAGTAATCTACAAATGTACGCAATATGAAGATCTTCAGAAATTATAACTCAGATGATAAATTAAGATTTATTTTTACCCCTTTCAAATGTAAGCTATTTGTCATTTGGTGTGCAATTCTTCCTGAGATGGTTTCCTGAGGTGGTATTTTTGTTGTTGTTGCTATTGTTGTTAAAATTTTATGATATGATTTTGTTTAGATAAATGAATTCTGAATTTTTAACAGATATTTATGAATTCAAATTATTTTCCTTGGGTTTTGTTAATATAATTAAAGAGGAGTTTTCAATGAGAAGGTTTTGAAAAGATTGAAATATAAAAATACTGTTTTACAAATAGTGTGTTATCCAAGACTTGTGGTATTCAAAACCCTTATAATTTAAAAGCTATTTTTTACTATGAATAAGGAATCTTAACTACATTTTTCACTTTCTAAAATTATTTATTTTTTTTCAGTTATATTGGCATTCAATATTTTTTTACATTAGTTTCAAGTGTACAGCATAGTGGTTAAACATTTATATAATTTATGCAGTGACCCCTGCTATTAATTTTGTACACACTAGGCACTATACATGGTTGTTGCAACAATATTGACTATATTCTCTATGATACACTTTATACCCCATGACTATTTTGTAACTACCCATTTGTATTTCTTAATCCTTTCACCTTTTTCACCCAGCTCCGCAACCTCCTCCCCTCTGGCAATCATCATTCTGTTCTCTGTATCTATTAATATGAGTCTGTTTCTGTATTTTTTTTGTTGTTGTTTGTTTGTTTGTTTGTTTGTTTTTTCATTTATTTTGTTTTCAGAGTCCACATATAACTGTACATTTAACTTTTATTTGTGTTGATACTAACTTCTGGATAACCGGTTTGTACACAAGTAACGTTTCATACACTAGGGTTTTAAAATACTTTAAAGCATATTCTAAACACCAGACTTCTTTGTTAAATATCTTTTAATAGCAGGATGAACTGAGGGCTTGTGGAGCAGTGAGGATATTTTCTCAAGGACAAATACTTTGTTGACAACTTGGGGACAATTTTTATTGTCTGGCAATCCCAGTTCCCTTAGCCACCGACCATGCTTTCTTCATATTTCTTCCATATGTTCATGCATTTAATAAGGTTCTGGTTAGAAGTAGAAACTTTGTTTCTCCTTAGACCACCATGGTAGATAATATATCCATATTACAAAGTACAAAGTTTGTTTTATTAAGAGAATTTAATTTTATGTTTGAAGCATGGCATTGCATTTAGAGTGAATTCTTAATTCCTGGATTGTTTATGCAACTTTGAGCAGCCTGGTTAAACTTTCTGAGTTTTAGTGCTTACGCTACTGAAGTTTTAATTAATTTTGTTTCTTGGATAAGAGCTCCTTTTAGATGTAGAAATATATACTTTTGAAGAACCTGACCATGGTAGTTGAAATTTGGTTTCTAAAATTATAGAAACTAAATGATAATAGTACTCAATAATGGAAGATGTGGGTTGCTGATTAAGGATCGTTCAATAGAGTTCTATCAATTTTTGAAAACTCTTGATCTCAAGTGAAAAAAAAAAGTGAAGATTGATTTCTTCAGAATTAAGAAATACTATAAGCAAAACAGTCATAAAGTGCAAATTTATCTGAGATTCCATATCATATAAAGGATAACAAAAATCAATCCAGCTTTTTAGCTAACAAAATTCTTCTATTTTAATCATTGTGGAATCCACATGTTTTGGATAAAGTTGTTAGAATCCTGGTTAGTACAGATAGATCCCCTTTGTTATACATACAAATTTTGTAACAGTGGGTGGTATTTGTTTAGGCTCTGACAAAATTTTACCTGGGAAATTTGCTAACATTCTTAGATAATTCATTTTATCCAGTTATGGAAAATGCTCAAGTTTTGGAGTCATGTGGTTCCAGGTTGGAGTTCTGGTTCTGCCACTTAGTAGTTGAGAGGTAACAGGCTACTTAATTACCCTCTCTCTGTCTGTTCTACAATGTGAGGATTACAAGAGCTACCTCAGAGTATCATTAGATAAACTAAATGAAGTATATAACATAGTGCTTAATACATGTAGATCCTGAATAAATGTTTAATAAAAACTCACCTCCCTCAATCTCTGAAAGAGATTTCCAAAGGAATGCACATAAATTTCTCCTCTCTCTGATTTCCATGCTGACACTTTCATTTACAATCCTTATTTCTGACCATCAAACTAATTTTCTCTTGACTTAATACTATCGCCCAACAAGAGGCAACTGATATCATTCCTTAAATAATAAAATGATGATAATGATGACAAGACAAATTATTTGACTCAGCAAACCAAAAATAATGATGCTTTATATTTATAGAAATGGCTAGTTAACAAAGCAATATTCATTAATTATTTTATGAACGTTGCTGTGAGAACCAAATGAGATAATTACTGTTTTACAATAATTTTTATTGTTTTTTGTTTTACAGTAATTTTTTGTTTCACAGTAATTTTTAATCCTCTGGAAAGTGGCCATTTTTGGCAATTGTACTAACCCATTACTTTTGTTTCATCTTAATAATGTTAATTAAGGATATTATTATTTTCATGAGTAATGTAAAGCAATGAGAAGAATGTCATTGATAAAAATATAAGATATTGAACTCTTTACCTCATTTAATGCCATAAACACACACACACACACACGCACACACACACACACACAGAGATGTATATGGGTATATGATATATGGATGTGTGCATGTGTGTGTAAAGGTAGATTCAGGTATAGCTCTATAATCATTAAATTATCTAGGGTAGAATTAATTACTCTTTGCTTTTAAATTACATTGTAATATGCTAATAAAATACACTTTCTCAGAGAGTACTTCCCTTACTCACAAAATCTGACAAAATATTTACTGTACAATGTGTTATTTGAATCTGGAAGTGTGAGGGTGGTTTTTAGGAATCAGAATGACAATTTTTCTGAAGGCAGACCTTTAGAGCAGATCCCCTTAATTTGCATATTTCAGAGAGCTCTTACTGCTTCAGGAAAGCAGGTTAAAAAGTTTTCCCATCAGTAGTATGCTATATGTTTCCTATGCCATGTTTTTAATATACATAAACAAAATTACCAATGCATGGGAAATTGTGTCAGAAGCTGTTCTGAGACGGCACTAGCTGCCTGGATATTGCTGCCCTGAGGGGGTTTGTTCAAATGATTGTGATCCCACAGTCAGTAGAGCAGATTGAGCCAGTCTAACCTGGCAAGTGGGAGCAGGTGTTAGAAAAACAGCGCAGCAGTCATAGCAAAACGTTTATTGCCACTTACAGGATTGCAATTTTAAATAATGTTATTTTTTTGTTTGTTCCCTGTGCAGTGTGAGCAGTGTGTCAAATCCAACATGGATGGCTGCATTTTAACTTAATCTCCATTTCTTTGATTTTGTTATTTAATGAGTAGAGTGGTGTGAAATTAGGCTTTGAGTTTAAGGCAGTAATGGAGTAAACACAATACAGAGTAAATCCTTTTCCATTGAGGAGTTGTTGTGACTTTTATCTGTTTGTTTTTAATTAGGGGCTAAATTATATGTATTTATATGCTCTTCCAATAATATGCATACCTATAATTAACTAAGATATTTTAAAATTATACTGAACACTAATATTTTAAAAGGCAATCTAAATAACTAGGCATCAAATAGCTCATTTATTATCTCAACTTCTGTGCAAATGCCTAAAGATATAGTGGTTTAGAATTGTGTTACTTCCAGTGTGCTCTACTCAACCTGTAGCATGGACATAACCTGAGACTTTGTTAGAAAAGCAGAATTACAAACCCCATTGCAGACCTATTGATTCAGAATCTTCATTTTAACAAGATCCCAGGTGATTCCTGTGTACAAGAAAATTTGACAAACATCAGTTTTACTTATTCTGTTACTTATGCTGTTTTTTTGTTTGTTTTTTGTTTGTTGTTTTTGGTACATAAATGGAGGAACTGATGAGATGAAAAACACTGGAATTCAGAATCATATCACAAACAACTACCTGAGCAGAATTTGGAGATGTTCATTTAATTTTTATTTACTTCAGCATTGTTAAACATTTAATTGTTTTTGGAGTTGCAGCTTTATTGTTTTTTGCAAAACAATAAAAAAGACAAAAAAATGCAAAAAAAATTGTTTTGCAGTCTTGCCTCACTTTTATTGTTTTCTTCGATGCAGATACACAACAAGAGGGTTAATAGGAAGTTTGTACACAGGATAAGATTTTAGTGCCTTGGCCCTGGAATAGATTATGTCATATCACTTTGTCTACCCCTACCACATGATGTTTATTCACATTAAACAGAGTTAATCTGCAGACATGTCAATTCTAAGAAAAGTCAGCTAATGAAGCATATAATATATAACTGAAGATTTTTTCCAATGGAAACATTGGATGTAGATGTCATGCTGTCAAGTATATTACAAGAAATGTGAACGATGTAATGAAAATTCTCACAAGACATTCACTTGTTTTAATGTATTTTTGATTACATATCTGAGTTTCTAGTGTCTTGAGATGATACCCTAAGGAAATGTGGCACTTTTCAACTTTTCAGTTTTTACAATACTTATATCTATACTGGCATAGACTTTTCCACCATTACACATACACAGTTACTGTCATCTGTGTCCCTACATGCTGTCTTCTCTCTTGTTATTATAGATGAAATTTCTATGCTTTTGATTTAGGTGTATCCCTCTAGCAGTCTAATTCCATCTACTGTCACTTCCTCAAAGACGGTGGCCTAGCAATTCTCTCCTCTCTGATCATCAGCAAGGATATTGTTATCTCTCCTATCTTTAAAAAACTTTCTTCGGACCTCAGTTTTTCCTTAGGCTACCAAGCTGTTTTCTGCTTCCTTTACAAGAAAAATCTTCCTAGAAGGATGACTACATTTTACTATTTCCAAATTTTCTACTTCATCTTTCCTTGAAGCCACTTCAGTTAGACATTTGACCTTCATGGCCTACCAGAATGGCTCCTATTAAAAAAAAAAAAAAAAAAAAAAAGACCTCCATGTTGCATGCTCAAATTTTTTTTTCATCTTAATTTATCAGCAGGATTTCTCAAAGAGTGATTCTCTTCCTGTAATACTTTTTAAACTTGGCTTTCATGACACCACAATTCTTAACTACCTTTCTGATCTTCTCAGTCTCTTTTGTTCATTTGTCCTCACCTTTTCTACCTCTGAATATTGGAGTGCACCATGGGGCCGAGTTCCAGGACATCTTTTCTTCATCTATGACCATACTTAGCCTCGCAATTTATTTAATGCTATGTATTGCTGACTCCCAAATTTATACCTTATCTCAGTAAATAGAAACTAGATTCTCCCAGTTGCTCAAGCCAAATATCTAGGAGTTATTCTTGACTTCTTTCTATCACACCCCACCTCAAAATGCTAAAAAATTTTTGAGTTTCTATCTTCAAAATAAATCTGGAATCCAACCACATGTCAACACCACTATTCTCGCGATGCATGTATCAGTCATTCTTCTCTCTTCCTTGGATTATCGCAATGGCCGTCTATCTGGTCTCCTTTCTTCTACCCTTGCCCCTCATGGTCTGATTATCATATATTTGAACCTAACCTCTTACCATTTCCCCTTTGCTGGCTTCTGTCCTGTAACACTGACCTTCTTTTATACCTACATCATATCAAGCACACTCCTTCCTCAGAACTTCTACATTTGCTGTTCCTTTTGCCTGTGTTTCTCTGACACATCTGAATTGGCTCCCTGTCTCACTTTCTTCATATAGTTTTTCCAAATAAGTCCTTACTTATCTTGACTATCCAATCAAAAATTAACAATACCTATCCTCTTTGCATTTGTGATTTCTGTATTTCTTACTACTGTCAAATATTTTACTTGCTTGTCTTGTCTGTTTTCTGATATAAGGTATTTGAGGGCAGAGATTTTTTTTATATATGTTTGCTATTCCCCGATGTTTTCCAAGTGCTTAGAATAATTCATAAGTACACAATAAATATTTATCAAATGAATACATGAATGAATGAATAAATACTGAATGCTTTATCTTCATAGGCTAGTATGTTAGTTCTTAATAAACTTCTGCTGAAAATATTTTTGCAAATAAAACAGCAAACTGTGTATGCAATTCTTTCTTAACATAAATCAAATTCCTTATTAGAATTCTAAATAGAAAGAAATTTAAAATTCAGTCACACGTAACCTCTACAGAATGACAACACTTGAACTTAGAAAATTTGGAAGAACTTTATACCCACCAACTTGAAGCTGAGCTATGATTGCCAGTCGTAGACTATTTTTGATAAATAAACTAACTCTACAATTGTAGGCTAGTGTTTTAAAACATCTTCCTATTTCACAATCTCTCAGCCAATATCTGAAAGATACACGACTACTTATTTTTCAGTATCTTTTAAAAATGTTTGTGTTAGTAGTATTTAATTTTGAGAAATGGAAATGAGAGAGCAGGGGTACAGGACTTTTCCTCTTATACCTTTCTGAACTCATAGTTTTTGTTTTTGTTTTTTTAAAACACCATGAGGTTATTATTCTTTTGAATAAAAACAAACGAAAACAACAAGGCTGCATGTGTGTGCTTTGACTATAACATGAAGGGAAGATTATTGAATTCATTTATTCCGATGTTTCTTGTCTAATAACAATGAATCAATGAATGCATGAGTTTAGATGGAATGTTATTTGATATTGTTAGTTCAGATTATATCATTTTACATTTGTCTAATGTTTCCTGAAACTAATCATGGTGTCCCAATTTCAATATATCATGTTTCAATATATCGTGTTACTCAATAAGCTGGCACTTCAATATCTAGCAATCTCATACTTCTACAACAAAGTATAAATTTTTTAAAAAAAGCAAGTAAGTAGGTTCCTGAGCAGCCAAAATTGATATAAGAAAGTGACTAAGAGAGATTTCTAGCACTTTATGGCTCCAACAATTCTCTTAGAGCTATTTACACATTTTTTTCTCCACAATTACATAAGGTTTCAAACTGCCTACCAATGTAAATTCCCTACCAAGTGTAAATTAATAGATATGTAAATATATTATTTTTTATAGGTAGAAACATTGATAATCCCAAGGCCTATATCTACTGGCAGGAAATGATGGATTAGAAAACTAGTAACAAATATGTTTGTAAGAATTGAAAGGGAGAGAGAGGGAGAGGGAGGGAAGGAGGGAGGGAAGGAAGGAAGAAAGGAAGGAAGAAAGGAAGGAAAGAAGAAAGGAAGGAAGGAAAATAAAAAAGAAAACTAGTAGCATAGAGTTATTTGTGTGCAAAAAAATGACTCCATACACTCAGCAACTCAAATGACATCACGGCTTTACTACAGGATGTAGTTGTTCTTTATGATCGCCTTCAGTTATCAAGGAGAATTTGGATTGTGTTCAATGAATTGTATTTAAGAAGGTAGGAAAGCATTCCAAATACTTTTGTAAAAAAAGTATGGTATTGAATGAATTAAACCTTTACCAAATAAATAAATTATTATATGTAATTATTGAACAAAGGTTAAGTGTGTTGAATAAACAGATAGCAATATGCATTTTTTTCTTGGACTACGTGTACATCGTATTAGCTGAGCCTAAATATAACATGGATCTTTAGTTGTGCGACTGATTTTGTTTACCTGTTGAGTGCATGTAAGGTCTTTGAAATTGACAGACTTCTTTGCTATAAATACACACCACACACACACACACATTATATGCAAAAAATCAGTACTTAATTTGCTATAAATAAAATTACATCTTAGCAAACTAATTTCATTTTCTTTTTAGTGGTGTTTGTGGTCATATCTGTTGACAAGCACAATACAATGTTTACTGTCTAGTTTGTGGGTTAACCAATAAATGAGTTCTGAGATTCTTGGATATTATAAATATAGAGGAAGCTGTGAATTATGAACTTTCAGTTGTTTGATGCCCAGGTGGAGGCAGCAGCTTTCATTAACTCACTAACTTTCCTCTGATTAAAACATTCTTGCTGTACCTAAGTTTCTAAGTTTTCTTAGGAATGTCTTTGGTTTTGTTTGTTGCCTGTCAATTTTCAGCCTAAAATGACATGGGGATGAAAAGTTAAAAACAAAAACTCTCTGCTTCTCCGTGTCTAGTAGCTAAGTGAATTTCCCAACTTTTCTTCTCTATGTCACAAATGATCACTTCCCTTTTGATGGTCAAAATGTCTTCCAAAATATAATTTTAATTATGGGGAGTCTTCCCAGGTCTTAAGTTCTTTCCAGTCTCCGTCATTATATGAATATACACACGTACATGCATGTACATATGTAAGTGTATGTACATGTGTATATGTTATCTATTTTACAGAATCCCCTTAATAATATGTGATAGGCTTGCATTTTCCTTGCTTTTCTGAACAGCAGATCAAAGCATGCTAATATCCTTACGGTTATCAGTACTGTAATGGATTTACTTAATTACTGTGCTTCATTGTAAATGATAAGTTATGTCAGTGAGTGTTAAAAGGGAGTGAATGAAGGTCATTTGATGGTTTACTTTGTAAAAATAACAGCTCATACAATTTTAGTTATTGTATAATCCCGTTGTAGAAATCAGGCATTAGACCTTGTAACAGAATGCCGCACTCCCAAATTACGTGCATAGTTTATTTAACTTTCAGGAAAAAGAGCAATATATCCAAAAGATTCTAGAGAAAACATAGAAGTATTTCATACAGAGAACATAGCCCTTGTAGGTCGGCAAGAAGGAACTCTATTTCTAAAGGTGCTTACTAAGAAGAAGTCAGTCAATCTCAACTTGGCATCGTTGGCATTTGATATACTCATCTAATTTTATTGACGATGTGGAGTACCTATAACCTTCCTTTAAAGATTTTTCTTATTTTTCTCACATATTCTCTCTTTAAGTAGCAGATTGAATTGTGGTGACCTGGGTGGTATATGATAGAGAAGTAAAGAATTGGACTGTAACCCCAAGACTGTCGTCTAGACTTGGGGAAAACTTCTGACATTGAGGAAGCAAGATGACTATATTCTGTCTGAATGTGACATAACTAGAATCTTATGTGGTATAACCACTGTAACAATGTAGCAAGGCCAGCTTTTATAATTGATGTTATAAAGTAGTTTCCATTTATTATAGCCATGTTGCAAATCAACTGTGTACTATTCCTAGCTGCTGTCAGAGGACAAAAATACTTTTCTGTAGTAAAGCCCAAATTAACAAAAAGTCATATAGATCGCTGTAGAGCTGAATCACATGGGGCTTTGGAATGGTTGTAAATAATTCAAAATTGGAGCATTGGCTGAATGTTTATTCAGTTGATTATTTGATTTTTCTCATAAAGTGGGCGTTAAAATATCTTTCATTGAATTGTTGACTTAATAATAAAATTCAAGCCGTGAAGAAGTATAAAAATTCAAATTAATACCTCCTGTGTTACCTAAATCTCAAACTCCAGCAATGATGGTTATAGAAATTCTTTAATACACCATTCATTTCTAAAGTGCCATGATTATAAATTAATTGAGAAAATAAACTAATTCATGATGGTTTATTTTTTATTACTTTCTCAAAAAGGAAACTTTAGAACTTGTATTGAAGGCCCCTTCATGGCACACCCAAATATTCCAAACAATTCTAATATTATTTTGAAGTAAATGTGATTGTGTTTGTCAGTCCTACTACATATGTAAATATATTTTTATATTAGATTTTCTTTAAGTGTGAGGAGGGCTGTATTTTTAACAGCTTTATTGAGGTATAATTTACATATGATGAAATATACTTTTTTAAGTGTACAAATTAAAACATTTTAGTAAACTCATAGAGTTATGCAACCATTGCCATATTCTTGTTTTGGAACATTTGAACAAGAATAAAGACTTGTTTGTTACAATAAAATCTTGTTTATTCTTGATTGCAATCAATGTATTCCACACACAGTCCCAAGCAACCACTGATCTGCCTTTTGTCTCTATAGATTTGCCTATTCCGGAAATTTTATGTAACTGGCATTATACAATAAATATGTTTGATTTTGTGTCTGGCCTTTTTTCTTTTATTTTAGCATAGTATTTTTGAGATTTATCTATTTAATGGCTTGCATATTACCAGATTGTTCCTTTTTACCATTGACCAGTTGATTGATATTTGGATTGTTCCCGACTGGGGCTATTATAAATAAAACTATGAACATTCTTCCCAAATATGGTCATTCTTGAGTTATTCCCATCTCAGCAAGTGTCACCACTATTCACCTAGGTTGAACTCAGGTTGAACACCTGAGATTCTTCTTGATTTCACCTACCTCTGCCCACTAACACTAGTTGTATTCTCTGCTTGGAACACTTTTGCTCCTGATCCCAAACCTACATGTTGTTATTCAGGCCTTAGCTTAAATGTTACCCCTTGGAACAAATTACTTCTCATTATTACCTAGTATTCTTTTGTGATGTTATTGTCTTTATCTCCCAAATTAAGTGACAGCCCCATGAGAACAGAGCCTTGTCTGTTTTATTTATTACAGTATCTTTTTGCTTTTCACAGTAGGTACTCAGTAAATATATATGTATTATGTAATGTATATTACATATATGATATATATATATACATAATACAGATTTTGTTCTTGGCTTTAAACCTAGGGTTTAAGAAAAGTACATTAGTTATTAGTTTACCTTACTCCTTGTCAATGGCATGCCATTAGTATAGCTTTGTGTGTATTTGTTTTTACTATTATGTTTTTTTCATGATTTAAGGGGGATAGGAGGAGATTATAATTTCACCACACTAATTTCTATTTCTTTAAGTTAAAAAAATATGCTAGAAATAATGACAACATTAATTAGCAACTTTGAACCACGGAACTCCTAACCTTCGTGGGGGAGGGAAGCTAAAAAAACATTTTTGAAATATTAATCTTTAAGCATAAAACAATAATTTTGAACAAAAGAAATACAAATAGCATTCCACTACAAGTAATAATTATGGCATACTGGTACAATTCCAAATATTTTCTAAAGCAGAATATCTACTTTGATGCTTTAGTTTAGACTCCAATCTTGGGTTCTGGTAAGTGTCAAATAGTAACTGGAAGATATGAGAAGCCATCATGGCTCTTCAGAATTTAAATAAAAAGCTAGTCATACCAAAATTGTCCCTTTATTAGTCTTTCTTCAAACTATAAATAATTTGATTTCCAGGAATTTATTGATATCAAAATTCTTTAAAAACATATTTGCTAGGTACTTTAATAAATGTGAGTTTGATTAGAAATGTAAATCACTTAACATTTTCAGAGTTTTGAGCCAGAAGAAACTTTATAAACCATCTAATCTAATCCGATAGGTTTCTTTCAGTGGAGGACACTGAGGCTTAAGGAGTTTCGATGGTAAATCCTGTGAAAATTTACTGAGTACGTACAGAAGTTTAGTCACATAGAAAGGAAAGAAATTGTGCTGCTGTCTACATTTGCACTAAAGATTTACTTTCCTAGTGCCTTTCTTCCTGTTATTTTCTCTTCGTGAATTATTTTCTCTTGTCTTCATAGTTCTAATTCCATTCAAGACCCAGCCCAAATATCACTTTCTTCAAAAGGCTCTTTCTGATTCCAGAGCTGTCAATTATTTCTCATCCTCTGCCTAACACAATGTTTTAGCTACCTCTCTTATGACATCTTTTTGTCTTGTATTTTATCTACATTCTCTATATTCTCCCACTAACTTTAAGCTACTTGAAGGCAGTGATCATATCTCATTCATTTTTTTCATCTCCTTGCAAACTCAACTCTTTCCTTTAATTGTGTTCGATACATACTTGTTGCACAAGTTAATGGAATTAAACACAGATTTGTTATTAAAGTGTAGATAACATTCGTGGTTTTTTTTTTCCTAGCAAGGAATAGTACACTGAGTGAACATTTTTTATCTCACGCACGTTTATTTGTCATGTAGCCACATTTAATCTGCTTAAAATGAAATATTAATCCAGTTAATTTAAGCTTTTAAAACAATGCAATTTGCACTTCTCTTCTCTTCTGAAACGGTCTTATTAGCATAAATTGGTCCTTGAATGTTCAGCTTCTTTGCATAGTGCATTGCAGATGCATGTGAACTATTTTTTCCATATTTAGAGCGTGGGATTCAGAGAAGGACCCAGAGAGGTCAGTTAGCCTACATTTTTAGAGCTCTTTGAGACAGCACATATCTAAACCAGCTCTGATAGAGGATCACTTATCCAGTTGTAAAAGCTGTTCTGAGGTTTGCAAAGGAACACTGACAGATGCAAATCCTCTTGACTCAGATTGCCTGTATCTTATGAAAGTCGTAACCGTACATTTAACTCAGCCATGGACATTTCATATAGTATCTACTTCTGAATTTTTCTCCCACCTCCTTTTTATAAATAGTAACAAGGAAGGGAAAGCATCTCAGAGATAATAAGAAGAAGAGGAGAAGGCTTTCTGAGCTGTTTCTCTTTCCTTGACAAGCTGATATTACAAGGTGGAGGGTAGAAGGTGAGGGCTGGGTGGTAAGGTTGGCAGCACCATCCAGAGTTGGTTCTCGATAGGAGCAGTGATGCGTGTTTCCTTAAGTCTTGGAAACAACAATTGATGTCAGGCTTTTTGCCATCCTCAGGGTGTTTTTGCATAATAGGAAACGTACTTATATTTCTATAATATAATTTAACATTTTACAGTGCAGTTAAATCTAAGGTAAAAAAAAAATAAAAAAAGAGATGTAAATGACACTACCAGGTAGTTATCAGAAAGAGTTTATTTAAGCCTTAGGCAAGAGTTTTTTCTTGTTTCTGTTGTCATATATTATAAATTATAAGAAGTTGTACTAGATATGGACTTTATTATTATTCATGTTGTTATGTAGTGAACTATTCCAAAGTTGTTTTTTTGTTTTGTTTTTTTGTTTTTTGTGGTAATACTGAGATGAAATTTTAGAAAAGGACTACTTATGATGTTTCATTATTCATTTACCATTATAATATAGCAGTAACTTCTAGTAATAGCTATTATATTATGTAGTAACTTCTATGCAAGTATTAAAAATATTATCTTAAACTATTCAAAAGCATGAAAATATTATTATAATATTAATAGGAAATGCAGGATACCGATTTAGACATTCAATACAATCAACATTAAAAAAAATTGGCACATACACATCTACACCAAAAACACACCCAAAAGGACACACTGGCATAATAATAACAAATGATGTTTATTTTTAAATTAAAAAAATATATAATAAGCATGTATTTATTTTAAAACAGAAAAATGTATTTTAAAAGATCATAAGATGACTGTATTTAAATCACACGTTTATTGAAATAACTTCGAGACTTCTGAAGTGTCAGTGGACATTTTGTATATCATGAAGGTGCCCATACTTAATGATCAACTAAAGCCATTATAATATACTTAATGATAACATATATAATAGCATATATAGATATGCATACAGTATTTAAAAAAACTTTATAATTTGTCTTTTACGATTTACCCTTACAAGACTCTAATCAGGCAACAAGAAAGGGAAAGAGAGGAAGAAACTGAGTTTCAGAGAAGTTAGGTCACTTGACAAATTCTGGACTAACAGTAAATGAAAGAGTTGACACAAATCAGTTTACTGTCTTTCCTGCACAGGGGTACTTTTTCTTGTACATGGGCATAAAAGCCCAAGTTAGTAGTTGCATATAAACTTTACTTGACTCCTCAATATTTAATAAATGCTTAAAAATCACTGAGTACATTTAAGATTTTAGACAATATTTTGCTGTTTTTCAAGAATTCATTCATGTTCTTTCAAATTCCTTTTGTTCCTTCTATGTTGAACTTAAATAGAGTGATTATTTGGCCAAAGGTGTAATTTTAGACACCCTAATAATTTTCATCATTATTTCCTTATGTAAGCTTTATATTTACAAGTCTTATCATTTGTATCAGGTTTTCTATTTCAAAAAAGTAGAAAATAATAAAGTTCAAATAATTGAACCATTTCTGCATAGATAAATATGTGTAACTCCCCAAACTGAACTGTTGACAGGCAGACAGCAACTTCATATTTGTGTTTCAAATACCGGTTTGCCTGCTGTTGGAAAGAATCATTTTGGAGTATGAAAGTGGTAAGGACTGTTAACATCAAAGGTACAGAAGTACAAGTCGTATGAAAGTTGAACATATGAAAGTCAAGAACTTCCTCTGTGCCATGTTGTGAATGTTCTTTAATAAAATACAAAATTTTTACTAACGTAGCATAAGTTCCTTGAATTGTCAAGTTTGTGTGGCTGACAGGGAGAGAAGCTATTCCAGGTTATTAAACTCTAGTCTTGGATTTGGAATAGAATGTCAAAGAACTTTACTGAGTTCCTTGTTGGTTTTTGCACTGTTCAGGCCATTTTAACATACAAAAGATGTCAGTTTGGGTGGGACATTTTGCAGTGTAGGATATAGGTGTTATGATGGCTCTGGAGTCAAATGACCTCAGTTTAGTTCCAAACTCCAGCACTTCGGCAACTACCTTAATATCTGTAAAAGGGAGACAATAACAATTCAACTGTATTGAGTTATTGTGAGTATTAAATGGAGAAAAATGTGTAAATCACTTGTAAGAGTGAGTGCCTGATAAGTAGTATAAGTGCTTAATTATTGTCAGCTAGAATATATTAATTATTATAGAGAAGAGAGGGCACAGATAATTGAAGCACTTGTAACAATGCAAGCTTGCAAATGATGAAACAGGACCAATAAACAGTGGAATAGGTTTAGGAGGGCAAATGGGGAGAGGCCATCGAGATCCTCAGGTAAGGTTTTTGAAGAGTTAAAATGTGAACCAGATTGTAAAAGACAGATCCAATTTGAAAAGATATTTTCTCTGACTTTGACTGAAAGTGATAGAAGTGATAGAACTTGAGGGAAGTGATACAGTTTGCAAAAGGGAAATTACCAGGGCTCCATAAAAGACACAAGGGTGAAATACCAGATTGTCAGGGAAACACCTCTTCTAGTCCTCTCTTTTTTTTTTTTAGAACTTGAAACATAGAGACAGGTTAGTATGAGTGTGGTTGTTGTAAAGCAGGAATTAATAAAAAAAAATATTTTCTCAATGGCCTCTCCACCTTTTTTTATCTTTTTAGTAAATTTTGATCTCAAGTTCTGCCTTTTGGAGTTTTCAAAGGCAAGATCACAGCTCTAGGTCTTATCAGAGGGCTTCAGATATAACCTCTGGATTTAATTTTACGTCAAATTCTGGAGTGACAGTCTTTTGGCTGAGACCTGTCCTATATTGAAAAAAATGATGAATTTGTGATATTGATATGCAATGGATAAAAGCATTTTATGATTTAGTTATTTTCTTCCACATACCTTGTAAACTTTTACTGTATAATGCAAAATTATTTTTATTAATGCGCTAAATATTCATGAATTGCATTACCCCATTCTCCCTTTTCCATTTCTTTTATTATGTTGTTAGAACCCTGAGCTTTTTATATTGGTACTGTCTCCCCTGAAGATTGTGTATATAATCAATACCAAGTGCATAGTGCAAAATACTGAGTGTAGAACGCTTACACTACATTAACTTGAATTACGTATTCCATTCTAATATTTTCAAAGCACACCTTTCATTATACATACTTTTTACTAACTGTAATGAGTGTGATAAAGAAACTACTTGAAGGAAACAGAGATCATTAAGTCCTTTTTATAATTGCTTATTGAATCCCCATTACTGATGAGAAGTCCTGTTGTTTTTTTCCCCTCCTTTTACTTGCATGTAACTGGTTCTATAGCTATTAGTTCATTCCATAGGCAGTGACATCATTTGGTATTTATAGGATTTTTGAATTAATTCCAGAGCCCAGAGGTAAGTGATTTGGGTATGACTACTTATTCACCAGAACTGAAATTCACAGAACTAGTACAGTTGTCTGAGATTGCCAGAAAATTATAATACTGTATAACAGAAAAAAAAATAATCTTCAAAAAATATTCATTATTGTGGGACGTGAAGAGGCCTGAAGTCACTCTAGTTCATCCTATGAATTGCTTCTGATGGATACAATTTAATCTATTTTAGGCTTTCAACTTGCATTTGATCATTACCGTTATTAATGTTTTTTTTAAATAAAATTTGAAAAAGTAATACTTAGGAGTATTTGTTGCCAATCTCATGATTTGTTACTTTACCATGCAAATCCTCTTCTACAGTATATTTGTTCTAAAACAAATTGACCAGGTGTAAAGCACAACTGTAGTAGATTTTGTTGTTTTCATATTTCTTTTGTAAATTGACGTTGATGCTTGTAAGACTAATAGAAAGTTAAAAATTCACCAATGTGATAAGGTTTTTTTCTTCCTTACATGGTAGTTTGAAACCATTAAGGTGGACATGAATTTGCTATGACAAAAAAATTAAATTCCCTGTTATCTCAGAATTACCCTCATTCTACTGCTAGAAATCATAACATCCACATATGGTTCTTCATCATTTTTTTGAAAACACTTTCACCTTTACATCAGTTGAATGCCTCCTAAGAGGCCACAATCTGCCAGATGAATGGCTTGCCAATCTGGTCAGTGCTCTTTTAAAATTTTTTGAATATTAAAAAAAATGAAACTACATTAGCTGCTAAGGAAGAGCTCGTTCTATGCCATTGATTAATTGGCATTGATAAATAAGCCACATTAGTATTACAAGAAAGTGGCATAACAGATTGATGTCGACTCAAGCGCTCTAGGAATAAAACTGAAGAGAACTCAGCACACCATCTGGAAAGACAAGAAGAGGTGGCACTTTTCATGCAGTGGGGAAAGGAGAGGGTACTTTTCAGATGCCACATATCTGAACTGACACTTTGATGTGTTCGAGTGAAATCCCCCCTGTCAAAATATTTCTTTCTTTAGCCATCACTTGGCCTAATGCAATCAGACCGCAGTGCGGAAGGCTGCCATATCCTCTTAGGTGAGGTTTGTCTTCCAGTAACAAGCTGCACATCTTCCAAATTGTAGTGCCACTTTTAAATGATAAAAAGAAAAAACAAACAACAAAAATGTGCAATACCGGCTTCTGTTAAACTTTACAACTTGGTATGTCACCTTTAATAAGAATTTTTGAAGTTCAGTGTAAAACATTCAATTTTTTTTTAAATTATAGTATTACTTTATAGCTGAATAAGGATTATCTGTTATTTTTAAGTTTACAAAAATTATAGAAATATGTTCATTATTTATCTTACTAAAGTTAATCTGTCTTCCCACTAGAAATTCCTACTGATAAGAGGAAGTTTCTGGGTTGATTACCTTTATTGATTTATGGGGAAACTACCTTTTGGAGAAGAGAGCTCATGTATTATTATTATTTTTATTATTATTGTCATCATCATTTTCATGACTCCAGAGTAACTTTCATGAGGATTAAATAACTTTGTATTTATTCCAGCAAAAGCTAGTATCAATATTTTTATGTACTTGTGCTAAATGAATTTTTGTAAAGTATTACTAAAATGTTTTCAAATTATAGATAGAACTCATAGGTATTTGATCAGATCCATAAAGTGTTGTAGATGTTGTATTTACTGGTGCTTTCTATTTTTTAACGAAGTAAATATTTTAATTAAGGTAACTGAAGAAATTTGTCTACTTTGAATCTGATCCAAATAAACTAAGCAAAATATTGATCTTTTGGGCCAAACATCTTATTAAATTGAAATCAAAGTTTCTTTACTTTGGATATTTAAAATCAATGTGATGATCATTTGCATTTGAATCTATAGCATATAAAATTCCTTGGCAGAAAGCACGTTTATAGCTTCATACACATATTCAAATAATTTTTTATTCATTCACAGAATTATGACCTTTAGTTTTAGCAGACTCATTTGTATTGATCAAATTTTAACCTGTATTGCTTACAGAACATCTTTACATTATTTTATTTTCACTAATATTTTGGTCTAGTCACACACAACACATGGAAACATATACACACACACACATACAAATGTATAGTTAGAACATGATAAAATAAAATGACTTTGCTCTGGGTCCTACAATCACTTTTTGGTGTGTAAATTTAAATTGAAAATAGGTAAATTCACCAATGAAATGCAATTGCTTTACTGATTTATTTTAGACAATATGTCAAATAGTACCTAAAAGGTAGGGTTGCAAACTTTGAAAATGCTCTAGAAAAAAGTTACCAAGGCAAACCATCCCACACCATAGCCAACATGGGCAAAAACAACAGGATTTACACTGGAGTTTATTATATTTATCTGCGGATAGAAACAGTGTTAGTATCAATTTCTAAGATAATAAGTTAGACGAATAACCAGATAAAATTAGATCATGTGGATATTACCTGAGTCAAGTGTTTCTTAATAAAGTGTGAATAAGTTAGTTAAACCTTGGAACTGTTCATACATATATCCTATAAAGTTTAATTCATTTTGGTGATGTTATCCATTTATACATAATTGGGTGAAAAGATACAGATATAAAACCTGTCTTATATTTGGTAGGCAAGCACAGTGAAACGCTGGAATTTTATAAAGCAGCGCTATGGTGAAATTTCACTAGTGTAATATAAATATTTAAAAATTTCAGCATTTAAAGGAAGGCTCATTCTAATATACTCTGTTCAGCGGGTCAATTCATTCTTGTTTGTTTTTAAATTAATGAGGTATGATTCAATGAGGTA